>NC_141874.1:443665863-444290863 GCF_056163025.1 Triticum urartu | reverse complement strand
GTCGGCCCCACGCAAGCCTTCCGACTGAATCATCACCCGAAGCCGGGAGATGGCGGCGTTCCCGGCCGGAGACAATGACTGGGACCGGAAGATCCACGAGGGCTGCCTCCCAGCCGGTGGGCCGGCTACGTAAGCCGGCAGGTTGATGTAGTCTCCTTGCTCGGCGATGTTCTTCACATAGAAATAAGATCTCTGCCAGACCTTCACCGACTGGATCAGGGGGATGGGCGGGAACGGGTTGTTCTCGCTCGCCCTCCTCATGGCGATGAAGGCTCCGCAGGGGGCGGGCACGCCGGCGACGACTGTGCCAAGCTTGCTCTGGAAGAACTCTCCCCAGAGCTCCAGCGTGGGGAGCAGCCCCAAGAAGCCTTCGCAGAGGGAGACGAAGGCCGACAGCAGCATCACCGCATTGGGCGTAAGGTGATGCGGCTGGAGGTTGTAGAACTCCAGGAAAGAGTGCAGAAACCCGCTCGTCGGAAGGCCGAAGCCGCGCAGGCAGTGCGAGTGGAAGACGACCCGCTCGCCCTCCTCCGGCGCCGGCGAGATCTCCTTCACGGGCGCCAGGCGGACCTGTACGCGGTCAGCGCCGGGCAGGCGCCGGGTCTAGCGAAGGAACTCCACGTGGTCTTCATGGACGTTGGAGCCGTCCCACGAGCCTGACAACGCCATGGGAGCGAGGCGGAGTAGAGACGCGACGGCGCTGAGACGGGAAGCTGCGACGGCAGCGAGAGGAAGAAGACGAGGGTTAGGAGGGGCGGAGCGGGAGGGAGCGTGCGAACCTCTGTCGCTCTCCCTCCTCCCCCTACTTATAGGCTCACGTGGCGGAGCCGAGGAGGCGCGGCATGGGGAAGCATGGGGATCGATCGTGCCCACTCCCCACGTCCCGCGATTATCAAGCCTTAACGGCGAAACAAAACTGCCTCGAGAAGGCGAGCGGCCCCTGTGGGCCACGGAAGATCCGCGCCCGGACCAAGGCTCGCGAGTGGTGGGCCCGGGCCTGCGGCGGCGTCCCGTCGCGCGCGTGCGCTCGCAGGATCTCGCCGCCACGTGGCCACGGGAGGGCCCGTAGTCGGCACGCGGGTTGCCCCCCCTCCTCTCGCCTACAAAACGCGGGGCTCTCTGAAGTCGGCGTACACCCGCTAAGCCGGCTCTTCAGGATGGGAAGCAGACCAAGCTTCTCGTCCCCCTGCTCACCTCGGAGCTCGATCAGCTTCGGGGACTACTGTCGGAGTAAATAGCCATGGTTAGCCTAGCCGGCTTTCCCTGGCCCTTCTGAAAAAGTTACGAGCCCGCCCGGCTCTCAAGAATCCAAGACATGGGGCCGCCTTCCCCTAGCTGGCTGCAACCCAGGCCGGCTTTCGGAAGGCGGTCCGACTTTAGCCCTCATGAGAAGGCCGACTCCAAGAAGCCGGCCATGAGAAGGCCGACTCCAAGAAGCCGGCCATGAGAAGGCCGACTCCAAGAAGCCGGCTCCCCATAAAGCGGTCAAGACAGTACCCACAAAGTTTGCACCCACCTAACGGCGGTGCGACGGGGCGTGGCTACAGTAAAGCCTGCCACCCCCGAATCCCGGAGCACGCCTGGCATGGTGCGCCGTACGGGCTAGGCACGACCCGTCCGGTGCGGCACTGTTGCCACGTTGACCCTGGCATCACCCACGACGGGCCGCCGGCGTGGCCCACAGACGGTGGGCCCCTTTGAGCAGAGAGACGCCCGAAGGCGGCCACGCCTCCAACTAGTCGGCCCAAGACAGAGCCGGCTCCCCGCAGCCGGCTTGCCGCCCTCCTCGAAGAGGACGCCCCATTAAGGAGACAAGACGCGGTAAGGCTACAGCGATCGCCTGACAGGCGGCGGTACTGTAGCCGCGCTTACCACGATGAAGCTCACGTCAACAAGATGGAGCCACAGTAACCAGCCGCCGACCAGGCCCTGGACAGTGGGGCCTGCCTGTCGACCAAGGGGCCGGCAGCTGGCGGGACCCACCAGTCGGCGGGCCCCAGCAGCCGGCGCAGAAGCCGGCGAGCGTAGTCACAGACGGCTGGGCCCCATGCCCAGTCGGATTACCATTGTACCCCCGGGGGGTAGGCCTATATAAACCCCCCGGAGCACCCATGCAAAGGGTTCGACCCCCCGCTAGTCCTAGACACCACACAGGGAGTAGGAGCATGCTAGCCGTGCCCTTCTTCCTCCTCCCCCCAAACAGCTCAAGGAGCGTTGTGTAGCCACTTGATTCATCTAGTGAGCATGCGGAGACCCCGCAGAGCAGCAGTAGGGGTGTTATCTCCACGGAGAGCCCCAAAGCTGGGTAAGATCCGCCGGCGTGCATGTCTTTGCCTTATCCCGCTTCCAGGCACCGGCGATGTTTTACTGGTTCCCACAATGATAAGCCACCCATTGGCATATGTCGCACCTACCACCCGACAAGGAGGCAACGCACAAATCACTGAATACCTGCACAAACAATCAAACAACTTACACCCAACGCGATAGAGGGGTTGTCAATCCCTTCACGGTTACTTGCAAAAGTGAGATCTGATAGAGATAGATAAACGATAAAGTAAATATTTTGGTTTATAGATCAAAAAGTAAAAGGTTGCAAAATAGTAAATTGGAAACTAATATTGTAAATCGGAAACTAATATGATGGAAAATAGAAACTTATATGATGGAAAATAGACCCGAGGGCCATAGGTTTCACTAGAGTCTTCTCTAAAAATAGCAAATAATATGGTGGGTGAATAAATTACTGCCGAGCAATTGATAGAAAAGCACAAAGTTATGACGATATCTAAGGCAATGATCATGAATATAGGCATCACGTCCGTGTCAAGTAGACTGTAACTATTCTGCATCCACTACTATTACTCCACACATCGACCAACTCCTGCCTGCATCTCGAGTATTAAGTTCATGAAGAATAGAGTAACACATGAAGTAAGATGACATGATGTAGAGGAATTAACTCAAGCAATATGAACCTACTATCACTGGGAAAGGACACCGCAAGATTGAACCCAAAGCTAAGCACTTCTCCCATTGCAAGAAAAACCAATCTAGTTGGCCAAACCAAACCGATAGTTCGAAGAGAATTACAAAGATATCGAATCGTGCATAAAAGAATTCATAGAAGATTCAAATAACATCATAGATAAGCTGATCATAAATCCACAATTCATCTGATCCCGGAAAACACACCGCAAAAAAGTACTACATCGAATATATCTCCAAGAACATCGAGGAGGACATGGTATTTAGAGTCAAAGAGAGAGAAGAAGCCATCTAGCTACTAGCTATGGACCCGTAGGTCTGTGGTAAACTACTCACGCTTCATCGGAAGGGCAATAGAGTTGATGGAGAAGCCCTCCATGATCGAATCCCCCTCTGGTAGGGTGCCGAAAAAGGTCCCTAGATGGGATCTCATGGGTACAAAAGGTTGCGGCAGTGGAAAAGTGTTTTCATGGATGCCTCTGGTGGTTTGAGGATATATATATAGGCGAAAGAATTAGGTCAGGAGGTGCGCAGGGGGCCCACAAGGGTGGGGGCGCGCCCTCCGTCCTTGTGTACGGCTCGTGGCTCCTTCGACTTCATCTCCAAGTCTCCTTGTTGTCTTCTGGTCCAACAAAAATCATTGCGAAGGTTTTATTCCATTTGGACTCCGTTTGGTTTTCCTTTTCTGTGAAACTCAAAAATAGGGAAAAAAAACAGGAACTGACACTGGGCTCTAGGTTAATAGGCTAGTCCCAGAAATAATATAAAATAGAAACTTAATGCATATAAAACATCCAAAACAGATAATATAATAGCATGGAACAGTCAAAAATTATAGATACACTGGAGACATATCAAGCATCCCCAAGCTTAATTCCTGCTCGTCCATGAGTAGGTAAATGATAAAAATAGAATTTTTTATGTGGAATGCTACCTAACATATTTATTCGTGTAATTTTCTTTACTGTGGCATGGATGTTCAGATCCGTAAGATTCAAAACAAAAGTCTAATGTTGACATAAAAATAATACTTAAAGCATATTAACAAGGCAATTATGTCTTCTCAAAATAACATGGCCAAAGAAAGCTTATCCCTACAAAATCATATAGTCTGGCTATGCTCCAGCTTCATCACACAAAATATTCAAATCATGCACAACCCCAATGACAAGCCAAACAATTGTTTCATACTTTTGATGTTCTCAAACTTCTTCAACTTTCACGCAATACATGAGCGTGAGCCATGGACATAGCACTATAGGTGGAATGGAAGGTGGTTGTGGAGAAGAAAAAGAGAAGGAGATAGTCTCACATCAACTAGGCGTATCAAAGGGCTATGGACATGCCCATCAATAGATATCAATGTGAGAGAGTAGGGATTGCCATGCAAATGATGCACTAGAGCTTTTAAGTTATGAAAGCTCAAAAAGAAACTAAGTGGGTGTGCATCCAACTCGCTTGCTCACGAAGACCTAGGGCAATTTGAGGAAGCCCATAATTGGAATATACAAGCCAAGTTCTATAATGAAAAATTCCCACTAGTATATGAAAGTGACAACATAGGAGACTCTCTATCATGAAGATCATGGTGGTACTTTGAAGCATAAGTGTTGTAAAAGGATAGTAACATTGTCCCTTCTCTCTTTTCTCTAATTTTTTATTTGGGCCTTATCTCATTTTTTGGCCTCTTGTTATTATTATTTTATTTATTTTTCATCCGAAGTATCATCCCGACTTATGGGGGAATCATAGTCTCCATCATCCTTTCCTCACATGGGACAATGCTCTAATAATGAAGATCATCACACTTTAATTTACTTACAACTTAATAATTACAACTCGGTACTTAGAACAAAATATGACTCTATATGAATGCCTCCACCGGTGTACCGGGATGTGCAATGAATCAAGAGTGGCATGTATCAAAGAATTATGAATGGTGGCTTTGCCACAAATACGATGTCAACTACATGATCATGCAAAGCAATATGACAATGATGGAACATGTCATAATAAAAGGAACGGTGGAAGGTTGCATGGCAATATATCTCAAAATGGCTATGGAAATACCATAATAGGTTGGTATGGTGGCTGTACTAAGGGAGGTATATGGTGAGTGTATGGTACCGGCGAAAGTTGCGCGGCACTAGAGAGGCTAGCAATGGTGGAAGAGTGAGAGTGCATATAATCCATGGACTCAACATTCGTCATAAAAAACTCATATACTTTGTAACATCCCAAATTTTCAATTTGGAATGTTATACATTAGATCATCAATGCATATCATATTTTATTTGCTTTTGGTTTGATCCTAGAAATTCTACGCAACTCAAGGACCCTCGAAGAGAGTTGGGGATTTCGTTATTTTCATATTTGAGTTTTCTCAAATTTTGGAAATAGGATCATTTGATTTTATTTATTTTATCTTCAATTATTTCTATAAAGAAATATTGAGGATTTAATAATAAAATCAAATAAGATTTTATTTTGGAGTTATTTGCTATTTTATTTGAATTTAGGAAAAATGCGCGTTTTTCAAAATTGCATTTAGACCCCAAATAAATGTTCATCTTGTCCGGCTTGATTTTACAAGTTGGGGAAAATTTATTTCGGGATTTTTGGAGTCCGTTTAGTATTTCTTTTTTTTCTGCGCATAATTATTTATAAAAAAACACGCAACCGACTTAAGGTCGGTTTTGGCCAGGACTCTTTCAGGCCGGCCTTTAAAAGCCCGTGACCCCAAGCCCCAGTGCCGCCAGCCCACCCGAACCCTAACCCTAGTCGTGCCGCCGCCCCCGCCCCCGCAGCCGATCCGCCGCCGCCACCTCGCCTCGCGCGCCGCACCGCCGCCCTGCCGTCACGCCGCCGCATCGCCACCAGCGCCCAACGCCGCCGCAGCCCGGAACCGCCCCACCGCCGACCCCGCCGCCCCGGAGCCGTCCCGCCGCCGCCGCCGGTTTCCTCGAGAAAACCGCCCGGTTTTCCGTTCGATTTTTTTGTTTTAGATCCGTTTTTTTATTTAGACCGGTTTATTTCCGGTTTAGTTTATTTAGCGAGTGTTCGCTCGATCGTTCATTTTAATGAACGCGTTCACCGTTTAGTTCTAGAAAACAAATGCTCGTTCATTAATCTATTCATCGTTTTTCTTTTTCTCGGATTTTCCGCGATTATTTCTAATCGCGATTTCTGATCCGATTTTCGTTCTAGTATAACTTTTCGCTCGTTTATCGGAATCAGGCGATTCAAGCGCCTGGAGTTTCGTCTCGAAACCCTATTTCCGTTTAACCAACTCAAACAAGTTTTTGCTTCTGTAAAATTTGACCTAGATCCAGATTAGTAAACGAAGTTTGTTTCTTTCGCCGTTTGACTTTTGTTGCTTTTGTTCGATTTGATTCTTTTTGCAAACCGGAGTTCTTAAGTTGAACTTTCTGGTTAGTCCTCTTATTTGAATTTTACCTGTGCATTAGTTGAGTACTTATTGTATGCTTGTTTGTTTGCGATAGAGTACTCGGAGTGCGCCGCTTGCTATTTCGAGTCTCTAGGTTTCGCGGATCATCAGCAAGGCAAGTAACACTTTGATCATACCTCTTTACTACCCAGTTTTATTGCGTTAGATCAATCCTCAAACATTGCATGATTAGGATCTAATTCAATTGTGGGTTTTGGGAAGTAGATGAGGTAGTACCTATTTCCTGTTTTATTATCAAACCTTTGCTTATATTTCCATGCTATGATAGTAGATGTGGATTGGGTGAGTGTATCCATGACAGATGAGGTAGTTACTTCTACGTTTGCTTATATTTCCATGCTATGCTAGTAGACGTGGATTGGGTGAGTGTATCCATGACAGATGTGAGATTGATAAATTAACGGTTTATTTAAGGTGGCAACTTAAACACACATCTGGGTGGATTGAGGCACTTGGGTATTCCAGCGATTGCCTGTTTTTCTTTATGGACCGCCACCCAGGCTCAAAGGGATCATGAGATTATTCATACTAGAAACTTCCGTGTGCAGCCACAAGCTACTATGGGCTCTAGCATAGTTGACTAAGTCGTGCGAACTCTTACAGTGGTAGACTAGCAGATGTAGGGGATGTAGGTTGGTACGGTCTACCCGATCGTATGGGCTAGCGCTTCTGAAAGACTATGTCTCGGTCATCCGTTTCTCAAACACCATGTAGCGCGAGAATCCCAACGGAGGAGATCGAGTCTTGTGGGGGAAAAGTGCGCAAACCTCTGCAGAGTAAAAGAAAACTAATCATGGTTAGCTGAGTCCCCGGTTATGGACGTCTTGAGTATCTAGTACTTGGATTATCATGTGAATCTCATCATGTTACTCTAATTAATATTGTTGGGTTTTAAAGATGATGCTTAATTGGGATTGAGAGGATGTCTATCTTCTCAATGTTTAACAACTACCATGATAGTTAAATAAAAATTTATTCCTTTTGCAGTAGGGAAAAATTGGCTTTACGCAAAAACTGTAACCATAGAGCTTTCCACCAGCCACATATGCATGTAGTATAGCCTATTTCTTTCATTACTCTCTATGTGTTACATTGCCAGCATATTCCATGTGCTGACCCATTTCGGGCTGCAACGTTCATGTTGCAGACTTTTCAGACGACGAGTAAGGTGCCTTTAGGTCGTGGTTCTATACTCAGTGATGCCATTGGAGTTGATGGACTCACTTATCTTCCAAGCCTTCCACCGTTATCGTTATTAGATGGCCTTAAGACATATTTATTGTAATAAGTTCTATTTTGAGACACTCGATGTAATAAGTGTGTGATTGCTACTCTATTATAAATCCTTCAAGTACTGTGCGTGTCAGCATTACTGATCCAGGGATGACACTGATGCACAGAGATCAGACTGGTTGAGGTCTGGTCGCTACAAGATGGTATCTAAGCACATGTTGACTGTAGGACACGACCACTAAGCTAAAGCCCTAGATCACCACTCACTCTTCTCATTTATGACTCCTCATCTTTTCTACTCTTTTAGGATAGCGGATGCAAGGAGCAAGTTCATGCAACCGGATGAAGATACACCCTTTCGACGTCACTTGAAGGAAGTCACTAGATACCTGAACATCGGAGTACCAAGCTTCACCAGAACCTACAACGCCACTTTACCTGAAGAGGAGCGCTAGATGATTCAAGTTCAAGTTCCAGGAAGGACGTTCATGCCAGTCATTGAGCCCATAGAGTTTTCCTTTGATGCACCAACCTGGAGTCTAGGAAAGAGCATGGCAGCTCACATCGCCATGGGACGTATTGGAGAAGTTTACCGCAATGATCTCAAGGATACTATCTACCAGATTTGTGGGCGCCGAGATGAGCACTGGGAGATGATCAGCACCAAGAAGGATAGATCAATCGCAGCTTTCATCCAGGAGTTAAACCAGCACATTCGACGTCAGGAGAACCAGATGTGCGCAGACATAATAGATCTGAAGAAGGCGAGGACAAGAATTACTGAACTGGAGGAAGAACTCAAGGCTACACGTGAAGACTATGAGGAGAAAATCATCGTACTAGTGGAGAAGAATGATGACCTGATCAAGAAGATCGGAATATTTATGGGAGACCCTACACCAGTAGAAGAAGACGAAGAACCCAAGGAGATTCGCCCGGAAGACTACATCATCATCGACGACACCGACTCGGACCCAGACGATAGCGATGATGACTATGTTGATGAAGCTGGAGCAGATATCATGGAGTCTGCAACCGAAGAATATTTCTAGTAGACCACCCCATCAGAAGTAGTATTCCACCATGTAAATAGAGTAGTCCGAGCACTTTTGCGATAGTTAGACCGATTGTATGCCCTTGTTTGATTGAATGAAGTGATTTGTTTGCTTTTGCCTCCTGTGCATATGGGTAGTGTTTTCTCTCTAGACCTCTCTCTATTCTTAAATCTCATCTTTTCTAAACCCATTAGATGCCTCCGAGATGTGACAATGGATTTGCATTTGCACTGGAGCTCACTCAGTTGATCCAGCAGCAGAATGCGTTGATGCAGTTGCTAGTCCAGAATCAGAATCAGGGGAACAACAACAACAACAACAACAACAACAACAACCCACCACCACCACCTGTTGATCACTTAACCCGTTTTCTTAGGCTGAATCCGCTGGTGTTCTCCAGTAGCACCGAGCCGATAGTAGCAGATGATTGGCTCCGCAAGATTGGAAGGGAGTTAACCACTACAGGATGTACTGATGTTGAGAAGGTGCGCTTTGCCGCACATCAGTTGGCTGGACCAGCAGCATCATGGTGGGAGAATTACACTGTCACCTACCCTATAGTCACGGTGACATGGGATCAGTTTCAGTAGGCTTTCCGTACTGCCCATGTTTCAGCAGGAGCTATGGCCATGAAGAAACGTGAGTTTCGCAACTTGCGCCAAGGAGGACGGACAGTTGGCCAGTATGTGGATGACTTTAGTAAGCTAGCATGTTATGCCCCTAATGACGTTGCTACGGATGCAGCTAAGCAGGAGAAGTTTCTGGAAGGACTGAATGATGAGTTGAGCATGCAGTTGATGGTAGCAAGCTTCAACAACTACCAGGAGTTGGTAGATCGTGCTCTTATGATTGAAGGGAAGCAGCAGCAGATTGAGAACCGCAAGAGGAAGTATGGACAAGGGAAGTACAATTCTGGAGCTCAACAGAAGCCGCGTTTTACCCCTAAACCAGGAGGACCTTTTCAGCATACCCATGGAGGAGGAAGTTCGCATAATCATAATGGCCCCAAGAATGGTACCAGGAATGGAGAAGCAATGGCCAGAACCGTACCAACCCCTCAACACCCGCAAAGAGAGACCTGAGCCAAGTCACTTGCTTTAAGTGCCAGAAGACCGGACATTCTGCCAATGAATGTCCTGAATCTCAGAATGGACATGGCAATGGAAGCTCTAGGAAGAAGCCGAACCCTTTCAATAGGGGACAGGTGAACCACATTAACGTGGAGGAGGTTGAAGCTCAGCCAGATGCAGTAATAGGTAAGTTTTTGGTTAAGTCATTTACTGCACTCATTCTTTTTGATACTGGTGCCTCGCTTTCATACATCTCAAGGGGATTTGTGGATAAATATAAACTGCCAACCCAAGCCCTTAGGTCACCCATGTTAGTAACCTCGCCTGGAGTAGAGTATATGGCTAGTCTATGGTGTGATCGGTTACCATTAAGGATTGGTAACTATGTATTTCCCTCAGACCTAATAGTATTGGAATCTCAAGGATTGGATGTGATATTAGGCATGGATTGGTTACCGAAGTATGAAGGGAACATTGAATGCACTAGTAAGTCAATTTTGCTTACGACGCCAGAAGGAAGAAGGATCAAGTATGTATCCCGGCATGTGCCGAAGAGGACTCAAGTAAATTCCTTATCAGGAGTTGTGCAGGAGGAAGTACCAGTGGTGAAGGATTTCCCTGACGCATTTCCAGAGGAGTTGCCAGGCATGCCACCGGATATAGATATTGAATTTTTGATTGAGCTTTTGCCAGGCACAGGGCTAATATCTAAGAGACCATACAGGATGCCCGCAAAAGGATTTGGAGGAGATTAAGAAGCAGATTAAAGAGTTACTGGATAAAGGTTATATTCGCCCAAGTTCTTCGCCCTGGGGATCGCCAGTACTTCTAATAGAGAAAAAGGATGGATCGTTAAGGATGGTTGTTGATTATCGAGGATTAAATGAAGTAACAATCAAGAACAAGTACCCACTACCGATGATCAATGATCTGTTTGATCGATTGCAAGGAGCTAAGGCATTTTCCAAGATCGATCTGCGATCAGGATACCATCAGTTGAAGATTCGAGAACAGGATATAGCTAAGACGGCTTTTACCACCAGGTATGGGCTGTACGAGTATACCGTTATGTCATTTGGTATGACTAACACACCTACCTATTTTATGAACATGATGAACAAAGTGTTTATGGAGTTTTTGGATACGTTTGTCGTAGTGTTCATTGATGATATTCTGGTTTACTCGAAGAATGAAGAGGAGCATAAGGAGCATTTGCGTTTGGTACTTGAGAAGCTCACAGAACATCAGTTATATGCCAAGTTTAGCAAATGTGAGTTTTGGTTGAAGGAAGTTGGATTCCTCAGACACTTTATACCCGAAGAAGGTATAGTAGTAGATCCCACCAAGGTTATCACTGTGACAAATTGGGAAGCCCCAACAACAGTTGGAGAGATCCGGAGTTTTCTTGGACTCGTAGGATACTACCGAAGATTTATTGAAAATTTCTCGAAGATTGCTAAGCCTATGACGGAGTTGTTGAGGAAGGATACCAAATTCAAATGGACTGAGGAATGTGAGGACAGTTTCCAGGAGTTGAAGAAACGCTTGGTTACATCACCAGTGTTGATTTTGCCGGATCAAAACAAGGATTATGAGGTGTATTGCGACGCTTCACGTCGAGGACTTGGAGCAGTGCTTATGCAGGAGGGAAGAGTTGTTTCATATGCCTCATGACAGCTTAAGCCTCATGAGTTGAATTATGCCACGCATGATTTGGAGTTAGCAGCCATAGTACACGCCTTGAAGACTTGGAGACATTTTCTCATTGGGAACCATTGTGAGGTGTACACGGATCACAAGAGTTTGAAGTACATTTTCACATAGAAAGAGCTAAATCTCAGGCAAAGGAGATGGTTGGAGCTCATCAAGGACTATGATATGAGATTACATTATCATCACGGAAAGGCTAACGTAGTAGCCGATGCGCTGAGCTGTAAAAGCCATGTCATCACCCTAATGACGGGAGATTTACCGAAGGAGTTAGCCGAGGACCTTCGTGATCTATGTTTGGAGATAGTTCTGAGAGGCTATGTAGCAGCATTGGAGATTCAGTCTACTTTGATGGATAAGATCAGAGAAGCTCAGAAGACTGACAAGGAGGTTGCCTCTATAAAGGAGAAGATGAGCAAAGGAAAAGTTAAAAGATTTCGTGAGGATGAGCACGATACCCTATGGTTTGAAGATCGTGTTTATGTTCCCAATGACCAGGAGATCAGGAAGTTAATTCTGCAGGAGGCCCATGATTCACCATATTCGATTCACCTAGGTAATACCAAGATGTATTTGGATTTGAAGGATACTTTCTGGTGGACCGGAATGAAGAAGGATATTGTGGAGTATGTAGCAGTTTGTGATGTATGTCAGAGAGTAAAGGCAGAGCATCAAAAGCAAGCGGGATTGCTACAGCCATTGACAATACCCGAATGGAAGTGGGATAAGCTAGGCATGGATTTTATCACAGGTTTGCCCAGAACTCGTTTAGGCTATGACTCGATTTGGGTTGTAGTCGATCGTTTGACAAAGGTAGCTCATTTCATCCCAGTGGAGACTACTTACACTAGTGCTAAGTTGGCAAAGATATACATGACCAGGATCATATGTCTGCATGGAGTTCCAAGGAGCATAGTATCAGACAGAGGAACCCAGTTTACCTCAAAGTTCTGGAATCAGTTGCACGAAACTTCGGGTACCAGGCTAGAGTTCAGCACAGCTTTTCATCCACAGACAGATGGACAGACTGAGAGAGTCAATCAGATTTTGGAGGATATGCTGAGAGCCTGCGCGCTAGATTACGGATCTAGTTGGGACGACAATTTGCCATACGCAGAGTTCTCTTACAACAACAGTTATCAATCCAGTTTGAAGATGGCCCCTTTCGAAGCCTTGTACGGAAGGAGGTGCAGGACCCCATTGTCGTGGGATGAAGTTGGAGACTGCCAGTTGTTTGGACTGGATTTGATTAAGGAGTCTGAATAGAAGGTGAAATTGGTTCGCGATAGGCTCAAGGTAGCCCAGTCCAGGTAGAAGAGCTACGCAGATTCTAAACGCAAGGAGACAGTTTACGAAGTCGGAGACCGAGTTTATCTTCGAGTATCTCCACTTCGAGGAGTTAAGCGCTTTGGAGTTAAGGGAAAGTTAGAGCCACATTTTGTAGGACCATACAAGGTTTTGGAGCGTATGGGAGAAGTAGCCTAAAGTTGGAATTGCCCAAAGGATTGTCAGGATTTCACGATGTATTCCACGTTTTCCAGTTGAAGAAGTGTCATGCTGAGATGGCTGATATACCGCTGAGAGATACAGTGCCACTGGAAGCGATTCAGTTGGACAGTGATTTGACCTATGAGGAGAAACCAGTCAAGATTCTTGAGTATGCCAGCCGAGTCACCCGTAGCAAGGTCATCAAGTTTTGCAAAGTTCAATGGAGCCACCACACCGAGGATGAAGCCACCTGGGAGCAAGAGGAAGAACTGCTGAAGGACCACCCTCACCTATTTTCTAGCCAACCTGAATCTCGAGGGCGAGATTCATCTTAAGGTGGGTAGGTTTGTAACATCCCAAATTTTCAATTTGGAATGTTATACATTAGATCATCAATGCATATCATATTTTATTTGCTTTTGGTTTGATCCTAGAAATTCTACGCAACTCAAGGACCCTCGGAGGGAGTTGGGGATTTCGCTATTTTCATATTTAAGTTTTCTCAAATTTTGGAAATAGGATTATTTGATTTTATTTATTTTATCTTCAATTATTTCAATAAATAAATATTGAGGATTTAATAATAAAATCAAATAAGATTTTATTTTGGAGTTATTTGCTATTTTATTTGAATTTAGGAAAAATGCGCGTATTTCAAAATTTCATTTAGGCCCCAAATAAATGTTCATCTTGTTCGCCGTGATTTTAGAAGTCGGGGAAAATTTATTTCGGGATTTTTGGAGTCCGTTTAGTATTTCTTTTATTTGTTTTTCTGCACGAAATTATTTATAAAAAAACGTGCAACCGACTTAAGGCCGGTTTTGGCCAGGACTCTTTCAAGCCGGCCTTTAAAAGCCCGTGACCCCGAGCCCCAGCGCTGCCAGCCCACCAGAACCCTAACCCTAGTCGCGCCACCGCCCCCGCCGCCGCAGCCGATCCTCCGCCGCTGTAGCCGATCCTCCGCCGCCGCCGCCTCCTCGCCTCGCACGCCGCACCGCCGCCCTGCCGTCGCATCGCCACTGCCGCCCAACGCCGCCGCCGCCTGGAGCCGCCCCGCCACCGACCCCGCCACCCCGGAGCCGTCCCGCCGTTGCCGAGGTTGACCACCGCCGCCGCCACCGCTTTCCTCGAGAAAACCGCCCGGTTTTTTGTTCGGTTTTTTGTTTTAGATCCATTTTTTATTTAGATCGGTTATTTCCGGTTTAGTTTATTTAGCGAGCATTCGCTCGATCGTTTGTTTTAACGAACGCGTTCACCGTTTAGTTCCAGAAAATGAACGTTCGTTCATTAATCTGTTCGTCGTTTTTCTTTTTGCTCGGATTTTCCGCGATTATTTCTGATCGCGGTTTCTGATCTGATTTTCGTTCTAGTACAACTTTTCGCTCGTTTATCGAAATCAGGCGATTCAAGCGCCTGGAGTTTCGTCTCGAAACCCTCTTTCCGTTTAACCAACTCAAACAAGTTTTTGCATCTGTAAAATTTGACGTAGATCCAGATTAGTAAATGAAGTTTGTTTCTTTCGCCGTTTGACTTTCGTTGCTTCGTTCGATTTGATTCTTTTTGCAAACCGGAGTTCTTAAGTTGAACTTTCTGGTTAGTCCTCTTATTTGAGTTTTACCTGTGCATTAGTTGAGTACTTGTTGTATGCTTGTTTGTTTGCGATAGAGTACTCGGAGTGCGCCGCTTGCTATTTCGAGTCTCTAGGTTTCGCGGATCATCAGCAAGGCAAGTAACACTTTGATCATACCTCTTTACTACCCAGTATTGCATTAGATCAATCCTCAAACATTGCATGATTAGGATCTAATTAAATTGTGGGTTTGGGGAAGTAGATGAGGTAGTACCTATTTCCTGTTTTATTATCAAACCTTTGGGAGTTACTTCTACGTTTGCTTATATTGCCATGCTATGCTAGTAGACATGGATTGGGTGAGTGTATCCATGATAGATGTGAGATTGATAAGTTAACGGTTTATTTAAGGTGGCAACTTAAACACACATCTAGGTGGATTGAGGCACCTGGGTATTCCAGCGATTGCCTGTTTTTCTTTATGGATCGCCACCCAGGCTCAAAGGGATCATGAGATTATTCATACTAGAAACTTCCGTGTGCAGCCACAAGCTACTATGGGCTCTAGCATAGTTGACTAAGTCGTGCGAACTCTTACAGTGGTAGACTAGCAGATGTAGGGGATGTAGGTTGGTATGGTCTACCCGATCGTAAGGTGCTAGCGCTTCTGAAAGACTATGTCTCGGTCATCCGTTTCTCAAACACCATGTAGTGCAAGAATCCCAATGAAGGAGATCGAGTCTTGTGGGGAAAAGTGTGCAAACCTCTGCAGAGTGTATAAACTAATCATGGTTAGCTGAGTCCCCGGTTATGGACGTCTTGAGTATCTAGTACTTGGATTATCATGTGAATCTCATCATGTTACTCTAATTAATATTGTTGGGTTTTAAAGATGATGCTTAATTGGGATTGAGAGGATGTCTATCTTCTCAATGTTTAACAACTACCATGATAGTTAAATAAAATTTATTCCTTTTGCAGTAGGAAAAAATTGGCTTTACGCAAAAACTGTAACCATAGAGCTTTCCACCAGCCACATATGCATGTAGTATAGCCTATTTCTTTCATTACTCTCTATGTGTTACATTGCCAGCATATTCCATGTGCTGACCCGTTTTGGGCTGGAACGTTCATGTTGCAGACTTTTCAGACGACGAGTAAGGTGCCTTTAGGTCGTGGTTCTATACTCGGTGATGCCGTTGGAGTTGATGGACTCACTTATCTTCCAAGCCTTCCGCTGTTATCGTTATTAGATGGTCGTAAGCCATACTTATTGTAATAAGTTCTCTTTTGAGACACTCGATGTAATAAGTGTGTGATTGCTACTCTGTTATAAATCCTTCAAGTACTGTGCGTGTCAGCATTACTGATCCAGGGATGACACTGATGCACAGAGATCAGACTGGTTGAGGTCTGGTCGCTACATACTTATTGCAAAAATCATTAGTTATCGAAAGGAAGTACTACGCACATGCTCCTAGGGGGATTGATTGGTAGGAAAAGACCATTGCTCGTCCCCGACCGCCACTCATAAGGAAGACAATCAATAAATAAATCATGCTCCGACTTCATCACATAACGGTTCACCATACATGCATGCTACGGGAATCACAAACCTTAACACATGTATTTCTGAAATTCACAATTACTCACTAGCCTGACTCTAATATCACCATCTCTATATCTCAAAACAATCATAAGGAATCAAACTTCTCATAGTATTCAATGCACTTTATATGAAAGTTTTTATTATATCCTCTTGGATGCCTATCATATTAGGACTAAATTTATAACCAAAGCAAATTACCATGCTGTTTAAAGGCTCTCAAAATAATATAAGTGAAGCATGAGAGTTCAATAATTTCTATAAAATAAAACCACCACTGTGCTCTAAAAAGATATAAGTGAAGCACTAGAGCAAAATTGCCTAGCTCAAAAGATATAAGCGAAGCACATAGAGTATTCTAATAAATCACGATTCATGTGTGTCCCTCTCAAAAGGTGTGTACATAAAGGATGATTGTGGCAAACTAAATAGCAAATAATCAAATCATACAAGACGCTCCAATCAAAACACATATCATGTGGTGAATAAAAATATAGCCTCAAGTAAAGTTACCGATAGGCGAATACGAATGAGGGGATGCCTTCCGGGGCATCCCCAAGCTTAGGCTCTTGGTTGTCCTTGAATAATACCTTGGGGTGCCTTCGGCATCCCCAAGATTAGGCTCTTGCCACTCCTTATTCCATAGTCCATCAAATCCTTACCCAAAACTTGAAAACTTCACAACACAAAACTCAACAGAAAATCTCATAAGCTCCGTTAGTATAAGAAAATAAATCACCACTTTTGGTACTGTTGTGAACTCATTATTTATTTATATTGGTGTAATATCTACCGTATTCCAACTTATCCATGGTTCATATCCCCCGATACTACCCATAGAATCATCAAAATAAGCAAACAACAGAAAGAAAATAGAATCTGTCAAAAACAGAAAAGTGTGTAGCAATCTGTAAGTCTCGAATACTTCTGTAACTCCAAAAATTCTGAAAAATAGGAAAACCTAAGAAATTTGTTTAATAATCTTCTGCAAAAAGAATCAGTATTTTATCATGCTTATGTTAAAAATGAGAATTTTTTCCTAAGTGCAAAAGTTTTTGTTTTTTAGCAAGATCAAATCAACTATCACCATAAGACATCCTAAAGGTCTTACTTGGCACAAACACTAACTAAAACACAAAAACCACATCTAACAAGAGGCTAGATGAATTATTTGTTGCAAAACAACAAGGAAATATATTGGATTGTCTCCCAACAAGCACTTTTCTTTAAAGCCTTTTAGCTAGGCATTGAGATTTCAATGATGCTCACATGAAAGACAAGAATTGAAGCACAAAGAGAGCATCATGTAGAATGATAAAAACAAGTTTAAGTCTAACATACTTCCTATGCATAGGTATTTTATAAGAAAACAAATTATTAAGACAAGCAAAAACAAGCATATGCAAGGAACAAGAAAGAAACAATAGCAATCTCAACATAACGAGAGGTAATTTAGTAACATGAAAATTTCTACAACCATATTTTCCTCTCTCATAATAATTACATGTAGGATCATAAGCAAATTCAATAATATATCTATCACATAAAATATTATCTTCATGATCCACATGAGTGCAAAGTTAACACTCTTCCAAAATAGTGGGATTATCATAAAATAAAGTCATGACCTCTCCAAACCCACTTTTATCAACTAATTCATAAGATTGATCAATCTCCAAAGTAGTGAGATCATTATTACCTAAAGTTGACACTCTTCCAAACCCACTTTCAGTATTATTGCAAACATTATTATCAATCTCATATTCACCGTGGGGCTTAACCATTATTATCAATCACCCCAATCATGATCATTGCAACAAGTAGTGGACATAGCAAAACTAGCATCCCCAAGCTTAGGGTTTTGCATATTATTATCACGATTGACATTAACAGAATTTATAATAACATCATTGAAATCATGCTTTTCATTCAAGGAGCTATCATGAATCACTTCATAAATTTCTTCTTTTAGTACTTCATCACAATTTTCAGATTCACGGATTTCAAGCAAAACTTCATAAAGATAATCTAGTGCACAAAACTCACTAGCAATTGATTCATCATAATTGGAACTCTTAAAAAGATTAGCAAGTGGATGAGGATCCATAAACTTTGTTTCTGATTTTCAATAAACACACAATTATACCAAACAAACGAGCAAACAAACCAAGAAAGACATAAGGGCAAACGAAAAGAAGGACGAAAGAGAAGGCTAATAAAAAGGAAAATCTTTTTGAAAATCGTTTTAGAAGTGGGGGATAGGAAAACGAGAGGCCAATGGCAAATAATGTAATGCAAGAGATGAGAGTTTAAGATGGGTACTTGGTATGTCTTGACTTGGCATAGATCTCCCCAGCAATGGCGCCAGAAATTCTTCCTGCTACTTCTTGAGCTTGCGTTGTTTTTTCCCTTGCAGAGGAAAGGGTGATGCAGCAAAGTAGAGATAAGTATTTCCCTCAGTTTGAGAACCAAGGTATCAATCTAGTAAGATACAACACACAAGTCACCGAATAGCTGCACAAACAATCAAACAACTTGCACCCAAACGCAATAAAGGGGTTGTCAATCCCTTCACGGTTACTTGCAAAAGTGAGATCTGATAGAGATAGATAAATGATAAAGTAAATATTTTTGGTTTATAGATCGGAAAGTAAAAGGTTGCAAAATAGTAAATCAGAAACTAATATTATAGATCGGAAACTAATATGATGGAAAATAGAAACATATGTGATGGAAAATAGACCCGGGGGCCATAGGTTTCACTAGAGGCTTCTCTAAAGATAGCAAATAATACGGTGAGTGAACAAATTACTGCCGAGCAATTGATAGAAAAGCGCAAAGTTATGACGATATCTAAGGCAATGATCATGAATATAGGCATCACGTCAGTGTCAAGTAGACCAAAACGATTCTGCATCCACTACTATTACTCCACACATTGATCGACTCCTGCGTGCATCTAGAGTATTAAGTTCATGAAGAACAAAGTAATGCATTAAGCAAGATGACATCATGTAGAGGACTTTACTCAAGCAATATGATGAAAAATCCATCTTTTATCCTCGATGGCAAAAATACAATATGTGCCTTGCTACCCCTACTGTCATTGGAAAAGGACACCACAAGATTGAATCCAAAGCTAAGCACTTCTCCCATTGCAAGAAAAACCAAGCTAGTTGGTCAAACCAAACCGATAGTTCGAATAGAATTACAAAGATATCAAATCATGCATAAAATAATTCAGAGAAGAATCAAATAACATTCATAGATAAGCTGATCATAAATCCACAATTTATCGGATCTCGGCAAACACACTGCAAAAAATCATTACATCGAATAGATATCCAGGAACATCGAGGAGAACATGGTATTGAGAATCAAAGAGAGAGAAGAAGCCATCTGGCTACTAGCTATGGACCCGTAGGTCTGTGGTAAACTACTCACGCTTCATCGGAAGGGCAATAGATTTGATGGAGAAGCCCTCCATGATCGAATCCCCTTCCGGCAGGGTGCCGGAAAAGGTCCCAAGATGGGATCTCACGGGTACAAAAGGTTGCGGCGGTGGAAAAGTGTTTTCGTGGCTCTCCTGATTGGTTTTGGAATATTTGAGAATATATAGGCGGAAGAAATAGGTCGATGGAGTCACGAGGGGCCCACAAGGGTAGGGCGCACCCTCCATCCTTGTAGCCGCCTCGTGGCTCCTCCGACTTCATCTCCAAGTCTCCTGGTTGTCTTCTGGTCCAAGAAAAATCATTGCGAAGGTTTTATTCCATTTGGACTCCGTTTGGTATTCCTTTTCCGCGAAACTCAAAAACAGGGAAAACAGGAACTGGCACTGGGCTCTAGGTTAATAGGTTAGTCCTCAAAATAATATAAAATAGAATATTAATGCATATAAAACATCCAAAACAGATAATATAATAGCATGGAACAATCAAAAATTATAGATATGTTGGAGACGCATCAGGTTCCTCTTTGGGATCTCTTCAGACGCCGCAGATTCCTCTTCAGAATCCGAGATGTCATCAAGGAGGACCAACTTGGGCATGCGATATTTCTTCGGGGCACGAGGAGGTTGCTCCCCCTTGGCGTCTTCTAACGCCGCCCTCTTCCTCATACGGGAGGAGTCGATCTCCTCCCCGTCCTCTTCCTTCTCTCCCTCAGGGGTGGAGGGAGCTTGGGTATCCCCGGACTTGGTGTCCAGGTGTGCTCTTGAGCAGAGGCCTTCTCTAGTCTCCCTCACCTTGCTCTTTGATAACCGACAAGTATAGGGGATCATTTGTAGCCTTCTTCGATAAATAAGAGTGTCGAACCCAACGAGGAGCTAAAGGCATAACAAATATTCCCTCAAGTTCTATCGACCACCGATACAACTCTACGCACACTTGGCGTTTTCTTTACCTAGAACAAGTATGAAACTATTTTGCGAGAATAAAACTACGAGTACTTTGCGTGAATAAAACTACAAATAAATTGCAAGGTGATAAAAGTGGATAGCTTGTGTCAACAAGAAAGTCATTTGTCCCTAGGCAATCGATAAGTACCGGTAATCATTCTTGTAATTTTATATGAGGGAGAGGCATGAGCTAACATACTTTCTCTACTTGGATCATATGCACTTATGATTGGACCCCTAGAAAGCATCCACAACTACTAAAGATCAATAAGGTCATGAAACCCAACTATAGCATTAAGTATCGAGTCCTCTTTATCCCATACGCAACAGTCAACTTACTCAGGTTTAAGCTTTTGTCACTCTCGCAACCCACCATAAGCAAATCATGAACATATTACAACACCCTACTGAAGGAAATATGCCCTAGAATCAATAATAAAGTTATTATTTTATTTCCTTATATCATGATAAATGTTTATTATTCATGCTAGAATTGTATTAACGGGAAACTTGATACATGCGTGAATACATAGACAAAACAAAGTGTCCCTAGTATGCCTCTACTAGACTAGCTCGTTAATCAAAGATGGTTAAGTTTCCTGACCATAGACATGTTTTGTCATTTGATGAACGGCATCACATCATTAGAGAATGATGTGATGGACGAGACCCATCCATTAGCTTAGCATTATGATCGTTAAGTTTTATTGCTATTGCTTTCTTCATGACATATACATGTTCTTCTGACTATGAGATTATGCAACTCCTGAATACTGGAGGAACACCTTGTGTGCTATCAAACGTCACAACGTAACTGGGTGATTATAAAGATGCTATACAGGTGTCTCTGATGGTGTTTGTTGAGTTGGCATAGATCGAGATTAGGATTTGTCACTCCGTGTATCAGAGAGGTATCTCCGGGCCCTCTCGGTAATGCACATCACTATGAGCCTTGCAAGCAATGTGACTAATGAGTTGTGCTACCTCTTGAGCACTGCGTTGGTTTCCCCCGAAGAGGAAGGGATGATGCAGCAAAGTAGCTTAAGTATTTCCCTCAGTTTTTGAGAACCAAGGTATCAATCCAGTAGGAGGCTATGCGCGAGTCCCTCGCACCTGCACAAAACAAATAAATCCTCGCAACCAACGCAAATAGGGGTTGTCAATCCCTATAGGGCCACTTACGAGAGTGAGATCTGATAGATATGATAAGATAATATTTTTGGTATTTTTATGATAAAAGATGCAAAGTAAAATAAAGGCAAAGTAAATAACTAAGTAGTAGGAGATCAATATGATAAAGATAGACCCGGGGGCCATAGGTTTCACTAGTGGCTTCTCTCGAGAGCATAAGTATTCTACGGCGGGCGAACAAATTACTGTTGAGCAATTGACAGAATTGAGCATAGTTATGAGAATATCTAGGTATGATCATGTACATAGGCATCACGTCCGAGACAAGTAGACCGACTCTTGCCTGCATCTACTACTATTACTCCACTCATCGACCGCTATCCAGCATGCATCTAGAGTATAAAGTTAAAAACAGAGTAACGCCTTAAGCAAGATGACATGATGTAGAGGGATAGACTCATGCAATATGAAGAAAACCCCATCTTGTTATCCTCGATGGAAACAATACAATACGTGCCTTGCTACCCTTACTGTCACCGGGAAAGGACACCGCAAGATTGAACCCAAAGCTAAGCACTTCTCCCATTGCAAGAAAGATCAATCTAGTAGGCTAAACCAAACTGATAATTCGAAGAGACTTGCAAATATAACCAATCATACATAAAAGAATCCAGAGAAGATTCAAATATTATTCACAGATAGACTTGATCATACACCCACAATTCATTGGTCTCAACAAACACACCGCAAAAAGAAGATTACATCGAATAGTTCTCCACAAGAGAGGGGGAGAACATTGTATTGAGATCCAAAAAGAGAGAAGAAGCAATCTAGCTAATAACTATGGACCCATAGGTCTGAGGTAAACTACTCACACTTCATCGAAGAGGCTATGGTGTTGATGTAGAAGCCCTCCGTGATCGATGCCCCCTCCAGCGGAGCTCCGGAACAGGCCCCAAGATGGGATCTCGTGGATACAGAAAGTTACGACGTTGGAATTAGGGTTTTGGCTCCGTATCTGGTCGTTTGGGGGTACGTGGATATATATAGGAGGAAGAAGTACGTCGGTGGAGCAACAGGGGGGCCACGAGGGTGGAGGGCGCGCCTGGTGGGGGTGGCGCGCCCCCCTACCTCGTGGCCTCCTGTTTTATTTCTTGACGTAGGGTCCATGTCTCTTTGGTCTTATTCGTTGAGAAAATCACGTTCCCGAAGGTTTCATTCCGTTTGGACTAGGTTTGATATTCCTTTTCTTCGAAACCCTAAAACACGCAAAAAAACAGCAATTTTGGGCTGGGCCTCCGGTTAATAGGTTAGTCCCAAAAATAATATGAAAGTGGATAATAAATCCCAATAATGTCCAAAACAGTAGATAATATAGCATGGAGAAATCAAAAATTATAGATACGTTGGAGACGTATCAAGCATCCCCAAGCTTAATTCCTTCTCGTCCTCGAGTAGCTAAATGATAAAAACAGAATTTTTGATGCGGAGTGCTACTTGGTATAATTTTAATGTAATTCTTCTTAATTGTGGTATGAATATTCAGATCCGAAAGATTCAAGACAAAAGTTCATATTGACATAAAAATAATGATACTTCAAGCATACTAATCAAAGCAATTATGTCTTCTCAAAATAACATGGCTAAAGAAAGTTATCCCTACAAAATCATATAGTCTGGCTATGCTCTATCTTCACCACACAAAATATTTAAATCATGCACAACCCCGATGACAAGCCAAGCAATTGTTTCATACTTTTTACATTCTCAAAACTTTTTCAATCTTCACGCAATACATGAGCGTGAGCCATGGATATAGCACTGTAGGTGGAATAGAGTGGTGGTTGTGGAGAAGACAAAAAGGGAGAAGATAGTCTCACATCAACTAGGAGTATCAACGGGATATGGAGATGCCCATCAATAGATATCAATGTGAGTGAGTAGGGATTGCCATGCAACAGATGCACTAGAGCTATAAGTATATGAAAGCTCAAAAAGAAACTAAGTGGTTGTGCATCCAACTTGCTTACTCATGAAGACCTAGATCATTTTCAGGAAACCCATCATTGGAATATACAAGCCAAGTTCTATAATGAAAAATTCCCACTAGTATATGAAAGTGATAACATGAGAGACTCTCTACTATGAAGGTCGTGGTGCTACTTTGAAGCACAAGTGTGGTAAAAGGATAGTAACATTGTCCCTTCTCTCTTTTTCTCTCATTTTTTTATTTGGGCCTTTTCTCTCTCTTTTTTATGGCCTCTTTTCTTTCTTTTTTTTATTTTTCGTCCGGAGTCTCATCCCGAGTTGTGGGGGAATCATAGTCTCCATCATCCTTTCCTCACTGGTACAATGCTCTAATAATGATGATCATCACACTTTTATTTTTCTTACAACTAAACAATTACAACTCGATACTTAGAACAAGATATGACTCTATATGAATGCCTCCGGTGGTGTACCGGGATATGCAATGACTCATGAGTGACATGTATGAAAGAATTACGAATGGTGGCTTTGCCACAAATACGATGTCAACTACATGATCATGCTAAGCAATATGACAATGATGGAGTGTGTCATAATAAATGGAACGATGGAAAGTTGAATGGCAATATATCTCGGAATGGCTATGGAAATGCCATAATAGGTAGGTTTGGTGGCTGTTTTGAGGAAGGTATATGGTGGGTGTATGATACCGGCGAAAGGTGTGCGGTATTAGAGAGGCTAGCAAAGGTGGAAGGGTGAGAGTGCGTATAATCCATGGACTCAACATTAGTCATAAAGAACTCATATACTTATTGCAAAAATCTACAAGTTATCAAAGCAAAGTATTACGCGCATGCTCCTAGGGGGATAGATTGGTAGGAAAAGACCATCACTCGTCCCCGACCGCCACTCATAAGGAAGGCAATCAAAAAATAAATCATGCTCCGACTTCATCACATAACGGTTCACCATATGTGCATGCTACGGGAATCACAAACTTCAACACAAATATTTCTCAAATTGACAACTACTCAACTAGCATGACTTTAATATCACCATCTCCATATCTCAAAACAATTATCAAGTTTCAAACTTATCATAGTATTCAACACACTCATAAGAGAATTTTATTATTCTTGAATACCTAGCATATTAGGATTTAAAGCAAATTACCATGCTATTAAGACTCTCAAAATAATCTAAGTGAAGCATGAGATTTCAATAGTTTCTGTAAAACAAATCCACCACCGTGCTCTAAAAGATATAAGTGAAGTACTTGAGCAAAATTATATAACTCAAAAGATATAAGCGAAGCACATAGAGTATTCTAACAAATTCTAAATCATGTATGGCTCTCTCAAAAGGTGTGTACAGAAAGTATGAGTGTTGTAAACTAACAAATAAATGCTCAAATAATACAAGACACTCCAAGCAAAACACATATCATGTGGTGAATAAAAATATAGCTCCAAGTAAAGTTACCGATAGAAGTAGACGAAAGAGGGGATGCCTTCCAGGGCATCCCCAAGCTTTGGCTTTTAGGTGTCCTTAGATTATCTTGGGGGTGCCATGGGCATCCCCAAGCTTAGGCTCTTGCCACTCCTTATTCCATAATCCATCAAATCTTTACCCAAAACTTGAAAACTTCACAACACAAAACTTAAAGTAGAAAATCTCGTGAGCTCCGTTAGCGAAAGCAAACAAAGACCACTTCAAGGTACTGTAATGAAATCATTATTTATTTATATTGGTGTTATACCTACTGTATTCCAACTTCTCTATGGTTTATAAACTATTTTACTAGCCATAGATTCATTAAAATAAGCAAACAACACACGAAAACAGAATCTGTCAAAAACAGAACAGTCTGTAGTAATCTGTAGCTAGCGCAAGATCTAGAACCCCAAAAGTTCTAAAATAAATTTCTGGACGTGAGGAATTTATCTATTAATCATCTTCAAAAAGAATTAACTAAATAGCACTCTCCAAATAAAAAATGGCAGTAGTTCTCGTGAGCGCTAAAGTTTCTGTTTTTTACAGCAAGTTCAACAAGACTTTCCCCAAGTCTTCCCAACGGTTCTACTTGGCACAAACACTAATTAAACACAAAAACACAACCAAAACAGAGGCTAGATAAATTATTTATTGAATATCAGAAAGGAAAAATATTGGGTTATCTCCCAACAAGCGCTTTTCTTTAAAGCCTTATAGCTATGCATAATATTTCAATGATGCTCGCATGAAAGACAAGAATTGAAGCACAAAGAGAGCATCATAAAACACGTGACAAACACATCTAAGTCTAACATACTTCCCATGCATGGGCATCTTATAGGAAAAAAAATTATCAAGGCAAGCAAAAACTAGCATATGCAAAGAAGAGGAAAGAAACAATAGCAATCTCAACATAATGAGAGGTAATTTAGTAACATGAAAATTTCTACCACCATATTTTCCTCTATCATAATAATTACATGTAGGATCATAAGAAAATTTAACAAAATAGCTATCACATAAAATATTTTCAACATGATCCACATGCATGCAAAGTTGAAACTCTTCCAAAATAGTGGGATTAACATTAACTAAAGCAAAGATTTCATAAGATTGAACATTTTCCAAATATGTGGGATCTAAAGTTGACACTCTTCCAAACCCACTTTCAATAATATTGCAAACACTATTATCAATCTCATTTTCGTCATGGGGCTTAAATAAATTTTCAAGATCATAAGAAGAATCACCCCAATCATGATCATTCCAACAAGTGGAGGACATAGCAAAACTAGCATCCCCAAGCTTAGGGTTTTGCATATTATTAGCACAATTTACATAGACAGAATTAATAATAAAATCATTGCAAAAATGTTTTTTATTCAAAGATCTACCGTGAATCGCTTCATAAAGTAATTCATCACACTTTTCAGATTCACGAATTTCAAGAAAACCTCATAAAGATAATCTAGTGCACAAAACTCACTAGCAATTGGTTCATCATAATTGGATCTCTTAAAAAGATTAGCAAGTGGATGAGGATCCATAGATCTTAGGTTCTCTGTTTAGTAATAAATAAACAACTATTCCAACCATACGAGCAAACAAGAAACGGACAAAACAGGCAAACGGGAAAGAGAGGGAGGATAGAGAGAGAGCGAATAAAACGGCAAGGGTGAAGTGGGGGAGAGGAAAACGAGAGGCAAATGGAAAATAATGTAATGTGGGATATAAGGGTATGTGATGGGTACTTGGTATGTTGACTTTTGCGTAGACCTCCCCGGCAACGGCGCCAAAAATCCTTCTTGCTACCTCTTGAGCACTGCGTTGGTTTTCCCCGAAGAGGAAGGGATGATGCAGCAAAGTAGCGTAAGTATTTCCCTCAGTTTTTGAGAACCAAGGTATTAATCCAGTAGGAGGCTACACGCGAGTCCCTCGCACCTGCACAAAACAAATAAATCCTCGCAACCAACGCAAATAGGGGTTGTCAATCCCTATAGGGCCACTTACGAGAGTGAGATCTAATAGATATGATAAGATAATATTTTTGGTATTTTTATGATAAAAGATGCAAAGTAAAATAAAGGCAAAGTAAATAAAAAACTAAGTAGTAGGAGATCAATATGATAAAGATAGATCCGGGGGCCATAGGTTTCACTAGTGGCTTCTCTCGAGAGCATAAGTATTCTATAGTGGGTGAACAAATTACTATTGAGCAATTGACAGAACTGAGCATAGTTATGAGAATATCTAGGTATGATCATGTATATAGGCATCACGTCCGAGACAAGTAGACCGACTCCTGCCTACATCTACTACTATTACTCCACTCATTGACCGCTATCCAGCATGCATCGAGAGTATTAAGTTAAAAACAGAGTAACGCCTTAAGCAAGATGACATGATGTAGAGGGATATACTCATGCAATATGAAGAAAACCCCATCTTGTTATCCTCGATGGCAACAATACAATATGTGCCTTGCTACCCTTACTGTCATCGGGAAAGGACACCGCAAGACTGAACCCAAAGCTAAGCACTTCTCCCATTGCAAGAAAGATCAATCTAGTAGGCCAAACCAAACTGATAATTCAAAGAGACTTGCAAAGATGACCAATCATACATAAAAGAATTCAGAGAAGATTCAAATATTATTCATAGATAGACTTGATCATAAACCCACAATTCATCGATCTCAACAAACACACCACGAAAAGAAGATTACATCGAATAGTTCTCCACAAGAGAGGGGGAGAACATTGTATTGAGAACCAAAAAGAGAGAAGAATCCATCTAGCTAATAACTATGGACCCGTAGGTCTGAGGTAAACTACTCACACTTCATCGGAGAGGCTATGGTGTTGATGTAGAAGCCCTCCATGATCGATGCCCCCTCCGGCGGAGCTCCGGAACAGGCCCCAAGATGGGATCTCGTGGATACAGAAAGTTAAGGTGGTGGAATTAGGGTTTTGGCTCCGTATCTGGTCGTTTGGGGGTACGTGGATATATATAGGAGGAAGGAGTACATCGGTGGAGCAACAGGGGGCCCACGAGGGTGGAGGGCACGCCTGGTGGGGGTGGGCGTGCCCCCTACCTCGTGGCCTTCTGTTTTATTTCTTGACGTAGGGTCCAAGTCTCTCTGGTCTTATTCATTGAGAAAATCACATTCCTGAAGGTTTCATTCCGTTTGGACTCCGTTTGATATTCCTTTTCTTCGAAACCCTAAAACAGGCAAAAAACAGCAATTCTGGGCTGGGCCTCTGGTTAATAGGTTAGTCCCAAAAATAATATAAAAGTGGATAATAAAGCCCAATAATGTCCAAAACAGTAGATAATATAGCATGGAGCAATCAAAAATTATAGATATGTTGGAGACGTATCAAGCATCCCCAAGCTTAATTCCTGCTCATCCTCGAGTAGGTAAATGATAAAAACAGAATTTTTGATGCGGAGTGCTACTTGGCATATTTTTTGTTGGTAACTGAATGTTGTTCGGACTCCTGGATGAGATCACGGACATGACGAGGAGCTCCGGAATGGTCCGGAGGTAAAGATTGATATATAGGATGATATGGTTCGGCCAAGGGGTGAAGCCCACAGGGCTTTAGGTCGGTGCAAAAAGAGTTTTGCGGAGGCCAGGGGGCAAACGCCGGAGACCCTTGCGTCTGGGACAGACACCAAGGACCATGGCGTCTAGTCCTGGAAGTCCGAGAAGGACTCTTCCTTGCGGGCAAAACCGACTTTGAGGAGGCTTTTACTCCAAGTTTCGACCCCAGGGCTCAACATATAAATAGAGGGGCAGGGCTAGCACCTGGAACACATCAAGAATCACCAAGCCGTGTGCTGGCAACCCCGTACCCTCTAGTTCATCCTCTGCCATAGTTTCTGTTGTGTTTGGCGAAGCCCTGCGGAGATTGATCTTCACCAACACCGTCACCATGTCGTCGTGCTGCCGGAACTCATCTACTACTTCGACGACTTGCTGGATCAAGAAGGCGAGGACGTCATCGAGCTGAACGTGTGCTGAACACAGAGGTGCCATACGTTCGGTACTTGATCGGGACGAATCATGAAGGTGTACGACTACATCAACCGTGTTGATAAATGCTTCCGCTTAACGGTCTACGAGGGTACGTAGACACACTCTCCCCTCTCGTTGCTATGCATCTCCTAGATAGATCTTGCGTGAGCGTAGGAAATTTTTTAAATACTGCATTCCCCAACAGTGGCATCCGAGCCAAGTCTATGCGTAGATGTTATATGCACGAGTAGAACACAAAGAGTTGTGGGTGATAATAGTCATACTGCTTACCAGCAATGTCTTACTTTGATTCGGCGGTATTGTTGGATGAAGCGGCCTGGACCGACATTACATGACCGCGTTCATGAGACTGGTTCTAGCGATGTGCTTCGCACACAGGTGGCTAGCGGGTGTTTGTTTCTCCAACTGTAGTTGAATCGAGTTGGACTACGGCCGGTCCTTTGAAGGTTAAAACAACACACTTGACGAAAATTCGTTGTGGTTTTGATGCGTAGGTAATAACAGTTCTTGCTAGAAGCCCGTAGCAGCCACGTAAAACTTGCAACAACAAAGTAGAGGACGTCTAACTTGTTTTTGCAGGGCATGTTGTGATGTGATGTGGTCAAGACGTTATGAGATATATATTGTTGTATGAGATGATCATGTTTTGTAACCATTATCGGCAACTGGCAGGAGCCTTATGGTTGTCGCTTTATTGTATGAAATGCAATCGCCATGTAATTGCTTTACTTTATCACAAAGCGGTAGCGGTAGTCGTTGAAGCAATAGTTGGTAAGAAGACAATGATGCAACGATGGAGATCAAGGTGTCAAGACGGTGACGATGGTGATCGTGATGGTGCTTTGGAGATGGAGATCAAAAGGCACAAGATGATGATGGCCATATCATATCCATTATTTTGATTGCATGTGATGTTTATCCTTTATGCATCTTATTTTTCTTAGTACGACGGTAGCATAATAAGATGATCTCTCACTAAATTTCAAGGTATAAGTGTTCTCCCTGAGTATGCACCGTTGCTACAGTACGTCATGCCGAGACACCACGTGATGATCGGGTGTGATAAGCTCTACATTCACATACAGCAGGTTCAAGCCAGTTTTGCACACATAGAATACTCGGGTTAAACTTGACAAGCCTAGCATATGCAGATATGGCCTCGGAACACTGAGACCGAAAGGTCGAGCGTGAATCATATAGTAGATATTATCAACATAGTGATGTTCACCATTGAAAACTACTCCATCTCATGTGATGAACGGACATGGTTTAGTTGTTATGGATCATGCGATAATTTACATGACTAGAGGGATGTCTATCTAACTGTGAGTTCTTAAGTAATATGATTAATTGAACTTTAATTTGTCATGAACCTAGTCCTGATAGTTTTTGCATATCTATGTTGTAGATCAATAGCTCGTGTATAGCTCCCCTGTTTTATTTTTGATATGTTACTAGAGAAAAATAAGTTGAAAGATGATAGTAGCAATGATGCGGACTGGGTCCGTAATCTGAGGATTATCCTCATTGTTGCACAAAAGAATTATGTCCTTGATGCACCGCTAGGTGACGGACCTATTGCAGGAGCAGATGCAAACGTTATGAACGTTTGGCAAGCTCGGTATGATGACTACTGTCGGATTTCGGTTTCCGGCAGACCCTTGAGGTTCTAACACTGGGGTGCGCACGGAGATCTTTCCCCTACCGATCTACGTCCGATCCTCTCGTGGGAACTAAGATGAAAATGATGAACAACACAGGAGACACGAGGTTTATACTGGTTCGGGCCACCGTTGTGGTGTAATACCCTACTCCAGTGTGTGGTGTGGTGGATTGCCTCTGGGGCTGATGATGGACAGTACAAGGGAAGAAAAGCCTCGCGAGAGGTGTTCTTGAGCTGGTGCGATGAACTGCTAGGGTGAGTTCCGTCGCCTCTCTTTCTCTCTGCTAGGGTTTTACCAGATCTCTCCCTCTCCTCCTCGGTGTCCCCCTTACTTTGTGGAGGCTAGCTCTATTTATAGAGGCCCTGGGCCTCTCCCCGAATAATTGAGCGGGAAGGGCGCCAACAATTGGCCATTTTGAAGGGGAACATCTAGTACAAGTTATCCTGACCAAAGGTGGTCTTTGGCTGCCAAAAGCACTGCTGATGACGCCGTCTTGGGCTCCATGGTGACCTTCATCCTGCCGCTCCACTGGTCTTGGTCTCGTTGCACCGGAATGGCAACCTTTGCCTGATGCCTTGGCCTGTGCTTGCCCCCTTTGCGCCAAAGGGGAAACAAGGACCCTGCGCAGGCCGGCGCCCGCCTGGCCTTGATCGTCATGGCTTGCGTCATGGGATCCTCAAGAGTACCCTTGCATTGATCTCTCTGCCTCCTCGCGAGCCTGGCATATGAGGCCGCTCTTGAGGAATCTTCCTGTCGTCCGCCCCGTGAGGCTTGGCCCCTCGCGAGGGTCTTGACCTTGGCCTGATGAAGACGGGCAGCGCTGGGCCCCCACTTGAGCCACGCCGCAGGCAGGCAAGTCTGGGGACCCCCGTTCCCAGAACGCCGACAACTACTTGATAGTTTAGTGTGCCATACTTTACGGCTTAGAACTGGGACTTCAAAAACGTTTTGAATGACAAGGAGCATATAAGATGTTCCAAGAGCTGAAATTGGTATTTCGGACTCATGCCCGAGTCAAGAGGTATGCGACCTCTGACAAGTATTTTGCCTACAAGATGGAGGAGAATAGATCAACCAGTGAGCATGTGCTCAGAATGTCTGAGTACTACAATCGCTTGAATCAAGTGGGAGTTTATATTCCAGATAAGATAGTGATTGACAGAGTTCTCTAGTCACAATCACCAAGTTACTGGAACATCGTGATGAACTATAATATGCAAGGGATGACAAAAGTAATTCCCAAGATCTTCGCGATGCTGAAATCGACGAAGGTAGAAATCAAGAAAAGCATCAAATGTTGATGGTTGACGAGGGAGTCCTGGATTAGGGGGTGTCTGGATGGCCGGACTATACCTTCAGCCGAACTCCTGGACTATGAAGATACAAGATTGAAGACTTCGTCCCGTGTCCGGAAGGGACTTTCCTTGGCGTGGAAGGCAAGCTTAGCGATACGGATATGTAGATCTCCTACCATTGTAACCGACTTTGTGTAACCCTAACCCTCTCCGGTGTCTATATAAACCGGAGGGTTTTAGTCCGTAGGACAACATATAGAACAACAATCATACCATAGGCTAGCTTCTAGGGTTTAGCCTCTCCGATCTCGTGGTAGATCTAATCTTGTACTACCCATATCATCAATATTAACCAAGCAGGACGTAGGGTTTTACCTCCATCAAGAGGGCCCGAACCTGGGTAAAACTTCGTGTCCCTTGCCTCCTATTACCATCCGGCCTAGACGCACAGTTCAGGACCCCCTACCCGAGATCCGCCGGTTTTGACACCGACATTGGTGCTTTCATTGAGAGTTCCTCTGTGTCGTTGCCGTTAGGCTTGATGGCTCCTACGATCATCAATAGCGATGTAGTCCAGGGTGAGACCTTCCTCCCCGGACAGATCTTCGTCTTCGGCGGCTTTGCACTGCGGGCTAATTTGCTTGGCCATCTGGAGTAGATCGAAAGCTACGCCCCTGGCCATCAGGTCAGGTTTGGAAGTTTAAACTACACGGCTGACATCCGCGGGGACTTGATCTTCGACAGAGTCGAGCCACTGCCGAGCGCGCCGCACTGTCACGACGGGCATGATCTAGCTCTGCCGCCGAACAGTGCCCTGGAGGCCGCACCCGCATCGGCTTCAACCCTTAATTCGGAGCCAACTGCGCCGATCGAGGATGGGTGGTTGGACGCCGCCTCGGGGGCTGCAATCCCAACGACGATCGAGCCGAACACCAGCCCCGCACTCCGCGAGACTCGTGACTCCAAGGAGCCGGACTCCTCCCCGGACTCCGAACCTTCCGCACCCCTGCCGATCGAATTCGATTGGGCGCCGATCATGGAGTTTACCGCCGCGGACATCTTTCAGCACTCGCCCTTCGGCGATATTATGAAATCACTAAAGTATCTCTCTTTGTCAAGAGAGCCCTGCCCGGATCATGGCCAGCAGGATTGGGATGCGGAAGACGAAGAAATTCGATGCCCACCCACCACCCACTTTGTAGCCACTGTCGATGATTTAACCGACATGCTTGATTTCGACTCTGAAAACATCGACGGTATGGACGACGATGCGGGAGGCGAAGAAGAACCACCGCCCACAGGGCGCTGGACGCCCACCTCATCATATGACGTATACATGGTGGACGCACCAAAAGATGACGACGAGGAGCGGAAGGACGCACCGAGGGCTTGTTCCCTTGAGAAGCAGTCAAAGCGGCGACGCAAGCGCCGCCCCAAATCCCGCCTCGACAGAAATAATGATCACACAGACCCAGTGCTGGAGCAGGGCGAACCGCTACCGGACAACGGCAATCCGGAAAATCAAACCGAACAAACAAATTCTATCAAGGATAATAGTCCGGACGACATAACGCCGGACAGGCACCCGGAGCAGTAGAATGCCCGTAAAAGACTTGTTGCCACCACGAGGAGTCTTGAAAAGCAGAAGCAAAGGCTCAAGGCTGCGCAAGACACACTCCAAATTAGATGGAGTAAACTACTCAACACAGCAGCGAGGTACGGCGACAATCTCCCCTCCAAGAGCTACCCAAAGCGGAAGCTGCTACCTGAATTCGATGAGGAGGCCTCAGACCCCCCACAACCAAATATCAAAGCAGCCACCTGGCCGGATAGACGACCCCTCTACCAACACAGAGCGGCATACAATGCCACTCACAATGCAACACGCGACCCATGCGAGGGCTCACACCCAAAGGACGGCGCAACAAGATCCATCTATGGACCACGCAAGCGCGCCCCAGCATACAATGCAACACAACAAACATCCGAACAATGCGTACACCCAGCTACAGGGGTGCCGCACACCCCCTATGTTTCACTGATGAGGTGCTGGACCATGAATTTCCAAAGGGATTCAGACCCGTAAACATAGAGACATACGACGGAACAACAGACCCTGGGGTCTGGATTGAGGACTACATCCTTCATATCCATATGGCTCGAGGAGATGATCTCCACGCCACCAAGTACTTACCCCTCAAGCTCAAAGGGCCAGCTCATCACTGGCTTAAAGGCCTCCCCGAAAGCTCCATTGGAAGTTGGGAAGAGCTCGAAGACGCCTTTCGGGCAAATTTTCAAGGGACTTATGTCTGACCTTCGGATACGGACGATTTGAGTCATATAACTCAACAGCCCAGAGAGTCAGCCTGAAAGCTTTGGAACAGGTTTCTTACTAAAAAGAACCAGATTGTCGATTGTCCGGACGCTGAAGCCTTGGCAGCTTTTAAGCATAGAGTCCGTGACGAATGGCTCGCCAGACACCTCGGCCAAAATAAGCCGAGAACGATGGCCGCATTAACAAGCCTCATGACCCGCTTTTGCGCGGGTGAGGACAGCTGGCTAGCCAGATGCAGCACCAGCGACCCCAGTACATCTGAAGTTAGAGATGGAAACGGGAAATCACGGCGCAACAGCAATAACAAACGCCGGAATAAAGAAGACAACACGAAGGGCATGACAGTAAACGCCGGATTCAAAAGCTCTCGGCCAGGTCAGCAAAAGCCGCCCTCTAAAGGCACCAGGGATGAACTGTCCAGCCTCAACAAAATTCTGGACCAAGTATGTCAGATCCATAGTACCCCTGGTAAACCTGCTAATCATACCCATAGAGAATGTTGGGTCTGCAAGCAGTCCGGCAAGCTCAACGCCGTACACAAGGGGGGGATACACCAAGTGAAGACGAGGACGAGCCTCCCAAGCAAGACACTGGGGAACAAAAGAAATTTCCACCAGAAGTCAAAAGAGTAAACGTGTTACATGTGATCAAGGGAAAAAACAATGCGGCACTCCCAGGAAAATATACCCAAGTGCCTGTCACCGCGAAGTCCTGCCACTGGTCGTCTCAACCGATCACTTTCAACCATCGCGATTACTCAGCAAGTATCTGACGCGCAGGATGGGCTGCCCTAGTATTAGACCCAGTAATTGGCGGATATCACTTCACACGAGTCTTGATGGACGTTGGTAGCAATCTAAACCTAATATATCAGGATACAATCCGCGGGATGGGGTTAGACCCAACAAAAATTCGCCATAGCAATACTACCTTTAAAGGAGTAACACCAGGCCCAGGGGATCGTTGTACGGGCTCCCTCCTACTACAAGTTATATTCGGCTCCCCCGATAACTTCCGTCGCGAGCATTTAACCTTCCACATCGCTCCGTCCCAAAGTGGCTATCAAGAACTGCTCGGACGCGAAGCTTTCGCTCGCTTTAATGCAATACCACACTACGCCTCCCTCACACTCAAGATGCCCGGTCCACATGGCATCATTTCAGTGAATGGAAACATCAAGCGATCTCTGCGTGCCGAAGAGAGTGCGGCTGCCTTGGCGGCCGCACACTAAAGGCGCCCGGACCGGCGAAAGCATCCAATAGGTCGTCAAGACCTCAGACACAACTAATCAAGTCCGGCGCCGCTATTTATACTGAATAAATGGTCACACCCCTATTTGTCAATACAAGGGGCTCAACGCGCGCAGACAAGTGGCAATTTTTTCTCATCTTGAATTATACATGGTTTCTTTAAAAACTATCTTTTTGCACGACAACTTTTTCACCTAAATTCCTCTCTTTTACAGACGATCATCGTGCTACACCCGTCCAGGATACGGCACAACGGAGACACAGGCGCAGACATGCAGCAGGGACCCGCTCCAAGGATTCTTTTTAGATTAAGACCCTGCGTAAACCTTTTTTACTGTCTCTTGTTGATACATATCCACCTTTGAGAAGGATGCTGACGTCTTGGCATGTGGCCACACCAGAACAATGCACGTACCTGGACACAAGGGGCTTCTTACAAAGGCCATTATTTAGGCCCGGTTTATACCATAAAGACCGAATACCTTAGGGAGTGTTCGGCGTCGCGAGTTTGGCCCTATATGCATCAGCTCCGAATCATTATCTTTGGTCAAATGTTGGGTTTGCCCGGCTCATGTGTTTTGGTGCCTTACGTTCCGCTTTACCGGCTAAGGTAGCACCAGGAGAACTACTGCGATTGTGCCCTGGTTCATCCGGACGAGCACCTCAGTAGAGAAAGCCGAAAACTGACTGTCATGATATAGCGTGAGACTGGTCAACCACTCGATGACCTGTTGGAATGTTAGAATTCCTCCTCCTTAATGAAGGGCCGTTTTCCGGCTAGGCATGTACGCACCCCGGGATCGGGAGAGTGCGGAGCCACCAGGGGCTATCTAGTAGCCCCACTGTCAAACTCCTATGGCTAAGTGAAAGTGCTAAAGCATTATAGTCCGGTTGCCTCGCTCGCTCCACTATCACCTCCTTAATAGGACCAAGACATTGGGTTAAGTGTGAACGCGTGTTTTTTGCGAGCACCTCCGCATTATATGCGTGGGGGTTGAAGCTGACGGCTGCAATCTTTCAGGTTATACACTAGCCTTATAAAAATTTATAAAAGCATTTCGCTTACAATGAGATTACATATCACTCAAACATAATATTTTTTGAGCACTGGGTCTCTATCAAACGAGCACCCTCAAGAAACTTCTTCAAAGTAGTGCTCAGCAGCCATTCGGCCTATGGCCGAATCCCGCGCTGCAACAGTGTTAGCATCCATCTCCGCCCAGTATGCTTTAACATGGGCAAAGGCCATATGTGAGCCCTCTATGCACGCCGACCTCTTCATCGCATTAATGCGCGGCACCATGTCAAGGAACTGCTGCACCAAGCTGAAATAGCTGTTCAGTTTTGGCCTTTCCGGCCATAGCTGATCCACAATAGACCTCATGGCGAGTCCGGACAACCTATTCAGTTCGGCCCATTCGGCTAATTGGTCAGTCAATGAAAGCGGACGCTCGGGAGAATGGAATTGTGTCCAAAACAGCTGGTCCACTTCACGGTCCGTCTGACCCTGGAAGTACTTGGCCGCATCGGCAGCGCTCGCCGCCAAATCCATATACACATCCTCCGAACTCCACAACCGATCCAGAGGGGCATACCGTGGATCTCTGAACTTCCTCCGCAACATAAAGGATTTCCCAGCTACAAGATCCCCGACTTCCCGCAGCTCCTCCTTCTTCGCCCTCATAGCAGAGCGGATGTCTTTTCTCGTCGCAGTAGCCTTCTCAAGGTCCGATGCCTTTGCTAGGTTTTCCTTTTCAAGAACCCGGCAACGGTCGGCGGCGGCTTGTAATTCTATGGCCATCTTGGCCATCTTATCTCGGCTCTCTCCATGCGCGGCCTTCTCGGCTTTCAACTCTTCGGCTGCCTTCAAAGCAGCCGCATTACCAAACCTCGCGTGTTCCTTGGCTCGGGCAAGTTCTGCCCGCAAGGCTTCAACAGTGGCAGCTCCATCTGCAGTCACAACATATTAAAGATAATGTCATCATGCTGCTCTTACTATGTGGCGTTTACAAGATAATGACACTTACCCTGTGCCTCGTCAAGCCTTTTGTTAACAAGCTCGATGTCGGCGTCTGCCGCATCCAACTGCCATTTTAAATGGGCAAACTCGCTAGTCCGGCTAGCCACCGGAGCTTCCATCACCTGCACATAGAGGCAGTATGGTTATTACCTGGGAATATGATCCTCTATTCGTCGTCGTTTCCGACGACAACCAGAGTCTCAGGGGATACTATCTACACAGGGCACACCTATCATGTGTAGGACTATCATACATTATTTTACGTACCTCAAAGCCTGTCAGTAGACTCATAAAAGCTTCATGCAATCTGCTATCGGCGGACGAGATTCTCTCCATCACCGTATTCATCAGCATCCGGTGTTCATCTGAGATGGCCGCTCGCCCCACCAACTCCCTCAGAACATCCGATCGCACACCAGACGGTGCCGGACTCTTTTGTCTGCTCTCTTCGGGAGCCGGACACTGGGAGCTTCGGGGGTCAATGGGATTATCTTCTAGCCTCACCGGACTCGGAGAGGCCCTCCGCAATGACACTTCGGGGTCGCCCGCTTCCGGAGCGTAGGAGTCCAGAGGAGGCGTTTCGCTCTCCATCATCTCTAGAAGAAGATCCCCCTAAGACGAGCTCATTTGAGAGGGGCTAAGGCCCAAACTGCAAAGATATATGCGGTGGTTATTTTCTCAGAAGAAAAAGATGGCATACCTATACTATTAAAGTATTTCGGGTCACTTACGACTCGCTGGAGAATTGATCCCCCCGTGGACTTTGTGCGGCAAAAGCACCCCCCCAAGGTAGGACCCTCTGTGGGAGACTTCTTCTCCCGTTTGGAAGCTTCGGCTTCCGAATCCCCGGGCGCAGTCCTTTTCCTCCTCCGGTCGTCTTCCTTCATGGAGACGCTCGCTCCCTCGGTTAGAATGGGCAGCGTTGGGGGCCCGTGTCCGCCCGTATTATCCTCCCCAGTATGTTCCTTCAAGGGCTCCGGGCAAGGTGCGACCTGGAGCATCTTTTCCAATACCAGATTGTCCAAACCCTTAGGGAGGGGGGCCGAACACCGAATCAACTTCGCCTTTGTTAGCCAGTCCTGGTCAAAAAGCAAACTCTCAGAAATAACTTCATAACAAATGAGAGATAGTATGTTCGGCCGGAAGATTTCTTACCTGTTCGGCGGCGCGGTTACTGCTCAGGCCCACGTCCTCGGTGATTTCTGGACACTCTACCTGAGGTCCGAAGAATGACTTGTACATCTCCTCATGCGTCAGGCCGAGGAAATTTTGAATGACACGCGGTCCCTCGGGATTGAACTCCCACAAGCGAAGGGGCCGACGTTTGCAAGGCTGGACTTGATGAACCGGCATAACTTGTATTACCGCAACCAAACTAAAATCTCCATTGAAGAGATCTCAAATGTGGCTTTGCAGTATAGGCACGTCCTTGGCTAGACCCCAGCTCAGACCTCTGCTGATCCATGACATCAGTTGTGGTGGAGGGCCCGAGCGGAAAACAGGGGCGGCCGCCCACTTGGCACTTCTAGGAGCCATAATGTAGAACCACTCCTGTTGCCACAATTCAGACACCTCTGGAATGGAACCTTTGGGCCATGGAGCTCCCGTCATCTTGCATATTGAGGCACCTCCGCACGCTGCATGTTGCCCCTCGATCATCTTCGGCTTTACTTCAAAGGTCTTGAGCCACAGGCCAAAGTGAGGGGTAACCCGGAGGAAGGCCTCACACACGACAATAAATGTCGTGATATGAAGAAAGGAGTCCGGAGCCAGATCATGGAAATCTAGCACGTAATAAAACATCAAACCCCTGACGAAAGGATCCAGAGCGAGGCCTAGACCTCGAAGGAAGTGGGAGATGAACACGACGTTCTCGTTGGGTTCGGGGGAGGGGACGGCCTGCCCTCGGGCAGGCAGCCGATGTGAAACCTCGGCGGTCAGATATCTAGCCTCCCTCAACTTTTTGATGTCTTCTTCCGTGACAGAGGAAAGCATCCATCGGCCTCGAAGGCTAGATCCGGACATGATTGAAGGTTCGGGGCGCCTAACCTGAACTTTGGGTGTTTGAGCTTCAGGTGGGGGAAGGATTCGATTGAGCACGGGAGGGAAAAAATAAAAGCCTTGTCCCTTTATAAAGAGGGTGAATATCAAGCGTCCTCTCCGTGGCCGTTTGGACTTGCCTATAGTCTAGGAGTCCTAGAAGCGGTTGGTTCACCCGCACCCGTATCGATGAGAATCCCGGAATAAGGGGACACGATCTCTGCTTTAACAAGACGTGCCAAGGAAACCGCCTCGCATGACACGCTGAGGTGGGATAATAAAACTATTCGAATAAAGGCTTGGCCGTGGTGCGATGTCACACTATGGAATACGTCAGCAAATTAGATTTGTGTAAATATTATTCTCTCTATGGCAATATGTGGAAACTTATTTTGCAGAGCCGGACACTATCTTTGTGATCAAAATCTTCTATGAAGTACTTGGAGGAGGAACCCGCCTTGCAATGCCGAAGACAATCTGCGCGCCGGACTCGTCGTCATTGAAGCCTGGTTCAGGGGCTACTGAGGGAGTCCTGGATTAGGGGGTGTCCGGATGGCCGGACTATACCTTCAGCCGGACTCTTGGACTATGAAGATACAAGATTGAAGACTGCGTCCCGTGTCCGGAAGGGACTTTCCTTGGCGTGGAAGGCAAGCTTGGCGATACGGATATGTAGATCTCCTACCATTGTAACCGACTTTGTGTAACCCTAACCCTCTCCGATGTCTATATAAACCGGAGGGTTTTAGTCCGTAGGACAACATACAGAACAACAATCATACCATAGGCTAGCTTCTAGGGTTTAGCCTCTCCGATCTCGTGGTAGATCTACTCTTGTACTACCCATATCATCAATATTAACCAAGCAGGACGTAGGGTTTTACCTCCATCAAGAGGGCCCGAACCTGGGTAAAACTTCGTGTCCCTTGCCTCCTGTTACCATCCGGCCTAGACGCACAGTTTGGGACCCCCTACCCAAGATCCGCCGGTTTTGACACCGACAGTTGACAATACCACTAGTTTCAAGTAAAAGGGCAAGGGAAAGAAAGGGAACCTTCAAAAAGAATGGCAATAAAGTTGCCACTCCCATGAAGAATCCCAAAGCTAGACCCAAGCCTAAAACGAAGTGCTTTTACTGCAAACGAAATGGTCACTAGAAGTGGAACGGCCCTAGATACTTGGCGGATAAGAAGGATGGCAAAGTGAACAAAGGTATATTTGATATACATGTTATTGATGTGTACTTTACTAGTGTTTATAGCAACCCCTCGGTATTTGATACTGGTTCAGTTGCTAAGATTAGTAACTTGAAACAGGAGTTGCAAAATAAAATAGAGACTAGTTAAGGGCGAGGTGACGATGTGTGTTGGAAGTGGTTCCAAGGTTGATAAGATCACCATCGCACTCCCTTTACCTTCGGGATTAGTGTTGAACCTAAAATAAATGTTATTTGGTGTTTGCGTTGAGCATGAATATGATTGGATCATGTTTATTGCCATACGTTATTCATTTAAGTCAAAGAATAATTCTTGTTCTATTTACATGAATAAAACCTTCTATGGTCATACACTCAATATAAATAGTTTATTGAATCTCGATCGTGGTGATACACATATTCATAATATTGATGCCAGAAGATGCAAAGTTGATAATGATAGTGCAACATATTTGTGGCACTGCCGTTTAGGTCATATTCGTATAAAGCGCATGAAGAAACTCCATGCGGATGGACTTTTGGAATCTCTTGATTATGAATCATTTGACGCTTATGAACCATGCCTCCCAAGATGACTGAGATTCCGATCTCCGGAACAATAGAGCGATCCACTGACTTATTGGAAATAATACATACCGATGTATGCGGTCCAATGAGTGTTGAGGCTCGCGGTGGGTATCGTTATTTTCTGACCTTCAGAGATGATTTGAGCAGATATGGGTATATCTACTTAACGAAACCCAAGTCTGAAACATTTGGAAAGTTCAAAGAATTTCATAGTGGAGTTGAGAATCACCGTAACAAGAAAATAAAGTTTCTACGATCTGATCGTGGAGGCGAATATTTGAGTTACGAGTTTGGCCTTCATTTGAAACAATGTGGAATAGTTTCATAGCTTACGCCACCTGGAACACCACAGCGTAATGGTGTGTCCGAACGTCGTAACCGTACTTTATTAGATATGGTGCGATATATGATGTCTCTTACCGATTTACCACTATCGTTTTGGGGTTATGCATTAGAGACAGCTGCATTCATGTTAAATAGGGCACCATCTAAATCCGTTGAGATGACACCGTATGAACTGTGGTTTAGCAAGAAACCTAAGCTGTCATTTCTTAAAGTTTGGGTCTGTGATGCTTATGTGAAAAAGTTTCAACCAGATAAGCTCGAACCCAAATCGGAGAAATGCGTCTTCATAGGATACCCAAAGGAAACTATTGGGTACACCTTCTATCACAAATACTAAGACAAGACATTCGTTGCTAAGAATGGATCCTTTCTAGAGAAGGAGTTTCTCTCGAAAGAAGTGAGTGGGAGGAAAGTAGATCTTGATGAGGTAATTGTACCTTCTCTCAAATTGGAAAGTAGATCATCACAGAAATCAGTTCCAGTGATGCCTACACCAACTAGAGAGGAAACTAATGATAATGATCATGAAACTTCAGATCAAGTTAGTATGGACTTTGATTGACTTGCCCGATGATCGGTGGACCATTGAGAATAAATGGATCTTCAAGAGGAAGACTGACACTGATAGTAGTGTTACTATCTATAAAGCTCGAATTGTCGCAAAAAGTTTTCAACAAGTTCAAGGTATTGACTATGATAAGATTTTCTCACTCGTAGCAATGCTTAAGTATGTCCGAATCATGTTAGCAATTGCACATTTTATGAAATTTGGTAAATGGATGTCAAAACTGCATTCCTTAATGGATTTCTTAAAGAAGAGTTGTATATGATGCAACAAGAAGGTTCTGTCAATCCTAAAGTGCTAACAAAGTGTGCAAGCTCCAGCGATCCATCTATGGACTGCTGCAAGCATCTCGGAGTTGGAATATATGCTTTGATAAAGTGATCAAAGCATATGGTTTTATACAAACTTTTGGTGAAGCCTGTATTTACAAGAAAGTGAGTGGGAGCACTACAACCTTTCTGATAAATATATGTGAATGACATGTTGTTGATCGAAAATGATGTAGAATTTTCTAGAAAGCATAAAGGAGTGTTTGAAAGGATTTTTTTTCAAAGAAAGACCTCAGTAAAGCTACTTACATATTAGGCATCAAGATCTATAAAGATAGATCAAGATGCTTGATAAGAATTTCAATGAGTACATACCTTGATAAGATTTTGAAGAAGTTCAAAATGGATCAGTCAAAGAAAGAGTTCTTGCCTGAGTTGTAAGGTGTGAAGTTGAGTAAAGACTCAAAACCCGACCACGGCAGAAAATAGAAAGAGAATGAAAAGTCATTCCCTATGCATCAGTCATAGGTTCTATAAAGTATGCTATGTTGTGTATCAGATATTGGGGAACGCAGTAATTTCAGAAAAATTCCTACGCACACGCAAGATCATGGTGACTAGCAAAGAGAGGGGAGAGTTTTGTCTACGTACCCTTGTAGAACGTAAGCTAAAGCGTTATCACAACGTGGTTGATGTAGTCATACGTCTTCACGATCCGACCGATCCTAGTACTGAAAGTACGGCACCTCCGCGATCTGCACACGTTCAGCTCGGTAATGTCCCACGAACTCTCGACCCAGCTGAGTGTCAAGGGAGAGCTTCGTCAGCACGACGGCATGATGACGGTGATGATGAAGCTAGCGTCGCAGGGCTTTGCCTAAGCACTACAATGATATGACTGAGGTGGATTATGGTGGAGGGGGGTGACCGCACATGGCTAAGGGATCAATGATCAACTTGTGTGTACTAGGGTGCCCCTTGCCCCCGTATATAAAGGAGCAAGGGGAGGGGGCGGCCTCATAGGGTGCGCCCCAAGGGGGGAATCCTACTCCTACTAGGAGTAGGTTTCCCCTTTCCTAGTCCAACTAGGAGGGGAAGGAAAGAGGAGGAGGGGAGAAGGAAAGAGGGGGCCGACCCCCAAGCCCTAAACCAATTTGATTTGGGCCTAGGGGGCACACCCTACAGCTCCCTTGCTGCCCTCTATTTCCACTAAGTCCCATGAAGGCCCATTAACCCCCCCCCCCTGGGGGGGGGGGGGTTCCAGTAACTCCCCGGTACTCCGATTTTCTCCAAAATCACCCAGAACACTTTCGGTGTCCAAATATAGCCGTCCAATATACCAATCTTTATCTCTCGACCATTCCGAGACTCTTCGTCATGTCCGTGATCACATCCGGGACTCCGAACAACCTTGGGTACATCAAAACACATAAACTCATAATACCAAACATTAAGCGTGCGGACCCTACGGGTTCGAGAACTATGTAGACATGACCGAGACACATCTCTGGTCAATAACCAATAGCGGAACCTGGATGTTCATATTGGCACCCACATATTCTACGAAGATCTTTATCGGTCAAACCTCATAACGACATACGTTGTTCCATTTGTCATCGGTATGTTACTTGCCCGAGATTTGATCGTCGGTATCTCAATACCCAGTTCAATCTCGTTACCGGCAAGTCTCTTTACTCGTTCCGTAATGCAACATACCGTAACTAACTCATTAGTGACATTGCTTGCAAGGCTCATAGTGATGTGCATTACCGAGAGGGCCCAGAGATACCTCTCCGATACACAGAGTGACAAATCCTAATCTCGATCTATGCCAACTCAACAAACACCATCGAAGACACCTGTAGAGCATCTTTATAGTCATCCAGTTATGTTGTGACGTTTGATAGCACACTAAGTGTTCCTCCGGTATTCGGGAGTTGCATAATCTCAGAGTCATTGGAACATGTATAAGTTATGAAGAAAGCAATAGCAACATACTAAACGATCATCATGCTAAGCTAATGGATGGGTCAAGTCAATCACATCATTCTCTAATGATGTGATCCCGTTAATCAAATGACAACTCTTTGTCCATGGCTAGGAAACTTAACCATCTTTGATTAACGAGCTAGTCAAGTAGAGGCATACTAGTGACACTCAATTTGTCTATGTATTCACACATGTACTAAGTTTCCGGTTAATACAATTCTAGCATGAATAATAAACATTTATCATGATATAAGGAAATATAAATAACAACATTATTATTGCCTCTAGGGCATATCTCCTTTAGTCTCCCACTTGCACTAGAGTCAATAATCTAGTTCACATCGTCATGTGATTTCACACCAATAGTTCACATCTTGATGTGATTAGTTCACATATTCATGTGACTAATACCCAAAGGGTTTACTAGAGTCAATAATCTAGTTCACATCACTATGTGATTAATACCCAAAGAGTGATCATGTTTTGCTTGTGAGAGAAGTTTAGTCTACGGGTCTGCAACATTCAGATCCGTATGTATTTCACAAATTTCTATGTCTACAATACTCTGCATGGAGCTACTCTAGCTAATTGCTCCCACTTTCAATATGTATCCAGATCGAGACTTAGAGTCATCTGGATCGATGTAAAAAGCTTGCATAGATGTAACTCTTTACGACGAACTCTTTTATCACCTCCATAACCGAGAAATATTTCCTTAGACCTCTAAGGATAATTTTAACCATTGTCCAGTGATCTACTCCTAGATCACTATTGTACTCCCTTGCCAGAATCATGCTAAGGTATACAATAGGACTGGTACACAGCATATCATACTTTATAGAACCTATGACTAAGGCATAGGGAATGACCTTCCATTCTCTTTCTATTTTCTGCTGTGGTCGGGTTTTGAGTCTTTACTCAACTTCACACCTTGCAATAAAGGCAAGAACTCCTTCTTTGACTGTTCCATTTTGAACTACTTCAAAATCTTGTCAAGGTATGTACTCATTGAAAAAACTTATCAAGCGTCTTGATCTATCTCTATAGATCTTGATGCTCAATGTGTAAGCCTCTTCACCAAGGTCTTTCTTTGAAAAATTCTTATTCAAGTATCCTTTTATGCTATCCAGAAATTCAGTATCATTTCTGATCAACAATATGTCATCCACATATAATATCAAAAATGCTACAGAGCTCCCACTCACTTTCTTGTAAATACAGGCTTCTCCAAAAGTTTGTATAAAACTATATGCTTTTATCAACTCATCAAAGCGTATATTCCAACTTTGAGATGCTTGCACCAGTCCATAGATGGATTGCTGGAGCTTGCACACTTTGTTGGCACCTTTAGGATTGACAAAACTTTCTTGTTGTATCATATACAACTATTCTTTAAGAAATCCATTAAGGAATGCAGTTTTGACATCCATTTGCTAGATTTCATAAAATGTGGCAATTGCTAACATGATTCGGACAGACTTAAGCATCACTATGAGTGAGAAAATCTCATCGTAGTCAACACCTTGATCTTGTCGAAAACCTTTTTGTGACAATTTGAGCTTTGTAGATAGTAACACTACTATCAGCGTTTGTCTTCCTCTTGAAGATCCATTTATTCTCAATGGCTCGCTGATCACTGGGCAAGTCAATCAAAGTCCATACTTTGTTCCTTATACATGGATCCCATCTCAGATTTCATGGCCTTAAGCCATTTCACGGAATCTGGGCTCATCATCGCTTCCTCATAGTTCGTAGGTTCGTCATGGTCTAGTAACATGACTTCTAGAACAGGATTACCGTACCACTCTGGTGCGGAACATACTCTGGTTGACCTACGAGGTTCGGTAGTAACTTGATCTGAAGTTCCATGATCATCATCATTAACTTCCTCACTAATTGGTGTAGGCATCACTGGAACTGATTTCTGTGATGAACTACTTTCCAATTCGGGAGAAGGTACAATTACCTCATCAAGTACTACTTTCCGCCCACTCACTTCTTTCGAGAGAAACTCCTTCTCTAGAAAGGATCCACTCTTAGCAACAAAAATCTTGCCTTTGAATCTGTGATAGAAGGTGTACCCAACAGTTTCTTTTGGGTATCCTATGAAGACACACTTGTCTGATTTGGGTTTGACCTTATCAGGCTGAAACTCTTTCACATAAGCATCGCAACCCCAAACTTTAAGAAACGACAACTTAGGTTTCTTGCTAAACCACAGTTCATATGGTGTCATCTCAACGGATTGAGATGGTGCCTTATTTAACATGAATGCAGTTGTCTCTAATGCATAACCCCAAATGATAGTGATAAATCGGTAAGAGACATCATAGATCGCACCATATCTAATAAAGTACGGTTATGATGTTCGGACACACCATTATGCTGTGATGTTCCAGGTGGCGTGAGTTGCGAAACTATTCTACATTGTTTCAAATGAAGACCAAACTCGTAACTTAAATATTCTCTTCCACGATCAAATCATAGAAACTTAATTTTCTTGTTATGATGATTTTCCACTTCACTCTGAATTTTTTTGAACTTTTCAAATGATTCAGACTTATGTTTCATCAAGTAGATATACCCATATCTGCTCAAATCATCTGTGAAGGTCAGAAAATAATGATACCTACCGCGAGCCTCAACACTCATCGGACCGCATAATCAGTATGTATTATTTCCAATAAGTTAGTTGCTCGCTCCATTGTTCTGGAGAACGGAGTCTTAGTCATATTGCGTATGAGGCATGGTTTGCAAGCATCAAGTGATTCCAAAAGCTCATCAACATGAAGTTTCTTCATGCTCTTTACACCAATATGACCTAAACGGCAGTGCCACAAGTATGTTGCACTATCATTATCAACTTTGCATCTTTTGGCATCAATATTATGAATATGTGTATCACTACAATCGAGATTCAATAAACCATTTATATTAAGTGTATGACCATAAAAGGTTTTATTCATGTAAACAGAACAACAATTATTCTTTGACTTAAATGAATAACCGTATTGCAATAAACATGATCCAATCATATTCACGCTCAACGCAAACACCAAATAATATTTATTTTAGGTTCAACACTAATCCTGAAGGTAAAAGGAGTGTGCGGTGGTGATCTTATCAACCTTGGAATCACTTCCAACACACATCATCACCTTGCCCTTAACTAGTCTCTGTTTATTTTGCAACTCCCATTTCGAGTTACTGCTCTTAGCAACTGAACCAGTATCAAATACCGAGGGGTTGCTATAAACACTAGTAAAGTACACATCAATAACATCCAATATACCTTTGTTCAGTATGCCATCCGTCTTATCCGCCAAGTATCTAGGGCAATTCCACTTCCGGTGATCATTTCTTTTGCAGTAGAAGCACTCAGTTTCAGGCTTGGGTCTAGCTTTGGGATTCTTCTTGGGAGTGGCAACTTGCTTGCCATTCTTCTTGAAGTTCCCTTTCTTTCCCTTGCCCTTTTACTTGAAACTAGTGGTCTTGTCAACCATCAACACTTGATGCTTTTCTTGATTTCTACCTTCACCGATTTCAGCATCGCGAAGAGCTTAGGAATTACTTTTGTCATCCCTTGCATATTATAGTTCATCACGAAGTTCCAGTAACTTGGTGATAGTGACTAGAGAACTCTGTCAATCACTATTTTATCTGGAACATTAACTCCCACTTGATTCAAGCAATTGTAGTACCCATACAATCTGAGCACATGCTCACTGGTTGAGTTATTCTCCTCCATCTTGTAGGCAAAGTACTGTTAGAGGTCTCATACCTCTCAACATGAGCATGAGCATGAAATACCAATTTCAACTCTTGGAACATCTCATATGCTCCATGTCTCTCAAAATATTTTGAAGTCCCGGTTCTAAGGCGTAAAGCATGGTGCACTAAACTATCAAGTAGTCATCATACTGAGCTTGCCAAACGTTCATAACGTCTGCATCTGCTCCTGCAACAGTTCTGTCGCCTAGTGGTGCATCAAGGACATAATACTTCTGTGCAGCATTGAGGATAATCCTCAGATCATGGAGCTAGTCCGCATCATTGCTACTAACATATTTCAACATATTTTTCTCTAGGAACATATCAAAAATAAACGGGGAGCTACATCGCGAGCTATTTATCTACAACATAGTTATGCAAATACTACCAGGACTAAGTTCATGATAAATTAAAGTTCAATTAATCATATTACTTAAGAACTCCCGCTTAGATAGACATCCCTCTAATCATCTAGTGATCACGTGATCCATATCAACTAAACCATGTCCGATCATCACGTGAGATGGAGTAGTTTTCAATGGTGACCATCACTATGTTGATCATATGTACTATATGATTCACACTCGACCTTTCGGTCTCAGTGTTCCAAGGCCATATCTGCATATGCTAGGCTCGTCAAGTTTAACACGAGTATTCTGCGTGTGTAAAACTGGCTTGCACCCGTTGTATGTGAACGTAGAGCTTATCACACCTGATCATCATGTGGTGTCTCAGCACGACGAACTGTAGCAACGGTGCATACTCAGGGAGAACACTTATACCCTGAAATTTAGTGAGAGATCATCTTATAATGCTACCGTCGAACTAAGCAAAATAAGATGCATAAAATTTAAACTTCATATGCAATCAAAATATGTGACATGATATGGCCATTATCATCTTGTGCCTTTGATCTCCATCTCCAAGTACTGTCATGATCTCCATCGTCACCGACATGACACCATGATCTCCATCATCTTGATCTCTATCAACGTGTTGTCACATGATTGTCTCGCTAACTATTGCTTTTGCAACTATTGCTATCGCATATCGATAAAGTAAAGCAATTATATGGCGCTTGCATCTTATGCAATAAAGAGACAACCATAAGGCTCCTACGAGTTGCCGATAACTTCAACAAAACATGATCATCTCATACAACAAATTATATCTCATCACGTCTTGACCATATCACATCACAACATGCCCTGCCAAAAACAAGTTAGACGTCCTCTACTTTGTTGTTGCAAGTTTTACGTGGCTGCTATGGGCTTAGCAAGAACCGTTCTTACCTACGCATAAAAAACCACAACGCGGTATAGTGATTTCTTTTTGATCTTCAAAAAGAACCCTGTTCATTGAATCTGATTCAACTAAAGTTGGAGAAACTGACACCCACCAGCCACCTGTGTGCAAAGCACGTCGGTAGAACTAGTCTTGTGTAAGCGTACGCGTAATGTCGGTCTGAGATGCTTCATCCAACAACACCACTGAATCAAGAATCAACTAGTGACGGCAAGCAATATGTCTATACGCACGCCCACAACTCCTTTGTGTTCTACTCACGCATATAACATCTACGCATAGACCTGGCTTGGATGCCACTGTTGGGCAACGCAGTAATTTCAAAGAAAATCCTACGCACACGCAAGACCATGGTGATGCATAGCAATGAGAGGAGAGAGTGTTGTCTACGTACCCTCATAGACTGTAAGAGGAAGCGTTATGACAACGCAGTTGATGTAGTTGTACGTCTTCACGATCCGACCGATCCTAGTACCGAAAGTACGACACCTCCGCGATCTGCACACGTTCGGCTCAGTGACGTCCCATGAACTCTCGATCCAGCTGAGTGTCGATGGAGAGCTTTGTCAACACGATGGCGTGATGATGGTGATGATGAAGCTACCGTCGAAGGGCTTCGCCTAAGCACTATGATGATATGACCGAGGTGGATTATGGTGGAGGGGGGCACCGCACACGGCTAAGGGATCAATGATCAACTTGTGTGTACTAGGGTTCCCCCTGCCCCCGTATATAAAGGAGCAAGGGGAGGGTGTCGGCGGCCTCATAGGGTGCGCCCCAAGGGGGGAATCCTACACCTACTAGGAGTAGGTTCCCCCTTTCCTAGTCCAACTACGAGGGGAAGGAAAGAGGAGGAGGGGAGAAGGAAAGAGGGGGCCGCCCCCAAGCCCTAGACCAATTCGGTTTGGGCCTAGGAGGGCGCGCCCCACAGCTCCCTTGCTGCCCTCTATTTCCACTAAGGCTCATGAAGGCCCATTGACCCCCCGGGGGGTTCCGGTAACTCCTCGGTACTCTGGTTTTCTCCGAAATCACCCGGAACACTTGGGTGTCCGAATATAGCCGTCCAATATATCAATCTTTATGTCTAGACCATTCTGAGACTCCTCGTCATGTTCGTGATCACATCCGGGACTCTGAACAACCTTAGGTACATCAAAACACATAAACTCATAATACCGATCGTCACCTAACGTTAAGCGTGCGGACCCTACGAGTTCGAGAACTATGTAGACATGACCGAGACCCATCTCCGGTCAATAACCAATAGCGGAACCTGTATGTTCATATTGGCTCACACATATTCTATGAAGATCTTTATCAGTCAAACCGCATAACGATATACGTTGTTCCCTTTGTCATCGGTATGTTACTTGCCCGAGATTCGATCGTCGGTATCTCAATACCTAGTTCAATCTCGTTACCATCAAGTCTCTTTACTCATTCCTTAATGCTTCATCCCATGACTAACTCATTAGTCACATTGCTTGCAAGGCTTATAGTGATGTGCATTACCGAGAGGGCCCAGAGATACCTCTTCGATACACGGAGTGACAAATCCTAATCGCGATCTATGCCAACTCGACAAACACCATCAGAGACACCTGTAGAGCATCTTTATAGTCACCCAGTTACATTGTGACGTTTGATAGCACACTAAGTGTTCCTCCGGTATTCGGGAGTTGCATAATCTCATAGTCATAGGAACATGTATAAGTTATGAAGAAAGCAATAGCAACAAACTAAACGATCATCGTGCAAGCAATGTGACTAATGAGTTAGCCACGGGATGATGCATTACGGAACGAGTAAAGAGACTTGCTGGTAACGAGATTGAACTAGGTATGATGATAACGACGATGGAATCTCGGGCAAGTAACATATCGATGACAAAGGGAACAACGTATGTTGTTATGCGGTTTGACCGATAAAGATCTTCGTAGAATATGTAGGAACCAATATGGGCATCCAGGTTCTGCTATTGGTTATTGACCAGAGAAGTGTCACGGTCATGTCTACATAGTTCTCGAACCCATAGGGTCCGCACGCTTAACGTTTGTTGACGATATAGTATTATATGAGTTATGTATGTTGGTGACCGAATGTTGTTCGGATTCTTGGATGAGATCACGAACATGACGAGGAGCTCTGGGATGGTCCGGAGGTAAAGATTTATATATAGGATGATATGGCTCGGCCAAGTGGTGAAGCCCACAGGGCTTTAGGTCGGTGCAAAAGGAGTTTTGCGGAGGCCAGGGGGGCAAACGCTGGAGACCCTAGCGTCTGGCCCTGGGCCAGACGTCAAGGACCATGGCATCTGGTCCTGGCAGTCCGAGAAGGACTCTTGTGGGAAAAACCAACTTTGAGGAGGCTTTTATTCCAAGTTTTGACCCCAGGGCTCAACATATAAATAGAGTGGCAGGGCTAGCACCTGGAACACATCAAGAATCAGCAAGCCGTGTGCCCGCAACCCCAACCCCTCTAGTTTATCCTCCATCATAGTTTCTGTTGTGCTTGGCGAAGCCCTGTGGAGATTGTTCTTCACCAACACCGTCACCACACCGTCGTGCTGCCGGAACTCTTCTACTACTTCGCCTGTCTTGCTGGATCAAGAAGGTGAGGACATCATCGAGTTGAACGTGTGCTGAACGTGGAGGTGCCGTACGGTCGGTACTTGATCGGGACGAATCATGAAGGTGTACGACTACATCAACCGCCTTGATAAATGCTTCCACTTAACGGTCTACGAGGGTATGTGACACACTCTCCCCTCTCATTGCTATGCATCTCCTAGATAGATCTTGCGTGAGCGTAGGAAATTTTTGAAATACTGCGTTACCCAACACCTACAGCGAGGACCCCTCATGTTTGCGCGAGACGGAGGGCACTGTAGGACAGCACCATATATAAAATATACAATCATACCAACCAAGATCACGATTAACCCACATGACAAAACGGATCTACTCAAACATCATAGGATAACCATAGATAATTGGGAAATAATACATGGAGTTGAGCACCATGTTTAAGTAGAGATTACAACGGGGAGAAGGGGTGTTACACCGCAGCATAGAGGGGGGGAGAGTTGGTGCTGATGGTAGCAAGATTGTTGATGTAGATCGCTGTCATGATCCTAGCACCAGCGGCACTCCAGCGCCACCGAGAGAGAGGGGGAGAGATCCCCCTCCTTCTTCTTCTTCCTTGCCCTCCCCCCCCCCCACCTAGATGGGAGGAGACTTCCCCCTCTAGTCCATGGCCTCCATGGAGGCGGAGGGGCGGGAGCCCCTCCAAGATTGGATCTCCCTCTATGTTCTCTTCCATTTCGCGTTCTCCAGATCTGGCCGAAAACTGTTTCTTATATTCCGGGAGATCCTTAACTCCGATTGCATTGAGATTTTAACACGATTTTTTTCAGATATAAACGTCCTTGCGCCCGAAGTAGAGCTCCAACCGATGTTCGAGGAGGGCACAACCCACCACCATGCGTCAGGGGCCTATGGTACGCCCTGGTGTCTTGTGGGCTGTGTGGGCCTTCGTTTGCGGTGATTCCAACTCCCAAAAATCACATATATTCCAAAATAATTCTCCGTAAAATTTTATTGCATTTGGACTTCGTTTGATATGGATTTTCTGCGAGAAAAAACATGCAAAAAACAGGAACTGGCACTGGGCACTGGATTAATAGGTTACTCCAATAAATCATATAAAAGGTTGCCAAAAATATGTGAAAGTGGTATAATATTGGCATGAAACAATCAAAAATTATAGATACGGCAGAGATGTATCACTCTTCTTCTCCTTCTATTTCCTTTCTGGCACCTTGTATGGCGCCACGGTCACCATCTCTTCTAACAGGGCCGACTTGGGGCCTTCGGGCTGCGGGGCCGGGTTGTCCATTTGTGCGGCTTTGTCAAGCCAGCCCTGCGAGGAAGGGGAGGAAAGAGTCTGGTATCTTGTTGAAAAACGAATGACCGAACACAAGATAGTAAAAGCCTCATTACCTTCTTAGGGGGTGCTCGACGTCAAGGCCAATATCCTCCTCTTTGGCCGGCCACTCCTTCTGGGTTTTGAATAGCACCTTCCACAGCTTGTCAGGGTTGGAAGTGGAGCACGGTGAGGGGGTCTTCAAACTTGTAGGCCCACATTGGGGTGTTTCGTTGCTGGCAAGGGAGAAGGCGGCGGCAAAGCATCACTTGAATCATGTTGGTCAGCTTGGCGCTTGCATTTTTCATGCTAGCGATGTGCTTCTGCAGCAGCTCCACCTCTGCGGGTGACACCAGTCAAGGCCCTTCTTGCTCCACGAGGTTATCCTTGCAGGGGCGGATCTAAATTCGGGGACCGCCCCCAAGCCGCATAATGTGGCTATGTGGTGTAGAACCACTCCTTCTGCCAAATTTTGACATTGTCTATGAATGTGCCCTCCGGCCACTTGTCGGTGTCAAAACCGGCGGATCTCGGGTAGGGGGTCCCGAACTGTGCGTCTAAGGTGGATGGTAACAGGAGGCAGGGGACATGATGTTTACCCAGGTTCGGGCCCTCTTGATGGAGGTAATACCCTACGTCCTGCTTGATTGTTCTTGATGATATGAGTATTACAAGAGTTGATCTACCACGAGATCAAAGAGGCTAAACCCTAGAAGCTAGCCTATGGTATGATTGTATGTTTTCCTAAGGACTAAAACCCTCCGGTTTATATAGACATCGGAGGGGGCTAGGGTTACACAAGGTCGGTTACAAAGGAGGAGATATACATATCCGTATTGCCTAGCTTGCCTTCCACGCCAAGTAGAGTCCCATCCGGACACGGGACGAAGTCTTCAATCTCGTATCTTCATAGTCCAACAGTCCGGCCAAAGGATATAGTCCGCCTGTCCGGAGACCCCCTAATCCAGGACTCCCTCAGTAGCCCCTGAACCAGGCTTCAATGACGATGAGTCTGGCACGCGGTATTGTGTTCGGCATTGCAAGGCGGGTTCCTCCTCCGCATACACCATGGAAGAGTTTTGAATACAAGGATAGTGTCCGGCCCTGCAAAATAAGTTCCACATACCACTGTAGAGAGAATAATATTTCCACAAATCTAATCTGCTGACATGTTTTGACAGCATGAGATCACGCCATGGCCCGGTCATTATTTCAACTGTTTTTCTCAACCAGCTCCACACATAACACGAGGCGGTTTTCTTGACACGTCTTGTCAAAGCAGAGATCGTGTTCCCCTTATCACGGGATTCTCATCAATACAGACATGGGTAACCCAATCGTGCCTGTTGGTATGACTCCTAGATCTTAGGCAAGTCCCAAACGGCCACGAGGAGGACGCTCGATATTCACCCTCTTTATAAAGGGGACGAGGCTTTTTCTTTTTTCCCTCCCATGCTCAATCGAATCCTTCCCTCACCTCAAGTTCTAACACCCAAAGCTCAGGTCAGGTGCTTCGGACCTTCAACTATGTCCGGATCCAACCTTCAAGGTCAGTGGATGCCTTCCTCCGTCACAGAGGAGGACATCAAGAAGTTGAGAGAGGCCAGATATCTGACCGCCAAAATTTCGCATAGGCTGCCTGCCCAAGGGCAGGTCGTCCCTACTCCCGAACCCAACGAGAGCGTCGTGTTCATCTCCCACTTCCTCGGAGGACTAGGCCTCGCTTTGGATCCCTTTGTTAGGGGTCTTATGTTCTATTACGGTCTGGATTTTCACGATCTGGCCCCGGATTCCCTTCTTCACATCTCGTCATTTATTGTCGTATGTGAGGCCTTCCTCCGCATTACCCCTCACTTCGGCCTGTGGCTCAAGACCTTCGATGTGAAGCCGAAGATGATCGAGGGGCGGCACGCAGCGTGTGGAGGTGCTTTAATAAGCAAAATCGATGATGCTCCATGGCCAGAGGGTTCCTTTCCAGAGGTGTCCGGATTGTGGCAGCAGGAGTGGTTTTACATCACAGCTCCCCGAAGTGCCAAGTGGGTAGCTGCCCCCACCTTTCACTCGGGCCCCCCACCGCAACTGATGTCATGGATCAGCAGGGGGCTGAGCTAGGGTCCAGCAAAGGACGTGCCAATACTGCAAAGTCGTATGCGAGATCTCTTTGAGAGAGATTTCAGTCTGGTTACGGTAATGCAAGTTGTGCTAGTTCGTCGAGTCCAGCCTTGCAAACGCCGGCCCCTCCGCATGTGGGAATTCAACCCGGAAGGACCGCGAGCTATTCAACATTTCCTCGGTATGACGCTCGAAGAGATGTACAAATCATTCTTCGGACCCCAAACAGAGTGTCCGGACACCACCGAGGACGTGGGTCTGAGCTGCAACCGCCCCGCTGCCCAAGTAAGTAATCCCATGTTGAACCTACTGTCCTTTTATTTATCATGGCATCATTCTAAAGAGCCGCTCTTTGACCAGGACTGGGTAACAAAGGCGATGATGATCAAGTGTTCAGCCCTCCTTCCTGAGGGCTTGGACAATCCGGTACTGGACAAGATGCTCGAGCCGGCGCCTTATCCAGTGCCCTCAAAGGAACATGATGGGGGGAATAGAGAGGGCGAAAGCGAGCCTCACTCGCTACTTATTCCAGCCGGGGGAATGAGCGCCTCCATGAGGGAGGACAACCAAAGGGAAGAATCTGACATTCTCTCTCCCCGGGGAAGGAAGAGGAGTACCTCTGAAGATCCGGAAGCTAAGATTTCCAAACGGGAGAAGAAATCTTCATCAGAGGGTCCTGCCTCGGAGGGTATTCTTGCCGCACAATGTCCGCGCGGGGATCAGCCCTCTACCGAGCTGTAAGTAATCGAAAAGTACTTAATAGTGGAAACATCCTACCTTACTTCCGAAGACAATAACCGATTCTTATAAATTGTAGTCTGGATCGTAGCCCTTCTCGACAGAGTTCATCTTCGGGGGATCTTCTTCCGGATATGATGGAGAGCGAAACGCCTCCCCCGGACACCCCGCCTCATGAAGCGGGCGACCTTGAAGTGTCGTCGCGAAGGGTATCTCCGGATCCACTAAGGCCAGAGGATAACCCTTTGTCTACCCAGAATCCCCAGTATCCGGCTCCTAAGGAGAGCGACAGCAAGGGTCCGTACAGTGTGCGGTCAGACGCGCTGAAGGATCTTTTGGGGCAAGCGGTCGTCTCGGAAGCGCATCGTATGCTAATGGGTACGATAATTGGATTTCGTCTGCTGAAAGCAGTTTGCATGAAGCCTTTATGAGTCTACTGAAAGGCTTCAAGGTACGTGAAATAGTGTATGTTTTTTACAGTACCGCACATGTTAGGTGTGCCCTATGCATATAGTAGCCCCTGAGACTGGTTATCGTCGAAAACGGCAGCAAACAGAGGATCATAGTCCCAGGTAATAACCAGGGCGCCTTTATGCGCAGGTGGTTGAAGCTCCAGTGGCTAGCCGGACTGATGGGTTTGCCGAGCTAAAGCGGCAACTTGATGCGGCAGATGCCGACATCGTGCTTGTCAACAAGCGGCTTGACGAGGCACAGGGTGAGTGATTTCTCTGGTGATCGTCACATAATAAGAGTAGCATGATGCCAATATCTTTAATATGTTGTGACTACAGATGGAGCTACCATTGTGGAGACCCTTCGGGCAGAGCTTGCCCGAGCCTAGGAGCAAGCAAGGAGTAGCAATGCGGCCGCTCTAAAGGCGGCCAGAGAGTTAAGGGCCGAACAGGCCGCGCATTGCGAGAGCAAGGAAAAAATAGCCAAGATGGATGTAGAGTTAAAAGATGCCGATGACCATTACCAGCTTCTTGAAGAAGAAAACCGGGTGAAGGCGACGGACCTGGAGAAGGCCCTGGTGGCTGCCAAGGAAGCCCGCTCCAAAATTAGAGCGACGAAGGAGGAGCTGAATCAAGCTGCAGATATCGTGTCTGGGAAGCCCTTCTTGTTGCGGACTTAGTTCGGAGATCTGAAGTATGCTCCTCTGGACCGGCTATGGAGTTCTGCGAACGCCTACATGGATTTGGATGCAAGTGCTGCTGATGCGGCCGAGTACTTCAAGGATCAGAAAGGTCCCAAAGTGGAAAAGCAGTTCTGGTCACAGTTTCACGCTCCAGTCTGTCCGCTGTTGTTGAATGAGTGATTGGCCGAGTTGGCCGAGCTCCATAGGTTGTCCGGACTTGCCATGAGGTCCGTTGTGGATCACCTGTGGCCGAGAGGGCCGGGGCCGAATAGCTACTTTAGTTTAGTGCAACAATTCCTTGGTGATGTGCCACACATCGATGTTGTAAAGAGATCGGCGTATAGAGGGTGCGCGGATGGCCTTTGCCCGTGTCAAGACATACTGGGCGGAGATGGAGGCCACCACTGTTGCGACACAGGGTTCGGCCATTGGCCGAGTGGCTGCCGAGCACTACTTTCAAGAAGTTCTTGAAGGCGCTCGTTCGATAGAGGCTCAGTGCTCGAAGAATATTATGTTCTAGTGACATGTATTCCCATTGTAAAAATAATGTTTTATTGAATTATCAAGGCTGTATTTATACTTTTGCCCCAAAGTACTATGATGCCTCCTGTGCGGCCATTTATGTATATATGTATATAACCTGAAATTTGCAGTCGTCGGCTTCCGCCCCCACGCATATAATGCGGGAGTTTTCGCAAAAAATGCATACCCACACTTGATCCAACGTCTTGGTCCGTTAAGGACGTGATAGTGCAGCGAATGAGGCAATCAGACTATATTGCTTTAACCCTTTCACTTAGCCATAGGAGTTTGACGATGTGGCTACTATATAGCCCATGGTACTTCTGCGCTCATCCGAATACGGGGCGCGTACATACATGACTGGGAAACGGCCCTTTGTTAATGCGGAGGAATCCTGAAGATTCCGATGAGTCATCGAGTGGTTGACCAGTCTCTCACTATATCATGACAGTCAGTTTTCGGCTTTCTCTACTGAGGTGCTCATCCGGATGAACCAGGGCACAATCGCAGTAGTTCTCCCAGTGCTACCTTAGCCGATATAACGGAATGTAAGGTACCAAAACGTGGGAGCCGGGCAAACCCAACATGTGACCAAAGACATGATTCGGAGCTGATGCATATAGGGCCAAACTCGCGACGCCGAACACTCCCTAAGGTGTTCGGTCTTTATAACATATACCGGGCTAAAAATGCCCTTAATAAGAAACCCCGTGTGTCTAGGTACGTGCAAAATCCTGACGTGGCCACATGCCAATAACGCCAGCATCCTTCTCGGTTGTGTGGAGTATCCAGAGGATGTGAGCAACAAGAGATAGTAAAAAAGTTTTACGCAGGGTCTTAATCTAAAAAGAAACCTTTGGGTGGGTCCCTACTGCACGTCTGCGCCTGTGTCTCCGTTGTGCCGTGTCCTGGACGGGTGTAGCACGATTGTCATCTGCAAAAGGAAAGAACTTAGGTGAAAGTTGCCGTGCCAAAAAGAAGAATTGGTTATTATCAATGAACTATCAAAATTCAAGAGAAGCCAAGTTGAGCCGGGCTGGCCCTGATTACACGCGGGAAGCCCCTGGTATTGTTCATGAGGGTTTGACCATCAAACCAATCTCATGTATATATGATGGAACGCCGGATTCGTTTAACCGTGTCCGTGGTCTTGACGACCTGCCATTTTTCTGGTTGGTGAGGCCGTCTAGTTTGCGGCTGTTAGAGCCGCCGCATCCTCTTATGTACGTAAGAAACGTTCGGTATTTCCGCTAACTGAGATGATGCCGCGTGGACCGGGCATCTTAATCTTGAGAAAAGCATAATGTGGTATTGCGTTAAAACGAGCGAAAGCCGTTCTTCCGAGTAGTGCTTGATAACCACTTCGGAATGGGGCGATGTGAAAAGTTAACATTTCGCTTCAGAAGTTATCGGGAGAACCGAATACCACCTCTAGTAGTAGAGAGCCCGTACAGCGGGCCTCTTGGTCTGGTATTACTCCCTTGAAGGTAGTATTACTGTGGCTTATTTGTGTCGGGTCTATCCCCATTTTGCGGACTATGTCCTCATATATCAGATTTAGATCACTGCCGCCGTCCATGAGGACTTGCGTGAAATGGTACCCATTTATTATTGGGTCTAACACCAAGGTCGTCAGTCCTTCGTGCCGGATATTTGTCTCGTGATCCCTACGATCAAAAGTGATCGGGCAAGCCAACCAGGGGTTGAACCTAGAGGTGACGGGCTCTATGGCGCGTGTGCCTCGGAGTGCATGCTTGCTTCTCCTCTTTCTCACATGGATCACATTTACTATTTTATCCTCTGGTGGGAACTTTTTCTGTCCTCCGACGCTTTGCTGGCGAGGTTCATCCTCGTCTTCGCTTGGTGTCTCTTCCCCTTTGTGTTCGGCGTTTAGCTTACCGGCCTACTTGAAGACCCAACATTCTCCGTGGGTATAATTTGCAGGTTTGTCTGGGGTGCCGTGAATCTGGTAGAGTTTGTCAAGAATTTTGTTTAGGCCAGATTGTCCTTCTCTGCTGCCTTTGAAAGGCTTTTTCCGCTGACATGGTCGGGAGCCCCTGAATTCGGCATTTACTGCCATGTTATCTGGGCTACCTTCTTTATTTCGACGCTTGTTTTTGTTGCGGCATGGTTTACCATTGCCATCCCTGACTTCGGATGTGCTTGGGTCGCTGGTGCTGCTACGGGCCAACCAGCTGTCCTCGCCCGCACAAAAGCGGGTCATGAGGCTTGTTAGGGCTTCCATTGTTCTTGGTTTTTCTTGGCCGAGGTGTCTGGTGAGCCATTCGTCTCGGACGCTGTGTTTAAAAGTTGCTAAGGCTTCGGCGTCCAGAGAGTCGACGATTTGGTTCTTCTTGGTGAGGAACCTATTCCAAAGCTTTCGGGCGGACTCTCCGGGCTGTTGGATTATATGAATTAAATCGTCTGCATCCGGAGGTCGGACATAAGTCCCTTGAAAATTGGCCCGAAAAGCGTCCTCGAGCTCCTCCCAACTTCCAATTGAGTTTTTGGGGAGGCTTTTCAGCCAGTGCCGAGCTGGCCCTTTAAGCTTGAGGGGCAAGTGGCATGGAGATCGTCTCCACGAGCCATATGAATATGGAGGATGAAGTCCTCTATCCAGACTCCAGGGTCTGTGGTCCCGTCGTACACCTCTATGTTCACCAGTTTGAATCCCTCTGGGAATTCGTGATCCAGCACCTCATCAGTGAAACATAAGGGGTGTGCGGCACCCCTGAATTGGGATGCGCCATGGTGTTCGGATGGTTGTAGTATTCGGTGTTGGTTTTGTACCGTAGCGTGCTTCCTAGATCCATAGATGGATCTGGTCGCGCAGGATTTTTGATGCAAGTTCTCACGTAAATCATGTGTTGACTTATGCGCGACTTTGTTAGCCGCTCTATCGCGTTCACAAGGTGGTGGATCCGGCCGGTTGGCTGTATCATTCTTCGTCTGTATGGGCTCTAAGGCCTCATCGTCAAATTCCGGTAATAGCTTGCGCTTTGGATAGCTATTTTTATGGTAACTTCCACCATACTTTGTTACTTTGTTCCACCTGCTGTTAAGCGTATCTTGTGCGACCTTGAGCCTTTGCTTCTGTTTCTTCAGGCTCCTCGCTGTGGCAATAAGCCTTCTGCGGAGGTTCTCTTGCTCCAAGTGCGTTTCCGGGATGATGTGTGCATCTTCGTCCGAACTGTTTTCTTCCCCAGACGGGGTTTGATGAGGCCTATCCTTGGCATCGTCATGTTCGGACGTCGGATCCGTACTATGTTTGCAGCTTGAATCTTGATCGTGCTCTGCCATCGGGGTGGTGCAGTCGTTGTTTCTTCTAGAGTCGACTGGACTATTATTTCCTCTTGCGCTGTTATCGCTGTTTTTGCTATGGCGGGACTTAGAGCGGCGCGGCTGACGTCGGCGCTTGGGTTGCTTGGAGGGGGCATCCTCCGCTGTCTCTTTGCCATTTCCCTCTCTGGGTGTGTCCACCATGTATACGTCATGTGATGAAGTGGCGGTCCAGCGCCCTGTGGGTGGTGGTTCCTGTTTGTCTCCTGCATCGTCGTCCATACCGTCGATGTCTTTGGAGTCGAAGTCGAGCATGTCAGTTAAGTCATCGACAGTCGCTACTAAGTGGGTGGTGGGTGGGCAATGAATTTCTTCGTCGTCCGCATCCCATTCTAGTCGGACATAGTTCGGCCAAGGTTCTCCTGACAGGGAGAGAGACCTTAATGAATTTAGCACGTCGCCGAAGGGCGAGTGCTGAAAGATATTTGCGGAGGTGAAATCCATGATCGGCGCCCAGTCGGATTCGACGGGCACGGATGTGAGCGGTTCGGAGTCTGTGGCCGGAGATGAACCCAGTGGTTCGGCAATACGGCTCTCGTAAGGGGTGAAGTCAGTATCTGGCTCTATCGCCACTGAGAGGGCGGCCTCCACAGCGGGGTCTATCCCTCCGCTCTCGGACGGTGCGATTTGCTCCAGATTAACGGACGGAGTAGTTGTGGATGCGATCTTCCAAACACTGTCCGACGGCAGAGTTACGTCATGCTCGTCGCGACTGTGCGGCGCGTCCGACATGGGCTCGAATCTGTCGAAGATCAATGTAACATCCCAAATTTTCAATTTGGAATGTTATACATAGTCATCCGTGCATAACATATTTTATTGCTTTTCCGTTCCGCAAATCCTCGAAATCCTAAGCAACTCAAGGACCTTTGGAGAGAGTTGGGGATTTCCCGGTTTTCATATTTGATTTTTATCAAATATTGAAATGAGGATTTTGATTTCAATTATTTTTCTCTCTGAAAAATATTTCATGATAAAATAAGTGAGAGGAGACAATATGTCTTCTCCAAAATAATAGAAATATTGGAGGAAAAATATTAAAATCATTTATTTGATTTTATTTGTTTTTTATTCGGATTTTATTTGCATTAGAAAAATTCTACGTTTTTCAAAAATTGCATTTTAGGGCCAAGAAAATGTTCATCTCGTTCTAAATATTTTATTTAGACGATCAAAATTTATTTTGGCATTTTTAGATTTTTATTTATTTTTCTAGGATTTTATTTCGGTTGGCGAAATTATTTAAAAAAAAAAGTTCCGCGCCCGACTGGGCCTAAGGCCCAGCCGAGCCAGGTCGCCGCCTGCGCCCCGCCGCCTCCGTGCGCGCGCGCGCCGCCGCCGCCAACCCGGACTCCAAGTCCGAGCCGGACTCCTCGCCGCCGCCGCCGCTGCCTTGCCCCCTCCCCCAAGCAGCCGCCGCCCCCTCCCCTTTAAATACCGCCGCCACCCCCCCCCAACACCACCCGACCCCGCCACCCCATGCCGCCGCCGCCGTGCTGCGCCTCACCGCCCGCGCCTGCCGCCGCCACCGCCCCGCGAGCCGTCGCCCGCACCCCGCCCCGCCGGAGCCCTCGCCGGAGGTAGCCACCGGACTCCGCCACTGGTTTTTTTTATAAAAACCGTTCGGTTTTTCTAGAAACCCTAGATCCGTTTTTTGGATCACCGGTTTTTTCTTTTTTCGGTTTTTCTATTTAGCGGACGTTCGTCCGAACGTTCGTTTTAACGAACAGTTCTTCGCCCATTAGTTACAGCTAACGAACGCTCGTTCGTTAGTCTGTTCATCAGTTTTCTTTGATCGGATTCATTCCGCGATTTCTGTGATCGCGATTACTGATCCGATCTTAGTTTCTGTTTTTCTTTTCGCTTGTTAGTCGGAATCAAGTGATTGAAGCGCGTAGAGTTTCGTCTTGGAGCCCTCTTTCTGTTTAACCAACTTAAATAAGTTTTTGCTAATGTAAAATTTGACCTATGTTCGGATTAGTAAACGAAGCTTTTCTCTTCTGCCGTTTGAGTTTCGTTGCTCCGTTTGATTTGATTCTTTTGTGAACCGGAGTTCTTAAGTTGAACTTTCTGGTCAACCTCTCTCTTATTTGAGTTTTGCTTGTGCATCCCTTTGCTTGTTGCTTATGTATGTTATTATTTGTTTGCGATAGAACACCCGGAGTGCGAAGCGTGCTACTACGAGTCCCTAGGTTTCGCAGACCATCAGCAAGGCAAGTAACACATTGATCATACTCTTCTCATACCCAGTTTTTATGCATTAGTTCCAATCCTCAAACATTGCATGGTTAGGATGTCATTAATATGTGGGTTGGGAAGTAGTTGATGAGGTAGAACCTATTACCCTGTTACATTCAAACCTTTGGGAGTTACTTCTACGTTGCTTAAATTGCTATGCTATGCTCGTAGATGTGGTTTGGGTTTGAGTGAAATCCATGACAGATGTGAGCTGTTAATTAATGGTTCAAATTAAGGTGGCAACTTAAATTAACATCTGGGTGGATTGAGGCACCTGGAGTACCCAATGTTGCCTGTTTTTTTGGAAATCCCGGAGTACCCGTGTGATCTTCCTATGGACCGCCACCCAGGCTCAAGGGGAACTGAGATGATTCATTCTAGAAACTTCCGTGTGCAGCCACAAGCTATTATGGGCTCTAGCATAGTTGAGTAAGTTACGTGAAGCTCTTGAAGAGGCAGATCAGTAGGTAGTGGGATGTAGGTTTGGTATGGTCTGTCCGGAGTAGAGAGTTAATGTTTCTGAAAGACTGTGTCTCGGTCATCCGTTTCTCAAACACCATGTAGTGCGAGAAATCCAACGGAGGCGATCGAGTCTTGTGGGGAAAAGTGCGCAAACCTCTGCAGAGTGTATAATCTAATCATGGTTAGCCATGTCCCCGGTTATGGACAATTCTTGAGTATCTAGTACTTGGGTTATCACATGTATCTCATCACTCTTAATTAATACTGTTGGGTTGTTAATCACTTTAATTGGGATTGAGTTGGAGGAACCTTCTCAATGATGTTTCAACTACCATGATAGTTAAATTAAAATCTATTCCTTTGTTGTAGGGAAAAATTGGCTTTTCGCAAAAACTGTAACCATAGAGCTTTCCACCAGCCAAATATGCATGTAGTGATAGCATTATTCTGTTCTTACTCTACTGTGTTATTTTGCCAGCATATTCCATGTGCTGACCTGTTTTCGGGCTGTAACGTATTATGTTGCAGACTTTTCAGACGAGGAGTAAGGTTCATTAGGTCGTTGCCGTGCAGCTCAGCTATGTTGTTGGAGTTGATGGACTCACTTTATCTTCCAAGCCTTCCGCTGTTATCGTATTAGATGGCCTTAAGCCATATTATTGTAATAAGTTCTCTTTTAAGACTTTCGATGTAATAAGTGTGTGATTGCCACTCTGTTATAAATCCTTCGAGTACTGTGTGTGTCAGCATTACCGATCCAGGGATGACACTGAAGCACAGAGACTTGACCATCTGAGGTTGGGTCGCTACAAGATGGTATCAGAGCACATGCTGAGTGTAGGACACGACCACTAAGATAAACCCTAGGTCACATTTCTCTACTCATTTCTGACTCCTCTCCTTTTTCTACTCCTTAGGATGGCGGAGATGAAGAACAAGTTTACACAACCGGATGAAAACACACCTTTTGGGCGCCACTTGAAGGAAGTCACTAACTACTTGAACATAGGAATACCAAGCTTCACCGGGACTTACACCGCCACTTTACTAGAAGAGGAGCGATGGATGATTCAAGTTCAAGTTCCAGGAAGGACGTTCTCGCCAACTTCTAAACCCATAGAGTTTTCTTTTGAAGCACCCACCTAGAGTCTAGGCAAGAGCATGGCAGCCCACATTACCATGGGACGCATTGGAGAAGTATACAACAGGGAGCTTAAGGACACTATCTACCAAATATGTGGGCGTCGAGACGAGCAATGGGAAGTAATCAGCACCAGGAAGGATAGATCCATTGCAGCTTTCATCCAGGAGTTAAACCAGCACATTCGACGCCAGGAGAACCAAATGTGCGCGGACATGATGGACTTGAAGAAGGCGAAGACTAGAATCATCGAGTTGGAGGAAGAACTCAAGTTTACACGCGATGGATATGAGGAGGAAATCAAAATACTACTGGAGAAGAATGATGACCTAGTCAAGAAGATTGGAGTATTCATGGGAGGACCAGCACTAGTGGAAGAAGACGAAGAAGAAGAACCCAAGGAGATACGCCCCGAGGACTACATCATCATCGACGACGCCGATTCCGATCCTAGTGATGATGACTTTAAAGACGAAGCTGGAGCTGACATCATGGAGTCTTCCACCGATCAAAATTTCTAGATGACCACCAAAATATTAGTAGAATTTCCCCATGTAATTAGTAGTAGAGGAGCACTTTGCGATAGTCCTAGACCATTTGTATGCCCTTGCTTGATTGATTGAGTGAAATGTTTGTGTCTGTCTCATGTGCATATGGGTAGTGTTTTCTCATTAGACCCCTTTTCTATTCTGATCTCTTCCATCTAAACCCATCAGATGCCTCCGAGACGTGACACCGGTTTTGCTTTCCCACCGGAGCTCACCCAGTTGATCCAGTAGCAGAATACTTTGATGCAATTGCTAGTTCAGAACTAGGGCAACAACAACAACAAAAACCCGCCGCCAGTGGACAACCTAGCCCGTTTTCTAAGGTTACAGCCGCCGGTGTTTTCCAGTAGCATCGAGCCTATAGTTGCTGATGATTGGCTACGCCGTATTGGAAGGGAGTTGACCACCGCAGGTTGCACGGATGCTGAGAGGGTGCATTTTTCCGCACATCAATTGGATGGACCTGCAGCCTCATGGTGGGAGAATTACACAACCACTTTTCCCATAGCCAGCGTCACTTGGGACCAGTTTCAGCAAGCTTTCCGCACGGCCCATGTCTTAGCTGGAGCTATGCAGATGAAGAAGCGGGAGTTTCACATCCTACGTCAGGGGAACCGTACTGTGGCTTAGTATGTGGATGAGTTTAGCAAGTTATCTCGCTATGCCCCTGATGATGTGGCCACAGATGCCGCGAAGCAGGAGAAGTTTACGGAAGGGCTGAATGACAAGATGAGCATGCAGTTGATGGTAGCAACCTTCAACAACTACTAGGAGTTGGTAGATAAGGCTCTCATGATTGAAGGGAAGCAGCAGCAGATTGAGAGACACAAGAGAAAGTATGGACAAGGGAAGTATAACTCAGGAGCTCAGCAGAAGCCTCGCCTAACCCCGAACTCGGGAGGACTTGTTCATAACCATGGAGGTCACAACCACACTGGAGGAGGATCACATAACCACAATGGTTCTAAGAATGGGAATGGGAACGGAACCAACAATAACCACAACCGCCCCAATCCAACCACACCCACCAAAAGAGACCTAAGTCACGTTACTTGTTTCAAGTGTGGGAAGACTAGACACTACACCACGGAGTGCCCTGAAGGAAAGAATGGAAATGGAAATTGGAGCGCTGGGAAGAAGCCTAATCCACTCAATAAAGGACAAGTGAACCACGTTAACATGGAGGAGGTTGAAGAGCAGCCGGACGCGGTAATAGGTAAGTTTTTGGTTAAGTCATTTACCGCTCTTGTTCTTTTCGATACTGGTGCATCGCATTCATACATATCAAGGGAATTTGTGGATAAGTTTAAACTACCAACCCAAACCCTTAGGACCCCTCTCCTAGTAAGTTCACCCGGAGCAGAGTACATGGCTAGCCGATGGTGCGACCAGATACCCTTAACCATTGGCACACATGTTTTTCCGTCCGACCTAATTATCTTGGAGTCACAAGGATTGGATGTGATATTAGGTATGGACTAGATGTCAAAGTATGGAGGGAGCATTGACTGTGCTAGTAAGTCGATTTATCTTACTACCCCGGAGGGAAAACGGATTAAGTATGTATCTAGGCATGTGCCTAGGAGGAGCCAAGTGAATGCCCTTACGGGAGTTGTTCAGGAGGAAGTGCCTGTAGTGAAGGATTACCCGGATGTTTTTCCAGAGGAGTTACCAGGCATGCCACCGGATCGAGACATAGAGTTTTTGATAGAGCTATTGCTAGGTACTGGGCCAATATCCAAGAGACCCTATCGGATGCCCGCAAATGATCTGGAGGAAATTAAGAAACAGATCAAGGAGTTATTGGAGAAAGGATACATTCGAAGAAGTTCATCACCTTGGGGAGCCTCTGTGCTATTGGTTGAGAAGAAGGATAAATCCCTAAGGATGGTTCTTGATTATCGAGCCTTGAATGAAGTAACGATTAAGAACAGGTACCCACTGCCGATGATCAAGGATCTGTTCGATCAGCTGGAAGGAGATAAAGTGTTCTCGAAGATCGATCTGCGATCAGGATACCATCAGTTGAAGATTCGAGGAAGGATATACCAAAGACAACGTTCACAACGCGGTATGGATTATATGAGTACACGGTCATGTCATTTGGACTGACTAATGCCCCTGCCTATTTGATGAGCATGATGAACAAGGTGTTCATGGAATATTTGGACAAGTTTGTTGTGGTGTTTATTGATGATATTATGGTATACTCGAAGAATGAAGAGGAGCACAAGGAGCATTTGCGCTTAGTTCTCGAGAAACTCAGGGAACACCAGTTGTATGCTAAGTTTAGCAAATGCGTGTTTTGGTTGAAAGAAGTCGGATTCCTTGGACATGTTATATCGGGAGAAGGTATAGCAGTAGACCCTAGCAAAATTCAGTCAGTCACTGAATGGTTGGCACCCACCTCAATTAGCGAGATCCGCAGTTTCCTTGGACTCGCGGATTACTATCGGAGATTCATTGAGAACTTTTCCAAAATTGCAAAGCCAATGACTGAACTGTTAAAGAAGGATACTAAGTTTAAATGGACAAAAGATTGCGAGGCAAGTTTTCAGGAGTTGAAGGAACGGTTGACTACAGCACCAGTGCTAACACTGCTGGATATACATAAGGAATTCCAAGTGTATTGCGACGCCTCTCGCTTAGGACTTGGATGTGTACTTATGCAGGATGGAAGAGTTGTTTCGTATGCCTCACGACAACTAAAACCTCATGAGTTGAACCATGCCACGCATGATTTGGAGTTAGCAGCCGTAGTGCATGCATTGATGACCTGGAGGCATTACCTTATTGGAAACCGATGTGATGTATACACGGACCATAAGAGTTTGAAGTACATCTTCACCCAGAAGGAACTGAACCTTAGACAGAGGAGATGGTTGGAGCTTATAAAGGATTATGATATGAAGCTACACTATCACCCAGGAAAGGCCAATGTGGTAGCAGACGCCTTGAGCAGGTAGAGTTATGCTAATATCCTTGAAAGTAAGGGATTGCCGAAGGAGTTAGCAGAAAATATCATGGAACTTTGATTAGAGATTGTTCCCAGTGGATTCGTAGCAACAATGGAGGTCCAGTCGACATTGCTGGACAGGATTCGGGAAGCTCAGAAGGATGACAAGGAGATTGCCGAGATAAAAGAGAAGATGGGCAAAGGAAAGGCCAAAGGTTTTCGTGAGGATGAGCACGATACCCTATGGTTTGAGGACCGATTTTATGTGCCCAATAACCAGGAAATCAGGAAGTTAATACTTCAGGAGGCTCATGATTCACCATAATCGATACACCCCGGAAACACCAAGATGTATCTGGATTTGAAGGAACGTTTCTGGTGGACTGCTATGAAAAAGGATATTGCCGAGTATGTAGCCGTATGTGATGTATGTCAGCGAGTGAAGGCAGAACATCAAAAGTCGGCAGGATTGTTACAGCCTATGCCGATACCTGAATGGAAGTGGGATAAACTTGGCATGGATTTTATCACCGGATTGCCCAGGACTAAAGCAGGATATGATTCCATATGGGTAGTAGTTGATCGCTTGACCAAAGTGGCTCATTTCATCCCAGTGAAAACCACTTATACAAGTGCAAAGTTGGCCAAAATTTATATGTCCAGGATCGTATGTCTGCATGGAGTTCCAAGGACCATCGTATCAGATAGGGGAACACAATTTACTTCAAAGTTCTAGCATCAGTTACATCAGACTTTGGGAACAAGGTTAGAGTTCAGTACAGCTTTTCACCCGCAGACAGATGGACAGACTGAGAGAGTGAACCAAATTTTGGAGGACATGTTGAGAGCCTGTGCGCTAGATTATGGATCTAGTTGGGATGACAATTTGCCATATGCAGAGTTCTCATACAACAATAGCTACCAAGCCAGTTTGAATATGGCACCATTTGAAGCCCTGTATGGACGCAAGTGCAGAACACCGTTGATGTGGGACGAGGTAGGAGACCGACAATTGTTTGGACCAGGCTTGATCAAGCAGTCTGAGGAGAAGGTTAAATTGATTCGCGATAGACTGAAGATTGCTCAGTCCAGGCAGAAGAGTTATGCGGACTCCAAACGCAAGGAGGTAACTTACGAAATTGGAGACAGAGTATATCTGCGAGTATCTCCCTTGCGAGGAGTGAAACGTTTTGGAGTTAAGGGGAAGTTAGCTCCGAGATTTGTAGGACCGTATCGTGTTTTGGAACGGATGGGAGAAGTTGCCTACAAATTGGAATTACCCGAGGGATTGTCAGGAGTTCATGATGTGTTCCATGTTTCACAGATGAAGAAGTGTCATGCTGAGATGGCCGATATACCATTAAGAGATACAGTACCCTTGGAGGCGATTCAGTTGGACAGTGATTTGACTTACGAGGGGAAGCCAGTAAAGATTCTTGAGTTTGCCAGCAGAGTCACCCGCAGAAGGGTTATCAAGTTTTGCAAAGTTCAGTGGAGCCACCATACCGAGGATGAAGTCACCTGGGAACGAGAGGATGATCTTCGCAAATACCACCCACACCTATTTTCTAGCCAACCCGAATCTCGAGGGCGAGATTCATCTTAAGGGGGGTAGGTTTGTAACATCCCAAATTTTCAATTTGGAATGTTATACATAGTCATCCGTGCATATCATATTTTATTGCTTTTCTGTTCCGCAAATCTTCGAAATCCTAAGCAACTCAAGGACCTTTGGAGAGAGTTGGGGATTTCCCGGTTTTCATATTTGATTTTTATCAAATATTGAAATGAGGATTTTGATTTTAAATATTTTTCTCTCCAAAAAATATTTCATGATAAAATAAATGAGAGGAGATAATATGACTTCTCCAAAATAATAGAAATATTGGAGGAAAAATATTAAAATCATTTATTTGATTTTATTTGTTTTTTATTCGGATTTTATTTGCATTAGAAAAATTGCATGTTTTTCAAAAATTGCATTTTAGGGCCAAGAAAATGTTCATCTCGTTCTAAATATTTTATTTAGACGATGAAAATTTATTTTGGCATTTTTAGATTTTTATTTATTTTTCTAGGATTTTATTTCGGTCGGTGAAATTATTTAAAAAAAAGTTCCGCGCCCGACTGGGCCTAAGGCCCAGCCGAGCCAGGCAGCCGCCTGCGCCCCGCCGCCTCCCTGCGCGCGCTGCCGCCGCCGACCCGGACTCCAAGTCCGAGCCGGACTCCCCGCCGCCGCTGCTGCCTTGCCCCCTCCCCCAAGCAGCCGCCGCCCCCACCCTCCCCTTTAAATACCGCCGCCACCCCCCCTCCCCCAACACCACCCCACCCTGCCACCCCGTGCCGCCGCCACCGCCCCGCGCCGCGCCAGCCGCCGCCGCCGTGTCGCGCCTCGCCGCCCGCGCCTGCCGCCACCGCCGCACGAGCCGCCGCCCACACCTCGCCCCGCCGGAGCCCTCGCCGGAGGTAGCAACCGGACTCCGCCGCCGGTTTTTTTATAAAAACCGTTTGGTTTTTTAGAAACCCTAGATCTGTTTTTTTAGATCACCAGTTTTTTTTCTTTTTTCGGTTTTTCTGTTTAGCGGACGTTCGTCCGAACATTCGTTTTAACGAACGGTTCTTCGGCTGTTAGTTACAGCTAACGAACGCTCGTTCGTTAGTCTGTTCATCAGTTTTCTTTGATCGGATTTATTCCGCGATTTCTCTGATCGCGATTTCTGATCCGATCTTAGTTTCTGTTTTTCTTTTCGCTCGTTAGTCGGAATCAGGCGATTCAAGCGCGTAGAGTTTCGTCTCAGAACCCTCTTTCCGTTTAACCAACTTAAATAAGTTTTTGCTACTGTAAAATTTGACCTAAGTTCAGATTAGTAAACGAAGCTTTTCTCTTCCGCCGTTTGAGTTTCGTTGCTCCGTTTGATTTGATTCTTTTGCGAACCGGAGTTCTTAAGTTGAACTTTCTGGTCAACCTCTCTCTTATTTGAGTTTTGCTTGTGCATCCCTTTACTTGTTGCTTATGTATGTTATTGTTTGTTTGTGATAGAACACCCGGAGTGCGAAGCATGCTACTACGAGTCCCTAGGTTTCGCAGACCGTCAGCAAGGCAAGTAACACATGGATCATACTCTTCTCATACCCAGTTTTTATGCATTAGTTCCAATCCTCAAACATTGCATGGTTAGGATGTCATTAACATGTGGGTTGGGAAGTAGTTGATGAGGTAGAACCTATTACCCTGTTACATTCAAACCTTTGGGAGTTACTTCTACGTTGCTTAAATTGCTATGCTATGCTCGTAGATGTGGTTTGGGTTTGAGTGAAATCCATGATAGATGTAAGTTGTTAATTAATGTTTCAAATTAAGGTGGCAACTTAAATTAACATCTGGGTGGATTGAGGCACCTGGAGTACCCAGTGTTGCCTGTTTTTTTTGGAAATCCTGGAGTACCCGTGTGATCTTCCTATGGACCACCACCCAGGCTCAAAGGGAACTGAGATGATTCATGCTAGGAACTTCCCTGTGCAGCCACAAGCTATTATGGGCTCTAGCATAGTTGAGTAAGTTACGTGAAGCTCTTGAAGAGGCAGATCAGTAGGTAGTGGGATGTAGGTTTGGTATGGTCTGTCCGGAGTAGAGAGTTAATGTTTCTGAAAGACTGTGTCTCGGTCATCCGTTTCTCAAACACCATGTAGTGTGAGAAATCCAACGGAGGCGATCGAGTCTTGTGGGGAAAAGTGCGCAAACCTCTGCAGAGTGTATAATCTAATCATGGTTAGCCGTGTCCCCGGTTATGGACAATTCTTGAGTATCTAGTACCTGGGTTATCACATGTATCTCATCACTCTTAATTAATATTGTTGGGTTGTTAATCACTTTAATTGGGATTGAGTTGGAGGACCCTTCTCAATGATGTTTCAACTACCATGATAGTTAAATTAAAATCTATTCCTTTGTTGTAGGGAAAAATTGGCTTTTCGCAAAAACGGTAACCATAGAGCTTTCCACCAGCCAAATATGCATGTAGTGATAGCATTCTTCTGTTCTTGCTCTACTGTGTTATTTTGCCAGCATATTCCATGTGCTGACCCGTTTTCGGGCTACAACGTATTATGTTGCAGACTTTTCAGACGAGGAGTAAGGTTCGTTACGTCGTTGCCGTGCAGCTCAGCTATGCTGTTGGAGTTGATGGACTCACTTTATCTTCCAAGCCTTCCGTTGTTATCGTATTAGATGGCCTTAAGCCATATTATTGTAATAAGTTCTCTTTTGAGACTTTCGATGTAATAAATGTGCGATTGCCACTCTGTTATAAATCCTTCGAGTACTGTGTGTGTCAGCATTACCGATCCAGGGATGACACTGAAGCACAGAGACTTGACCATCTAAGGTCGGGTCACTACAGTCAAGTCCCCGCGGATGTCGGCCGTGTAGTTCAAGTTTCCAAATCTGACCTGATGGCCAGGGGCGTATCTCTCGATCTGCTCTAGATGGACAAGCGAATTGGCCCGCAGTGCGAAGCCGCTGAATACAAAGATCTGTCCGGGGAGGAAAACCTCGCCCTGGACCGCATCGCTAGCGATGATCGAAGGAGCCATCAAGCCTTATGGTGACGACACAGTGGAACTCTCAATGAAAGCACCAATGTCGGTGTCAAAACCGGCGGATCTCGGATAGGGGGTCCCGAACTATGCGTCTAAGGCGGAGGTAACAGGAGGCAGGGGACACGATGTTTACCCAGGTTTGGGCTTTCTTGATGGAGGTAATACCCTACGTCCTGCTTGATTGTTCTTGATGATATGAGTATTACAAGAGTTGATCTACCACGAGATCAAAGAGGCTAAACCCTAGAAGCCAGCCTATGGTATTATTGTATGTTTTCCTACAGATGAAAACCCTCCGGTTTATATAGACACCGGAGGGGGCTAGGGTTACACAAGGTCGGTTACAAAGGAGGAGATATACATATCTGTATTGCCTAGCTTGCCTTCCACGCCAAGTAGAGTCCCATCCGAACACGGGACGAAGTCTTCAATCTCGTATCTTCATAGTCCAACAGTCCGGCCAAAGGATATAGTCCGACTGTCCGGACACCCCCTAATCCAGGACTCCCTCACCACTCGACCCGGGCAAGCTTGCTGACCATCGCTCCCCTGCAGTTTGCCTGGTAGCCGTTGATGATCTTCGGCTTGACATTGAAGATTTTTAGCCATAGGCCAAAGTGTGGCTGGACCCATAGAAAGGCCTCATGGACGATGATGAAGGCCGAGATGTGAAGAAAGGAGTTCGGTGCCAGATCTTGAAAATCCAGCCCATAAAAGAACATCAACCCTCTGACGAAGGGGTGGTGCAGGAAGCCTAGTCCCCGGATGAAGTGGGGGATGAACACCACCCTCTCGCCGAGTCGGGCGTGGGAATGACCTGGCCCTCCTTTGGGGCTTGGTGAGCGAATTGGCTGGAATGTAGCTGGCACACTTCAGGTCCTCGATGTCCTTATTGGTGACAACGAAGGCCTCCCACTTGCCCCCCACGCCAGATCCGGCCATGATCGGGTTGAGGGAATGGCTAGAGGGGAGTTCTTGAGGGAGTATGGGATGGGGTGCTGGAGCTCTGTAGATGGGGAAAGCAATGGCTAGAGGGAGGAGATGGCGTGCACATATAGGGATGGTTGTTTCCTGTTTATAAGTTGTTGTAATATCAAAGGTCCTTTTACTACGCCGCAGGCCTCGCCGTTTCCCAATATAATTGTGGTGCTATGCGCGAGTGGGATAACCCAAAATCATTGATCATATTCCTTAAAAACGGGCATGATCTCCGTATTGATGGGACATGCCAATGGAGGCACTACCTCAAACCGCGAATCAAGTTTCCACAACAGTTCAATATTTGTGACCGGTTGTGACCTTTCATTAAAAGCTGTCAGGCAAAGGCACTATTCACACTTGAACGGCTGGCCTTCACGGCTAAGCGACATTTGTAGTTCGGATTCCGAACATTACCCCGTTTACACATGGCCGAACTCAAGTTAAGTAGCTCTTGAGAACCTTGCTAAAGGAGATTATGACGAACATAAAAGAGGGGAGGAACTCGCCCCGCAAGCCGGAGACTTTGGGTATATCAAGAAACTTAGGAAGCAATGAAGCGCCAATGTTGGATGCTAGTTCGAGGGCTACCGAGGGAGTCCTAGACTGGGGGGGTCCTCGGGCTGCCGGCCTATCTCTCATGAGCCGGACAGAGGGTCGCACTGTAGATTGCTAGAAGAATGAGCTATGAGGAGACTCCGTATCCGGACAGGAAACCTTTGGTGCCTTGGTGTGTCCTCTAAGTTGGAAAGAGAAGAATTGGCATGTTTATCCCTTCCTTGTAACCGACCATGTGTAGCCCTAGTACCCCTGGTGTCTATATAAACCGAAGGGTTTAGTCCGTAGAGGCTAAGGAAAAACAACCATCATCCTACTCATTTAGGGTTTAGTTCATCTGATCTCGTGGTAGATCGACTTTGTAATCATCCTATACATTTCAATATAATCAAGCAGGACGTAGGGTTTAACCTCTTCGAGAGGGCCCGAACCTGCCTAAACATTGTGTCCTTCGTCCCTTCTTCCCCATTGATTCAAGATCCACAGCTTGGAACCCCCTACCCGGGATCCGCCGGTTTTGACACCAATAGCAGGACCACGTTGTCTGGAGGACGGCATGCTTCATTGACTCCTCCACCTCCTAGGACACACCAACAGCTCCGACAATGACGACTACAATGACCCACCTCCTGCCGACGCCTACCTGGACACCTACAATAGCACTGGTGACCTGAAGGGAAAAGACCAGGCGAGGAAGTGATGAAGTTCATCCCTCTCTCCATTTTTATTTTCTTCATTAGCAATCTAGTTTAGAACTTGTCCGCCGGTTGAAATGTGGTGATCTTTTGGTGATTGGTTATGTGGATTATGTGCATTTCTATGTCCGTTTGATGGTCTGCATAGTTTAGTTTCACATTGCATGCTTTAGTATGAATATAGGGTGCCTGATTTGAGGTACATGATTGTGGATGCATCGATTTGAGGATTGCCCAGTCACTGCCTGCGTATGTGCCCTAGCATGCCCGTGGACGTATAAGGTGCTAGATTTGGCAACTTCAGGTGTAGATGCTGTTGGGGAACGTAGCATGCAATTTCAAAAAAAATTCCTTTGATCACGCAAGATCTATCTAGGAGATGCATAGCAACGAGAAGGGGAGAGTGTGTCCATGTACCCTCGTAGACCAAAAGCGGAAGCGTTAGGTTAACATGGTTAATGTAGTCGAACATCTTCACGATCCAACCGACCAAGTACCGAACGTACGTCACCTCCGAGTACAGCACACGTTCAGCTTGATGACATCCCTTGAACTCTTGATCTAGCATAGGGTCGAGGGAGAGTTTCGTCAGCACGACGACGTGGTGACGGTGATGGTGATGTGATTCGCGCAGGGCTTCGCCTAAGCACAACGACGCTATGACTGGGGGAGTAAACTATGGAGAGGGGCACCGCACACAGCTAATAGAACAATTGATGTACTATGGGGTGCCCCCTGCCACTGTATATAAAGGAGGGGAGGAGGAGGCCGGCCACCAAGGGGGCGCGCCAAGGGGGGGTCCTACTAGGACTCCACTCTTAGTAGGATTCAGCCCCCCCCCTTTCCTTTCTCATCAGAGGGGAAAAGGAACGAGAGGGAGAGGGAGAGGGAGAGGGAAAGGGCGCCGCGCCCCCTCCTCCTTGTCCCATTCGTACTCCCTTGGAGGGGGCCGTGCGCCACCCCTTGCGGGCTCCCCTATCTCCCCCGTAAGGCCCATATAGGCCCAATACTTCCCCCAGAGGTTCCGGTAACCCCTCGGTACTCTGAAATATACCCAAACCTTTCCAAAACCATTCTGGTGTCCGAATATCATCGTCCAATATATCAATCTTTACTTCTCGACCATTTCGAGACTCCTCGTCATGTCCGTGATCTTATCTGGGACTCCGAACAAACTTCGGTCACCAAAAACACATAAGTCATAATACAAATCGTCATCGAACGTTAAGCGTGCGGACCCTACGGGTTCGAGAACTATGTAGACATGACCGAGACACATCTCCGGTCAATAACCAATAGCGGAACCTGGATGCTCATATTGGTTCCTACATATTCAACAAAGATCTTTATCAGTCAAACCGCAATAACAACATACGTTATTCCCTTTCTCATCGGTCAAACCGCAATAACAACATACGTTATTCCCTCCGTAATGCATCATCCCACAACTAACTCATTAATCACATTGCTTGCAAGGCTTATAGTGATGTGCATTACCGAGAGGGCCTAGAGATACCTCTCTGATGCCCGGAGTGACAAATCCTAATCTTGATCTATGTCAACCCAACAAACACCTTTGGAGACACATGTAGAGTATCTTTATAATCACCCAGTTACGTTGTGATGTTTGATAGCACACAAGGTGTTCCTCCAGTATTCGTTAGTTGCATAATCTCATAGTTAGAGGAATATGTATAAGTCATGAAGAAAGAAATAGCAATAAAAATTAACGATCAATATGCTAAGCTAAGAGATGGGTCATGTCCATCACATCATTCTCCTAATGATGTGATCCCGTTCATCAGATGACAACACATGTCTATGGTCAGGAAACTTAACCATCTTTGATTAACGAGCTAGTCAAGTAGAGGCATACTAGGGACACTTTGTTTTGTCTATGTATTCACACATGTATCAAGTTTCTGGTTAATACAGTTCTAGCATGAATAATAAACATTTATCATGATAGAAGGAAATATAAATAACAATTTTATTTTATTGCATCTAGGGCATATTTCCTTCAGTCTCCCACTTGCACTAGAGTCAACAATCTAGATTACATAGTAATGATTCTAACACCCATGTAGTCAACGGGTCTGGAACATTCAGATCCATGTGTATTTTGCAAATCTCTATATCTCCCTCCTTGACTTGATCGTTGAGGGAGTCCTGGATTAGGGGGTATCGGGACAGCCGGACTATATCCTTTGGCCGGACTGTTGGACTATGAAGATACAAGATTGAAGACTTCGTCCCGTGTCCAGATGGGACTCTCCTTGGCGTGGAAGGCAAGCTTGGCAGTACGGATATGTAGATCTCGTTCCTTGTAACCGACTATGTGTAACCCTAGCCCCCTCCGGTGTCTACATAAACCAGAGGGTTTTAGTCCGTAGGAAAACATACAATCATACCATAGGCTAGCTTCTAGGGTTTAGCCTCTTTGATCTCGTGGTAGATCAACTCTTGTACTACTCATATTATCAAGAACAATCAAGCAGGATGTAGGGTATTACCTCTATCAAGAGGGCCCGAACCTGGGTAAAACATCGTGTCCACTGCCTCCTGTTACCATCCGCCTTAGACGCACAGTTCGGGACCCCCTACCCGAGATCCGCCGGTTTTGACACTGACATTGGTGCTTTCATTGAGAGTTCCTCTGTGTCGTCATCGTTAGGCTTGATGGCTCCTTCGATCATCGATAGTGATGCAGTCTAGGGTGAGACTTTTCTCCCCAGACAGATCTTTGTATTCGGCGGCTTCGCACTGCGGGCCAACTCGCTTGGCCATCTGGAGCAGATCGAGAGTTATGCCCCTGGCCTCCAGGTCAGGTTTGGAAGCTTAAACTACACGGCCGACATCCGCGGAGACTTGATCTTCAACGGATTCGAGCCCTTGCCGAGTGCGCCGCACGGTCACGATGAGCATGATTTAGCTCCACCATCGAATAGTGTTCGGGAAATCGCACTGGCGACCGCTCCGACCCTCAATTCGGAGCCAGTTGCGCCATCCAAGGACGGGTGGATAGACCCCGCCACGGAGGCTGCATCTTCAGTGGCGATCGAGCCAAGTATCGACCTTACCCTTCACGAGAGTCGTGACGCCAAACTGCCGGATTCCTCCCCGGCCACGGACTCCGAACCGCCTGCGCCCGTGCCTATCGAATCCGACTGGGCGCCGATCATGGAGTTCACCTCCGCGGATATCTTTCAGCACTCGCCCTTCGGCGACATACTGAACTCATTAAGGTCTCTCTCCTTGTCAGGAGAGTCCTGGCCGAACTATGTCCGGCAGGATTGGGATGCGGATGACGAAGAAATTCGCCACCCACCCACCACCCACTTAGTAGCAACTGTCGACAATTTGACCGATGTCGGTGTCAAAACCGGCGGATCTCGGGTAGGGGGTCCCGAACTGTGCGTCTAGGTCGGATGGTAACAGGAGGCAGGGGACATGATGTTTTACCCAGGTTCAGGCCCTCTTGATGGAGGTAAAACCCTACGTCCTGCTTGATTAATATTGATGATATGGGTAGTACAAGAGTAGATCTACCATGAGATCAGAGAGGCTAAACCCTAGAAGCTAGCCTATGGTATGATTGTTGTTCATCCTACGGAATAAAACTCTCCAGTTTATATAGACACCGGAGAGGGCTAGGGTTACACAGAGTCGGTTACAATGGTAGGAGATCTACATATCCGTGTCGCCAAGCTTGCCTTCCACGCCAAGGAAAGTCCCTTCCAGACACGGGACGAAGTCTTCAATCTTGTATCTTCATAGTCCAGGAGTCCGGCCGAAGGTATAGTCCGGCCGAAGGTATAGTCCGGCCATCCGGACACCCCCTAATCCAGGACTTCCTTAGTAGCCCCTGAACCAGGCTTCAATGACGACGAGTCCGGCGCGCAGATTGTCTTCGGCATTGCAAGGCGGGTTCCTCCTCCAAGTACTTCATAGAAGATTTTGAACACAAAGGTAGTGTCCGGCTCTGCAAAATAAGTTTCCACATATTGCCATAGAGAGAATAATATTTACACAAATCTAATCTGCTGACGTATTCCGTGGCATGACATCACACCACGGCCAAGTCTTTATTCGAATCGTTTTATTGTCCCACCTCAGCACGTTTAGCGAGGTGGTTTCCTTGGCACGTCTTGTTAAAGCAGAGATCGTGTCCCCTTATTCCGGGATTCTCATCAATACGGGTGTGGGTAACCCAACTGCGCCACTGACTACTGCGCTTGGGAGATAAGCGAGTTTTACCAGGCTGGTGGGGACGCATAGTCGTGTCCGTCCATATAAGGGGATAAGGATCCACCTTTTCATCCACGCCTTCTTCCTCCTTCGCCTATCCATTTCCGCGCACTCGAGCTCCAGCGCCCAAGTCCGCACACCCCACCTCAACCTTCTCCAGCCATGTCCGGAGCGGGAGGCAAGTGGATGATCTCCTCCGTCACGGAGGGACACATCAAAAAACTGAGGAAGGCCGGATACTTGTCTAACGACATTGCGCACCGGCTTCCCGAAGAGGGGCAGCTCATCCCCACCCCTAGGCCCCATGAGAGGGTGGTGTTCCTCCCCCATTTCCTCTGCGGACTGGGCATCCCTCTCCACCCATTTGTCCGGGGGCTCATGTTCTACTATGGCCTGGATTTCCATGATCTGGCCCTGAACTTTGTCCTCAATATCTCGGCGTTTATCGTCGTTTGCGAGGCTTTCTTCTACATCCGCCCCCATTTCGGCCTATGGCTCAAGACTTTCGATGTCAAGCCGAAGGTGGTGCACGGAACTCAGTCGGAGTGCGGAGGCGCCATGGTGGGCAAGATGCCCAACGTCCTATGGCCCGAGGGCTCCTTCATGGAGTCCCTAAAGGGGTGGCAATCGAGGTGGTTTTACATCACTGAGCCGCGCGACCCTGAATGGGTCGCAGCCCCCGAGTTCCGATCCGGACCCCCTACGCGACTCACCTCTTGGAAAGAGACTGGCCTGTCGTGGGGTAAAGAAGGAGAGCTGACCGGACTCCAAACATGCGTCCAAACCCTGGTGGACAAGAAGCTCAAACTTGTCAACGTAGTCCAGGTTATGCTCATCCGCCGGATCCTCCCGTGTCAACAACGGGCTTTCAACCTGTGGGAGTTTGATCCGGCGCAGCACCGAACTCTAAGCAGGCTCTTTGACACAATGTACGAAGATGCCTGGAAGGTGCTTTTCAAGGGCGCCGAGGCCCCCGCATCCGCTACCGAGGATCGCGGATTCAGCACGCAGCGTAGCGCTCGTGCGGTAAGCTGTATTTACCTTTTACATGGTATTAGTTTTTCATAGTTTGACTCCATGCGGGATCTTAAGCTCCCTTACCTTTGACAGGATTGGCAGGAGACGTCCGGACAGATCAACTATCCGGCTCCTTTGCTCGAAGGCCCAGCAGACGCTCGCTTGACGAAGTTGCTGGTTCCGGCACCCTATGTGGTGCCGGACAAGAAGGCCAAGAAGAAGGCCACGGGGACTCGGAAGAGTGCCGGCGCCTGGGGGTGTCGGATTCATCATCCGACGACTCCAAGACGCACTCCTCCCGTGAAGACGAGGAGGAAGAAGAAGATACCTCTCCCCCTCCAGCGGGGGGAGAGAAGAAAAGGAAGGCCGCCCCAACTGGGGAGGCCGAAGGGTCCAAGAAGGGGAAAACCCTTCCTCCGGATGGCTCCACCAATGCCGACGACGGCGAAGAGGAGTGGTCGCACAGGGCCAAGCCCCTGGCGAGATCGTAAGTGTCCGAATACCAGAGTGATTCATAGTATTCTTCCATTGCTGAGCTTTTCCTTATGTCGAACATGTTTATGCAGCCCACCCAAAGACCGGCTCGACGTGTCGTCGAGCGGTTCCCTGGATTCGTCGGATGTGAATTTGCTTCCGACGGCTACCTCCCCCCACCCTACGGACGACGCCGAGGTGCTGTCCCAACAGGTTCCAAGCCAGGAGGAGGTGGTCCTGGTGGCGCCGCAAGGCGACCTCCCGGACTCCAGGCGCAAAGGGGATAAAACCCCCAAGGGCTCCGAGTCCGGCCTTGAGCCGGACACCGCACCGGAACCTTCAATGGTTCCAGACTCCAGTAGGCGGCCTCCTTCCAAGAGGAGCGAGCCTACCGAGCCGGTGACCTCCGTCCAACCAGAGGCACCGGACAATTTGCTGGAGACGCTTAACGGAGCCTCCATCGACAAGGAGCACCGCACTATTATGAGTGCGGTGATCCAGAAGGTTCAGTCCGCCAAGAGCGGGACTGACTGAATCCTGTGCCAGTCTTCTAACAGGCTTTGAGGTAGGTAACACTACAGTGATTCCGGTCTATTGCAACAAAATTTATTGCTACAACTATCTTCTGTTGCAATAGAACGTAATATTACCACAAATTCCCCGGTTGTGGTAATAGGATACACGTACTGCCACAATTGAGTCTGGTCGCGATAAATACTCATTTTGTTGCAATAGAGGCCCCGTATTGCAACAAACTACATCATTGTTGCATTTTTAGTAGTGATATTGCAACAACCAAATTATGTTGTGCGAGACAGTCATTTTGTTGTAATAGAGACTAGGTATTTCAACAAAATATCTATTCATGGTAATATTCGGAAAGAAATTCTGACATCTGTGAGACGTTGCGTTAGTTATAAATATCGTTGCAAAAACTTGGCTACCTACTGCAACAAAATATGTATTGGTCGCAATAGCGAACATTTAAAAAAATGAAAAATATGGACAGGGTTTTATATAGGATGTAAAAATTTTAAATATACATTTAATTTTTTGTAATATACGCCAAACAATTTTTAAAAACATATTGAACATTTTTGTGATATCGGCTGATTTTTTTGAAATACACCATGAATATTTTGTTGTATATGTTGAACAATTTCTTAAAATATGATGAACAAGTTTCACATACAAGGCGAAAAATTTCTTAATATACGATGATCATTTTGTAATACACGATGAATATTTTTATAATGCATGGCGAACCTTTTCATAATATCAGGTGAATATTTTCTTAATATACAATGAATATATTTTTAATACACGGTGAACCTTTTATATACTACAAAAAGGAAAACAAAGAAAAGAAATTGGTAAAAAGGAAAATAGAGAAAATAAACCATAAAAATGAATAGAATAGAATAAGCAGAAAAAAGAATAAGAACAAATAAATCAAGAAAAGAATAAAACCCGGTCATGGTTCCTAAAACCGGCCATGAATCTTCAAGAAAATTCCCGACACAAGATTCCCGCAATGAAGAAAACGAAGCGAAGCTGAATCGTGGAAGCGAGGAGGTTACTCGCTCTCACCGAAGCAGCGAAGATTGATGCTAACGGGGGGCCTCCTCTTCATCGCCCGCTGCGTCGGTTACAGCTACTGGCACCCGCAGACCACACGTAGCAGGCCGGTGTGGCGGGCCGGCCAGCAAACGCGGCGAGGAGAAAAAAAATATCTGCTTGTGTACTGCGAAAAACAGCACGGAATTACTTCTTGGAGAAGCAAGATTCGATCCCAGCCTGCCCACATCCGTAGCTGGCAGAATAACAACTACGCCAACTCTTTTCGTTGTTCATTTATTAAAAAACACGGTAATTGACAGTTCTTTTGGTATTATCATGTAGGATATATACCCAGTTTATTATGCGTGTTATTTTCTGATAAAAAATAAAAAATAATACACAATAAAAAATTTGAACTTGAGGAAACTTCAAATATTTGAAAATGTTCGTAAAAATTGGAAAAAGTTCATTGATTTTGAATAAAGCTGGATTTAGCAAAAAAGTTCATATATTTGAAAAAATATCATCAGTTGGACAAAACATCATGGATTTGAAAATTCATTCATTTCAAAAAATTAAAAGTTCATGAATTTCAAAAAATATTCACAAATTATATGAAAAAGTTTTGCACGATTTAAAAAAAGTTCATTGAATTAGAGAAGTTCACGTAATTTTTTGGAAAAAATTCATGGATTTGAAAAAAGTTCATTGATTTCGGAAAAAAGTTCATCAACTTTAAGAAACATTCTGAAAGTTGGAAAAAGTTCATCGATTTAGAAAAAAAGGGTCATCGATTTTTTTATAAAAAAGCTTATCAATTTTGAAGAAAGTTCATTGATTTTGGGAAAAAGTTCATCGAATTTCGAAAAAGTTCATCAATTTCATAAAACATTCGCAAACTTGGAAAAAGTTCACTGATTTTGAAAAAAGTTCATAAAAAAGTTATCTATTTCTTAAAAAAAAGGTTATCAATTTTAAGAAAATAAGAAATTTCAAAGAAAGTTGATTGATTTTCAAAAAAAATCATTGAATTTCGAAAAAGTTATCAATTGTAAAAAAAAAATTCTCATACTTTGAAAAAAGTTCATTGATTTTTCAAAAAAAAAAGAAAAAAACTAGACAAAAGAAGAAAGGAAGTGAAAAGCTGTAATTAAACAGATATGATGAGGTAGTGGCGTGGTTGTTACCTCGACCATTAAACGAGTGATCGATGGTTTGATTTCCTCTCGTCGTCCTGTTTTCTTTGCCTTTTATTAAAAATCATTTCGTAAAGGTTCACTGCACTGTAGATCCCGGTTCACTGTACCGCCTGCTATTTACTCTGTTTTAATTTTAAAAATATGAATATATACAACGAACAATTTTTAAGTACACATTAAACATATTTTAATGTATATTGAATAATTTTTTAATATGCATTAAATATTTTCGTAACATGGGTTGACCAGTACGCAAATACACATTGAACATTTTGTGTAATACTCTACATGCTGAATAAAAATCAAATACATAGTTAACATTTTTAGTATACAATGAATATTTTTATAATACATATTAAGCTTTTTTCTATACCATGAACATTTTCTTAATATTTTCGTAACATGGGTTGACCAGTACGCAAATACACATTGAACATTTTGTGTAATACACTATATGCGGAAGAAAAATCAAATACATAATTAACATTTTTAGTATACAATGAATATTTTGATAATACGTATTAAGCTTTTTTCTATACGATGAACATTTTCTTAATATAAAATAAACATCGGTGTAATACACATTGGACATTTTTTTGCCTTTTATTAAAAATCACCTCGTAAAGGTTCACTGTACTGTAGATCCCAGTTCACTGTACCGCCCGCTATTTACTCTGTTCTAATTTTGAAAATACGAATATATACGACAAACAATTTTCAAGTACACATTAAACATGTTTAATATATATTGAATAATTTTTGAATATGCATTGAATATTTTCATAACATGGGTTGACCAGTACGCAAATACACATTGAACAGTGTAATACTCTATATGCTGAATAAAAATCAAATACATAATTAACATTTTTAGTATACAATGAATATTTTAATAATACCTATTAAGCTTTTTTCTAATGTGTATTACAAAAATGTTTATTTTATATTAAGAAAATGTTCATGGTATAGAAAAAAAACTTAATATGTATTATAAAAATATTCATTGTATACTAAAAATGTTAATTATGCATTTGATTTTTATTCAGCATATAGAGTATTACACATGAACATTTTCTATACCATGAACATTTTCTTAATATAAAATAAACATTTTTGTAATACACATTGGACATTTATTTTTACACAATGAACTTTTGTATCATACCAAAAATTTGAAATATGAAAAAAGAAAAAAAAACAAATACAAATACAAATAAAAAATAGAAAAGAAAAAAATGAAAAATAAGAAACAGAAACAGAAAAAAAATGTAGAACCAGTGAAGCTCGACCTCGGGCTAACCCAAACTGGGCGTCGAGACTAGGCGCTTTCAGTGATGCCGTGGCTCCTTCATGCCCGCACGCGTCAAAATAGGATCTGCCTAGACCTAGCGATTCGACGAGATTGCAATGGAGGTCGGTGGACGTGTGGTGAAACTAGAAAGAATGAGAAGAGAAGTAGGGCTATATTTGCTCATGGGCTAATTTAGAGTGGTAGTATATTCAACCCAGTATTTAGAGAACCAGGCGACAGAGTTCCGGGTCAACAGAATTTTGACTGTTTTCCAAACTGTTTGTAGAACTGAAGTATATTCTTTACCACGACCTTTTGATGAGTGAAGAAATCCAATTCCAACATGATTTATATAGACAAACTAGACGTACATGGCCTCTTTCTCTGCAAATGGATCTCCATCCGAGTCCAGGCCATCGAGTCTTCCTTGGATTGGATTATATTGGATCAGCGTCATTCTCGCACTAGAAGCTCCAGGTGAGTTTGTAGCCTGGGAGCGCCGGTTACGGTTAGCTAGGGTTTGCTAGCTGGAAAATGTTGAATATATGTGGTTGCATTTAATTTTGGTTGTATGATTAACATGATGACCCCCTATATATGTAGGTATAAATTACATGTTGATCTGGGACAAAGATGATGATGAGCTATGGCTCTATTCCTCCCACATGTGCGGAAACCACAAGACCTTAGATGGAGATGATCTATATATGTTCTTGGTTTAGGTATTCCCATGTCAGGATCTAGTATGCCATGATAGCTACTCCTTCTCCCATGTGATTCCAGTATGCACAACGCCAATCTTTCCCTTGCGAGATTCTACATCAACGTGGCCGTCGGGTCTTCCTTGGATTGGGTTATACTGGATCGGTGTCATCCTCGCACTAGAAGCCCCGGTGAGTTGGTAGCCCGGGAGTGCCAGTTATGGTTAGCTAGCTAGATCGGTTGATTAGCTAAGTTCTGCTAGTTAGAAAATGCTGAACATATGTGGTGGCATTGAATTTTTGTTAAATGATTAACATGATGACCCGCTATATATGTATGTATAAACTACTTGTTGAGCTGGGACAAAGATGATGATGAGATAGATGAGCTATGACTCTATTCCCCCATCTATGTGGAAACCACAAGACCTCCAATGGAGATGATCTATATATGTTCTTGGTGTAGGTATTTCCATTGGGACCTCCGTGGAACCACATGACCTCCCTGGCCATCGGGCCTTCTTTCGATTCGATTCTATTAGATCAACGGACTGGCCGATAAGAAGAAAGTGGTTTTCATCGCGTCCTTCGTTTTCTTTACCATCTCCCGTCTTATCACCCCATCTCAAAACTGAACCGTGAGATCGGGACCGACATAGATCGATCGTCTCATCACCCCATATATACTTATATTTTTTTTTCTGCGCGAGTATAACATAATAGTTTTAAAGTGAGGGTGATATGAGGTTTCTGTCAATAAGTGTAGCACACACCACCTCCATTACCCTTGCCGGCTCGGTGCCTCATCTGTTGTTCTTGTGTCGATTGCGTATAGTCTCCCCGCCATGACAACTGTCATGTACGATTGCCAACGACGAGGACATCTATCTCGGCCAGTCAGCGAAATAACCTTTTAATGAACAAATTTTAGTAATATTATCTTCAGCACCAGATATATTCCATATTGATTCGATTTTTTTCCTAATTTATTTCATTATTCTAAATGTTCCCTTAAAAATTACTTTCTAAAATAATAATTAAGCATGTACTCTGCTCTATAGAAATAATGTTTAACCTTTCTGCTAAAGCCCTCAGTTTCCCTTCAATTTTTTTAATTTCCCACCAAATAATTTGGTCGTGTCTTGCGTCAAAAAAATCTTAACCTCCCCGCTAAACACCCCTCCCTCATAAGTACTCCCGATTATTTCCCTTCACCATATTGTCAAGATTGGATCTGAGCTCTCTCATTCTGGTTCCTCCCTCCTCACGGCGTCATGATGGCGTCGACACCGCGGATCACAACGGAGTCCATCGAACATACAGTCTATCAAGTTTTTCCTTTGTCCCAAATATCCTCCTCGTAGAGGGCGATTTGATAATTTGCCACCCCTTACTTCCCCCTTTCACAATTTGCCACCCACTCGTAGATGTGCAGCGCAGCGCCCCCTTTCAATCGTAGAACTACCACGCCGCCGGCCGCCGTGCAGCACTTCTCGGTCTCGCCTCCGGCATGGCCGCCGGGATGCAATAGCCCGCCTCGCCTTCGTACTACAACAACCCCCGAGATGCAACATGCTCCCTCGCCGGCGGTGGCGGCGGCGCACACGCCGAGCCGGGAGACGGTCGACCTGCTGTCGTCGATGCCGTCCACGGCCTCGGCCACGACGACCACGGCCATGCCCGGCGGCCGGGACCACAACCACGACTCCAGTATTTCTGTATTTTGGAGTGTTATGCGTAGTCTGATGGTGCCTAGTCTAATGGTGGAATTGTGTGTGCTAGTACTGTTCCAGAATGTGCATGTGCTGTTCTTACCAAGTTTTCTGAAGCATACCACATTCAGGCAAGACTGAAGCATACTGCCACATTCTGCTTATTTAACCATGGTAGTAGACTACTAGTAGTTTGCTTACCACATTCAGGCTAGATTACTGCATGTGTATGCATTGGGAGTAGCCTTATCAGGATGCTAATTGGTGTCTCATGTCTATGCTTCACAGCTTCAGTATAGAGACTTGATTATATGTGCTCTGCTTTGATCTTTAACGCCTAGCTTTTAATTTCTAAATCAAAATCATAGACATATGCTATGCTAAAAGACTTCTGTTTTGCATGCTCCTGTTCCGCACGGTATAACACAATCTTATTTCATTTAATCTTTTAAGCCTTTCTGCAAGGTACACAACTTGCTCGCTACATAGGAAAGAGATGATGCACATTACTCCTTTCTGCAAGGTACAAAACATCCTTAAATCTTAATCACTTATCTAAATGGTGCAAATTGATAATGCTAAGTCCCTTACTTGTTTTTGTGTTCAGTAAAGAAAGGATATGTTCTCATAACAAGGATTGGAAGTATAACATCTTACAAAAACCAATATGGACAACACAGATCTGGTAAAATGATTATGACATTTAAGCTACCTCTAACATTTGCTATAATACGGAAAATCCTGGATCGCTTAATCTTCAAAACTGTTAATTCTTTTACAGGAACTCAAGAACAACTTGGTACTCATGTAGCTGCTAATGACATGTGTGCACTGGACGAATGGCCAACTCGGGTAGAGGGCCAGCGCGCTGTATGCCTGTATGTGCGTGGTGCCTGGGGTTTGGCTGAGAGCGAGAGCGTTGGTTGTTTTGGGTCAAAGTGTTGTTGGGCCGTTTTTTTCCTTCTCTGGCCCATCTATATAGGTATAGGCCGGGTCAAAATCCCAGGGTGGGCCGCGCCACCCTGTAGCTCCACCACTGATGGCCATCCCATGCTCGCCGCAACAGTGCACAACTATAGAATGGTACTTTTTTTTAATATTTGTGTCCTCGTTTCTTACAATGTAATACTGATTACTGCAATAATTTTTGTATGGTTTGGGTTGTAGAAAGTGATGGACAGAATAAGAAAGGCGAGGTGTACTTTTTGTATTTAGGACAAAGCATTTAAAGAGGTTCAAAACAAAGAAAATGAAACTGAAGGTCCAGTTTCCAGTGAACATAGAAGCAATATTTTCCAGACCGCATAGAAAGGCACTCCGCAATGCAACTCATCACAGCCTCATGGGTATGGATACATGGCCAAACCACCAAGTGGTTCTGAAAAGGATTAAATCATAATTTGAAGAGCAAGCACGTGCTACAGCAGAGATCCAAAAGGTAAACTCTGAGCTCAGCCATCAGGTCACCGAATTACAAGATCAATTACAAGCTGAACGTGAAAGCACACAAGAGAGGATTAACTTTGAGCGTGCTGAGAGAGAAAACCTTGAGGAGAGCTTAAAAGAAGAGCGTGCTGATACGGAAAGATTGTTGGAAGAGGAGCGAATAATATCAACATTGAAATTTGAGAAAAACATGATGGCAAAGTTTGCACAGTTATCCCAACAGACGCAAACACATCAGGTGATTAGTCATATGCTTGCAAATTTGTAAGGTTTATTTTGCTTGCTTCATTGCTAAAAGTGCACTTCTATTTGTAAATGAATAAGAAAAGGACTAGCAAAGAATTAGTAATCCAAACTTGCAAAATACTCTTTTACAGACCGCTAGTACTACTGGGACTCTAGGTACAAGGCACAATGTAATTGCTCCCAATACGCTCATACAAGCTGCAACAGTTCGAATGTTTCGAGCAATGGTAAGTGGTAAGTCACAAGCTTGGTTTGTCTTCATGTTGACCTTTATTTGATACGCAAATAGCATTCATAATGTGCAATTGTCTGCTTGCTTGCACTACTGTATTTTGTTGTTGTTGAAGCACATAAAGTAGGGAAGCCAGAAATAGAACAGTTTTCTCACCATTAGTAATTGTGAACTTGCGCCAGCATGTAGGTGTTTCAGAGAAGTTTATATGTTTTATTAATTTATTTAGGTAATTATTCTAGTGTTTGAACTGCAAATTCTTTTGTGAAATTATCCAATTCTTTTTGCATAGCACCTGATTGTTAATGGAGTGGTACATCAGGCACAAGCATTTTCTTGCTAGTTGTTGTAGTCATAACAATTGGGCAGAAATGTACTATGCATGCATGAATATAGTAATTATAAAATTGTCATGACAGTGGTTATATCTTTATGCTAATTAGTCGTTGTGTTGTTTCTTTCTTTTCTTGATTAATTATTTTCTATTTTCAGTTAACTTGAGCTAACTAAAATTTTGATTTCTTCATTGCAGGACCCAAAGATTAACTAGAATGTACTCTAGACCATGGACAATTTACTCTTCGCTCTTAATTAGGTTGGCACATTCAGTATGTTGAATGTGTGCTAAATTATATTTCAGTTTCATTTGATGGATATTGGCTATGCAAATATTGATATTGTATGAATGTACATCATATATGTATTATCTGAATCATGTAACTGAATGCATGTATATTTTTTTTTTGTTGCAATAGGCTATTGCCACAACCTATTTCTGGTTGGAACATGGTGGCACAATGAAGAATGTTGTGTTGCATCAAATCTTAGTTGCCATGCCGGCCTATTTTGTTGCACTAGGCTGTTGCGACAGTACACTTTATATTATCGCAATAACTTATCACTACAAACAGGCAGTCCATTGAGATAACTACTTGTTGCCACCAATTCAGTTTTATTGGAATAGTCCTTTCGCCACGAAAAGTCTGTATTGTCGTAACAGCCTCTCACCACAAATGTCTTGTCTGTTGTGACAACTATTTGTCACCACCAAAATGATTATGCTACAATTTTAGTATCACCACGTCCGGGAGTCGTGGCCTTACATTACTAGGGTATTGCCACAATTGACTATTACCACGGATGAGCATGCGCCACGAGAAAAGAGTTGTTGACATAGGTTATTGCCACAAATCCCGGCATGATTTGGCACCTGTTGCATTAAGCTATCGCCACAAACCAAATTGTGGCATAAAATGCAAGCTGCCACGAGGTAAAATGTGGCAAGTTGTCGCATGGTTGTTGCAATAGCACACTTTCTTGCCACATTTATTTTTTTGTGGCAATAACCTATTACCATGTGTCCTGTCGCAACAGCTGGCAACGAACATCATGTTGTGGCAATAGGTACCTATTGTGACAATTGGGCACTTATTGCGACGAATGATTTTGTTGCAATAGACCCGGATCCTTGTAGTGTAAAGAATATGTAAAAATATTACCGCATAGACAGTAGCCCCTGATGCTCTGTTCGGCGTTTGGAAAGAAAAGCCGAATAGAGGATCTAATAATCGCAGGAGTCTAACATAATCAAGTCAATAGGCGTATGCAGGCTTCGCTGCTGGCCTCCGCCGCACTGACTGCGGAGGTGGATACGCTGAAGCAGAACCTCGCGCGGTCCGAGAACGAGCTCGGCCATGCCAAGAGGCAACTCGAGGAGAAGGAAGGTAAGTAATACCTTGCGCAATTATATAGAGAAGATGTGGTTGGAAAAAATGACAGGATCAACGTGCTATTATAGGGGCCACGGCCGAGGTGGCAACCCTTAAGCAAGCGCTGTCCGAGGCCGAAAACAGGGCGGCCGCGGAGCGCACGGAGAGAGAGAAGCAGGAGGCGCGGGTGGAGGAGGTGCAGAAAGAGCTCCAGGCTCTCGTGAAAAAACACGAGAGTTTGGAGCTTAACTCAAAGACGCAAGCGTCCGAGCTTGCGGCAGCCCTCAAAAGCGCGAAGTCTGCCAAGGCCGAAGCCCAGAAAGCCCTCAAAGAAATTGATGCGATGAAGAAGATAGCGACGGGTAAGGCATTCATTATGCAAAGCAAGCACATGAAAGTGAATTATTTGTTACTTACCCGAGTCCAGAGCTCTCCAGGAGCATTCGCAGATTTGCCCCGCAGTGCGTCTGATGCCGCCGCCTACTACCGAGCCGAGGAGGGGAGCTCGACGGAGAAGGTGTTCTGGTCTCAGTATGCTGAGGCCCGACACCTGGTGCCTTTGAGCGACCAGCTGAAGCAGATGGTCGAGCTCCACAAGGTTGCCGAACAGGCCGTAAAGGGCCTCATAGTTCCGCTGTGGCCTGGAGAGGCTCTGCCTGGGAGCTACTTCGGGCTGGTGAGGCGGCTGGTGGATGCCTGTCCACGGCTTGAAGTAATCAAGCACTCCGTCTGCATCGAAGGTGCTCGTAGGGCGCTTGCCCGTGCTAAAGTGCACTAGGGCAAGATGGATGCGGAGAAGCTGGTGAAGGACGGGCCGCCGCCGGGTAAGGAGCATCGCGTCCCAGAAGCGTATTATGAGGGCGTCCTGAAGGATGCCCGCCTTATAGCGGATGAATGCCCCAAAGATGTAATTTTTGAATAAACTCGCATTTGTGATCCTGTACGCTGAAAACTTGTTCATATGCGCTAAGCAACGCTTTTGAATTTAAAATATTACCTTCTGTGCGGCCGTTTATCAAATTTGAGAGATAGCGAGTCGTCGGCTTCTGCCCCCATGCCACGAGTGTTGGGGTGTTCGGGATAAACATGAGCGCTCTTTTTCCCATTCTTGGGTCCTTCGAGGGAGGCGCTCAACACAACGAACAAGGCAATCGGACTATAATGCTTGAACACTCTCACTTAGCCATAGAATTCTATAATTTTAAATTTTGGCGAAGCCCCTAGTGTTCGGAAGACCGAGTTCGGGGCGCTATCCATGCCTAGGCCGGACAAAGCCGACTCCTCGCTCTAAGCGGCATAAGTCTTTAGGGACTCGAAAACCTCTCGAACAGCGACCAACTCTCGCCTCATCATGACGGTCAGTTTTAGCTTTCTCTACTGAGGTGCTTAGCCCAACTCAACTGGGGCACAATCGCAGTAGTTCTCCTAGTGCTACCTTAGCCGATATGACGGAACGTAAGGTACCAAAACATAGGAGCCGGGCAAACCCAACTATTGACCCAAGACATGATTCGGAGCCGATGCATATAATGCTATAAGTTCGGGGTGCCGCACTTGTGAAAGTGTTCGGACTCCTCACACCATGTTGTGGGGTACTTAAGCCCCTGGCGTATTGGCCGTACCAAAGTGTACGGGTGCAACATGTCATTAATGAACATATATTCGTAAAAAAAGGTAATGCGATAATAGACGGAAGCTATGCATTATTTATTTAAAAAAGCTGCGATCAAAGCAGAACGATACAAATAGTGCGATAAGAAAAAGATGGGACTATCAAATATGTCCTTTCTAGGGGCGAGCTGCGGAATGTTATGCGAAACAGGTATACTGCTCATTATAGAGACCACCTTAGAGTTCCGTAGTGCGGCGTAGCTTTCTGCTTCCCTGGTTGTATCGTTTGTGCGGAAATTGTACTGCCGGACAAGCCTTCCGAAGAATGGAGTCCTGAAAATAAGAGACAATTAAGAAATCGGCAGCCCCTAGTGCGGTTTAAGCCGCGTTTCGGGCGTGCCGTGATGGTGCCCCTCCCCCTGTGCCCATGGTATTTCTAGAGCGTAGTTATGTACGCGCAACACTGGTTTCACAAGTTCGCGGGGGCTGGGGTTGGGGCCGCATTGCTACGCTTGCTCGGAACGTGTCAGGCGGTCTTGTTGTAGGTTACTTCGGGCGCGCTTAACGGTGTCCGGACGTTTAATGGCTGGACTGGAGAATTGCCTTGAGAGGCTGCTTTGTACTTCCGCTGCGATAGCCGCCGTATGCTCCTCCGTTCGGAGAGAGCGTTCGGTGTTTCCATTGACCGTGATGACGCCTCGAGGGCCTGGCATCTTGAGCTTGAGGTATGCGTAGTGCGGCACCGCATTGAACTTGGCAAATGCGGTTCGCCCGAGCAGTGCGTGATAGCCACTGCGGAACGGGACTATGTCAAAGATTAACTCCTCGCTTCGTAAATTATCCGGAGATCCGAAGACCACTTCAAGTGTAACTGAGCCTGTACAGTTGGCTTCTACACCTGTTATGACGCCTTTAAAGGTCGTTCTGGTGGGTTTAATCCTCGAGGGATCGATGCCCATTTTCCGCACTGTATCCTGATAAAGCAGATTTAGGCTGCTGCCACCGTCCATAAGTACTCTAGTGAGGTGAAATCCGTCAATAATTGGGTCTAGAACCAATGCGGCGAATCCGCCATGACGGATGCTAGTGGGGTGGTCCCTTCGATCAAAAGTGATCGGGAAGGAGGACCATGGGTTGAACTTTGGGGCGACTGGCTCCATCGCGTATACGTCCCTTAGCACACGCTTCTGCTCCCTCTTGGGGACGTGGGTTGCGTATATCATGTTCACCGTCCGCACTTGTGGGGGAAAACCTTTCTGTCCGCTGTTGTTCGGTGGCCGGGGCTCCTCCTCGTCATCACTATGCAACCCCTTGTCTCTGCTTTCGGCATTTAACTTGCCTGCCTGCTTGAACACCCAACAATCCCTTTTGGTGTGATTGGCTGGTTTTTCGGGGGTGCCATGTATCTGGCATGAGCGGTCGAGTATTCGGTCCAAACTGGACGGGCCCGGAGTATTTCTTTTGAATGGCTTTTTCCGCTGACCGGATTTAGAGCCTTTGAATCCTACATTAACTGCCGTATCCTCAGCATTGTCGCCGTTAATGCGGCGTTTTTGCTTGTTGCGACGCGACCTGCCACTGCTGTCCTTGGTATCCGAATTACCAGGGCTCTTGGTCATGTTATTGCTGTGAGCTAGCCAGCTGTCTTCTCCCGCGCAAAAGCGGGTCATAAGTGTCGTGAGTGCTGCCATAGATTTCGGCTTTTCCTGTCCTAGGTGCCGTGCAAGCCACTCGTCACGGATGTTATGCTTGAAGGCTGCTAGGGCCTCTGCGTCCGGACAGTCGATGATTTGATTTTTCTTGGTTAAGAACCGTGTCCAGAATTGTCTGGCCGATTCCTCTGGCTGCTGAATTATGTGGCTTAGGTCATCGGCATCTGGTGGTCGCACATAAGTGCCCTGGAAATTGTCGAGGAATGCAGCTTCCAAGTCCTCCCAACAACCAATTTATTCTGCTGGCAAGCTGTTAAGCCAATGCCGGGCTGGTCCTTTAAGCTTGAGTTGGAGGTATTTGATGGCGTGTAGGTCATCTCCGCGGGCCATGTGGATATGAAGGAGATAGTCCTCGATCCATACCGCAGGATCTGTTGTGCCATCGTATGATTCGATGTTCACGGGTTTGAAACCCTCGGGGATTTGATGATCCATTACTTCATCTGTGAAGCATAGTGGGTGTGCGACGCCTCTGTATTGGGCTACATCACGACGCAGCTCAAACGATCTTTGTCTACTGTGTTCGGCCCGGCTAGATTTACTGTATCCAGCGTGACGAGTACCGTCTCGTGCCGTGGGGCGCCCACGTGATCCGTAGATCAATCTTGTTTGCCTTGCCTTGTCCTCTAATATATCTCGCAGGTCTGGCGCATTTTCCCATGCCTTGGTAGTTTTTGAGCGGCGCCGGGGTGTGGCTTGAGTGGAGGGCTGAGAGGCCTCTCTGTCACGGCCACGGGGTGGCCGGTCGGCCGCATCATGCGTTGGTAATGTAGGTTTAGGTGCTTCCTCCTCTAATTGGGGTAGCAATCTGTGCTTTGGGTAGCTCTTGGAGGGGCGTTCGAGTTCATACTCTTCGGCCGCAAGGACTTCAGTCCATCTGTCGGCTAGCAAATCTTGATCAGCTCTAAGCTGTTGCTATTTTTTCTTGAGGCTGCTCGCCGTGGCCATAAGCCTGCGTTTGAAACGCTCTTGTTCGACGGGATCCTCCGGCACGACTAAGTCGTCGTCGTCGAGGCTTGCCTCGTCTTCGGAGGGAGGCATATAATTATCATCCTTGACCTCTCTGTCTGCCGCTCTCTCATGAGGGCTGGCTTCTCTATCCTCCTGTGCTGAATCTTGCTGGAGGTGGTTGTCTTCGGCACTGTCCGGGGTGTTATTATCCCCCATGCCAGAATCACCATTTTTGTTTTGGCGGGATTTAGAGCGGCGCCGCTGATGCCGGCGCTTAGGCTGCTTCTTGGAGGGGTCATCCTCCGTTGTTCCATCGCCATTACCTTATTTTGGGGTGTCCACCATGTATATATCATACGACGAGGTGGCTTTCCAGTGCCCTATAGGCGCTGGTTCTTGATCGTCTCCTGCATCGGCGTCCATACCGTCGATGTCTTCGGAGTCGAAGTCGAGCATGTCGGTTAAATCATCGACAGTGGCTACGAAGTGGGTGGTGGGTGGGCTTTGAATTTCTTCATCATCTGCATCCCAACCTTGCCGACCATAGTCCGGCCAGGGCTCTCCTGAGAAAGAGAGAGACTTTAGTGACTTCAGAATATCGCCGAAGGGCGAGTGCTGAAAGATGTCCGCGGCGGTGAACTCCATGATCGGCGCCCAATCGGGTTCGATCGGTCGGGGTGCGGAGGGCTCGGAGTCTGGAGAGGAGTCCGGCTCCTTGGAGTCACGGGCTTCGCAGAGAATAGGGCTGGTATTCGGCTCGATCGCCATAGAAATTGCAGTCCCCGAGGCGGTGTCTAACCACCCATCCTCGGTTGGTGTGATCGGCTCCGAGCTAGGGGTCGGAGCGGACACAGGTGCGGCCTCCAGGGCACTGTTTGGCGGCAGAGCTAAATCATGCCCATCATGACAGTGCGGCGCGCTCGGCTGTGGCTCGAATCCGTCGAAGATCAAGTCCCCGCGGATGTCGGCCGTGTAGTTCAAACTTCCAAATCTGACCTGATGGCCAGGGGCGTAGCTTTCGATCTGCTCCAGATGACCAAGCGAATTGGCCCGCAGTGCAAAGCCGCCGAATACGAAGATTTGTCCGGGGAGAAAAGTCTCACCCTGGATCGCATCGCTATTGATGATCGGAGAAGCCATCGGGCCTAAAAGTGACGACACAGAGGAACTCTCAATGAAAGCACCAATGTCGGTGTCAAAACCGGCGGATCTCGGGTAGGGGGTCCCGAACTGTGCGTCTAGGTCGGATGGTAACAGGAGGCAGGGGACATGATGTTTTACCCAGGTTTGGGCCCTCTTGATGGAGGTAAAACCCTACGTCCTGCTTGATTAATATTGATGATATGGGTAGTACAAGAGTAGATCTACCACGAGATCAGAGAGGCTAAACCCTAGAAGCTAGCCTATGGTATGATTGTTGTTCGTCCTACGGACTAAAACTCTCTGGTTTATATAGACACTGGAGAGGGCTAGGGTTACACAGAGTCGGTTACAATGGTAGGAGATCTACATATCCGTATCGCCAAGCTTGCCTTCCACACCAAGGAAAGTCCCTTTCGGACACGGGACGAAGTCTTCAATCTTGTATCTTCATAGTCCAGGAGTCCGGCCGAAGGTATAGTCCGGCCATCCGGACACCCCCTAATCCAGGACTCCCTCAACCGACATGCTCGACTTCGACTCTGAAGACATCGACGGTATGGACGATGATGCAGGAGATGAACAAGAACCACTGCCCACAGGGCACTAGACAGCCACCTCATCATATGATATATATATATATGGTGGACACACCCAAAGAAGGCAATGGCGACGGGATAGCGGAGGATGACCCCTCCAAGAAGCAACCCAAGCGCCGACGTCAGCGGCGCCGCTCTAAGTCTCGCCAAGGCAAAAGCGGTGATACCGGCACAGGAGATAATAGCACTCTGGACAGTGCCGAAGATGACAACAATCCCCTCCAGCAAGATTTAGAGCAGGAGGATGGAGAAGCCAGCCCTCCCGAGAGAGCAGCAGATGGAGAGGCGGAGGATGATACACGCCTCCCTCCGAAGACGAGGCAAGCCTCGACGATGATGAATTTGTCGTGCCTGAGGATCCCGTTGAGTAAGAGCGCTTCAAGCGCCGGCTTATAGCCACGGCAAATAGCCTTAAGAAAAAACAACAACAGCTTCAAGATGATCAAGATTTGTTAGCTGACAGATGGACTGAAGTCCTTGCGGCTGAGGAATATGAACTCGAACGCCCCTCCAAGAGTTACCCAAAGTGCAGGTTGCTACCCCGACTAGAGGAGGAAGCATTAAAACCTACATCTCCAGCGTATGACGCGGCTGATCGGCCACCTCGTGGTCGCGATAGAGAGGCATTTCAGCCAAAAGCTCAGCTCGCACCCCGACGCCACTCAAATAAAAATGTCAAGGCATGGGGAAACGCGCTAGACCTGCGAGACGTATTGGAGGACAAAGCAAAACACGCAAGATCGATCTACGGATCACGAGGGCACGCCACTACGCGAGACGATAACCATCACGTCGGATACAGTAAAAGTAAATCCGGCCGGGCCGAACACAACGGACAAGACTCATTTGAGCTGCGTCGTGATATAGCCCAGTACAGAGGCGCCACACACCCCCTATGCTTCACAGATGAAGTAATGGATCACCAAATCCCAGAGGGTTTCAAACCCGTAAATATCGAATCATACGACGACACAACAGATCCTGCGGTAGGATCGAGGACTTCCTCCTGCACATCCACATGGCCCGCGGTGATGATCTACACGCCATCAAATACCTCCCACTCAAACTCAAAGGACCAGCTCGGCATTGGCTCAATAGCCTGCCAGCAGAATCCATTGGTTGTTGGGAAGATCTGGAAGCCGCATTCCTCGACAACTTCCACGGCACTTATGTGCGACCACCAGATGCCGATGACTTGAGCCACATAATTCAACAGCCAGAAGAATCGGCCAGAAAATTCTGGACACGGTTCCTGACAAAGAAAAATCAAATCATCGACTGTCCGGATGCAGAGGCCCTAGCAGCTTTTAAGCACAACATCCGCGACGAGTGGCTCGCCCGGCACCTTGGCCAGGAAAAGCCGAAATCTATGGCAGCCCTCACGACACTCATGACCCGCTTTTGCGTGGGAGAGGACAGCTGGCTGGCTCGCAGCAATAACATATCAAAGAACCATGGTACTTCAGATACCAAGGATAGCAATGGCAGGTCACGTCACAACAAACACAAGCGCCGCATCAACAGTGACAATACCGAGGATACGGCAGTCAATGCCGGATTCAGAGGCTCTAAACCCGGTCAGCGGAAAAAGCCATTCAAAAGAAGCACTCCGGGCCCATCCAGTATGGACCGTATACTCGATCGCTCGTGTCAAATACACGGCACCCCCAACAAGCCAGCCAACCACACCAACAGGGATTGTTGGGTGTTCAAGCAGGCCGGCAAGTTAAATGCCGAAAACAAAGATAAGGGGTTACATAGCGATGACGAGGAGGAGCCCCGACCGCCGAACACTGGAGGACAGAAGAAGTTCCCCCACAAGTGCGGACGGTGAACATGATATACGCAACCCACATCCCCAAGAGGGAGCGGAAGCGTGCGCTAAGGGACGTATATGCGTTGGAGCCAGTCGCCCCAAAGTTCAACCCATGGCCCTCCTGTCCGATCACCTTCGGTCGCAGGGACCACCCCACTAGTATCCATCATGGCGGATTCGCCACACTGGTCCTAGACCCAATCATCGACGGATTTCACCTCACTCGAGTCCTTATGGACGGCGGCAGCAGCCTGAACCTGCTTTATCAGGACACGGTGCGCAAAATGGGTATAGACCCCTCAAGGATCAAACCCACAAAAACGACCTTCAAAGGCGTCATACCAGGTGTAGAGGCCCATTGCACAGGCTCAGTCACACTGGAAGTGGTCTTCGGATCCCCGGATAACTTCCGTTTCAGCGAGGAGTTAATCTTCGATATAGTCCCGTTCCACAGTGGCTATCACGCACTGCTCGGGCGAACCGCATTATGCATACCTCAAGCTCAAGATGCCAGGACCTCGGGGGGTCATCACAGTCAATGGAAACACAGAGCGCTCTCTTCGCACGAAGCAGCACACTGCGGCCCTCGCAGCAGAAGCACAAAGCTGCCTCTTCAGGCAATCCACCAGTTCGGTGATTACACACCCGGACACCGTTAAGGGCGCCCGGAGTAATCTGCAACAAGACCGCCTAGCATGTTCTGAGCTCGCATAGCAATGCGGCCCCCACCCCAGTCCCAGCCAAACAGCGAAATCCGTGCCATGCGTACATAATTACGCATTGAAAGTACCATGGGCATAGGTGGGGGCACGACTACGGCACGCCCCAAAATGCGGCTCAACCGCACTAGGGGCTTCCCGCTTTGTTTTTTTCTCTCTTTCAGGACTTTACTTCCACATCGCTCCGTTCTAAAGTGGCTATCAAGCACTACTCGGACGCGAAGCTTTCACTCGCTTTAACGCAATACCGCATTACGCTTCTCTCATGCTTAAGATGCCCGGTCTACGTGGCATCATTACAGTAAATGGAATTGAGTGCTCCTTGCGTGTGGAAGACAGTGCGAACGCCTTGGCAGCCGCACACTAGACGGCCTCACCAACTAGAGCACCTGACAGGTCATTAAGACCACGGACACGGTTAGACGAGTCCGGTGCAGCTATATATAATTGATACAGGTTTGATGGCTATACCCCTATAACAATACAAGGGGCTCAACGCGTGTAAACAAGTGACAATTAGGCTCAACTTTACTCATCTTGAACTGTACATGGTTTATTTAGTATAACCTACCTTTTTGCACGGCAACTTTTCAACTAAGTTCCTCTCTTTTACAGATGACCATCGTGCTACACCCGTCCAGGATACGACACAACGGAGACACGGGCGCAGACGTGCAGCAGGGACCCGTTCCAAGGATTCTTTTTAGATTAAGACCCTGCGTAAACCTTTTTTACTGTCTCTTGTTGATACACATCCTCCGGATTCTCAGTACAATTGAGAAGGATGCTGACGTATTGGCATGTGGCCACGTCAGAATATTGCACGTACCTGGACACCAGGGGCTTATTACAAAGGGCACTGTTTAAGCCCGGTTTACATCATAAAGACCGAATACCTTAGGGAGTATTCGGCGTCGCGAGTTTGGCCTTATATGCATCAGCTCCAAATCATGTCTTTGGTCAAATGTTGGGTTTTCCCGGCTCCTGTGTTTTGCTGCCTTACGTTCCGCTCTATCGGCTAAGGCGGCACCAGGAGAACTACTACGATTGTGCCCTGGTTCATCCGGACGAGCACCTCAGTAGAGAAAGCCGAAAACTGACTGTCATGATATAGCGTGAGACTGGTCAACCACTCGATGACCTAGCGGAATCTTCGGGATTCCTCCGCCTTAACGAAGGGCTATTTCTCGGCCAGGCATGTACGCGCCCCGAATTCGGATGAGCGCGGAGCCACTAGGGGCTATATAGTAGCCCCACTGTCAAACTCCTCTGGCTAAGTGAAAGTGTTAAAGCATTATAGTCCGATTGCCTAGTTCGCTGCGCTATCACCTCATTAATGGACCAAGACGTTGGATCAAGTGTGAACATGCGTCTTCTGCGAACACCCCCGCATTATATGCGCGGGGGCTGAAGCCGACGACTGCCATCTTTTAGGTTATATACATATATACATAAACGGCCGCACAGGAGGCATCATAGTACTTTCGGGCAAAAGTATAAATACAGCCTTGATAAACTCAATAAAACATTGTTTTTACAATGGGAATACATGTCACTTAAACATAATATTCTTCGAGCACTGAGCCTCTATCAAACGAGCGCCTTCAAAAACTTCTTCAAAGTAGTGCTCGGCTGCCACTCGGCCTATGGACGAACCCTGTGCCGCAACAGTGGTGGCATCCATCTCCGCCCAGTATGTTTTGACATGGGAAAGGGCCATCCGCGAGCCTTCTATGCACGCCGACCTCTTTACAGCATCGATGCGTGGCACAACACCAAGGAATTGTTGCACTAAGCTAAAGTAGCTATTCGGCCTTGGCCCTCCTGGCCACAGATGATCCACAACAGACTTCATGGCAAGTCCGGATAATCTATGGAGCTCGGCCCAACCGGTCAATCGCTCATTCAGCAACAGCGGACAGACTGGAGCATGAAACTGTGACCAGAATAGCTTCTCCACTTCAGGACCTTTCTGATCCTTGAAGTACTCGGCCGCATCAGCAGCACTTGCAGCCAAATCCATGTACTCGTCCGCAGAACTCCATAGCCGGTCCAGAGGCGCATACTTCGGATCCCCAAACTTAGTCCGCAACAAGAAGGGCTTCCCAGATACAATATCCACAGCTTGATGCAGCTCCTCCTTCGTCGCTCTAATTTTGGAGCGGGCTTCCTTGGCAGCCACCCGGGCCTTTTCCAGGTCCGTCGCTTTCGCCCGGTTTTGTTCTTCAAGAAGCTGGTAACGGTCAGCAGCATCTTTTAACTCTACATCCATCTTGGCTATTTTTTCTTTGCTCTCGCAATGCACGGCCTGTTCGGCCCTTAACTCTTCGACCGCCTTTAAAGCGGCCGCATTGCTACTCCTTATTTGCTCCTTGGCTCGGGCAAGCTCCGCCAGAAGGGTCTCCACGGTGGCAGCTCCATCTGCAGTCACAGCATATTAAAGATACTGGCATCATGATGCTCTTATTATGTGACAATCACCAGAAAAATCACCTACCCTGTGCCTCGTCAAGCCGCTTCTTAACAAGCACGATGTCGGCATCTGCCGCATCCAGTTGTCGCCTTAGTTCGGCAAACCCATCAGTCCGGCTAGCCACCGGAGCTTCAACCACCTGCGCATAAAGGCGGTCTGGTTATTGCTTGGGACTATGATCCTCTGTTTGCCGCCGTTTTCAGCGACAACTAGAATCTCAGGGGCTACTATCTACACAGGGCACATCTAAAAATGTGCGGTACTGTCAAAAAAGTACATCATTTCATGTACCTCAAAACCCGTCAGTAGACTCATAAAGGCTTCATGAAACCCGCTTTCGGCGGACGAAATCCTTTCAATCACCGTACCCATCAACGTGCGGTGCTCTTCTGAGATAGCCGCTTGCTCTAGCAGATCCCTCAGTACGTCCGACCATACACCAGACGGTGCCGAACTCTTTTGATTGCTCTCTTAAAGAGCCGGATACTAAGGACTTTGGGTGGCCATAGGATTACCTTCTGGCCTTCCCGGATCAGGAGAAACCCTCCGCGACGACACCTCGCGGTCGCCTGCCTTGTGAGGCGGTGTGGCAGGGGAGGCGTTTTGCTCTCCATCATCTCTGGAAGAAGATCCCCCGAAGACGAGCTCTGCTGAGAAGGGCTAAGATCCGAACTGCAAGATAAATGCTTCGAATATTTTCCTCAGAAGTAAAGCGAGATATTTTCATTATTAAGTACCCTTTTACTTACAGCTCGGTGGAGGGCTGGTCCCCTTGAGGGCACAGTGCGGCCAGGGTATCCCCCAGGGCAGGAGCCTCCGGTGGAGATTTCTTCCCCCGTTTGGAGACCATTGTCTCCGGGTCCTCATAGGCGGTTCTCTTCCTTCCCTGGGGAGAGGAAGTTTTAGTTCCTCCTCCCCGACTAACCTCCTTCGCAGAAGCGCTAGCCTCCTTGTTCCCTCCTTTATCCTCTCCTGAGGGCGCTTGATAAGGCGCGATCTCCAGCATCCTGGTTAGCACGGGATTTGGTGAGGTCTCGGGGAGGGGGCCCGGACACCTGATCAACTTTGCCTTCGCTATCCAATCCTGGACAAAGAGCGGCTTTTTTAGGGCAACTTGCTATAAATAAACGGATAGTGTGTTCACATGCAGGGCTACTTACTTGGGTATCCGGGCGATTACAGCTCAGACCTGCATCCTCGGTGATGTCCGGACACATTATTTGTGGTCCGAAGAACAATTTGTACATCTCTTCGTGCGTCATGCCGAGGAAATGTTGAATAGCTCGCGGTCCTTCCGGGTTGAATTCCCACCTGCGAAGGGGCCGACATTTGCAAGGCTGGACTTGACGAACTAGCATAACTTGCACTACCATAACCAGACTGAAATCTCTCTCAAAGAGATCTCGGATACGGCTTTGTAGTATTGGCACATCCTTGGCTGGACCCCAGCTCAGCCCCCTGCGGATCCATGACATCAGTTGTGGTGGGGGGCCTGAGCGAAAGGTGGGGGCAGCTACCCACTTGGCACTTCGGGGAGCTGTGATGTAGAACCACTCCCGCTGCCACAATCCGGACACCTCTGGGAAGCAACCCTCAGGCCATGGAGCGTCAGCGATTTTGCTTATTAAAGCGCCTCCGCACGCTGCATGCTGCCCCTCTATCATCTTCGGCTTCACATCGAAGGTCTTGAGCCACAGGCCGAAGTGAGGGGTAATGCGGAGGAAGGCCTCACATACGACGATAAATGTCGAGATGTGAAGAAGGGAATCCGGGGCCAGATCATGAAAATCTAACCCATAATAGAACATAAGACCCCTAACAAAGGGATCCAGAGCGAGGCCTAGTCCTCGGAGGAAGTGGGAGACGAACACGACGCTCTCGTTGGGTTCGAGAGTAGGGACGACCTGTCCTCGAGCGGGCAGCCGATGCAAAATTTCAGTGGTCAGATATCTGGCCTCTCTCAACCTCTTGATGTCCTCCTCCGTGACGGAGGAAGGCATCCAACGACCTTGAAGGTTGGATCCGGACATAATTGAAGGTCCGAAGCACCTGACCTAAGTTTTGGGTGTTAGAACTCAAGGCGGGGGAAGGATTTGATTGAGCACGAGAGGGAAAAAAGAAAAAGCCTTGTCCCCTTTATAAAGAGGGTGAATATCAAGTGTCCTCCTCGTGACCGTTTGGGACTTGCCTAAGATCTAGGAGTCCTACCAATAGGCACAGTTGGGTTACCCACGTCTGTATTGATGAGAATCCCGTAATAAAGGGGACACGATCTCTGCTTCGACAAGACGTGCCAAGGAAACCGCCTCGCGAAACACGCTGAGATTGGTTATGAAAAACGATTCAAATAAAGACCTGGCTGTAGTGTGATGTCACATTACGGGGTACGTCAGCATATTAGATTTATGGAAATATTATTCTCTCTACGGCGGTATGTGGAACTTGTTTTGCAGAGCCGAACACGATCCTCGTGTTCAAAATCTTCTATGAAGTATTCGGAGGAGGAACCCGCCTTGCAATGCCGAAGACAATCTGCGCGCCGGACTCATCGTCATTGAAGCCTGGTTCAGGGGCTACTAAGGGAGTCCTGGATTAGGGGGTATCCGGACGGCCGGACTATATCCTTTGGCCGGACTGTTGGACTATGAAGATACAAGATTGAAGACTTCATCCCGTGTCCGGACGGGATTCTCCTTGGCGTGGAAGGCAAGCTTGGCAGTACGGATATGTAGATCTCCTTCCTTGTAACCGACTCTGTGTAACCCTAGCCCCCTCCGATGTCTATATAAACCGAAGGGTTTTAGTTCGTAGGAAAACATACAATCATACCATAGGCTAGCTTCTAGGGTTTAGCCTCTTCGATCTCATGGTAGATCAACTCTTGTACTACTCATATTATCAAGAACAATCAAAGTAGGACGTAGGGTATTACCTCCATCAAGAGGGCTCGAACCTGGGTAAAACATCATGTCCCCTGCCTCCTGTTACCATCCGCCTTAGACGCACAGTTCGGGACCCCCTACCCGAGATCCACCGGTTTTGACACCGACAATCGCGGATGGAATTGAAGCGTCTCTTGATGTGCTTGGTTCTCTTGTGAAATCTGGATTCCTTTGCTAAGGCAATTGCTCCAGTATTGTCACAAAAGATTTTCATTGGACCCGATGCACTAGGTATTACACCTAGATCGAATATGAACTCCTTCTTCTAGACTCCTTCATTTGCTGCTTCTAAATGAGCTATGTACTCCGCCTCACACGTAGATCCCGCCACGACGCTCTGCTTGGAATTGCACCAACTTACACCTCCACCGTTCAATATAAACACATATCCAGTTTGCGACTTTGAGTCATCGGGATCAGTGTCAAAGCTTGCATCGACGTAACCATTTACGACAAGCTATTTGTCACCTCCATAAATGAGAAACATATCCTTAGTTCTTTTCAGGTATTTTAGGATGATCTTGACCGCTGTCCAATGATCCACTCCTGGATTACTTTGGTACCTCCTTTCTGAACTTATAGCAAGGTACACATCAGGTCTAGTACACAGTATTGCATGCATGATAGAACCTATGGCTGAGGCATAGGGAATGACTTTCATTTTCTCTCTATCTTCTGCAGTGGTTGGGCATTGAGCGTGATTCAACTTCACACCTTGTAACACAGGCAAGACCCTTTATTTTCCTGATCCATTTTGAACTTCTTCAAAACTTTATCAAGGTATGTGCTTTGTGAAAGTCCAATTAAGCATCTTGATCTATCTCTATAGATCTTGATGCCCAATATATAAGCAGCTTCACCGAGGTCTTTCATTGAAAAATTCTTATTCAAGTATCCTTTTATGCTATCCAGAATTTCTGTATTATTTCCAATCAACAATATGTCATTCACATATAATACAAGAAATGCTATAGAGCTCCCACTCACTTTCTTGTAAATACAGGCTGCTCCAAAAGTCTGTATAAAACTATATGCTTTGATCACACTATCAAAGCATATATTCCAACTCCGAGATGCTTGCGCCAGTCCATAAATGGATCGCTGGAGCTTGCACACTTTGTTAGCACCTTTAGGATCAACAAAACCTTCTGGTTTCATCATATACAACTCTTCTTTAAGAAATCCATTAAGGAATGTGGTTTAGACATCCATTTGCCAAATTTCATAATCATAAAATGCGGCAATTGCTAACTTGATTCGGACAGACTTAAGCATCACTATGGGTGAGAAAGTCTCATCTTAGTCAACTCCTTGAACATGTCAAAAACCTTTCGCAAGAAGTCGAGCTTTGTAGATAGTAACATTACCGTCAGCGTCAGTCTTCTTCTTGAAAATCCATTTATTCTATATGGTCTGCTGATCAATGGGCAAGTCAAGCAAAGTTCACACTTTCTTCTCACACATGGATCCCATCTCAGATTTCATGGCCTCAAGCCATTTTACGGAATCTGGGCTCATCGTCTCTTCCTCATAGTTCGTAGGTTCGTCATGGTCTAGTAACATGACTTCTAGAACAGGGTTATTGTACCACCCTAGTGTGAAACGTACTGCTACCTCTCGAGCAATGCGTTGGCTTTCCCTTAAAGAGAAAGGGTGATGCAGTAAAGCAGCGTAAGTATTTCCCTTGGTTTTTGAGAACCAAGGTATCAATCTAGTAGGAGACCACGCGCGAGTCACCTCGTACCTACACAAACAAATAAGAACCTCGCAACCAACACAATAAAGGGGTTGTCAATCCCTTCAGGGCCACTTGCAAGAGTGATATATGATAGAGATGATAATAATAAGAGAAAATTTATTTTCTATAGCATTTATCTTTCTGTTCTGAGATAGCATGTGGCCGTTAATGGTGGAAGAAAGATTAAGCACGTTACGGAAATTGGCATCTAAGCTAGCCTTCATTTCTTTGATAATTTCATTTTGATAAAAGCACAAAAGAGAGGTAGATTCAACCTTCTCACTCATGGGGTGCCCAAATATAGTTTTCATCTTTTTGTAAGTATCAATGGGATCCCCCTCAAGAAAACCTTCTTCAAATATAGAATCTAGAATTTGTCTGAACGAATAGGGTAGACCAATATAAAAGCTTTTCAGGTAAACTCAATTTGATACTGTGGCACATAGCTAGCTCAGATCCTTAAGAGCCTATCCCAAGCGTCTTTCAAAGATTCATCAAGTAGATAACAAAAAATTCCGGGATCATCTTCATCAAAATTATTCAAACTCTCATTGATAACCCCGGTAGGTCTTTCCATAGCATCATTATTTATGAGCTTAGAGAGGATAGAAGGACTATCCAAAGAAAACCCGAGAGAGAACCCTTAGCCCTTTTTGGATCTGCCATGGTACAAGAAAACAAACGGGAAAGAGGCAAATAAAACGGCAAGGGTGAAGTGTGGGAGAGGAAAACGAGAGGCAAATGGCAAATAATGTAATGCGAAGGATAAGAGTTGTGCTGGGTACTTGGTATGTCTTGACTTGGCGTAGATCTCCCCGGCAACGGTGCCAGAAATCCTTCGTGCTACCTCTCGAGCACTGCGTTGGTTTTCCCTTGAAGAGGAAAGGGTGATGCAGTAAAGCAGCGTAAGTATTTCCCTCAATTTTTGAGAACCAATGTATCAATCCAGTAGGAGACCATGCGCTAGTCACCTCGTACCTACACAAAGAAATAAGAACCACGCAACCAACGCGATAAAGGGGTTGTCAATCCCTTCACGGCCACTTGCAAGAGTGAGATCTGATAGAGATGATAATAATAAGATAAGTATTTTTGGTATTTTTATGATATAGATTGAAAGTAAAGATTGCAAAATAAAGAGTAATAGAAATAACAGTAGATTAATATGATGGAAGATAGACCCGAGGGCCATAGGTTTCACTAGTGGCTTCTCTCAAGATAGCATAAGTATTACGGTGGGTGAACAAATTACTGTTGAGCATACTTATGAGAATATCTAGGCATGATCATGTATATAGGCATCACGTCCGCAACAAGTAGACCGAAACGATTCTGCATCTACTACTATTACTCCACACATCGACCGCTATACAACATGCATCTAGAGTATTAAGTTCATAAGAACAGAGTAAAGCCTTAAGCAAGATGTCACGATGTAGAGGGATAAACTCATGCAATATGATATAAACCCCATCTTTTTATCCTCGATGGCAACAATACAATACGTGTCGTTTCCCCTACTATCACTGGGATCGAGCACCGCAAGATTGAACCCAAAGCTAAGCACTTCTCCCATTAAAAGAAAGATCAACCTAGTAGGCCAAACCAAACTGATAATTCGAAGAGACTTGCAAAGATAAACCAATCATACATAAAAGAATTCAGAGAAGATTCAAATATTGTTCATAGATAATCTGGATCATAAACCCACAATTCATCGGATCTCGACAAACAAACCGCAAAAGAAGATTACATCGAATAGATCTCTAAGAGAATCAAGGAGAACTTTGTATTGAGATCCAAAGAGAGAAAAGAAGCCATCTAGCTAATAACTATGGACCCGTAGGTCTGAAGTAAACTACTCACACATCACTGGAGAGGCCATGGAGTTGATGTAGAGGCCCTCCGTGATCAATGCCCCTCCGGCGGAGCTCTGGAAAAGGCCCCAAGATGGGATCTCTCGGGTACAGAAGGTTGCAGCAGTGGAACTAGGTTTTCGTGGTGCTCCTGGATGTTTGCGGGGTACGTGGACTTATATAGGAGGAAGAAGTAGGTCGGTGGAGCAACGAGGGGTCCACGAGGGTGGAGGGCGCGCCCAGGGGGCGCCCCTCTGCCTTGTGGCCTCCTCGATTGTTTCTTGACTCCCACTCCAAGTCTCCTGGATCACGTTTGTTGAAAAAATCACGTTCCCAAAGGTTTCATTCCGTTTGGACTTCGTTTGATATTCCTTTTCTGCGAAACACCGAAATAGGCAAAAAAACATCAATTTGGGCTGGGCCTCCGGTTAATAGATTAGTCCCAAAAATGATATAAAAGTGTAAAATAAAGCCCATTGACATCCAAAACAGATAATATAATAGCATGGAGCAATCAAAAATTATAGATACGTTGGAGAGTATCAAGCATCCCCAAGCTTAATTCCTGCTTGTCCTCGAGTAGGTAAGTGATAAAAGAAGAATTTTTGATGTGGAATGCTTTCTAACATATTTCTCAATGTAATTTTTCTTTATTGTGGCATGAGTGTTCAGATCCAAAAGATTCAAGATAAAAGTTTAATATTGATATAAAAATAATAATACTTCAAGTATAGTAACTAAGCAATCATGTCTTCTCAAAATAACATGGCCAAAGAAAGTTATCCCTATAAAATCATATAGTCTGGCTATGCTCTATCTTCACCAAATAAAATATTTAAATCATGCACAACCCCGATGACAAGCCAAGAAATTGTTTCATACTGTTGATGTTCTCAAACTTTTTCAATCCTCACGCAATATATGAGCGTGAGCCATGGACATAGCACTATATGTGGAATAGAATGGTGGTTGTGGAGATGACAAAAAGGAGAAGATAGTCTCACATCGACTAGGCGTATCAACGGTCTATGCAGATGCCCATCAATAGATATCAATGTGAGTGAGTAGGGATTGCCATGCAACGGATGCACTAAAGCTATAAGTGTATGAAAGCTCAACAAAAGAAACTAAGTGGGTGTGCATCCAACTTGCTCGCTCATGAAGACCTAGGGCAATTTTTAGGAAGCCCATCATTGGAATATACAAGCCAAGTTCTATAATGTAAAACTCCCACTAGTATATGAAAGTGACAACATAGGAGACTCTCTATCATGAAGATCATGGTGCTACTTTGAAGCACAAGTGTGGAAAAAGGATAGTAACATTGTCCCTTCTCTCTTTTTCTCTCATTCTTTTTTATTTTTTTATTTTTTGGCCTTCTTTTTTTGGCCTCTTTTCTCTTTTTTTTCCTCCGGAGTCTCATCCTGACTTGTGGGGCATTCATAGTCTCCATCATCCTTTCCTCACTGGGACAATTCTCTAATAATGATGATCATCACACTTTATTTACTTACAACTCAAGAATTACAACTCAATACTTAGAACAAAATATGACTCTATGTGAATGCCTTCGGTGGTGTACCAGGATGTGCAATGATGCATGAGTGACATGTATGAAGGAATTATGAACGGTGGCTTTGCCACAAATATGATGTCAACTACATGATCATGCAAGCAATATCACAATGATGAAGCGTGTCATAATAACGGAAAGGTGGAAAGTTGCATGGCGATATATCTCGGAATGGCTATGGAAATGACATAATAGGTAGGTATGGTGGCTGTTTTGAGGAAGGTATATGGTGGGTTTATGGTACCGGCAAAAGTTGCGCGATACTAGAGAGGCTAGCAATGGTGGAAGGGTGAGAGTGCGTATAATCCATGGACTCAACATTAGTCATAAAGAACTCACATACTTATTGCAAAAATCTATTAGTTATCGAAGCAAAGTATTACGCGCATGCTCCTAGGGGATAGATTGGTAGGAAAAGACCATCGCTCGTCCCCGACTGCCACTCATAAGGAAGACAATCAATAAATAAATCATGCTTCGACTTCATCACATAACGGTTCACCATACGTGCATGCTACGGGAATCACAAACTTCAACACAATTATTTCTCAAATTCACGACTACTCAACTATCATGACTCTAATATCACCATCTCCATATCTCAAAACAATTATCAAGTATTAAACTTCTCATAGTGTTCATTGCACTTCTATGAAAGTTTTTATATTATTCCTAAAAGAAAATTTCCATGTTGTTCTAAAGGACTCTTAAAATAATATAAGTGAAGCATGAGAGAACAATTATTTCTATAAAATAAAACCACCGCCGTGCTCTAAAAGATATAAGTGAAGCACTAGAGCAAAAACTATATAGCTCAAAAGATATAAGTGAAGCAGAGTATTCTAATAAATTTTAAATCATGTGAGTCTCTCTCAAAAGGTGTGTACAGCATGGATGATTGTGGTAAACTAAAAAGCAAAGACTCAAATCATACAAGATGCTCCAAGCAAAACACATGTCATGTGGTGAATAAAAATATAGCTCCAAGTAAAGTTACCGATAGACGAAGACGAAAGAGGGGATGCCTTCCGGGGCATCCCCAAGCTTAGGCTTTTTGGTGTCCTTGGATTTACCTTGGGGTGCCTTGGGAATCCCAAATCTTAGGCTCTTGCCACTCCTTGTTCCATAATCCATCAAATCTTTACCCAAAACTTGAAAACTTCACAACACAAAACTCAAAATAGAAAATCTCGTGAGCTCCGTTAGCGAAAGAAAACAAAACACCACTTTAAGGTACTGTAATGAACTCATTATTGATTTATATTGGTGTTAAACCTACTGTATTCCAACTTCTTTATGGTTTATAAACTCTATTACTAGCCATAGATTCATCAAAATAAGCAAACAACACACGAAAAACAGAATCTGTCAAAAACAGAACAGTCTGTAGTAATCTGTAGCTAACGCAAACTTCTGGAACCCCAAAAATTCTAAAATAAATTTCTGGACGTGAGTAATTTATCTATTAATCATCTGAAAAAATAATTATCTAAATAGCACTCTCCAAATAAAAATGGCAGCAATTCTCGTGAGTGCTAAAGTTTCTGTTTTTTTACAGCAAGATCAAAAAGACTTTCCCCAAGTCTTCCCAACGGTTCTACTTGGCACAAACACTAATTAAACACAAAAGTCACAACCAAAACAGAGGCTAGATAAATTATTTATTACTAAACAGGAGCTAAAAGCATGGAATAAAAATAAAATTGGGTTGCCTCCCAACAAGCGCTATCGTTTAACGCCCCTAGCTAGGCATAAAAGCAATCATAGATGTAGGTATTGCCATCTTTGGTATTAGGAAAGAAAAGAGAAAATTTCTTTTCTATAGCATTTATCTTTCTGTTTTGAGATATCACGTGGCATTTAATGGTGGAAGAAATATTAAGCACATTATGGAAATTGGCATCTAAGCTAGCCTTCATTTCTTTGATCATTTCATTTTGATAAAAGCACAAAAGAGAGGTAGATTCAACCTTCTCACTCATGGGGTGCCCAAATATAGTTTTCATCTTTTCATAAGTATCAATGGGATCCCCCTCAAGAAAACCTTCTTCAAAGATAGAATCTAGAATTTCTTTGAACGAAGAGGGTAGACCAATATAAAAGCTTTTCAGGTAAACCTAAATTTGATATTGTGGCGCATAGCTAGATTAGATCCTTAAGAGCCTATCCCAAGCGTCTTTCAAAGATTCATCAAGTAGATAATGAAAAATTCCGGGATCATCTTCATCAAAATTATTCAAACTCTCATTGATAACCCCGGCAGGTCTTTCCATAGCATCATTATTTATGAGCTTAGAGAGGACAAAAGGACTATCCAAAGAAAACACGAGAGAGAACCCTTAGCCCTTTTTGGATCATCCATGGCACAAGAAAACAAACGGGGAAGAGGTGAATAAAATGGCAAGGGTGAAGTGGGGCAGAGGAAAAAGAGAGGAAAATGGCAAATAATGTAATGCGAAGGATAAGAGTTGTGATGGGTACTTGGTATGTCTTGACTTTGCGTAGATCTACCCGGCAACGGCGCCAGAAATCCTTCTTGCTACCTCTCGAGCACTGCGTTGGTTTTCCCTTGAAGAGGAAAGGGTGATGCAGTAAAGCAGCGTAAGTATTTCCCTCAATTTTTGAGAACCAATGTATCAATCCAGTAGGAGACCATGCGCGAGTCACCTCATACCTATACAAACAAATAAGAACCTCGCAACCAACGCAATAAAAGGGGTTGTGAATCCCTTCATAGCCACTTGCAAGAGTGAGATCTGATAGAGATGATAATAATAAGATAAGTATTTTTGGTATTTTTATGATATAGATTGAAAGTAAAGATTGCAAAATAAAGAGTAATAGAAATAACGGTAGATTAATATGGTGGAAGATAGACCCGGGGGCCATAGGTTTCACTAGTGGCTTCTCTCAAGATAGCATAAGTATTACGGTGGGTGAACAAATTACTGTCGAGCAATTGATACAATTAAGCATAGTTATGAGAATATCTAGGCGTGATCATGTATGTAGGCATCACGTCTGCAACAAGTAGACCGAAACGATTCTGCATCTATTACTATTACTCCACACATCGATCGCTATCTAGCATGCATCTAGAGTATTAAGTTCATAAGAATAGAGTAACGCCTTAAGCAAGATGACATAATGTAGAGGGATAAACTCATGCAATATGATATAAACCCCATCTTTTTATCCTCGATGGCGACAATACAATATGTGTCATTTCCCCTACTGTCACTGGGATCGAGCACCGCAAGATTGAACCCAAAGCTAAGCACTTCTCCCATTAAAAGAAAGATCAATCTAGTAGGCTAAACCAAACAGATAATTCAAAGAGACTTGCAAAGATAAACCAATCATACATAAAAGAATTCAGATAAGATTCAAATATTGTTCATAGATAATCTGGATCATAAACCTACAATTCATCGGATCTCGACAAACAAACCGCAAAAGAAGATTACATCGAATAGATCTTCAAGAGAATCGAGGAGAACTTTGTATTGAGATCCAAAGAGAGAGAAGAAGACATCTAGCTAATAACTATGGACCCATAGGTCTGAAGTAAACTACTCACACATCACCGGAGAGGCCATGGAGTTGATGTAGAGGCCCTCCGTGATCAATGCCCCCTCCAGCGGAGCTCCGAAAAAGGCCCCAAGATGGGATCTCTCGGGTACAGAAGGTTGCGGCAGTGGAATTAGGTTTTCGTAGTGCTCCTAGATGTTTGCGGGGTATGTGGACTTATATAGGAGGAAGAAGTAGGTCGGTGGAGCAACGAGGGGCCCACGAGGGTGGAGGGCGCGCCCAGGGGGCGTCCCCCTGCCTCGTGGCCTCCTCGATTGTTTCTTGACTCCCACTCCAAGTCTCCTAGATCACGTTTGTTGAGAAAATCACGTTCCCGAAGGTTTCATTCCGTTTGGACTTCGTTTGATATTCCTTTTCTGCGAAACACCGAAATAGGCAAAAAAACAGCAATTTGGGTTGCGCCTCCGGTTAATAGATTAGTCCCAAAAATGATATAAAAGTGTAAAATAAAGCCCATTAACATCCAAAACAGATAATATAATAGTATGGAGCAATCAAAAATTATAGATACGTTGGAGACGTATCAGGCATCCCCAAGCTTAATTCCTGCTCGTCCTCGTGTAGGGAAATGATAAAAGAAGAATTTTTGATGTGGAATGCTTTCTAACATATTTCTCAATGTAATTTTTCTTTATTGTGGCATGAATGTTCAGATCCGAAAGATTCAAGATAAAAGTTTAATATTGATATAAAAATAATAATACTCCATGTATACTAACTAAGAAATCATGTCTTCTCAAAATAACATGGCCAAAGAAAGTTATCCCTACAAAATCATATAGTCTGGCTATGCTCTATCTTCACCACATAAAATATTTAAATCATGCACAACCCCGATGATAAGCCAAGCAATTGTTTCATACTTTTGATGTTCTCAAAAAATTTCAATCTTCACGCAATATATGAGCGTGAGCCATGGACATAGCACTATATGTGGAATAGAATGGTGGTTGTAGAGATGACAAAAAGGATAAGATAGTCTCACATCGACTAGGCGTATCAACGGGCTATGGAGATTCCCATCAATAGATATCAATGTGAGTGAGTAGGGATTGCCATGCAACGGATGCACTAGAGCTATAAGTGTATGAAAGCTCAACAAAAGAAACTAAGTGGGTGTGCATCCAACTTGCTCGCTCATGAAGACCTAGGGCAATTTTGAGGAAGCCCATCAGTGGAATATACAAGCCAAGTTCTATAATGTAAAATTCCCACTAGTATATGAAAGTGACAACATAGGAGACTCTCTATCATGAAGATCATGGTGCTACTTTGAAGCACAAGTGTGGAAAAAGGATAGTAACATTGTCCCTTCTCTCTTTTTCTCTTATTCTTTTTATTATTTATTTATTTTTATTTGGCCTTCTTTTTGGCCTCTTTTCTCTTTTTTTTTATTTTTTGTCCGGAGTCTCATCCCGACTTGTGGGGGAATCATAGTCTCCATCATCCTTTCCTCACTGGGACAATGCTCTAATAATGATGATCATCACACTTTGTTTACTTACAACTCAAGAATTACAAATCAATACTTAGAACAGAATATGACTCTATGTGAATGCCTCCGGCGGTGTACCAGGATGTGCAATGATGCATGAGTGACATGTATGAAAGAATTATGAATGGTGGCTTTGCCACAAATACGATGTCAACTACATGTTCATGCAAGCAATATGACAATGATGAAGCGTGTCATAATAAAGGAACAGTGGAAAGTTGCATGGCAATATATCTCGGAATGGCTCTGGAAATGCCATAATAGGTAGGTATGGTGGCTGTTTTGAGGAAGGTATATGGTGGGTTTATATTACCGGCGGAAGTTGCGCGATACTAGAGAGGCTAGCAATGGTGGAAGGGTGAGAGTGCGTATAATCCATGGACTCAACATTAGTCATAAAGAACTGACATACTTATTGCAAAAATCAATTAGTTATCGAAGCAAAGTATTACGCGCATGCTCCTATGGGGATAGATTGGTAGGAAAAGACCATCGCTCATCCCCGACTGCCACTCATAAGGAAGACAATCAATAAATAAATCATGCTTCGACTTCATCACATAACGGTTCACCATACGTGCATGCTACGGGAATCACAAACTTCAACACAAGTATTTCTCAAATTCACAACTACTCAACTAGCATGACTCTAATATCACCATCTCCATATCTCAAAACAATTATCAAGTATCAAACTTCTCATAATGTTCATTGCACTTCTATGGAAGTTTTTATATTATTCCTAAAAGAAAATTTCCAAGTTGTTCTAAAGGACTCTCAAAATAATATAAGTAAAGCATGAGAGAACAATTATTTCTACAAAATAAAACCATCGCCGTGCTCTAAAAGATATAAGTGAAGCACTAGAGCAAAAACCATATAGCTCAAAAGATATAAGTGAAGCACATAGAGTATTCTAATAAATTTCAAATCATGTGAGTCTCTCTCAAAAGGTGTGTACAGCAAGGGTGATTGTGGTAATCTAAAAAGAAAAGACTCAAATCATACAAGATGCTCCAAGCAAAACACATATCATGTGGTGAATAAAAATATAGCTCCAAGTAAAGTTACCGATAGACGAAGACGAAAGAGGGGATGCCCTATGGGGCATCCCCAAGCTTAGGCTTTTTGGTGTCCTTGGATTTACCTTGGGGTGCCATGGGCATCCCCAAGCTTAGGCTCTTGCCACTCCTTGTTCCATAATCCATCAAATCTTTACCCAGAACTTGAAAACTTCACAACACAAAACTCAAAATAGAAAATCTCGTGAGCTCTGTTAGCGAAAGAAAACAAAACACCACTTCAAGGTGCTGTAATGAACTCATTCTTGATTTATATTGGTGTTAAACCTACTTCAAGATCTTCAAGAGCTTGGGAATTGTCTTTTCCATCCCTTGCATGTTATAGTTCATCACGAAGTCTTTATAGCTTGGTGGCAGTGATTGAAGAACTCTGTCAATGACACTATCATCAGGAATATTAACTTCCAGCTGAGTCAAGTGGTTATGGTACCCAGACTTTCTGAGTATGTGTTCACTAACAGAGTTGTTCTCCTCCATCTTCCAGCTATAGAACTTGTTGGAGACTTCATATCTCTCAACTCGGGCATTTGCATGAAATATTAACTTCAACTATTGTAACATATCATATGCTCCATGACGTTCAAAACGTCTTTGAAGTCCCGATTGTAAGCCGTAAAGCATGGCACACTGAACTATCGAGTAGTCATCAGCTTTAGTCTGCCGGACATTCATAACGTCCAGAGTTGCTCCTGCAGCGGGTCTTGCACCTAGCGGTGCTTCCAGAACGTAATTATTCTGTGCAGCAATGAGGATAATCCTCAAGTTATGTACCCAATCTGTGTAGTTGCTACCATCATCTTTCAACTTAGCTTTATCTAGGAACGCATTAAAACTCAAGGGAACAGTAGCATGGGCCATTGATCTACAAAAACATACATATGCAAGAACTATCAGTACTAAGTTCATGATAAATTTAAGTTCAATTAATCATATTACTTAAGAACTCCCACTTAGATAGACATCCCTCTAGTCATCTAAATGATCACGTGATCCATATCAACTAAACCATGTCCGATCATCACGTGAGATGGAGTAGTTTTCAATGGTGAACATCTCTATGTTGATCATATCTACTATATGATTCACGTTCGACCTTTCGGTCTCGGTGTTCCGAGGCCATATCTGCATATGCTAGGCTCGCCAACTTTAACCCAAGTATTCTGCATGTGCAAAACTGTCTTGCACCCGTTGTATGTGAAGGTAGAGCTTATCACACCCGATCATCATGTGGTGTCTCGGCACGACGAACTGTTGCAACGATGCATACTTAGGGAGAACACTTATACCTTGAAATTTAGTGAGGGATCATCTTATAATGATATCGCCGACTAAGCAAAATTTTCCTACGCACACGCAACATCTATCGTGGTGAAGCATAGAAACAAGAGGGGAAGAGTGTTGTCCACGTACCCTCGTAGACCGTAAGCGGAAGCATTATGATAACTCGGTTGATGTAGTCGTACGTCTTCACGATCCGACCGATCCTAGTACCGAAAGTACGGCACCTCCATGATCTGCACACGTTCGGCTCGGTGACGTCCCACGAACTCTCGATCCAGCTGAGTGTCGAGGGAGAGCTTCGTCAGCACAACGGAGTGATGACGGTGATGATGAAGCTACCGTCGCAGGGCTTCGCCTAAGCACTACGATGATATGACCGAGGTGGATTATGGTGGAGGGGGGCACCGCACACGGCTACGGGATCAATGATCAACTTATGTGTCCTAGGGTACCCCTGCCCCCATATATAAAGGAGCAAGGGGGAGGCCGGCCGGCCCTTGGAGGTGCGCCAAGGAGGGGAGGAGTCCTCCTCCTAGTAGGATTAGGACTCCCCCTTTCCTAGTCCAACTAGGAGGAGGAAGGGGGAGGAAGGAGAGGCAGAGAAGAGAAGGAAAGGGGGTGTCGCCCCCCCTTCCCTAGTCCAATTCGGACTAGAGGGGGAGGGGCGCGTGGCCCTACCTTGGCCGGCCCTCTCTCTCTCCATTAAGGCCCATGTTGGCACATTAGTCCCCCCGGGGGTTCCGATAACCCCCCGACACTCCGATAATTATCCAGTGACCCCTGGAACTCATCCGGTGTCCGAATATAGTCATCCAATATATCAATCTTTATGTCTCGACCATTTCGAGACTCCTCTTCATGTTCGTGATCACATCCGGGACTCCGAACTATCTTCGGTACATCAAAACACATAAACTCATAATACCGATCATCACTGAACGTTAAGCGTGCGGACCCTACGGGTTCGAGAACTATGTAGACATGACCGAGACACGTCTCCAGTCAATAAACAATAGCGGAACCTAGATGTTCTTATTGGCTCCCACATATTCTACAAAGATCTTTATCGGTCAAACTGCATAACGATATACGTTGTTCCCTTTGTCATCGGTATGTTACTTGCCCGAGATTCGATCATCGGTATCTCAATACCTAGTTCAATATTGTTGCCGGCAAGTCTCTTTACTCGTTACGTAATGCATCATCCCGCAACTAACTCATTAGTCACATTGCTTGCAAGGCTTATAGTGATGTGCATTACCGAGAGGGCCCAGAGATACCTCTCCGATACTCAGAGTGACAAATCCTAATCTCGATCTATGCCAACTCAACAAACACCATCGGAGACACCTGTAGAGAATCTTTATAGTCAACCAGTTACGTTGTGACGTTTGATAGAACACTAAGTGTTCCTCCGGTATTCGGGAGTTGCATGATCTCATAGTCATAGGAACATGTATAAGTTATGGAGAAAGCAATAGCAACAAACTAAACGATCATCGTGCTAAGCTAACATATGGGTCAAGTCAATCACATCATTCTCTAATGATGTCATCCTGTTAATCAAATTACAACTCATGTCTATGGTTAGGAAACATAACCATCATTGATTCAGCGAGCTAGTCAAGTAGAGGCATACTAGTGACACTCTGTTTGTCTATGTATTCACACATGTACTAAGTTTCCGGTTAATACAATTCTAGCATCAATAATAAACATTTATCATGATATAAGTAAATATAAACAACTTTATTATTGCCTCTAGGGCATATTTCCTTCAGTCTCCCAGTTGCACTAGAGTCAATAATCTAGATTACATTGTAATGATTCTAACACCCATGGAGTCTTGGTGCTGATCATGTTTTTCTTGTGAGAGAGGCTTAGTCAACGGGTCTGCAACATTCAGATCCGTGTGTATCTTGCAAACCTCTATGTCTCCCTCCTTGACTTGATCGTGGATGGAATTGAAGCGTCTCTTGATGTGCTTGGTTCTCTTGTGAAATCTGGATTCCTTTGCCAAGGCAATTGCACCAGTATTGTCACAAAAGATTTTCATTGGACCCGATGCACTAGGTATTACACCTAGATCGGATATGAACTCCTTCATCCAGACTCCTTCATTTGCTACTTCCGAAGCAGCTATATACTCCGCTTCACATGTAGATCCCGCCACGATGCTCTCCTTGGAACTGCACCAACTGACAGATCCACCATTTAATAAAAAAATGTATCCGGTTTGTGACTTAGAGTCATCTGGATCCGTGTCAAATCTTGCATCGGCGTAACCGTTTACGACGAGCTCTTTGTCACCTCCATATACGAGAAACATATCCTTAGTCCTTTTTAGGTATTTCAGGATGTTCTTGACCGCTGTCCAGTGATCCACTCCTGGATTATTTTGGTACCTCCCTGCTAAACTAATAGACGTCACACATCAGGTCTGGTACACAGAATTTCATACATGATAGAACCTATGGCTGAAGAATAGGGAATGACTTTCATTTTCTCTCTATCTTCTGTAGTGGTCGGGCATTTGCAGCGGGTTTGTCACCTAGCGGTGCTTCCAGGACGTAATTCTTCTATGCAGCAATGAGGATAATCCTCAAGTTACGGACCCAGTCCATGTAGCTGCTACCATCATCTTTCAACTTAGCTTTCTCTAGGAACGCATTAAAATTCAACGAAACAACAGCACGGGCCATCTATCTACAACAACATAGACATGTAAAATACTATCAGGTACTAAGTTCATGATAAATTAAAGTCCAATTAATCAAATTACTTAAGAACTCCCACTTAGATAGACATCTCTCTAACCATCTAAGTGATCATGTGATCCATATCAACTAAACCATGTCCAATCATCACGTGAGATGGAGTAGTTTTCAATGGTGAACATCACTATGTTGATCATATCTACTATATGATTCACGCTCGACCTTTCGGTCTCAGTGTTCCGAGGCCATATCTGTATATGCTAGGCTCGTCAAGTTTAACCCGAGTATTCTACGTGTGCAAGACTGGCTTGCACCCGTTGTATGTGAATGTAGAGCTTATCACACCCGATCATCACATGGTGTCTCGGCACGACGAACTGTAGCAATGGTGCATACTCAGGGAGATCACTTATACCATGAAATTTAGTGAGAGATCATCTTATAATGCTACCGCCGAACTAAGCAAAATAAGATGCATAAAGGATAAACATCACATGCAATCAATATAAGTGATATGATATGGCCATCATCATCTTGTGCCTTTGATGTCCATCTCCAAAGCACCATCATGATCACCATCGTCACCGGCTTGACACCTTGATCTCCATCGAAGCATCGTTGTCGTCTCGCCAACTATTGCTTCTACGACTATCGCTACTACTTAGTGATAAAGTAAAGCAATTACATGGCGATCGCATTTCATACAATAAAGCGACAACCATATGGCTCCTGCCAGTTGCCGATAATTGTGTTACAAAACATGATCATCTCATACAATAAAATTTAGCATCGTGTATTTACCATATCACATCACAACATGCCCTGCAAAAACAAGTTAGACGTCCTCTACTTTGTTGTTGCAAGTTTTACGTGGCTGCTACGGGCTGAGCAAGAACTGTTCTTACCTACACATCAAAAACCACAACGCGGTATAGTGATTGCTTTTTGATCTTCAGAAAGAACCCTGTTCATTGAATCCGATTCAACTTAAGTTGGAGAAACTGACACCCACCAGCCACCTGTGTGCGAAGCACGTCGGTAGAACCAGTCTCGCGTAAGCGTACACATAATGTTGGTTTGGACCGCTTCATCCAACAATACCGCTGAATCAAGAAACAACTAGTGATGGCAAGTAATATGTATATACCCACGCCCATAACTCCTTTGTGTTCCACTCGTGCATATAACATCTATGCATAGACCTGGCTCGGATGCCACTGTTGGGGAACGCAGTAATTTCAAAAAAAATCCTACGCACACGCAAGATCTATCATGGTGATGCATAGCAATGAGAGGGGAAGAGTGTTGTCACGTACCCTCGTAGACCGTAAGCGGAAGCGTTATGACAACGCGGTTGATGTAGTCGTACGTCTTCACGATCCGACTGATCCTAGTACCGAAAGTATGGCACCTCCATGACCTGCACACGTTCGGCTCGGTGACGTCCCATGAACTCTCGATCCAGTTGAGTGTTGAGGGACAGCTTCGTCAGCACGACGGTGATGATGAAGCTACCGTCGCAGGGCTTCGCCTAAGCACTATGATGATATGACCGAGGTGGATTATGGTGGAGGGGGGCACCACACACGGCTAAGGGATCAATGATCAACTTATGTGTACTAGGGTGCCCCCCTGCCCCGTATATAAAGGAGCAAGGGGGAAGGCCGGCTGGCCCTTGGAGGTGCGCCAAGGAGGGGAGGAGTCCTCCTCCTAGTAGGAGTAGGACTCCCCCTTTCCTACTCCAACTAGGAGGAGGAAGGGGGAAGGAAGGAGAGGGAGAGAAGAGAAGGAAAGGAGGGCGCCACCCCCCCTTCCCTAGTCCAATTAGGACTAGAGGGGGAGGGGCGCGCGGCCCTGCTTTGGCCGGCCCTCTCTCTCTCCATTAAGGCCCTTGTTGGCCCATTAGCCCCCCCGGGGGTTCCGATAACCCCCCAACACTCCGATAATTATCCGGTGACCCCCGGAACTCATCCCGTGTCCGATATAGTCATCCAATATATCAATCTTTATGTCTTGACCATTTAGAGACTCCTCGTCATGTCCATGATCACATCCAGGACTCCGAACTATCTTCGGTACATCAAAACACATAAACTCAAAATACCGATCGTCATCGAACGTTAAGTGTGCGGACCCTATGGGTTCGAGAACTATGTAGACATGACCGAGACACGTCTCCGGTCAATAACCAATAGCGGAACCTGGATGTTCATATTGGCTCCCGCATATTCCATGAAGATCTTTATCGGTCAAACCGCATAACGATATACGTTGTCCCCTTTGTCATCGGTATGTTACTTGCCTGAGATTCGATCGTCGGTATCTCAATACTTCAATTTCGTTACGGGCAAGTCTCTTTACTCGTTCCGTAATGCATCATCCCGCAACTAACTCATTAGTCACATTGATTGCAAGGCTTATAGTGATGTGCATTACCGAGAGGGCCCAGAGATACCTCTCCGATACTCGGAGTGACAAATCCTAATCTCGATCTGTGCCAACTCAACAAACACCATCGGAGACACCTGCAGAGCGTCTTTATAGTCACCCAGTTACGTTGTGACGTTTGATAGCACACTAAGTGTTCCTCCGGTATTCGGGAGTTGCATGATCTCATAGTCATAGAAACATGTATAAGTTATGGAGAAAGCAATAGCAACAAACTAAATGATCATCGTGCTAAGCTAATGGATGGGTCAATCAATCACATCATTCTCTAATGATGCGATCCTGTTAATCAAATGACAACTCATGTCTATGGTTAGGAAACATAACCATCATTGATTCAACGAGCTAGTCAAGTAGAGGCATACTAGTGACACTCTATTTGTCTATGTATTCACACATGTACTAAGTTTCCGGTTAATACAATTCTAGCATGAATAATAAACATTTATCATGATATAAGGAAATATAAACAACTTTATTATTGCCTCTAGGGCATATTTCCTTCAGTCCACGTACCCTCATAGACCGAAAGTAGAAGTGTTAGGTTAACGCGGTTGATGTATTTGAACGTCTTCACGATCCAACCGATCTAGTACCGAACGTACGACACCTCCGAGTTCAGCACATGTTCGGCTTGATGACGTCCCTCGAACTCTTGATCCAGCAGAGGGTCGAGGGAGAGTTTCGTCAGCATGACGGCGTGGTGACGGTGATGGTGATGTGATCCGCGCAGGGCTTCACCTAAGCACTACGACGCTATGACCGGAGGAGTAAATTGTGGAGGGGGCACCACAGACGGCTAATAGAACAATTGATGTACTATGGGGTGCCCCTGGCCCTGTATATAAAGGAGGATAGGAGGAGGCCGGCCACCAAGGGGGCGCGCCAAGGGGGGAGTCCTACAAGGACTCCACTCCTAGTAGGATTCGCCCCCCCTTTCCTTTCTCATCAGAGGAGAAAAGGAAGGACAGGGAGAGGGAAAGGGGGCTGCCCCCCTCCTCCTTGTCCTATTCGGACTCTGTAGCGACCCGACCCGAATGGATCAAGTCTCTGTGCTTAAGTGTCATCCCTGGATCGGTATGCTGACACACACAGTACTCGAAGGATTTATAACAGAGGTAAATCACATGTATAAAGTAACGTAAATACTATTACCTCAATCCATATAGCGGAAGCAACAAGGTTGTGGATTCCCATCAACACCAACGGCAAAGTTGAGTGTAGAAATCGTAACCCTAACGTATCACTTACTCGTCGTAAGATAATCCTGCAACATGAGACGTTGCAGCCCGAAAACGGGTCAGTACATTGAATGTACTGGCAAATTCACACCATAGAGAAAATGATGAACAATGGCTATCACTATATGCATATATGGCTGGTGGAAAAGCTCTATGGTTATAAGGGTTTTGCGAAAAGCCAATTTTTCCCTACTGCAAAGGAATAAATTTATTTAACTATCAAGGTGGTTGTTGAACATTGAGAATGGTTGACAGCATTCTCAATCCCAATTAAGTAACATCATTAAACCCAACAATATTCATTTAAAGTAACATGATGAGATCAACAGGATAATCCAAGAACTAGATACTCAAGATGTCCATAACCGGGGACACGGCTAATCATGATTAGTTTATACACTCTGCAGAGGTTTGCGCACTTTTCCCCACAAGACTCGATCGCCTCCGTTGGATTTCTCGCACTGCATGGTGTTTGAGAAACGGATGACCGAGACACAGTCTTTCAGAAGCGCTAGCTCCTTACGACGGATAGACCGGTACACCTACTTTCCCCTACATCTGCTAGTCTACCCTGTAAGAGTTCGCACAACTTAGTCAACTATGCCAGAGCCCATAATGGCTTGTGGCTGCACACGGAAGTTTCTAGTATGAATAATCTCATGATCCCTTTGGGCCTGGGTGGCGGTCCAAATAAAAACAGGCAAGTCCTGGAAACCCCAGGTGCCTCAATCCACCCAGATGTGTGTTAGGTTGCCACCTTAGATAAACCATTAATTATCAATCTCACATCTGTCATGGATATCACTCACCCAATCCACGTCTACTAGCATAGCATGGCATAATAAGCAACGTAGAAGTAACTCCCAAAGGTTTGATAATAAACAGGTAATAGGTACTACCTCATCTACTTCCCATCCCACAATTTAATTAGATCCTAATCATGCAATGTGTGAGGATTGAACTAATGCAATAAAACTGGGTTGTAGAAAAGGTATGATCAAAGTGTGAACTTGCCTGCAATGTTGATGAAGATGATTCGCACTCAAAACTCTTGATAGCTCTACTCGTCACACTCCGGTCAATCTATCGTAAGTAAGCAATAGTAACCACACATAAGCAAGCACTCAAAAGATCAGAAAGAACGAAGAAGACGATTCGGAAACATCAAAACCAAGCAAATAACTCTTGCAACATAAAACAATTTCTAACAGTACCAAAATTATGTGAATTTGGCCTTATTAGAATGTTTAGGTCAAGAGCTTCGATTTGCAAAAAGAATCAACTCAAACGGAGCTACGAAACTCAAGTTATGATCAAACGAAGTTTGAATTCAAATCTGATCTAATTCAAATTTTAAACTTTTCAAAAACATGTTTGAGTTGGATTACTGGATAGAGGAGATCATAACGAAGACGTGGGCGTTGGTTTCGTTGGATTTGGACTAACGAGTAAAAAGTTATGAGGGTTTGAAGTACAGGGACTAATCTGTGAAGAAATTTATCACGAATAGGTCCCTGGCCGAAAATAACAAAAAAAAGAAAAAGTCTAAATAGCGAGTGTTCGTTACCGAACGCTAGCGAACGAAAAATCGTTCGCTGCGAAGACCTAACCAGCGAACATTCACTAAATAACTTGATTTAAAAGGAAGCCGGGTTTTAAAATAGAAAACCGAAGAAAACCTAAACCTAAAAGAAAACCGGCGAACCGGGGACAGTTTTTATACCGGACCGGGAGAAACCGGCGGGTCGGGTGGTGGATCGGCCGGCGGGCGGTTCCGGCGATCTCCGGCGACGGTGGCAGCAGCTCCGGCGATGGTGGGCTCAGCGGCGACGACGCTAGCGGCGTGGAGCGGGGCGACAGCGGCGGGAGGCGGCGCGGCGGATGCGGCGCTTGGCGGCAGTGAAGTGCGGCGGCACGGCGGCAAGATGCGATGGCGGCGCCGGCATTGATCTGCGGCGGCGCGGCGAGGAGAGGAGAGACGGGGCCCGGGGCGGCGCCCTTTATAGGTGGGGAGGGGAGGCGCGGCTTGGGGAAGGGGTAGGAGGAGGCCGGGGCGGGCACGACCTCCCATGGCGGCGCGGTGGCGTGCTGGCTCAGGACTTCGTCCCGAGCTCGGGGACGAGCGGCGTGGGCCGGCTGGGTCGTGGCCTGGCGACTAGCTGGGCCGGCCCAGTTCGGCGGAGAGCTCTTTTTTTTAATAAACCTTTTTTTCAGAGAACTTAAAATAATAAAAACAAAATAACTAAAAATATTATATAGGCATATAATATATCAAAATTTTCAGAAAAAGATTCTCTACAAGATGAACATTTTCCTAGGATTAAATAAAATTCACACAAATTCTAATAATTCAAAGAGTGCTACTGGTCTATTAAAATTCAACAAAAATCATTTTAAAAATACCAATATGATTCCAAATTAATTTTTCTCCAATTTTCTGTTGTAGGGAATCATGTTACCCTATTTTCCATATACTTTATTTTTGAAGAAAAATAATTTGAATAAAACTCAAATAATCCAATATTGAAAATAATTTCAAATGGACTTGAAATTGATCCTTTGAAACTCCCAACTCATATTTCATAATTTGAAGAAGTCATTTTATCTTCTCTCGTGAAAATCATTGAGTTGCATAAAGTTTCTAAAGTGAAAAATATTTCCCAATGGAATTCAAATATTTTTCAAACACCCTTTTCATTTTAAATGGAAGAAGTCATGTCATCTTCTCTCTAGGGTTTTGTGTTGAAAAGAATTTGAATTCATGGAGATCATAAAAGCAAATATGAAAGTTTGGGAAAGTCCTTTTATTCCCTCTCATTTAACTTTCAAAAGTTTCGAATTCACTCACTTTCAGACAATCAATCAAACAATCAATCAAATCTATCTATTTATTATAACATTCCAAAATTTAGAATTTTGGGATGTTACAAACCTACCACCCTTAAAAGGGAATCTCGTCCTCGAGATTCGGAGAGGCTAGAAAGAAAAAGGTTAGGGTTTGGGGTCTTCTCAAAATCCATCGATCATCACAGAGGGTCTGGGGTGCTACCACCCTTAGAAGCATGGTTACGGTTCTATCAAAACTCATATACTCCATCCTTATTCTTGACAGTGTCGGTCTTTTTAGATCTTCAGGATAATTCCTTATCCGGGCTCTTCCAGTAGTGGCATAACCTTACCACAATTTTTCTATCCTTCCATCTTGGTAAGGTTCTTCCGAGATTGGGTCTTCTTAGCTGACGGTTCTGGCGCCAAAACTAAACAACTATCGATATCTCATGGTGGTCAACAATTTGTGGTTTCTCCTGCAGGAAATGGGTCTGGGTTGATCCTCACCGTATAACCTACGGTTGGCAACAACTGCCGTGTACAAGGGAAAAATACTTATACCATTCTAAGGTTCAAACAAGGTTTAATATTGTCGTCTCTCTACTATAGGCAAGTCACTCAGATTTACCATCCCATATAGCAAGGCGAATAATAAGAGTAAGTCGGTATGGTGATCAATCCATCCCGCACCCAAATCATTACCATGTATACAGTTTAGCAAATCTCGCATTCTAACACTCGGTCATCCTCACAAGCATTGCAGAATTTCTCTTGTCGACGAACCAAGTTCGGATAAATCCATAGATTCTGCAAGCCAAACAACCATCTATCGTTCCTTCACAACTCTCAGGTTTTGCGTAACTCCTATAAGATCGTCTGTCGATAAAATCGTAACTTCTTCCAGGGTTTTTCCTTCAGCAAGAGTGTGCTTGCTTCTTGGCAGGTCCTGGGGCCTGTGGGTTATGGCCCATCTCATCACTTGTAGTCCTTGAACTCATCCTCGGGGCAACTAGTCATTATTCCAACATCCAGCTTCCAGCTTCCTAGCATACTTAAATCATTCCAATTGTACTGTCTTCCTTCCTTCTATTGGCACCAAACTAGGACATGATTACTCAGACTCATCATGGAATTTCCATTGATCCATATTTCCAACATCATACCTCCTTTATATCCAATGGTAACTCATCTCTTCATCCGTGTGGGGTATCCCTCATACCGAGATAAAACTTATACTTATGAAGTCCTTATTCCACTTAGTGGAACATCATTATCCTTTCTAGGGTCAAGCGTCCTTACACGGGAATATTGGCCATCTCTGCATGGCACTTCTTCAATTGGGAACCGTGAAACACATCCTGAACTCCTGACAGTCCTTCGGGTAACTCCAACTTGTAGGCCACTTCTCTCATACGCTCCAAAACTCAGTATGGTCCTACAAATCTCGGGGCTAACTTTACCTTAACTCCAATTCGTTTAACTCCTCGCAGAGGGAACACATGAAGACATGCTCTGTCTCCAATTTCATAGACTACCTCCTTGAGTTTTTAAGTCTGCATAACTCTTCTACCTGGACTGAGCTACTTTCAGTCTATCTCGAATCAACTTAACATTCTCTTCCGACTCCTTTGATCACCTTTGGTCCAAACAACTGTCGGTCTCCAACTTCATCCCACATACTCTTGGGGTATCGCACATATCGAGGCAAAACTCATATTCATTTTGTCCGAAATCCACTCAGTGGAGTATCCTTATCTTTTCCAAGAGTCAAGGGTTCTTATAGGGTACTACCACCCTTAAAATGCACAAACCTTCCATAGACCATATTTCTCATATCCCCAGAATGGCCAAAATTCTTCTTCATAGAGTAACAACTCATAAAACCCAAATCTTTACCAACGATGCTAACTTTATTGATTCTCCAATGATCACAATCTCTCGCTTTTCCATTACATGTCTCAACTCAGCACCTCAATATAAAAGAGAATGTTCTCACTTCTACTACTCCATTTCTTTTGTTGCAAACTCAACTATCTAGCACAAGTTTCCTTCTCCTTGGGGCATTCTCTGGCAAAGTGCCCTGCTCCATTACAACTAAAACATATTACTTCTGACAAGTCTCGAGGTTTCCTTTTTGGGCAACTGTTGAGGTAGTGCCCTGACTCCTTGCACCTGTAACAGGTGATACGACTCAGGTCCTTCCTGGAATCCAATCTGCTTCTCTTCCTGGACCTTTCCATTCCAATCAGGGCTTCTATTTCCTGTGGGTCATACTCTACTTCCTCTGTCGGGAATTCTACTAGATCCCCATTCAAACAATTTTGGGAGATGTGTCCTTCTTCTCCACATGAATAGCAAGACTTAGTGTAGGGTTTACTCGGGTCTTCTTTAGGTGTGTCCTCCACCTCTTCCTTCATCACAGTTTCTTCTAAAATTCCCATAAGGGCTTCTTTCTTTACTTCTTTCTTCTGCTGGATGGTTCGTTGTACCATGGGGTAAATATGACACTGAGCAGGATAGTGCGTAGTCCCTTCACACAAGAAACAAGTAATCTGCCTATTTGGGCATTCTTCAACTGGGTGACTTCCTTCACAATTAAGGCATTTATCCTTGTGTTCTTTATAGGTGTGTCCTATTTCTCCACACATCTTGCATGCACAAGGTTTCTTCATATCCTTTCCATAAGGCTTCAACTTCTGGGAAACAAGCCGAGACTTTGGCGGAGTCAACTTAAATTCTTTCCAAGTGGTTACTCCTTGCCATCCATTGATGGTTTGGTACATCCTTCACCAAGTAGCAGCACCTCTTTCAAAGCACAGAAGAGCATGCTGGGTCATATCATGTCCAACTATAGGGTTATTCCCCATGTGATCCTCCATGTTCTGAATCCATCGGTCTGTCTCCAACTGACCCATCGGTCCAGAAATACAAGCTCATCTCCATTCATCCGCTATTGGGTCCATGTGGGTTTGGGGTAAGATAAGAGAGAGGGAGAGGGACACACAATACAAACAAAAGTTTTGAAAAGACAGATTTTTGTTGTGGCTGTCGAAAAACATCAAACAATGACAGCTCACAAACGTCGCATCTAACATAGGTATATAACAGGGGTTTGGTCTTCTAAGGTCAATAAATCTTCAACGTCTCCAAACTCTTCAAGCCTTGTTCATGCCTCCAATGGCTTCTTCCGATCATGCTTGTCTTTCTCAAGTTCTTTTGCCAGATCAATCTCTGTTGACGTGAAATCTCTCGTGACATCCTTTAATATTCTGGAGTTGCATTTCAAATTTCTGGTTTCAACATCCTTCACATGAACCATGGTCATACTGTCCTTTAGTTCTTGACAATTCTCCGGTATCTCGAGGTTGTAGCTCCTCCAGCTTGTCTACTCTCATCTTCAGGATCCTGAGTTCCTCATGAAATACTTCCTTGTCTAATACGACTTCCTGGAGCTCCATTTTAACTTCTTGATGTACTACTCCAGACCCTGGTGATATACCGGCTAGGGCTAAAACTTCATCTTATGCTAGGTGCTCCATCAGTCTTCTTCCATCAAATCCATTCTGATGACATGCATCCTTAACTTAGCACGGTGACAATAGCATCAGCGGCGATGACATCACGGATAACCGTGTTTCTGCCCTTGTCATTGCCATGAGCTATCTTCCATAATTGATATCCCCTACCTTAGGGTTTTCTTGACAAAACTTTGAGGTTTTTAACTCTCCATGCTTGGTCTTTCTCTGATACACCTTGATCTCGGGTATTGACAACTTCCATAGTCTGCCAAGTTCCATAAGGGTAGCCTTCCTAGGTCATATAAATCTGGGAATTCTTCAGAGCCTTCAAATTCTACTTGTCTTCAGCCTTCAACCGTTGTAGTTTTCATTATCATAATGTATGGTAAAATCCTCTTCATTCCGAATGGTCTTACTTGTCCAATATCTTGTACTTCTTGGAGTGGTCTCATCAGTCGAATCTTCGTGTGGTCAAAAGGGGAAAAAGGGTATGGTCTCACTAAAGAGAATTTTTGGAATAAGCTCAGAAGAGAAGAGAGGTAAAAGATCTTTTTGAAAGGGGAAAGTTGTAGAGAAAAATATTTGCTATGGGCTTGCCAGTTTCTAGGGTCACGTCCTACAGTCAACATGTGCTCTGATACCATCTTGTAGCGACCTGACCCGAATGGATCAAGTCTCTGTGCTTAAGTGTCATCCCTGGATCGGTATGCTGACACCCACAGTACTCGAAGGATTTATAACAGAGGTAAATCACATGTATAAAGTAACGTAAATACTATTACCTCAATCCATATAGCGGAAGCAACAAGGTTGTGGATTCCCATCAACACCAACGGCAAAGTTGAGTGTAGAAATCGTAACCCTAACGTATCACTTACTCGTCGTAAGATAATCCTGCAACATGAGACGTTGCAGCCCGAAAACGGGTCAGTACATTGGATGTACTGGCAAATTCACACCATAGAGAAAATGATGAACAATGGCTATCACTATATGCATATATGGCTGGTGGAAAAGCTCTATGGTTATAAGGTTTTTGCGAAAAGCCAATTTTTCCCTACTGCAAAGGAATAAATTTATTTAACTATCAAGGTGGTTGTTGAACATTGAGAATGGTTGACAGCATTCTCAATCCCAATTAAGTAACATCATTAAACCAACAATATTCATTTAAAGTAACGTGATGAGATCAACAGGATAATCCAAGAACTAGATACTCAAGATGTCCATAACTGGGGACACGGCTAATCATGATTAGTTTATACACTCTGCAGAGGTTTGCGCACTTTTCCCCACAAGACTCGATCGCCTCCGTTGGATTTCTCGCACTGCATGGTGTTTGAGAAACGGATGACCGAGACACAGTCTTTCAGAAGCGCTAGCTCCTTACGACGGATAGACCGGTACACCTACTTTCCCCTACATCTGCTAGTCTACCCTGTAAGAGTTCGCACAACTTAGTCAACTATGCCAGAGCCCATAATGGCTTGTGGCTGCACACGGAAGTTTCTAGTATGAATAATCTCATGATCCCTTTGGGCCTGGGTGGCGGTCCAAATAAAAACAGGCAAGTCCTGGAAACCCCAGGTGCCTCAATCCACCCAGATGTGTGTTAGGTTGCCACCTTAGATAAACCATTAATTATCAATCTCACATCTGTCATGGATATCACTCACCCAATCCACGTCTACTAGCATAGCATGGCATAATAAGCAACGTAGAAGTAACTCCCAAAGGTTTGATAATAAACAGGTAATAGGTACTACCTCATCTACTTCCCATCCCACAATTTAATTAGATCCTAATCATGCAATGTGTGAGGATTGAACTAATGCAATAAAACTGGGTTGTAGAAAAGGTATGATCAAAGTGTGAACTTGCCTGCAATGTTGATGAAGATGATTCGCACTCAAAACTCTTGATAGCTCTACTCGTCACACTCCGGTCAATCTATCGTAAGTAAGCAATAGTAACCACACATAAGCAAGCACTCAAAAGATCAGAAAGAACGAAGAAGACGATTCGGAAACATCAAAACCAAGCAAATAACTCTTGCAACATAAAACAATTTCTAACAGTACCAAAATTATGTGAATTTGGCCTTATTAGAATGTTTAGGTCAAGAGCTTCGATTTGCAAAAAGAATCAACTCAAACGGAGCTACGAAACTCAAGTTATGATCAAACGAAGTTTGAATTCAAATCTGATCTAATTCAAATTTTAAACTTTTCAAAAACATGTTTGAGTTGGATTACTGGATAGAGGAGATAACGAAGACGTGGGCATTGGTTTCGTTGGATTTGGACTAACGAGTAAAAAGTTATGAGGGTTTGAAGTACAGGGACTAATCTGTGAAGAAATTTATCACGAATAGGTCCCTGGCCGAAAATAACAAAAAAAAGAAAAAGTCTAAATAGCGAGTGTTCGTTACCGAACGCTAGCGAACGAAAAATCGTTCGCTGCGAAGACCTAACCAGCGAACATTCACTAAATAACTTGATTTAAAAGGAAGCCGGGTTTTAAAATAGAAAACCGAAGAAAACCTAAACCTAAAAGAAAACCGGCGAACCGGGGACAGTTTTTATACCGGACCGGGAGAAACCGGCGGGTCGGGTGGTGGATCGGCCGGCGGGCGGTTCCGGCGATCTCCGACGACGGTGGCAGCAGCTCCGGCGATGGTGGGCTCAGCGGCGACGGCGCTAGCGGCGTGGAGCGGGGCGACAGCGGCGGGAGGCGGCGCGGCGGATGCGGCGCTTGGCGGCAGTGAAGTGCGGCGGCGCGGCGGCAAGATGCGATGGCGGCGGCGGCATTGATCTGCGGCGGCGCGGCGAGGAGAGGAGAGACGGGGCCCGGGGCGGCGCCCTTTATAGGTGGGGAGGGGAGGCGCGGCTTGGGGAAGGGGTAGGAGGAGGCCGGGGCGGGCACGACCTCCCATGGCGGCGCGGCGGCGTGCTGGCTCAGGACTTCGTTCCGAGCTCGGGGACGAGCGGCGTAGGCCGGCTGGGCCGTGGCCTGGCGACTAGCTGGGCCGGCCCAGTTCGGCGGAGAACTCTTTTTTTTAATAAACCTTTTTTTTCAGAGAACTTAAAATAATAAAAACAAAATAACTAAAAATATTATATAGGCATATAATATATCAAAATTTTCAGAAAAAGATTCTCTACAAGATGAACATTTTCCTAGGATTAAATAAAATTCACACAAATTCTAATAATTCAAAGAGTGCTACTGGTCTATTAAAATTCAACAAAAATCATTTTAAAAATACCAAAATGATTCCAAATTAATTTTTCTCCAATTTTCTGTTGTAGGGAATCATGTTACCCTATTTTCCATATACTTTATTTTTGAAGAAAAATAATTTGAATAAAACTCAAATAATCCAATATTGAAAATAATTTCAAATGGACTTGAAATTGGTCCTTTGAAACTCCCAACTCATATTTCATAATTTGAAGAAGTCATTTTATCTTCTCTCGTGAAAATCATTGAGTTGCATAAAGTTTCTAAAGTGGAAAATATTTCCCAATGGAATTCAAATATTTTTCAAACACCCTTTTCATTTTAAATGGAAGAAGTCATGTCATCTTCTCTCTAGGGTTTTGTGTTGAAAAGAATTTGAATTCATGGAGATCATAAAAGCAAATATAAAAGTTTGGGAAAGTCCTTTTATTCCCTCTCATTTAACTTTCAAAAGTTTCGAATTCACTCACTTTCAGAGAATCAATCAAATCTATCTATTTATTATAACATTCCAAAATTTAGAATTTTGGGATGTTACAGACTCCCTTGGAGGGGGGCACGCACCACCCCTTGCGGGCTCCCCTCTCTCTCCCCTAAGGCCCATGTAGGCCCAATATTTCCCCTGAGGGTTCCGGTAACCCCTCGGTACTCCGAAATATACCCGAACCTTTCCAAAACTATTCCAGTGTCCGAATATCCTCGTCCAATATATCAATCATTACCTCTCGACCAGTTCGAGACTCCTCGTCATGTCTGTGATCTTATCCGGGACTCCGAACAAACTTCGGTCACCAAAAACACATAACTCATAATACAAATCGTCATCAAACGTTAAGCGTGCGGACCCTACGGGTTCGAGAACTATGTAGACATGACCGAGACACATATCCGGTCAATAACCAATAGCGGAACATGGATGGTCATATTGGTTCCTACATATTCTACGAAGATCTTTATTGGTCAAACCGCAATAAAACATACGTTATTCCCTTTATCATCTGTACATTACTTGCCCGGGATTCGATCGTCGGTATCCTCATACCTAGTTCAATCTCGGCAAGTCTCTTTACTCATTCTGTAATGCATCATCCCGCAACTAACTCATTAGTCACATTGCTTGCAAGGCTTATAGTGATGTGCGTTACCAAGAGGGCCCAGAGATACCTCTCCGATATTCGGAGTGACAAATCCTAATCTTGATCTATGCCAAACCAACAAACATCTTTGGAGACACCTGTAGAGCATCTTTATAATCATCCAGTTATGTTGTGAAGTTTGATAGCACACAAGGTGTTCCTCTGGTATTCGGGAGTTGCATCATCTCATAGTCAGAGGAATATGTATAAGTCATGAAGAAAGCAATAGCAATAAAACTTAACGATCAATATGCTAAGCTAGCGGATGGGTCTTGTCCATCACATCATTCTTCTAATGATGTGATCCCGTTCATCAAATGATAACACATGCCTATGGTCAGGAAACTTAACCATCTTTAATTAACGAGCTATTCAAGTAGAGGCATACTAGGGACACTTTATTTTGTCTATGTATTCACACATGTATCAAGTTTCGGGTTAATACAATTCTAGCATGAATAATAAACATTTATCATGATATAAGGAAATATAAACAATAATTTTATTATTGCCTCTAGGGCATATTTCCTTCAGATGCTGCAATAACTCTATTTTGTTCCATCACAACTTCCTCTAATCTTTTTAGGACAGTAAAACTGAACCAATTTATAGAGCTCTCATGCCCTCAAGATTTTTGGCTGTTTGATTCATGTCTATAATGCTTTTGGCCGTTAATCGCTATCTAATCTTTTCATTAGTCGCTAAGTGGGCCAGCTGTCCTAAATGGTGGCTACTCTGGTAGAAAAATCATCTTACTGTGGTTGATTGGGCCCTTCCACATGAAGCCCATTTCAGCAAACGAGTATCTCAACTCTGCGTGTGCTCCCTTTCCCCTCCCTCATCTCTCTCATATCTCGCTACCTAGATGAACTTTATGTGCGCCGCCATCGTTGTTGAAGCGATCCAACCCACTTTGGTATACTTAGGAGTGAAAAGTAATATCGAACGCACAACAAATGAACTTCCCGAGCGGGCGGCTTAGTCGGACTGAGGCGATGCTTGTCTTGTCGATCAATTCAGGTCTCCTCCAATGCTATGCAGGATCCTTGTTGTGGTGCTGGAGATGAACGAGAGCATTGAATTTAATTCATTAGCAATAAATTTTCAAAGTTTTTGTCGTAGTGCACAACCTTTTGTGGGTTTGATAACTCATGGTCACTCCTCGGGGAAAGGCATAGGAAACTTCGCTATCCAAACCGAATCTCAAAGGGCATCAACCATCTTTTCTGGAGCCGTCGCCGAAGAGGCATCATGTCACTAGTCAATGCGTTATAGTTACTAGCAAAAGGGCCCTTGCAACGGAAGAAAAACAAATCATAATCTTCAATGTGGATGACTGCATTTTCTTCACATCATCGCACGATTTAAAAAAAATCACAAATGCAAGAAAATGTTTCTTTCTTTAAAATTTATTCACAAATCGAAGCAATGTTCACATTTTCAAAAAATGTCATGGTTGTCAAAAAACTTGGTAATTCAAAGAATTATTCAGAATTTCAAGAAAAGTTAAAAAATATATACTATAATATTCTGATCCACCCTCGTAGTTAATTCCTCAAAATTCACACAGGTATATAGTCACAAATACTCAGAAGCATTACTGTTTAATACATACCTTCTATCATTCGTGAACAGTTCTACAAATTTGGGATCATTTTTAAAAATCCTGAACATTTTTTACTATTTACATTTTTTTTAAATCATGAACAATTTTTTATATTGTGAATGGTTTTTAAGCATTTTCTTTGTAATCGGCGAACAATTGTAGAATAGACAAACATTTTTTTCGAAATTGGTGGATTTTTTTAAATACACGAACATTTTTTGAAATGCATGAACATTTTCTGAAACAGCAAACATTTATGAATGAATAAACTCTTTTGTAATTCACGAACTGTTTCTTAAAATTCAAAAAAAATTTAAAATGCATGAACATTTTTTAATTAGCAAACATTTTGTTCAATTTCATTAATAATTTTTCATACACGGACTTTTTTTTATTTACGAACATTTTTAGAAAATCCCGAGCATTTTTTGAATTCACAAATTTTTTATGTTTTCTGGAAAATTTTATTTCAAAATTCTCATTTTTAAAAAACTTATTTTTTTGAAGTTCGAAATTATTTAAAGTATAAAAAAATAAAAATGTAACAAAAAAATAAAAACAAAAATGAAACTAAAAAATAGGCGCCCGAACATGGGCGGCCCAAACGTGCGCACTGTGTGTTCTGCAGCGTGCAAAGCGCATTATAGCAGGTCCCTATGCTTGGTCGGCCCAGGCGGGGGATTCCCTGAAAACATTTTTTGTCATTTATAGGTGACATTGGTGAGTAATATTTTGGAACTTTTGGGGGCAATTTTAATGATGTGCCACCAAAAGCAATAGCCCCTTTATTTAGGTACGTATAGATTGTTAAAGTTTCTATTTCAATTTATGTTAGTTCTTTGTTCTTGTCTTTATTTATTTTTCTATAGTTGTGTTCTTACCAAAAACCCAAATAAAATATTATGGCTCAAAATCTTCGAGACTTCACTTCATTGCTCCCAACGAGAACTTTATGTGTGCACCAATTGCACAACCTGATGTTGCTACCGAGCAATATGAAAATAAGCCCCACTTAGTCACAACGGTTCAACAAGGCCAATTTAGAAGCATTGCATCAAAGGATGCCGACACGCTCTTACACATTTTTATTGAGGTGTGTGATATGGCACATATTAAGGACCATGAACAGAACTCTCTAAAATTGCATCTATTTTGTTTTTCCTTGAGAGGAAAAGCAAAAGTATGGATTTTACCTTTACCTAGAGGAATTATAACTTCATGGACTGCTTGTTGTAGCAAATTTTTATGTAAGTTTTGCCCCTCAAAAAAATTATACAATTTCAATATCAAATCACGAGTTTTAAGCTGAAGGAACATGAACCACTAGCGCTTGCGTGGGATCGCATGAAGGAGGCTATAAGAAATTGTCCTAATCACGGGATGGGAGAATGATTAATTCTTCATATGTTTTATAAGGTTCTTAATTTCATGTTAAAAACTATGCTTGATACAGTTGTAGGAGGAACTATAATGAGAAGACCTATTGAAGAAGCCAAGAAGCTACTTGATGATATGCGGAAAACCATGCCCAATAGCATGTAGAAAGGTCTACCACAAGGAAGGTCAACGCTATCTCCGAAGAGAAAGATGAAGGACTGACGTCAAAGATGGATGAACTCATCGACATCATAAAAGGTAAAGAAGAGGTAAGGCCTAGTTTGGCAACAAAGTTTTTAGAAAACCATGGTAACTGTAAACCACAGTATTCTGATGTGTGGGCAAGGATTACTACAGTTTCTTTAAACCATATTTTTTCTCGGTTTTACCAAAACTAGCTAGGTGTTTGGCTAGTGGCATCTCTAATCCATATGCCACTCATCATGGAAGTGTTGCAATCAGATTGGACAAATAATTATTGACGGAATATTGTACAGCATAGATGAGCACATACTATACCCCTGGTGGTGAGCTTGATTCCTTCATGATTGCAGAGACAAGATAGGAGACTCACAAGCGACGCCGGCTAGAAGAAAGACCAGGGACCGACTACACGCTAATCAAACTGAATCGGCTAATAACCAGGAGATATAATACAACTCATTTATATAACAGATAGAGAAAAAGTAAGATGCCATCACAACTGATATTCTTATCTCAACGTAGGCAGCAACGTCAATTGCGCTTCTCTTCATTTGTTTAGAAAATGAAGGTCGGGGCCTCTTTTATTTTGAGATACCGGAAAAGACCATGGTTTATGTATACTATGGTTTATAAAACGCATCAAAGTATTCAAAAACATGGTTTTTCAGAAACCATGGCATTCTCCAAAAAATTTAAAAATCCATTGCTGTCAAACATAGCCCAAATGTTAATGCAATCACCGAAGGTGATGCTATTGTTATTGGGAGGGAGTGAACAACGAACTAGTACACCGCACATACACAGGCACGCACAGACGACGTTTTGGTGATTGCCGGTGCAGCCGCTAACCAACATAGACAAATTTACACGTGACAACCCTTTACGATGCACATAGGGGATGGATCAGTTCACCATGATAATTGGATCCCGCGAGCTGGAAGTATGAAGCCGCTCGGCCAGAATTTTGTCTGGGGTATAACGAAAGTTAGAGACCTCCTCCTCCCCAACGGAACGGACTGGGATGAGCATCGGGTGGATGCAATGTTTGCGCATGATGATGCTCAGGATATAAAGAGGGTTGATGTGGGAGGGCCAAATTGTCAGGACTACTTAGTGTGGAATTTTACTAAAAACGGCGTGTTTACAGTAAGATCAGCGTATCATCTGAAAATGTCCATGAATAAGTTGAGGTCCGGATGGCCGGAACCCTTGACATCTATGAGTAAACACAAGGGCTTCATGGCGCTTTGGGATACCTCAGCTCCGGAGAAAGCCAAAGTTCATGTCTGGAGATTGCTAAGGAATGGACTGGTCGTGGGCTTGGAACTACATCGACGAAGAATTAAATCAAGGGTGTTTTGTGTGGCGTGCGGGAGGGAGGAGACAATACGACATCAATTCTGGACGTGCCCACACTCATCACTCTTTTGGCAGCTGTTGCGCTCGGAAACGGGAGCTATGGTGGCAAACCCACCAGAGATGACTAGGTCCCAGAGTGAGCTATCGAACTGGCTGTTAGGATGGTTCGCAGGTGCTGCAGAAGAGGAGAAGGAGCTGTTTATCCAAGTTGTGTATGGGCTATGGCTGGCAAGGAACGAAGCTAGAGATGGCAAAAGGATTGCAGAACCACATGCAATAATGACGACCGTGCTGATGCATGTGAAGGAATGGAATGAAGTGCACGCTGCAGCACCTAGACCCCCCAAAGTGATAATGCATCAACGATGGGAACCTCCTGAGGCGGGCTGGGTGAAGATCAATACGGACGGAGCCACGACAAGAGCTGGAGAAAAGGGAGGGGGAGTAGTTCTACGGGATCAGAACGGAGCATATATAGCTGGAGCATGCTACTACTTTCCTTAGGTTTCTGATCCGGAGGCCGCTGAGATCCTTGCAAGCAAGAAAGCGCTGCAACTGGCACGGGAGTGCAATGTCAGTAAGGTATACCTGGAGTTGGACTGTCGGGCCGCCGTGAAAATGATCAATGAATCAGGTAGAAACCCGAGCGGAGTTGGGCCTTGGATTAGGGAGATGAAGGAAATGATCAGGTCTTTTGAAGACGCGAAGGTAACATGAGTGCAACGCTCGGCGAATCAGGCGGTACATAAGCTAGCTTATGTAGGCGTAGGGGATGAAATAAGTAATGTATGGCTTATGGTTTCAGAAATTACACAGGAGCACCTAGGTGCTCCCCCACCTACATCAGTACCGTCGCTATGCATGTAGATTCGGATCAATAGTGTTTAATGCGATGTATTTAGTTTTGTATCGTTGGAGTACTGGTTCTAAAACATCTGGTATATGCATGCCCCCTTGTACGAGCTGAACCCACCGCATTAACTGCCCGTTCCGTGTTAATTTTTGCAGCCGCCTTGCACTGTTTCTCTGCTCCCCTTGCTGTAGTCATTCCCATCGTTATCTCCTCCCCACGCCCACGCCCACACCACCACACCACAATCCCTCTGCTTTCCTCCGTCCCAGCGAGCAACGACCGTGCTCCGGCCCGCGCCGCCGTGCCCCTTCTCGACCCACGGGGCTAACCGCAGCTCCCCCCTGCCTCCTGTAGACCTGGCACTGCCTCCAATGCCACCCATGCGTCGCCGGTCCTCGGGACGAAGCTCTGCTGCCACATCGCCCCCATCCACCGATGGATCCGACCTCCCACGCCACCTCCCACACGGTCGTCGATGAGTCCAAGTAATGTGGAAGCATGACGGCGACGAGCTGTCACTACAGATCTGGCACGGGCTGAGACTTCGGGGATGAAGGCCGGCGACCAGGCAAGGACCAATCCGACGAGCTCTTCACCAAGTCATTTTGTTTCCTCGTTTTTTCTCTCTGAAATATTTCTTTCCTTGTTTTTTCTCTCTGAAAACTGTATCTCTTTCCTCGATTTTTCTATGGAGGTTTCCTGGAATTCTTTTTAGGAGATAAGATTGTTGCGGCGAACTCTTCTCCAAGTCATTTTATTTCCTCTTATTTCTCTCTAAAAAGTTCCCTGGACTTTTTTTTTGTAGAAGATTAGATTTGTGGTGTTCAAATCTGTTTTTTTTACGGTGACAAATCTGAGAAATTAGTAGTTTTCTCATGACTGTGATTTGCAATTTTCACCTTCAAAATTTGGGCATCTTAGATTTTGGGGTGAATTGTCCTCTTCTTATTTGAAATTTTGGTTATTAATCAGTGCATTTTTATCAGTGAAATTCCACAAAGTGCTTTTTCGAGTAGTTATATTGCTCGATCAATGAGTTGTTGATGGATATGTAATTATAGTTACTTTTTGTTGCATCACAGAATAATCTCATCAAGTATTATCACTGTCAAAGTTGTAAATTTGTTGATGGATCTACCGTCTTCGAATGTATTTGCTGACAAACTATGTTATCTGAAATCAGTGTGTCAAGGTTCACTGTCAAGTTAATTATTGTGAATCATGTATGGGCAGTATTTTTTTGTGCATGGATGGGTCTGATGAAGGGAGTTGTTTCCAGCTAATGAAGATATGGCAGTGAATTTTCTTGCCAGCTCCGACTTGGCTGTTCTTTCATGTAGTTGTCAATGCCAATTTGCAGTGTTAATTCCGTACAGTGGCTAATTAACTACCCAGGAAGCATGATCACTGATATAAGCTTCTCTTTCGTTCACTTGTTCACTGAACCTATGTTGTCTGTAGTTGGTAATGTATTGTCAGTTTTAGGGTCGAGGCATAGCTAATTAACGATCCACGAAGCTTTATACACTAACCTTCTCGGTAAGCTTGCCCCCTGCAATTTGCAAATGTGTTGTTCACGCGGTGTACTGTCAGGTCTATATTACTGGCTCATGTAATCCTTGGTTTACAGAAGTGTGTTGTAGATGAAATACATTGTCAGTGCTAAACACTATTGTTTCCAAATTTTAATCTTTATGCCGGCACCAATCTCTCCACAATTTCACACGGAAGTAGTACATTGCAATATTCAATGCCATGATTGATTGTAACCAGGTCATCTAAGGCTGGTCACAATGGGGAGAAACTTAGGAGTAACATCACACACTCCAATACAACTTTGTTTATGTGTCACATATTTAATGAAAAAAGAGGTGCTTGTGGTACTAATTAGCTAAGTTATCGGAACATCACACACTCCAAGAAACAATGAGTCTATAACTTAATAAATACATTGTTGCATGACACTACATAGATGTTCCTACCCACTGTAGAGGTAGTAACATAGTTTAGGGAAGTGTGTAAGTTACTAGACTATGTTCTTGTCCATTGTAAGTGTGTAAGTTACTAGACTATGTTCTTGCCCATTGTGACCATCCTAAAAACACTTCCAGCAGTCTCGGCTTCACTGCACATGTCAATAAATCCATAGGCCCGCTTTCAGGTATAACTTTGCTGTATATCCAATGTATCTATCTCGCGAAAAATGATTCAGTCATTTAATGGCTCGATCTGGGGAGAGTAACGGCCGGGTAAGATTTCAGTGGGTGGAGCACTTATGTGCTACAAATCCGCGTCCTTATGGTTCCTCCAGACTTTATTCTAGATGTAATTGCGGATGAATTCTGGACTTTAATACTTTCTCCGTTTCTTTTTAGTTTGCATATAAAATTTAGTCAAAGTCAAACTATGTAAAATTTGACTAACTTTGTAGGAAAAAATATTAATATTCATACTATGAAATCAATATTATTATATGCATCATGAAATTAATTTTCATAATATATAACTTTAATTTTGTAGATGTTGATATTTTTTGCTAAAAAGTTGGTCAAACTTTACAACACTTAACTTTGACCAAACTTATATGCAGACTAAAAAAACAGAGGGAGTACTTAAATAAAGTGGAGTGTTTACCCTTAAAAAAACCTTTACGATGCACGCCCGATGCTCGACTGTGCAGTTCCGCAAATTATATGTGGGATGTCGTAAATTGAATCAGTTTTCGTTATCTCCTAGACCGGTTGGAAGAGAAGGTTCCAAAAGTGTGTGCCCCATAATTTGCAGTGAAAATTGGTTAGCTGATGATCTGTTTCAGGTATCTTTGGACCAAAAGTTGCACCAATAAATCGAGCCTGCTGGATCCAGTCGGGGAGACGGGTGTGCCACACTGCACAACTACCATTCATTTATATAAGCTGTGCTCCCATTTATAAGTCCGTGGTCGTAGCGGGGTTCGCAGGAAATATGGACAGAGATCAGGCGCGCGTCTCTCTGCTTGTAGTTGGAGTGCTGCTCACCGGCACTGTGATTGCAGTGCTCGCAGCCAGTCCAGCCGCCGGCGACACCAGTGCTGAGCCTGGGCTAGCCGGCAGCATGGGCACCGCCTACAGAGTCGACGCGGCTACGGCGCCGCAGAAGCTCACACCGGTGGTGCACCGTCGCGTGCTCGCCAGCCTCGGCAACTCGGTCTTCGACCCTAACAGGCCGGCATGCACCGGGCAGTGCGGGGGCGCGGGGCAGCCGTACACCGGCCGGGGATGCGTGCGTGCGTACCAGTGCCGCGGCTAGCGCTAAGTTAGCACCGCATCTGACAAGACGCACCGACGCAAGCTCACTCGATGGCATGCCGTCAAACTTGTACGCGTCCCGAATAGTACGTGCATACACCCCTTGGTAGTTGTTATAGTACTAGTTGATTGGCCGTAACTCGTAAGTGATTGATCCTTGTACGTGATAAATTTGTTATTGTTGCTTGGTGTAAAATGTTCTCATGTCTAATGCTAGATTATACGTTATTCCTAGCCAGCGGCGCACTTGAGTTTTCTCCAAAATGCGTGCATATGTTTACACAACTTCTTAAATGAACAATATCATTACGACGTCCTAAGAATATACTAGTAGATGGTGTGCATTTGACAGCAATGCAGTTGATTTAGGAAATGGTTTATTTTCAACCGGCTGATAGCAGCGACGCGTGAGTCGCCTCGTCCTAGCGACGCGTGTCCCACATGAACCCGGCATCGCACACGGCTTATCCGCTCCTTCAAATCCCAATCTCCTTTTGCCGACGCAGGAACAACAAGCCTCCATCGGCCACTGGTCTGTCGTCACCAACGGCAGCCACCGCTGCAGGAGCCAACCAATCCTGCTGCAGGCAGCAGGCACCACCACCTGTTGCAATCGCTCCACTTGCTTCTCTTCTTTTCTTCTAGACGCAAGCACAACGGCGCTTTCCAAACCCAGTATGTGGCTCAGTTGAGGCCTCCGACTTTAGATGTTAGGCTTTGGTGCGATGTCTGTTTGGTATTAGACTCGGACTATCGGCACCCCTTCATCAAATGAATAGAAGTAGTGACAGTTGTTGCTAAGATGGTGGGGGTGACTTCAGACTACCTGATGTACTACTTTGTAAGGTTGTTGTGAATAATTAATAAAATGGTTGCATGCATCGCCCAGATGCAGAGGCCGGGGGTAATCCTTGTTTAAAAAAAAGCACAATAGCGCTGCGACCCATGATCTAGCTGCCGGCCAGGCACGTTGCAATGCGATTCTCGCCACAGCGGCGGAGCTGCAATGCGGCACGCGACCCGTGGAGCCAGAGCCATTGGCGCTGCGTTGGAGTTCCATCGGGGCTGCGATGGAGCTCGGCCGGAGTTGCAATGGAGTTTCGCCGAAGCCGACGACACTGTGTTGGAGCTTTTCAGGGTTGCAATGGAGCGTCGCCGGAGCTGTTGGTGCCGCATTGGAGCTCCACCGGGGCTGCAACGAACCTTTGCTGAAGGTGCAATGCAACTTCGCCGGAGCGTCGGTGCTGAGTCGGAGCTCCACCGGAGCTACAATGGAGCTTGCCTGACGCCATCAGTGATGCGTTGGAGCTCCGTTGCGGCTACAATGGCGTTGCGTTAAAGCTGTCGTGCTCACTGCTGCCAAGGCGCTGCTGTGATCCAACGAGAACCAACGCACTAATCCAATGGCTGAATAGACCGACAATTTCTCTAAAGAAAAATCATCCGGCTGATTCGTTGCAGCCTCGTTGATTTAATCGTGTTTCTGGTGTCAACTTTAATTGCATCTATCAGGGTTCCAATTCCACTTTTTCAACCGTTTCATGTGTTTCAATTGCGTTGTCTCAACCGTGTACGTGTCTCAAGTGCACCGTTTACTAGTTAACAAACTCGTAAATGCTTGCCTTTTCTTTCCTCCTTCATAAAAAAACATCTCAGACTTCCCTCCCTCCTCTCCCCGTCCATCAGCGCCGCTGCTGGTCCGTTTCACATCCGATGGCCTTTGGGCCATGAAGGTTTGGAGGATCTCGGCCCCACACTGGCGGGAGGGACCCCGTTCTCGTTTCTGTTAGTTTTAGCATCTTGGTTGGGGCTGTGTGGCGGTGGCGATGTCCCTCAATAAGAATAGTGTCTCCCATGTTCTATCTTCGTCCCGATGGTGCGTCTAGCTTCGCCGGAGAGCATGTGCAGGTGTGTCTTCGTTGGATCTCATGGGATTCGGTCGGTGCTGGTCTTCGGTGGATCTATTTGGATCCGGTCTTCGTTCGTCTTCGTTTGGCTATTTATAGGTTTCATCCTTCCGATCTGCAACTTTCTTCATCGGTGAAGATTATTGCTCTGGTTCGCTGGTCCTATGGGGGCTTAGCTCGATGACTTCCTGATTGTCTAGTACAACAAGGTTTGTCCGGCTTCGGCAAGGAAGGGGTGATGATGGCGATGGGCCTTCGGCTCGCCCTAGTGCTTGTAGTCGTCGTTAGGTGGTCCACGGATCTGATTGTAATTTTTATTACCTCGAGTGTTCTTTGTACTCTCATGATTGAAGATGAATAGATTAGAAGTTTCTTGGAAAAGAAAATTGTTGAATGTTTACCTTGAAGTCGCACCCTTACGTAATAGTATCACACACGACGTGGAATTCACAGGAAGTAGTGCAATGTGTGCAGCTATCATCTTTCATAAGTGCCTAATTTTTGTGATGATGAAAGTAGAGGGTTTATTCTATATCATTAATTAGATTGTACTGACTTGTCCAACCATCCATTAGATATAATCTATGGCTTAGATTAGGGAATCATTCAGCACTCAGCTACCCCATTACACAACTGTACCAACACCAAGTTTCACATGCAACATCTATAACCTTTCAAAATTAGCATCATAGACGATACATAGACAGATAAGCAGAAGGCGAATATTGAGCCTTCATTGATGTTGAAGGTCTTTGCAACTTTAGGCAAGTGCCTGTGGATGATTGACCGTCCATCCTTCGTCCTCTTCAGAAACACTTCAATATTGAACAATGAGTGTTGTATGAATATCTTCCTCGCCTCTTGGCCATACAGGTGGTTTGAGAGGTAATCATCAGTGAACTGCTTTGGAAAGGCCTGAAAACAAGGATGTGCATAAATATTTTCTCTATATTGAAAATGGGGCAAAGGCATAAAAAAATCAAGGTATAATAGTTAGTACCATCCTGTAGTGAACCGATGTCTTCTTCATTGTGCAGACAAAGATCTTGTTGTTTCTTGTTGCTAATTTCTTTATCCTAACAATCTTTCTGAGTTTTTTGACTTGACTGATATTCATGGACAACTCATTTCCCCATATGCGAAAAGGGTCGAACAATGGGTCAAAACCTCTGACAGCAGGACCTACATGTGTAAGACCAAATTGTTAAAAACCTAAATATTAGAATGGTTCCTGCAATTGCACAATAATATGCTATTAGACAAAGGACCATGCATGTGCAAACCTCGTTTGTAAGCCTCAATGCTTCCCATTGTGTAACACCCATGATGCGGCTATATCTCCCACGTGTCGGAGCACGACTTAGAGGCATAACCGCATAGTAGGCATGTCGCAAGAGGGGTAATCTTTACACATCCCATGTACTGAATAAGAAAGGGATAAAGAGTTGGCTTACAATCGCCACTTCACACAATACATAAATATAGCATTACATCATCCAGAATACAATCAAGGTCCGACTATGGAATCAAATAAAGAAAGACAACCCCAATTGCATAGATCCCCGATCGACCCGACTGGGCTCCACTGCTGATCAACTGGCAAACGAAACAACACAATGAACATGAACTTCATCGAGCTCCCACGTGAGCTGGGTTACGTCACCTGCACAGGTATCATCGGCACCTGCAACTGTTTGGAAGTATCTGTGAGTCACGAGGACTTAGCAATCTCACACCCGCGAGATCAAGACTATTTAAGCTTATGGGTAGGAGAAGGTAGTGAGCTGGAGCTGCAGCACTAAGCATATATGGTGGCTAACATACGCAAATAAGAGCGAGAAGAGAAGCAAAGCACGGTCGTGAACTAGAAGTGATCAAGAAGTGATCTTGAAACTACTTACGTTCAAGCATAACACAAGAACCATGTTCACTTCCCGGACTCCGCCGAGAAGAGACCATCACGGCTACACACGTGGTTGATGCATTTTAATTAAGTTAAGTGTCAAGTTCTCTACAACCGCATATTAACAAATTCCCATCTGCCCATAACCGCGGGCACGTCTTTCGAAAGTTCAAAACCCTGCAGGGGTGTCCCAACTTAGCCCATCACAAGCTATCACGGTCAACGAAGGATATTCCTTCTGCCAGGAAGACCCGATCAGACTCGGAATCCCGGTTACAAGACATTTCGACAATGTTAAAACAAGACCAGCAAGACCGCCCGATGCGCCGACATCCCGATAGGAGCTGCACATATCTTGTTCTCAGGGCAACACCGGATGAGCGCTCCGTACAACTAAAACCAACCCTCAAGTTTCCCCGAGGTGGCGCTGCAAAGGACTCTAGTTCGGACCAACACTTAGACAAGCACTGGTCCGGGGAGGGCTTAAAATAAAGATGACCCTTGAGAGAGCGACTCCCAAGGGAAAAGTAGGTGGTGGTGAGGAAAATGGTAAACCAAGGTTGGGCCTTGCTGAGGAGTTTTATTCAAGGCGAACTGTCAAGGGGTCCCCATAACACCCAACCGTGTAAGGAACGCAAAATCAAGGAACATAACACCGGTATGACGGAAACTAGGGCGGCAAGAGTGGAACAAAACACCAGGCATAAGGCCGAGCCTTCCACCCTTTACCAAGTATATAGATGCATTAAATAATATAAGAGATATTGTGATATCCCAACAATAACCATGTTCCAACATGGAACAAAATTCAACTTCACCTTCAACTAGCAACGCTATAAGAAGGGCTGAGCAAAGCGGTAACATAGCCAAACAACGGTTTGCTAGGAAAGGTGGGTTAGAGGCTTGACATGACAATATGGGAGGCATGATATAGCAAGTGGTAGGTATCGCGGCATAGCAATAGAACGAGAAACTAGCAAGCAAAGATAGAAGTGATTTCGAGGGTATGGTCATCTTGCCTGAGATCCCGCAAGGAAGAAGAACGAGTCCATGAAGAAGACAAGCGGACGAAGTCGAACGAATCCTCACAAACGCGACGTTATCGGAACCAATCCGAAGAAGCAACACCGGAAAGAAGCACACAACATGGTAAACAACCATCACATAAGCATGGCATGATGCACAACCAAGTATGATGCATGTCCGGTTTAATGAGGCATGGCATGGAAAAGTGCATAAACAATACTACAAGTTAAGTGGAGCTCAATATGCAACGAGTTGCATATTGCCGGACACCACATTTGATTATTTAGTTCAATCTCGTTTATGTACCCAACAATATTAAATGTTCTTAAACATGGCAAGGGTTGGAGCAAATGAAAGCCACCTATCTAGGCAAGTTTAAATGAGGCCAGAACAACAAACAACAAGTCCGGAAACTCCTCATGAGCATATTTTTGGATTAGGTACTGTTCTGCCCTAAACCATATTTTAGATTTGTTAAACATGCAAAGTAAAGCCACCATGTTAAACTAGGCATTTTTCTACCCCATTTACATATAAAGTTTGTTAAGTTTGGAGCTACGGTTATTTAGTTATGAAATAAAGCATTTGAACATGGCATAGGAGCAAATTTAACCAAACAACATTTTAAGCATTTTATACATGCATGAAAGTGGCATATTATGAAACTAGATGAAATTCTAGTCATATTTCATATATAAAACATTTTAATCTGATGCACGGTTTATGAGTTATGAAATGTATGAAGCTTAGGGGGTTTCCTGTAAAACAGGTAAATCACTGATTATTAGACATATTCGTAGAACAGGGAAAAAACGTGACACGGGCCAAATCCACTGGAACTGGGCCGGACTAGTGAGCCCTGGATCTGGGACTGCTCACCAAGTGGCCATGGGCCGTTCGTTGTAGAGGTGGGAGCTGCAAAAGGTGAGGAGAGGTGGGCCTAGGCGAGGCCGGCCCAGTCGCAGTCAACGGGCGCAGAGGCCACGCGCGGGCGTTGACGAGAGAACAAAGCGGATCGGGCTCTTCTCGTCCTCTTGCTCGAAGCAGAGGAAGAGGCGGCGGTGGCGCGGGACTTGGCAAGGCGGCGGTGGACTTGGGTATCTCCGGCAAGGCGAGGTCTGGCGGGAGTCGCGGGCTTCAGGTCCAACTCTGGGACGAGCTGCAGGAGGTCAGCGTGGCTGGGCGCTGCACTTGCCGATGCGGACGACAGAAACACGGCGGCGCTGGCATTTGACGGCGACAGACGGCAAGCGCACACGGTGCGGAAACCCCATGCGGTTCAAGGACTGGAGAAGGTCTTGACCGGCGTTGAAGTTTTGGCCAGTCGATGGTTTGAAGACAGCGACTCCATGGTCTCCTGTTTAAACATGCAGTGCAAGAGGGAGCGAGAGATGAGACGGGGAAATAAGAAGAGAAATAAGGAGGTAGCGCGAGGGGGGAGTCCGGTCTGGTGGCAGTTGCTGTTGTACCATCGAGGCCACTGGCGGGTGGTGGAGCTTGGGGTCGAGGCGCTCGGGATCTCAGCGGCCAGACCGAGCGGGGGCGAGGAGCTGCGGCCGGGAGGCAGGGACGAGCGTTGGGGCGTTGGGGAGCCTCCTGGGCTGTCGGATCCGCGATCTAGCGGTCCAAATCGAGTGGGAGGTGGCTTCGTTGGTTGGTGGAGTGGATCTGAAAACAAGGAACAAAGGTGATTGGCTCGGTGGGGAACACGAGGAGGAGACAATGGGCTAGCGGCGGTGGAGGGATGGGACAAGTGCCTAGAAGTTAGGGTTTGGACTAGAAATGGACTATATAAAGGAAAAGGGAGGGGAGTTTTGATCATCCGATCAAAATCAGACGGTCGAGATAAAAAGGTTAGGAGAGTCCAACAAGGAAAACAGAGATGTTTTGTAAATGTTTGGGGATTATCCGGACCCAACGGTGACGACTGCCCGGGTCGGGTTTGGGACAACTTCTGGACGCGTGCGAGGGGTCAATGCACCGCGCAAGGAGGGGTCAGGCTGGGCCTAGGTGGACTGTGTAGACGGTCTAGGGAGGAAAGAGAGGGAAAGCCCGGCAACAGTTTTCGGAGACCCAAAACGTCCGACGATTGACCGACTATAATGCCGCTATAGTTAACCGATGGGGCGTCAAACAGACTCCGAATGCAATGAAACTTGGCAGGTGACCTACTGACAACAAAACAACACCGCATGCCAACTTCCAGCCCATTCCGAGAACATTTTCCTGCCACTTATAAAATACTATTTCGGACATGCCACGGGCGCGTGCAAGTGTGGTTGGGCTCTGAACGGACAATGGACGGAACTGGGGGAACCCGGACGGATGCAAGTTTTGAAAAACATGCAGATGCAATGCGGATGATGACAAGGCAAGATGCAACACGCAAGCGAATGACATGGCAACACCAACGAATAACTGGAAGACACCTGGCGCAACGGCCTTGGGGCGTCACACATTGTTTCCCTGAAACACATATAAGGTAGTTAGTCATTAGGTTAAATAAGGGTTCGCATGCTATCAGTAAAATATGTTGATGAAAAATAAGCACGTTGCAGATTCATCAGATTAATTCAAGCCACATGGAAAACCCATTTATCAAAACCAAGCATGATTAAGAATTAGGAAATATAGCATTTGTATATGTTTTTCATGTATTAAGTGCAGCCAAATTCGATTTATTCCTCACATGCACAATAATACAAAATTCTACCCATGACAATTGGACGTCACATTGCAGAATTGAACAAAGCAGTTAACTAAACACCACAACAAATGAACCAAACATTAACTGAGCACCACATTGCACAATATAACATACTCCTAATAGAAGATTAGACAGTTAACCAAACCAAGCATGCTTAACAACTTGGAAATATATAAATTGTATTTGTTTCTCATGTATTTAGTATAGCCAAATTCAATTTATTCCTCACATGGTATACAATAACATAATGCACCCACAACAATTGAACATCACATTGCAGAATTGAACCAAACAGTTATCTAAACACCACAACAAATGAACCAAACGTTAACTAAGCACCACATTGCACAATATAACATACTTTTAATAGAAGATCAGACTGTTAACCAAACCAAGCATGCTTAACAACTTGGAAATATAGCAATTGTATTTGTTTCTTATGTATTTACCATAGCCAAATTTGATTTATTTCTCACATGGTATACAATAACATAATGCACCCACAACAATTGAACATCACATTGCAGAATTGAACCAAACAGCTAACTAAACACCACAACAAATGAACCAAACATTAAGTGAGCACCACATTGCATAATGTATAACATACTAGAAGATCAGAGAGTTAACCAAACCAAGCATGCTTGACAACTTGGAAATATAGCAATTGTATTTGTTTCTCATGTATTTTGTAAAGAGAAGTTCAAATTATTTCTCACATGGAAGACAATACAAAATTGCACCCTAAAGAATTGAACATCACATTCGCAGAATTGAACCAAACAGTTAATAAGTGAGCACCACATTGCACGGCATATAGAACATATACACTAGAGCAACATATTGCATGGTAAAAGTAGATAGCATAATTCACTAGAATTTGTTAAGGAAAGATAGTAGCTAGCAAACTGAACATGGGTCCTTATAGTGAGACAATAAGACAAGCTACTCCTCATTGTCGGAGATATCATTGACGATTGGCTCCTTGGACATGGAAGAGGGCGAGGTCTCCGCATTGTGGGTGCCCACGAACTGTCGTTTAAAGAAGACAACCATGCCGCGTCGTCGGCGCGCGAGGCGTCGACGGTGGCCTCGACAGCGAGGTGCTCCTCCAAGATCTGGGGGTCGGCACGAATGGCAGCCATCGCGACCTCATCCACGTGTGCGGTCGCGATTTGCTTCTCCGCTGCCAAATGCTCCTTGAGATCTTGTCTATACTGCGTGCACCATGGCTTAGGGCGACGCTTATTTTGTGGAGGGGTCGGTGATTTTGGTGGAAGGTGTCGCGCCGGCGGTTAGGGCATGTGGGATTGGAAGGAGGAGGAGGATGGGGGTCGGGTGTGGATTACCTGCCTAGATAGACGAGGCCGAGTAGCATGAAGCACGGTCACCGGCAAGGAGGCGGCGCTGGAAGCAAGGAGTGAAGGTTTCAACTTGGAAAGGAAGGCGGAAACAGGGAAAATGTGGCTTTTGGTAAGGGAGAGGGGCGGGGAGGTAGATATTTCCATGAAAGCCGAAAATTTGGAATCATTTCAGCGAAAAACTGGCGCAAAGTGTCATCAGACACGGTCCCTTATTCAGAACTGTGTATGATATGTGAACATCTGAAACGATTCAGATAGCTTAACCCGTGTGTGATGAGTTTGAACGTCAAAAATTTTGGTTTGAATTTTCCTGGTTACAGTGTACATCCACGTCATTGCACAATTTGGTTACACAAAGGAGACTACAGCACACCCACACCTCTAGTGTCAACATAAAACAATAGGAGCCTTGTGTTAAATTTTGGAATTTTTCGGGTTCGTTTGGACATTTTTATACATTAACTGGGTTTTCTAGGCATTTTATGTGCATAATTCAAATTTGAACTACATGCACATGCTCCAGTGCATATAAATTGGTTAAAAAATCAAATCTATGTCCTTGGTTGCATGCTTAGGTCCCATGCAAGAAATGGGAATGAATGTCAAACACCCTGCCACCGTCAGGCGGCCGCAAACATTGAGATACCTGGTTTTTAAATTCTAGTAAATCCAAAACTCGTCTGAAATTCATGAAACTTGGCATGCTATCATGGAGCGGCATCAACATGTTGTGCTAAATTTTTTGTCCCATTTGGGGTAGGTTTGGGTACAAACTTCTCACAAACAAGAGCTTCTCACAACAAGCCTGATGGTTTCGGTAAGGAACGTGCCACCTTTGGGGATGAAACGATATCTGTTGCCTCTTATTGCTTAAAAATTTCTATTGTCAACATAGAACAATAGGAGTGTTGTGTTAAATTTTGGAATTTTTCAGGGTTCGTTTGGACATTTTATACATTAACTGGGTTTTCTAGGCATTTTATGTGCATAATTCAAATTTGAACTACATGCACATGCTCTAGTGCACATAAATTAGTTGAAAAATCAAATCTGTGTCCCTGGTTGCATGCTTAGGTCCCATGCAAGAAATGAGAATAAATGTAAAACACCCTGCCACCGTCACTCGGCCGCAAACATTAAGATACCTAGTTTTTAAATTCTAGTAAATCCAAAACTCATTTGAAATTCATGAAACTTGGCATGCTATCATGGAGCAGCATCAACATGCCGTGGTAAAATTTTTGTCTCATTTGGGGCAGGTTTGTGTATAAGCTTCTCACAACAAGCCTGATGGTTTCGGTAGGGAACGTGCCACCTTTGGGGGACGAAACGACATCCGTTGCCTCTTATTAATTTCAAAAAAATTCTAGTGTCAACATAGAACAACAGGAGTGTTGTGTTAAATTTTGGAATTTTTTAGGGTTCGTTTGGACATTTTATACATTAACTAGGTTTTCTAGGCATTTCATGTGCATAATTCAAATTCGAACTACATGCACATGCTCCAGTGCATGTAAATTGGTTGAAAAATCAAATATGTGTCCTTGGGTGCATGCTTAGGTCCCATGCAAGAAATGAGAATGAATTTCAAACACCAGGGCACTGTTGATTGCCGGCAAAATGTTGAGATATACTTTGTTTTTAAATTCTAGTAAATCCAAAACTCGACTGGAATTCATGAAACTTGGCATGCTATCATGGAATGGCACCCGACATGATGTGGTATTTTTTGTGTCCATTCTGAGAGAAGGCGCACTCAAATAACAGCCAACAAAGGCATTTTGAAACAAATAGCTGCCACTGTAACATCTCAAACATTTTGTATAATTTAAATCGTGTGCGTTCTGTTAACCATTTACGTGATGTCACGCCTCACTCTTTTAATGGCTAGGAGGTGCCATGAGGATAGGTGCTTGACTAAACGAGAGGCGTGCGAGCTGTACTCCAATGCGCACGCTCACCGAGAAGTGTGCGAGCTGTACACCGTGCAGGCTCACCGGGAAGCGAGCCCTTTGACTTCCATGGTCGCCCGCCTTGCTCGCATCCTCTCCATTAATGACGCCCAAGCCATAGTTTAATACGGTTTTTAAATATAAAACACTCACCGCAAACATTTTAGTTAGAACACATGTATGCAAACCGATAGCTTCCCCAGGAAGCGAAGGGAAAAATGTGCCGAGCAGGATTTGTGTAGCTCTTGATCGCAAACGTTTTAGTTAGAACACCCGTATGCAAACCGACAACTTCTTAGGAAGCGAAGAGAAAATGTGCGAAGCAGGATTTGTGCATCCCTTCAACGCAAATGGTTGTTTTGGTTAACCTGCGTGCAACCACGTACAAACAATTTGGTAAGATTTGCATCTGTCATATTGGGCATGTTGCCATTTATCAAACTGGAAAGATTGACATTTGTTGATCTAGTAACATTACCATTTTTCAATCCTTGTAACACTACGATTTGTCAAAATATGCAGCTAAAAATCACTAGCACTATCTAATTTTTGCAACTAAAATTCAATAATTAAGCATAGATTTCATTCATAGATTAAATGGTCATTCTTAATTTATACAAACAGTTCAACTCGACAGCTGAACCGACCAAACTTTTCCCGAATTGTTGCCAACCACGTATTGAAATAGCTAGTTCAACTATATATATACTAGCTAACTTTAAGTACGTTGTGCAGTTTCACCACATCTATAGTCAGATGAACTGAACAAAATAGCCCCTAAATACTACTACTACTACTACTACTACTAATACTACTACGGAGGGGTTTTGTACTACTTCCGGCAGTCTCTCCTCTGCCGAGCACGCTTAGTAAGAGGCAGAGGAGGAGGAGGAGCCTACCAACGAGCTGGACAACTTCAATATGGTGCCTGCCGCTGCTGCACGTTCAGTGACGCTCACCAGCTCGAACGCCCGCTGCCGCTCTAGACGACCCCTTTCGAAGCGGCCGGACTGCTTGTATATCTCCCATTCCTCGCCTTTGCATCGGCATGTGCTGCGGCCACGACTGCGGTAAGGCTCTTTGCATACTCGATGAGGCGCTCCTCCTCCTCCCGCAGGAACTTGATGTAGCGTGCAAGGTTGCTGACGCACGTGCGAGCCTCCACCTCCGCCTCCCTCCTTCAGGCGGCGGTGGTGGAGCGGGTGATGATCCTAGCGGTTGACGGTGGGCTGGTGGCTACGGCGGCCGACGATGGGGTAGCGGGTGATGATCCCGGCTTTCGACGGTGGTGTGGCGGCAACGGCGGCCGGCAATAGCTGCCGACGGGCAGTGCTACCTCTTGAGCACTGCGTTGGTTTTCCCTTGAAGAGGAAAGGGTGATGCAGCAAACTAGCATAAGTATTTCCCTCAGTTTTTGAGAACCAAGGTATCAATCCAGTAGGAGGCGACGCTCAAGTCCCTTGCACCTACACAAACAAATAAGAACCTTGCAACCAACGCGATAAAGGGGTTGTCAATCCCTTCACGGCCACTTGCAAAAGTGAGATCTGATAGAGAAGATAAGATAATATTTTTGGTATTTTTATGATAAAGACTAAAAGTAAACAAAAAAAATAAACGGTGCCAGAAATAGCTTGTTGACGGGAGATTAATATGATGGAAAATAGACCTGGGGGCCATAGGTTTCACTAGTGGCTTCTCTCAAGATAGCATAAGTATTAAGGTGGGTAAACAAATTACTGTCGAGCAATTGATAGAATTGAGCATATTTATGAGAATATCTAGGTATGATCATGTATATAGGCATCACGTCCGTGACAAGTAGACTGACTCCTGCCTGCATCTACTACTATTACTCCACACATCGACCGCCATCCAGCATGCATCTAGAGTATTAAGTTCATAAGAACGGAGTAACACTTTAAGCAAGATGACATGATGTAGAGGGATAAACTCATGCAATATGATATAAACCCCATCTTTTTATCCTCGATGGCAACAATACAATACGTGTCGTTTCCCTTTCTGTCACTGGGATCGAGCACCATAAGATTGAACCCAAAGCCAAGCACTTCTCCCATTGCAAGAAAGATCAATCTAGTAGGCCAAACCAAACTGATAATTCGAAGAGACTTGCAAAGATAACCAATCATACACAAAAGAATTCAGATAAGATTCAAATATTGTTCATAGATAATCTTGATCATAAACCCACAATTCACCGGCTCTCGACAAACACACCGCAAAAGAAGATTACATCGAATAGATCTCCAAGATGATCGAGGAGAACTTTGTATTGAGATCCAAAGAGAGAGAAGAAGCCATCTAGCTACTAGCTATGGACCCGAAGGTCTGAAGTAAACTACTCACACATCACCAGAGAGGCCATGGAGTTGATGTAGAGGCCCTCCGTGATCGATGCCCCCTCCGGCGGAGCTCCGGAAAAGGCCCCAAGATGGGATCTCTTGGGTACAGAAGGTTGCGGCGGTGGAAATAGGGTTTCATGGTGCTCCTGGATGTTTTCGGGGAATATGAATATATATAGGAGGAAGAAGTAGGTCGGTGGAGCAACGAGGGGCCCACGAGGGTGGAGGGAACGCCCACTGCCCCGTGGCTTCCTCGATTGTTTCTTGACCTCCACTCCAAGTCCCCTGGATCACGTTTGTTACAAAAATAACTCTCCCGAAGGTTTCATTCCGTTTGATATTCCTTTTCTGTGAAACACTAAAATAGGCAAAAAATAGCAATTTGCACTGGGCCTTGGGTTAATAGGTTAGTCCCAAAAATAATATAAAAGTGTAAAATAAAGCCCATTAACATCCAAAACAGAATATATGATAGCATGGAACAATCAAAAATTATAGATACATTGGAGACGTATCAAGCATCCCCGTGCTTAATTCCTGCTCGTCCTTGAGTAGGTAAATGATAAAAACATAATTTTTGATGTGGAATGCTTTCTAGTATATTCTCAATGTAATTCTCTTTATTGTGGCACGAATATTCAGATCCGAAAGATTCAAGATGAAAGTTTAATATTGACATAAAAATAATAATACTTCAAGCATAGTAACTAAGTAATTATGTCTTCTCAAAATAACATGGCAAAAGAAAGTTCATCCCTACAAAATCATATAGTTTGGTCATGCTCCACTTTCTTCACATAAGAATGCTCTCATCATGCACAACCCCGATGACAAGCCAAGAAATTGTTTCACACTTTAGTAATCTCAAACTTTTTTCAACTTTCACGCAATACATGAGCGTGAGCCATGGATATAGCACTATGGGTGGAATAGAATATGATGATGGGGGTTATGTGGAGAAGACAAAAAGGAGAAAGTCTCACATTGACGCGGCTAATCAATGGGCTAGGGAGATGCCCATCAATTGATGTCAATGCAAGGAGTAGGGATTGCCATGCAACGGATGCACTAGAGCTATAAATGTATGAAAGCTCAACAAAAGAAACTAAGTGGGTGTGCATCCAACTTGCTTGCTCACGAAGACCTAGGGCACTTGAGGAAGCCCATGATGAAGATATGCACCTAGGGTAGGGTCATAGGCCTGACCTAGACACCCTCCCCTAGGACGTCACCTTAAAACCAGAAGCATTCGAAGAGGAGTCATCATCCACTCGACCATGAGGACTTCCACTCGGAAGACTTGAAGTCACTCGACCGCAGGGACTGTCACTCGACCACCAGAAGGTCTAAGGTCACTCCAGACCACAACGGTCGGACATCACCTCATAGCTTTAATGGTCATTATGTCTCTTTATTTACTAGCGTTACCAGTAATGTCTCCCATTTAATGTACCTTAAACCCTTTGTAACGTGGGCCGGCTGGGGTCCTGGCGCACTCTATATAAGCCACCCCCCTCCACAGGCACAAGGGTTCGCATCTTTTGTAAACACACACACACACACATATAATCCAGTCGACCGCCTCAGTGCACCGAGACGTAGGGCTGTTACTTCTTCCGAGAAGGGCCTAAACTCGTAAAACTCGTGTGTACTACTCCATAGCTAGGATCTTGCCTCCTCATACCTACCCCCCATTCTACTGTCAGTCTTAGAACCACGACAGTTGGCGCCCACCTTGGGGCAGGTGTCTTAGCAGTTTATTGGAGAAGTTGCGATTCTTCCGATTCCCATCATCATGGTTTCCGGCGGAGGATTGGCTGAAGGCCGCGAGATCCGTCTCGACTCACTCGTCTTCATCGCCGACGACTCCGCTTGGCTCCACGAGGCTCCACTGGACGTCGAGGCGCTCCCCGTCTGCGGGGCGACGCACTTCCGCGCCTGCGTCCGCGGTGTCCTTCCTCGTCAGCCGTTGACTCAGTATCGGTCGGCTCCTATGACATCCTCGCTTCCCGTTGTTCGCCCGCGCCAACGATCCGGTCGGTCGCGGCTTCAGCGGTGGGTGAGGCATGCGGTGGCCCGCCAATCGGCCACCCCACAAATCACGGTGATCGAGACTGATGGAATTCTCTACGGCCTGTTCGACTGGCTCCGTCGAGACTGCATCCGAGTGCGACAGCAGCGACCCCGCGATGGAAGTTTTGATGGTCAATGGACCCCGCAGTCCTCCTGGCTTCACCCGTGAAGATGGTGGTGATGGCGTCGGCGACCCATCACATGCCCACGAGGAGTACTGCCCCGAGCCCCTCGCTTCGCAGCAGAGGGAAGAGCTTCGCCGCTATAACATGGATGCACTTCGCCGCTGCAACTCGAATAGCAGAGTCAATTCAACCTTCCCAGTCAGAAGCTGGCTGAAGTTTGATGCAGATCCGGGCTTTGCTCTGGGCAGCGGGAGAACATAATACAACAGTATCTCAGTCGTGGAATAGGATTCATAGCAGATCTGTGGTGGCAGACACTGTCCAATCTGCTCACAGCCCAAGATTGCCTCTACGGCGTGAGGAACATGGGCACCGGCAAGATCAGTATAGGAACCGCGAGCAGTATGATCATCGACTCAACCACGATGACCATCATCGAGTGCCCATGCCTCCTCCGAGGAGTGGGTCATACGTGCCTCGGCGGCAAGATGACAGGTGCCCCCACAGCGGCGAACGGAGAATTCCAGTCGACCCCAGAGAGCCAGGCTTTGGTGCAAGATCTATCCTCGTTCAAGGTCTGGTGGATAGGAACAGGGCTCACAGAGAAGGCCATGATAGAGATCATCCGACTGGAAGCAGGGTGCACGTTTTAGGACCCGAGTGTTTCAGCAGAGCCATTAGAGCATCAGTGATTCCTCCCAACTTCAGGTTGGCGACTGGAGTCAGCAAGTTCACCGGTGAGTCCAAGCCAGACACTTGGTTTGAGGACTACCGAGTGGCTGTGCAGATTGGTGGCGGCAATGATGATGTGGCTATGAAGCACCCCCCCCTTGATGTTGGAGGGCTTAGCCAGAGCGTGGTTGAATTAGTTGGCTCCTGGCAGTATATATAGTTGGGCTGAACTTGCTCGAGTGTTTGTTAGAACCTTTGAAGGAACTTGCAAAAGGCCGGCAGGGTTGACAGAATTGCAGTGTTGTGTCCAGAAACCGGATGAAACCTTGAGGGATTATATCCAGAGATGGATCACGCTGCACCATACAGTGGAGAATGTGTCAGATCACCAAGCAATTTGTGCCTTCAAGGAAGGCATTAAGTATCAGGAGTTGAATCTGAAATTCGGCCGGACAGGAGATATGACTCTGACTCGGATGATGGAGATTGCCACCAAATATGTCAATGGTGAAGAGGAAGACCGACTCCGGAGTGGCAAGCACAAAACAATCGCCCAAGAATCCGGAGGAGGGAATTCCAGTCAAAAACAGAAGCGAAAGGCTGGACCAGCTGTTCCTGGTGAAGCTTTAGCTGTTACCCAAGGAAAGTTCAAAGGAAAGCCCAAGGGGCCCTGGGCTCCCAAAAAAGTTAAGGATAAAGATGGGAATGATGTGTTGGACTTACCATGCCATATTCATACCAAAAAAGATGAAGATGGGAACATCATTTACCCTAAACACACCACTTGACAGTGTCATTTCCTTATCCAGCAGTTCCGAGAGAAACAACCCAAGGAGAAGGAAAAGGAGTCGGACGGAGGTGAGGATAGGGAGGAAGATGATGATGGTTTTCCCAATGTCAATTCCACACTGATGATTTTTGCTAATGTTGAAAGCAAAAGTCGGTTGAAAGTTATTAACAGGGAAGTAAACATGGTTGCTCCTACAACACCTAGTTATCTGAAGTGGTCTCGGACTGCCATCACATTCGACCAGTCAGACCATCTAGCTCATATAGCCACCCCTGGGAGGCAAGCACTGGTTGTCGACCCGGTAGTTGAAGGCACTCGATTGACTAAAGTGCTGATGGATGGTGGCAGTGGCCTGAATATCCTTTATGTTGAAACCTTGAAGGGAATGGGCATTCCGATGTCCAAGATTAGTGAAAGCAACATGATTTTCCATGGCATTATTCCTGGCAAGAAAGCTCAGTCACTTGGCCAGATCGCCCTTGATGTGGTTTTCGGTGATTCCAAGAATTACCGCAAGGAAAAGTTGACATTTGAGGTAGTGGATTTCAAGAGTGCTTACCATGCTATTTTGGGTAGGCCCGCTTATGCACGTTTTATGGCTCGACCATGTTACGTGTATCTCAAACTGAGGATGCCTGGTCCTAAAGGAGTAATCACTTTCACTGGCAATCGACAGAAGGCAGAAGAGTGTTTCCAAAAGGGCTCAAAAACTGCCGACGCACAGATGGTACTAGTAGAACTGCAAGAGTATCAGAAGAATGCAGATCCGAGTGATTTGCTGCGAGCCAAGAAGCCTGCCACAGACTCTGCATTTTAGTCGTCAGGGGAAACGAAGCCGATTCATATTCACCCGACCAACCCCAATGCTGCTCCGACCCATATCTCGTCAACACTCGATAGCAAATAGGAAGAAGCGCTCATCCAGTTCCTCCGTGAGAACTAGGACATCTTTGCATGGAAACCTTCTGACATGCCGGGTGTACCCAGGGGACTGGCTGAGCATCGTTTGCGAGTCGGCCCAAAGGTAAAACCAGTCAAGGAACATCTCCGACGGTCTGCCGTCCAGAAGAGAAAAACAATCGACGAGGAAGTGGCTCGGATCCTAGCAGCTGAGTTCATCCATGAAATCTACCACTCCGAGTGGCTCGCCAATGTTGTCATGGTCCCCAAGAAGGACGACTCACTTCGCATGTGCATTCACTTCAAGCATATCAATCGGGCCTGCCTGAAAGATCATTTCCCTCTCCCCCGCATCGACCAAATCGTCGACTCAACTGCAGGGTGTGAGCGTTTGTCTTTTTTGAACGCCTATTCTGGGTACCATCAGATCCGACTATATGGTCCTGATGAGATAAAAACGGCTTTCATCACTCCATTCAGATGCTTTTGTTATGTCATTATGCCATTCGGCTTGAAGAATGCCGGAGCCACATTCATGAGGATGATCCAGAAGTGTCTACTCACTCAAATCAGTCAAAATGTGGAAGCATACATGGATGACATTGTGGTCAAGTCACGTAAAGGTTCTGACCTATTAGCTGACCTTGCTGAAACCTTTGCCAATCTCAGAAGATATGATATCAAGCTTAATCCATCAAAATGCACATTCGGAGTTCCTAGCGGAAAGTTACTTGGTTTTCTCGTTTCCGAATGAGGGATCGACGCTAACCCAGAGAAAGTTGGTGCTATACTTCGGATGAAATGCCCTATGCGTGTGCACGATATCCAGAAGCTTACTAGTTGTTTGGCCGCCTTGAGTCGATTCATTTCTCGTCTCGGTGAAAAGGCATTGCCTCTTTATCGACTGATGAAGAAGTCTGATAAGTTCGAGTGGACTCCCGAAGCTGACGCGGCGTTTGCAGAGCTCAAAGCCCTGCTTTCCACCCAGCCGGTGCTTGGTGCGCCAATCAGCAAAGAGCCTTTACTGCTTTATATTGCAGCCACTGGACAAGTTGTCAGTACAGTACTCATGGTCGAGCGGGAAGAAGAAGGAAAAGCCTATAAAGTTCAGCGCCCAGTATATTATGTTTCTGAAGTTCTGACTCCGTCGAAACAAAGATATCCACATTATCAGAAGCTTGTTTATGGGATTTACATGACCATCAAGAAAGTTGCACACTACTTCTCTGATCATTCCATTATAGTCATCAGCGACGCTCCATTATCAGAGATTCTGAACAACAGAGACGCAATTGGTCGAGTGGAAAAGTGGGCGATTGAACTCCTTCCCCTGGACATCAAATTTGAGGCAAAGAAGGCCATCAAGTCCCAAGCAATGGCTGATTTCCTCGCCGAGTGGATCCAACAACAACTTCCGGCCCAAATCCACTTGGAGCATTGGACCATGTTCTTTGATGGGTCCAAGATGTTGAATGGTTCCGGTGCTGGGGTGGTGTTGGTATCCCCCCGCGGTGACAAACTCAGCTATGTTCTCCAGATTCACTTTGACTCCTCCAACAATGAAGCCGAATATGAGGCACTTCTGTACGGGTTGCGCATGGCCATTTCACTCGGCATCCATCGCCTCATGGTCTATGGCGACTCAGATTTGGTGGTCAATCAAGTAATGAAGGAGTGGGATGTCAGAAGCCCAGCTATGTCTGGTTATTGCAATGTGGTGAGAAAGCTAGAAAAGAGATTTGAGGTATTAGAGCTCCATCACATCCCTCGACTGAAAAATCAAGCGGCCGATGATCTGGGAAAGATAGGCTCAAAAAGAGAAGCTGTTCCCAGCAATGTTTTCCTGGAGCATATTCATACACCTTTAGTTCAAGAAGATCCCTTCACTGAAGAGCCCCCACAGTCGTAGAGTGCCACCGATCCGATTGAAATCGAGATTCTAGCTGTGGTCGACTTGATCATGGAAGTTTTGGTCATCACCCCCGATTGGACAGTACCATATATCACATACATTCTTAGAAGGGAACTTCCAAAAGATGAAGAAGAGGCTCGACAGATCGTCCGTCGATCTAAAGCCTTTACTGTGATAAGAGGACAGTTGTTCAGAGAAAGTGTGACTGGAGTTTGCCAGAAATGCATAACACTTAAAGAAGGTCGAGTGATCCTCAATGACATCCACTCGGGGACCTGTGGTCATCATGCATTCTCTTGGACCATTGTGGCCAAAGCATACTGAGCGGGATTTTACTGGCCGCGGGCAAATGAGATGGCACAAGAAATAGTCGACAGATGTGAAGGTTGCCAGTTTTACTCCAACATGTCTCACAAGCCTGCGTCGGCCCTGAAGACCATTCCACTTGTATGGCCCTTTGCTGTTTGGGGATTGGACATGGTTGGACCTCTGACGACTGGTAGGAGTGGATTCACTCGTGTGCTTGTAGCAGTCGACAAGTTCACCAAGTGGATTGAGGACAAGCCTATCAAGAACCTTGATGCCAGCACTGCTGTCAGCTTCATTAGAGAGATAACATTCAGATATGGTGCTCCCCACATCATCATCACTGACAACGGATTGAACTTCGACTCTGATGAGTTCAGAACTTTCTGTGCTTCACAAGGTACTCGAGTCGACTATGCCTCAGTTGCCCATCCCTAGTCGAATGGACAAGCTGAAAGAGCAAATGGACTGATTCTCAAAGGATTGAAACCCCGACTGATGCGTGACCTCAAACACGCAGCAGGAGCCTGGATCGACAAACTTCCATCAGTATTGTGGGGATTGAGGACAACTCCCAATCGGTCGACTGGCAGAACCCCGTTTTTCTTGGTCTACGGAGCTAAAGCTGTACTTCCGAGTGACTTGCTCCACAATGCGCCTCGAGTCGAGCTTTTCTCAGAGGAAGAAGCAGAACAGGCACGACAAGATGCAGTTGATCTCTTGGAAGAAGAGAGAGATATGGCCTTGATACGATCAACCATCTATCAGCAAGACCTACGTCGATTCCATGCCAGAAACGTGAGGGGTCGAGCATTTCAAGAGGGAGACTTGGTTCTCCGAGTGGATCAACAGAAACCACACAAGCTTGCTCCCTCTTGGGAAGGCCCCTTCGTTATCACTAGAGTACTCCACAATGGAGCGTACCACCTCTACGATGTTGAGCACAAGAAAGACGAGCTGCACGCTTGGAATGCGGAGCTGCTTCGCCCCTTTTATACCTAATAACTCAGTCTGTTGAGATGTAATAAGAAGCACCTTTGTAGTTTGATTATCAAAGACAAGAGTTTTTACAATCTTATGAAAATGATTGTTGATTGTTTACATTTGTTTCTAAAATCCCCCAGTGGGTGGCTTAGCTGCGAATCCGTTTTGCCTAAGTTGAAAAAATCCTACCGAGTGATGATGAAGTCTCTCACTCAGAGGCTTAGCTGCAGTCCAGTACTCGCCTAAGTTGAAGAAAAATCCTACCGAGTGATGAGCAAGTCTCTCACTCGGGGGCTTAGCTGCAGTCCAGTACTCACCTAAGTTGAAATAATCCTACCGAGTGATGAGCAAGTCTCTCACTCGGGGGCTTAGCTGCAGTCTAGTACTCGCCTAAGTTGAAAAAATCCCACCGAGTGATGAGCAAGTCTCTCACTCGGGGGCTTAGCTGCAGTCCAGTACTCGCCTAAGTTGAAAAAATCCTACCGAGTGATGAGCTAGTCTCTCACTCGGGGGCTTAGCTGCAGTCCAGTACTTGCCTAAGTTTCAGAAATCCTACCGAGTGATGAGCAGGCCTCTCACTTGGAGGCTTAACTACGGACCCGTTTTGCCTAAGTTTCAAAAATCCTACCGGGTGATGAGCAAACCTCACACTCGGAGGCTTAGCTGCAGCCCAATGCTCGCCTAAGTTTCAAAAATCCTACCGAGTGATGAGCAAACCTCACACTCGGGGGCTTAGCTGCAGCCCAGTGCTCGCCTAACTTTCAAAAATCCTACCGAGTGATGAGCAAACCTCACACTGGGGGCTTAGCTGCAGCCCAATGCTCGCCTAAGTTTCAAAAATCCTACTGAGTGATGAGCAAACCTCACACTCGGGGGCTTAGCTGCAGCCCAATGCTCGCCTAAGTTTCAAAAATCCTACCGAGTGATGAGCAAAACTCACACTCGGGGGCTTAGCTGCAGCCCAGTGCTCGCCTAAGTTTCCAAAATCCTACCGAGTGATGAGCAAACCTCACACTCGGGGAGCTTAGCTGCAGCCTGGTGCTTGCCTAAGTTTAAAAAACTATCCCTATCCGCAAGGACGACGAGGTGCAGGTCGAGTGCAATCCTCTCCACGGAGCTACACTACAAGTACAATGTCCGCTCCATCCCTATCCGCAAGGACGACGAGGTGCAGGTCAACTACAATCCTCTCCACGGAGCTACGCTACAAGTACAATGTCCGCTCCATCCCTATCCGCAAGGACGACGAGGTGCAAGTCGACTGCAATCCTCTCCACGGAGCTACGCTACAAGTACAATGTCCACTCCGTCCCTATCCGCAAGGATGACGAGGTGCAGGTCGACTGCAATCCTCTCCACGTGGCTACGCTACAAGTAGAATGTCCGCTCCATCCCTATCCGCAAGGACAACGAGGTGCAGGTCGACTGCAATCCTCTCTACGGAGCTGCGCTACTAGTATAATGTCCACTCCATCCCTATCCGCAAGAACGACGAGGTGCAGGCCGACTGCGATATCCCCCTCAGAGTTGCATCTCAAAGAATATTCCGAGTGAAGATTAAGTTCCACTCGAAGATAAATGCAAGCGCATGCAGAAGATAAACCAAGATCAAATAAAATCTCAAAGGTCTCAGGACGAAGACAAAAGTACTCAGGCATCGGACCCGAAAGAGTTTAACGGTTACAATAACCACTCGGCATACCGAGGCAAATTTAAAGCAAGTTTGAGTATCAAGTTGGTTCACTCAGCAGGAGGTGGACTGGCAGGCTCGATGAACTCGTCCAAGTCGACCCCGTCTGCGATCCGAGTGGCAGTAGCAATGAAAGTTTCCATGAAGGACTGGAACTCGTGCCTTTTTGTGTTGGCAACCTTGATCGCTGCCAGCTTCTCTTCTCGAGCATCTCTGCAGTGGACCCTGACCAGCGACAGAGCCACGTCAGCACCGCAGCGGGCGGAGGACTTCTTCCATTCCTGCACTCGGCCAGGGACCTCATTGAGTCGAGCCATCAGAGACTCGAGATCATTCTGAAGTGTTGCCCTTGGCCAAAGCGATGAGTCGATACGTGAAACTGCCACCTTTAGACGGGCAAGGTAACTTGTAACACTGGCGACGTGGGATTCCAGTCGAAGCACATTCATAGTAGCCTCGTCGCCAACTAGAGAAAGGACTGGGTCCAATCCCGTCTCGATCTGTCCAGTCTCCTCTTCAAAGTTTTGGCAGAATTCTGCAGTCAAGGAGTTAATGAGTCGACTGGCCAAGACTAACCTGCAAACAGTAAAACAATCAAGTAAAAGAGGATACCTTCGAGCATAAGAAAGAGTTTCTTGGCGAGAGCCTTCAAATAAGCTTCCAGATCGTTCCTCCTACGCGTCATGCTTTCCAGCTGGTCGGTCAGAGCCACCTTATCTTTCTTCAGATGAGTTGCCTCTCGATTGGATTCGGTGAGGGACGACTTCAGCTTGTTGATTTCTTCCTCTAGCACGCCGACTGAAGCCAGTTTCTGGTCAGCAAGGGCAGCCTTCTCTTGAGCCTCTTTCTGCGCAGCTACAAGGTTAAAGTCTTTCTTCTCCAGGGCCAGCCTCATTTTCTCTGCAAAATACACATTTAGATCAAACAGAAGATCGAAGGGATAATTTAAAGGACGATCGACATGAGCAGTCGATAGGCTGTTACCTTCCATACTGGCAACATCATCTTGAGCCTTCTTCAAGTTTTGCTGGGCCAGCTCCAGGTCAAGGTGGAGTTGCCTCTGCTTCTCCTCAAACTCGGCGAACTTGGAAATGAGGGTACAAGATTTCTGCAATAAGTAAAACACATATCAATCGACGAGATCAAAGATTATTTACTTCCGAGTGAATAAAGCTTCAAGACTAAAAGAAAATTACTTAGACCCCAGCCGACTGCCAGCAGTCGAGTGCGGTCTCGGGGACTACACCTAGTTGGTGCACTTGGCGTGCCCCCACTGGTTTGGATTCCATTCGGCTGATCCGCCCAGACCGAATTAAAAAAAGTGCTCAGACCCCAGTCGACTGCCAGCAGTCGACTGCGGTCTCGGGGACTACACCCAGTGGGTGCACTTAGCGTGCCCCCACTAGTTCAGATCTCACTCGACCAGACCGAGTGGAAGAGTGCAAATAATACAGACGACAAAACACCCAGTGGGTGTACAGATTCGAAGCAGGCAATAAGAGATTGTGCGAAGGGAAATATTCAGGTAGCATATCCTAACAAGATAAGTTCAGTCAAAAGTCAAGTTCAGTCAGAAGTTAACTTACTTGGACATTGGCTCGAAGAGCCGTGCTGGCGTCGTAAGCAGCCTGACTATTGTCATGCACTACCTTCATCCGCTCCATCATTACACCAGCCTGACGGATAGCCTCCGCGGCGGCGTCCGACTGGCTTTCCGGAACATGATAGGTGGTGAAGAAGGGGACAGACGGTCCAGACGTAGCAGCTTGGGGCTCCAAGGCATGAGGTTGGATGGCTGAAGAAAACACTAGTACAGTCAACGGTGCGGGGTGCTCACTCGACACTGGGACAACAAAGGTTACAGAGGCTCTACTCGCATATTCTGGCCGTTGGACTGTTGGTTCTGTTGCCGGTTCCGACCGAGATATCCTGCCAGCTGTTGTTTTCTTGCTCTTCCTGGGCCTCAGCGGCACGTCCTCGTCGTCATCCGGAAGCTCAATGACATTGGGAGGGGCTGCAAAAAAGTCAGTCGACTCCAGATGAGTCACCAGAAGTTAATCGACCATACAATCGAGAACGAGATCACGAGGTTTATACCTGGATTGGAGGTGACCGCATCTTCCATGTCCTCGTCTTCATACTAGCGAATGGAAGTCCCAGAGGTAGCGGCACTACAAATTTCAGAGTTCAGTCAGTCATGTCTGACGAAATGAATCGACTCAAATCCAGATTCATACTAAAGCAGGAAATCAAGTCCAACTAATACCCGAAAGTAATGGGGATGGCACTTTGATCTTCGGCAAGGCCTTTGGCGGTTTGGACGGCGCAGCTTTCGGTTGCTTCAACGCCTTTTCGGTCGGTGCCGGAGAAGACGTTCAAGGGCGCTTCGATGACTGCCTAGTCTGCGCGGTCGCCTTGCCGCGGGCACTTGCTGGATCGTGAGAAAGCTTGGATCGTTTCTCCCTACGAGGAGGAGAGTCGACCTCTTCTTCATCACTCGGGTCGTCGCTGTCCTCGTCTTCCTCGTCGTCAGAGCGCCATTTACCGCTCTCACCTCCACTCACTTCTCCCTCTGGGTCCTGCTCTAGCTCCCCGTTGGGCATCGAGTACATCTCAGTCAGGGCCTAGAAGACAACAAACAAGACAAGAGGCAGTCGGGTGACAGCAGACAACAACTTGATAAATCAAGAAAACACTCGACCATGTGGAATCATACCTTGTCAATCTCGTATGAGTTATTGAGTGGTGTAATCCTCCGGGATCACCTGGGGTTGTCTTTGTTGCCAGTGATACTCTTCAGCCACCCTTCCAACGTAGCATCATCAACCTCCTCTAGATGGATCCGAGTGGTGTTGTCGATGCCCGAATACATCCACATCGGATGGTCACGGGCTTGAAGTGGTTGGATGCGTCGCCTGAGGCAGACCTCCAACAGATCCATACCGGTTACCCCATCATGAACAAGTTGAACTACTCACTCGACCAGCACCTTCACTTGCGCCTTCTCCTCTGGGATCACTTTCAAAGCAGAGGGCTTCTTCACTCGGGCCATGGAAAAGGGGGCAAGTCCAGTCGACTGACCTGGAGTCAGCTGGTCCTTGCAGTAGAACCAGGTCGACTACCACCCTCGAACCGACTCAGGAAGGATCATGGCTGGGAAAGTACTCTTACTCCTCATTTGGATCCCAAGACCCCCGCACATCTGAATCACTTGCGTTCTCCCTTCTTGACCGACTGAGAACGACAGGTGAATATGTTCTTGAAGAGCCCCCAGTGTGGCCTACAGCCCAGGAAGCTCTCGCACATGGACACAAAAGCAGCAAGATACACGATGGTGTTCGGGGTGAAGTGGTGGAGTTGCGCCCCGAAGAAGTTCAAGAAACCTCGAAAGAAAGGGTGGGGAGTCAAGGAAAACCCGCGGTCGACGTGAGTAGCGAGGAGGACGCGCTCACCCTCCTGTGGCTGCGGCTCGGTCTCATTCATCGGGAGTCACGCCGATTCATGGGGAATCAATCCCCCTCGACCAGATCATCGATGCCGTCCTGGCGGATCATCGAGCGAATCCAGTCGCCCTGGATCTAGCCCGGCAGCAAGCCGACCCTCGAAGAAGATCCACCCCGGCCGGACTTCTTCCCCTTCGCCTTCGCCGTCGCCTTCTTTGCACGCTCCAACGCCACCGTCTTCTCCTTCCACATGGCAGCGGATCGAGTTCGAACGGAGCGACGACACCGAGAACGGAGGCAGTTGCGGTGGAGAAAACAGAGGAGGAAGGGGAAGAATGGGAACGCATTGTGCGAAAAACCCCCGTTCGATGCCTTATATGAAGTCATTTCTGAGTGGCTGACTCGTGGGCCCAGGCGATCCGATCAAATCCCGCAACAGTCGCACATGCGATACATGGTGAAAAAGGTGGCGCAGTGATCGAGGCGGCCTGCCTAATCCATCCCGATTACTGCGGCCTCCTCCGCCTGGTCCGCTTCCCAAAATTCAAATCCCGCGAAATCCGCAGGCAGCAGAACAACCCGTCAGATGGAGGATTTTTCCCATATCAACACTCGAAGCTTAACAATGCAAGTTCACTCGACAAAACCAAGAATGGATCAAGGCGACTGAACAAGCAGTTGAAGTCATCATGGATGTTCATTCGACCTTTATACAAGACATTTCCGAAGCGCAAAAGCTGAATCGGAGAGGTTATCAACTCCTTCTCCACTCGAACCCTGAACCATTCGGGGGCTAATGATGAAGATATGTACCTAGGGTAGGGTCATAGGCCTGACCTAGACACCCTCCCCTAGGACGTCACCTTAAAACCAGAAGCATTCGAAGAGGAGTCATCATCCACTCGACCATGAGGACTTCCACTCGGAAGACTTGAAGTCACTCGACCGCAGGGACTGTCACTCGACCACCAGAAGGTCTAAGGTCACTCCAGACCACAACAGTCGGACATCACCTCATAGCTTTAATGGTCATTATGTCTCTTTATTTACTAGCATTACCAGTAACTTCTCCCCTTTAATGTACCTTAAACCCTTTGTAACGTGGGTCGGCTGGGGTCCTGGCGCACTCTATATAAGCCACCCCCCTCCACAGGCACAAGGGTTCGCATCTTTTGTAAACACACACACATATAATCCAGTCGAGCGCCTTAGGGCACCGAGACGTAGGGCTGTTACTTCTTCCGAGAAGGGCCTGAACTCAAAAAACTCATGTGTACAACTACTCCATAGCTAGGATCTTGCCTCCTCATACCTACGCCCATTCTACTGTAAGTCTTAGAACCACAATAGCCCATTGTTGGAATATACAAGCCAAGTTCTATAATGAAATATTCCCACTAGTATATGAAAGTGACAAAACAAGAGACTCTCTATCATAAAGATCATGGTGCTACTTTGAAGCACAAGTGTGGAAAAAAGGATAGTAGCATTGCCTCTTTTTATTTCTTCTTCTTCTTTTTTCTCTTTTTTGGGCCCTTTTTTTATTTGTCCTTTCTTTTTCTTTTTTTATTTGGGACAATGCTCTATTAATGATGATCATCACACTTTTATTACTTACAACTCAAGAATTACAACTCAATACTTAGAACAAAATATGACTCTATATGAATGCCTCCGACGGTGTACCGGGATGCCCAATGAATCAAGAGTGACATGTATGAAAAATTATGAATGGTGGCCTTGCCACAAATACGATGTCAACTACATGATCATGGAAGGCAATATGACAATGATGAAACGTGTCATAATGAACGGAACGGTGGAAAGTTGCATGGCAATATATCTCGGAATGGTTATGGAAATTCCATAATAGGTAGGTATGGTGGCTGTTTTGAGGAAGATATAAGGAGGTTTTTGTGTGACAGAGCGTATCATATCACAGGTTTTGGATGCACCGGCGAAGTTTGCACCAACTCTCAAGGTGAGAAAGGGCAATGCATGGTACCGAAGAGGCTAGCAATGATGGAAGGGTGAGAGTGCGTATAATCCATGGACTCAACATTAGTCATAAAGAACTCACATACTTATTGCAAAAATCTACAAGTCATCAAAAACCAAGCATTACGCGCATGCTTCTAGGGGGATAGATTGGTAGGAAAAGACCATCGCTCGTCTCCGACTGCCACTCGTAAGGAAGACAATCAAATAACACCTCATGTTTCAAATTTGTCACACAACGGTCACCATACATGCATGCTACGGGACTTGCAAACTTCAACACAAGTATTTCTAAAATTCACAACTACTCAACTAGCACACTCTAATATCACCACCTTTATATCTCAAAACAATTATCAAGTATCAAACTTCTCCTAGTACTCAATGCACTTTTTATGAAAGTTTTTATTATACCAATCTTGGATGCCTATTATATTAGGACTAAATTCATAACCGAAGCAAATTACCATGCTGTTATAAAGGACTCTCAAAATAATATAAGTGAATCATGAGAGATCAATTATTTATATAAATTAAAACCGCCATCGTGCTTTAAAAAGATATAAGTGAAGTACTAGAGCAAAATTATCTAGCTCAAAAGATATAAGTGAAGCACATAGAGTATTCTAATAAATTACAATTCATGTGTGTCTGTGTACAGCAAGGATGATTATGGTAAACTAAAAAGCAAAGACTCAAATCATACAAGACGCTCCAAGCAAAACACATATCATGTGGTGAATAAAAATATAGGTCCAAGTAAAGTTACCGATGGACGAAGATGAAAGAGGGGATGCCTTCCGGGGCATCCCCAAGCTTAGGCTTTTGGTTGTCCTTGTATTTTACCTTGGGGTGCCTTGGGAATCCCCAATCTTAGGCTCTTGCCACTCCTTGGCCCATAATCCATCAAATCCTTACCCAAAACTTGAAAACTTCACAACACAAAACTTAGACAGAAAATCTCATGAGCCACGTTAGTGAAAGAAAACAAACCACCACTTCAAGGTACTGCAATGAACTCATTATTTATTTATATTGGTGTTAAACCTATTGTATCCAACTTCTCTATGGTTTATAAACTCTTTTACTAGCCATAGATTCATCAAAATAAGCAAACAACACACGAAAAACAGAATCTGACAAAAACAGAACAGTCTGTAGTAATCTGTATGTTTCGAACACTTCTGAAACCCCCAAAATTCTAAAATAAATTTCTGGACGTGAGGACTTTATCTATTAATCATATTCAAAAATAATTAACTAAATAGCACTCTCCAATAAAAAATGGCATCAATTCTCGTGAGCGCTAAAGTTTCTGTTTTTTACAGCAAGATCGCAAAGACTTTCCCCAAGTCTTCCCAAAGGTTCTACTTGGCACAAACACTAATTAAAAGCATAAAACCACATCTAAACAGAGTCTAGATGAATTATTTATTACTAAACATAATCAAAAATCATGAAACAAAAATAAAATTGGGTTGCCTCCCAACAAGCGCTATCGTTTAACGCCCCTAGCTAGGCATAAAAGCAAGGATAGATCTAAGTATTGCCATCTTTGGCAGAAAATCCATAAGTGGCTCTCATAATAGATTCATAAGGTAATTTAATCTTTTTTCTAGGGAAGTGTCCCATGCCTTTCCTTAACGGAAATTGGAATATAATATTCCCTTCCTTCATATCAATAATTGCACCAATTGTTCTATGGAAAGGTCTACCAAGAATAATAGGACATGAAGGATTGCAATCTATATCAAGAACAATAAAATCTACGGGCACATAGTTCCTATTTGCAAGAATAATAACATCATTAATTCTTCCCATAGGTTCTTTATAGTGGAATCCGCAAGATTCAAGTTTAAAGAACAATCATCAAATTCACGGAATCCTAGCAAATCAAACAAAGTTTTTGGGATCGTGGAAACACTAGCACCCAAATCACACAAAGCATAGCATTAATGATCTTTAATTTTAATTTTAATTGTGGGTTCCCACTCATCATAAAGTTTTCTAGGGATAGAAACTTCCAACTCAAGTTTTTCTTCGTAAGATTGCATCAAAGCATCAATGATATGTTTAGTAAAGGCTTTATTTTGGCTATAAGCATAAGGAGAATTTAGCACGGATTGTAACAAGGAAATACAATCTATCAAAGAGAAATTATCATAATTAAATTCCTTGAAATCCAAAATAGTGGGTTCATTGCTATATAAAGTTTTAACCTCTTCAATCCCACTTTTACCAATTTTTGCATCAAGATCTAAAAACTCTGAATTTTTGGGACGCCTTTTAACTAAAGTTGACTCATCTCTAGTCCCATCATAATCAAGATTCATATTGCAAAACAAAGATTTAATAGGAGACACATCAATAACTTTTAGATCTTCATCTTTATTATCATGGAAACTAGAAGAACATGCTTTAACAAAGCAATCTTTCTTAGCACGCATCCTAGCGGTTCTTTCTTTGCACTCATCAATGGAAATTCTCATGGCTTTGAGAGACTCATTGATATCATGCTTAGGTGGGATAGATCTAAGTTTCAAATAATCAATATCAAGAGAAATTATATCCACGTTCCTTGCCAATTTATCAATCTTAGGCAATTTTTCTTCAAGCAAAGCATTGAAATTCTTTTGAGAAATCATAAATTATTTAACACTAGTCTCAAAATCAGAGGGAATATTATTAAAATTTCCATAAGAGTTGTTGTAGGAATTACCATAATTATTAGAGGAATTACTAGGGAACGACCTAGGATTAAAGTTTCCTCTATACGCGTTACCAAAATTATTCCTACCAACAAAATTCACATCCATAGATTCATTATTATTATCAATCAAAGTAGACAAAGGTATATCATTAGGATCAGAAGAAATACTCTTATTAGATTTTTTTTCATAAATTCATCCATCTTTCCACTCAAAGCATTAATTTCTTCTATCGCATGCACTTTTTTACTAGTAGATCTTTAAGTGTGCCATTGAGAATAATTAACCATAATATTATCTAGGAGTTTAGTAGCTTCTCCTAAAGTGATTTCCATAAAAGTGCCCCCCCCCCCGCGGCCGAATCTAAAAGATTTCTAGAAGCAAAGTTCAATCCGGCATAAATTTTTTGTATAATCATCCAAAGATTCAAACCATGTGTAGGGCAATTACGTACCATTAATTTCATCCTCTCCCAAGCTTGTGCAACATGCTCATGATCTAGCTGTTTAAAGTTTATAATATCGTTCCTAAGAGAGATGATCTTAGCGGGAGTAAAATACTTAGAGATAAAAGCATCTTTGCACTTATTCCAAGAATCAATGCTATTTTTAGGCAAAGATGAAAGCCAAGACTTAGCACGATCTCTAAGCGAAAACGGAAATAGCTTCAGTTTAACAATATCATTGTCCACATCTTTCTTCTTTTGCATATCACACAAATCAACAAGGTTATTTAGATGGGTAGCAGCATCTTCACTAGGAAGGCCAGAAAGCGGATTTTTCATGACAAGATTCAGCAAGGCATCATTGATTTCACAAGATTCAGCATCGGTAAGAGGAGCAATCGGAGTTCTAGTAAAATCATTATTGTTGGTATTGGAAAAGTCACACAATCTAGTATTATCTTTAGCCATCGTGACAAGCAAGCAATCCAACACATGAGCAAACAAGAACCAAGCGAAAAAGAGGCGGACGGAAAGAGAGGGCGAATAAAACGGCAAGGGTGAAGTGGGGGAGAGGAAAACGAAAGGCAAATGGCAAATAATGTAATGCGAGGGATAATAGTTTGTGATGGGTACTTGGTATGTCTTGACTTGTGCGTAGACTCCCCGGCAACGGCGCCAGAAATCCTTCTTGCTACCTCTTGAGCACTGCGTTGGTTTTCCCTTGAAGAGGAAAGGGTGATGCAGCAAAGTAGCGTAAGTATTTCCCTCAGTTTTTGAGAACCAAGGTATCAATCCAGTAGGAGGCCACGCTCAAGTCCCTTGCACCTACACAAACAAATAAGAACCTTGCAACCAACACGATAAAGGGGTTGTCAATCCCTTCACGGCCACTTGCGATATGATAGAGAAGATAAGATAATATTGTTGGTATTTTTATGATAAAGACTAAAAGTAAAGAAAGCAAAATAAACGGTGCCAGAAATAGCTTGTTGACGGGAGATTAATATGATGGAAAATAGACCCGGGGGACATAGGTTTCACTAGTGGCTTCTCTCAAGATAGCATAAGTATTACGGTGGGTAAACAAATTACTGTCAAGCAATTGATAGAATTAAACACAGTTATGAGAATATCTAGGTATGATCATGTATATAGGCATCACGTCCGTGACAAGTAGACCGACTCCTGCCTGCATCTACTACTATTACTCCACACATCGACCGCTATCCAGCATGCATCTAGAGTATTAAGTTCATAAGAACATAGTAACGCTTTAAGCAAGATGACATGATGTAGAGGGATAAACTCATGCAATATGATATAAACCCCATCTTTTTATCCTCGATGGCAACAATACAATATGTGTCGTTTCCCTTTCTGTCACTGGGATCGAGCACCGCAAGATTGAACCCAAAGCCAAGCACTTCTCCCATTGCAAGAAAGATCAATCTAGTAGGCCAAACCAAACTGATAATTCAAAGAGACTTGCAAAGATAACCAAACATACATAAAAGAATTCAGAGAAGATTCAAATATTGTTCATAGATAATCTTGATCATAAACCCACAATTCATCGGATCTCAACAAACACACCGCAAAAGAAGATTACATCGAATAGATCTCCAAGAAGATCGAGGGGAACTTTGTATTGAGATCCAAAGAGAGAGAAGAAGCCATCTAGCTACTAGCTATGGACCCGAAGGTATGAAGTAAACTACTCACACATCACCGGAGAGGCCATGGAGTTGATGTAGAGGCCCTCCGTGATCGATGCCCCCTCCGGCAGAGCTCCGGAAAAGGCCCCAAGATGGGATCTCTTGGGTACAGAAGGTTGCGGCGGTGGAATTAGGGTTTCGTGGTGCTCCTGGATGTTTTCGGGGTATATGAATATATATAGGAGGAAGAAGTAGGTCGGTGGAGCAACGAGGGGCCCACGAGGGTGGAGGGCACGCCCAGGGGGGTAGGCACGCCCCCCTGCCTCGTGGCTTCCTCAATTGTTTCTTGACGTCCACTCCAAGTCCCCTGGATCATGTTTGTTCCAAAAATAACTCTCGCGAAGGTTTCATTCCGTTTGATATTCCTTTTCTGCGAAACACTGAAATAGGCAAAAAAACATCAATTTGCACTGGGCCTTGGATTAATAGGTTAGTCCCAAAAATAATATAAAAGTGTAAAATAAAGCCCATTAACATCCAAAACAGAATATATAATAGCATGGAACAATAAAAAATTATAGATATGTTGGAGACGTATCAGGCAACGACGACGTAGCGTGTGGTCGGTGTTCCACGCACACCTAACAGGGACGCCATGCATACTACACTCCGACGGCGACTGCGCCGCCGCCGCAGTGTATCCTCCAAGCTGGAGTTGTCCTCTGATGACGGCGAAGTGGCTGAGCTACGACGATGGACCGGTGCCATTGGCGATTGTGGGAGAAGCAGATGAGATAAGCTACATGAGGGGGGGGGGAAATGTGACACATGACTCATTGGTCGTGAGGGTTTATATAGTACGCTGGTAAGCATTGAGATTTTGGAGGATTTCACCGAGTCGGGCGGGAAGCTTGCGCGGGAACCTGCGCGGTTGCGTGGGAACGGGCTCACCACCGTTTGGCCAAAAAACGCCCCCGCGCACTGCTCAAGCTTGCGCTCGAAGCCGTCTGCGGCAGCGGGGTGACATGATGTGTGAGAGGAGGACGAAAGGACATGTACACATACAATTAATAAAAAACGTTTACGATTTAATTAACTACTATACCCCCTTCTTGATTTATAAGTAGGATTTAACTAATAAAATACGAATGCATGTCACCAAAGATTATATCGTTGGATTCGTATTTGAACATAGTTTCCAGTTATACAATTTTTGTAACATGAATTAGCATTTAGTTGGTTAAATTTAAGGTTATATACTAGCAAGCGTTTGCCCGCAACACACACGGCTTATTCCATCACAAACAGCTCAGACGGATCAACTGTATGCCACCTATCGCACACGCAACTCTAATCTGATTCATGCTTGATGTCTCCTACATCACTTGCACAGTTCGTCTTTTTTGCCACGTATCACTGTGCCGGCCTCTGCTCACGTCCCTCGGCAAGCTCTGCTCGCCATTAGGTGCCGCAGCGCGCTCCGATCACGGCCGTCGGCGCTCTCTGCTCGCGTCCGTCGGCGCACTCGGCTTGTGGACAACTTTTTCTTGCGTGTTCAACTGCTATATGCATATATATGGTTGCTCGCCGTTGAGGCGACTGCGGAGCGCTCTGCTCACGTCCCTCCTTGCGTGCTCTACCAGCCGTTGGGCGTGCGCACGATCACGTTGGGGCCCCCATATGCATGCGGTTGCACCGCACATGTTGCTACGCGATGTAGTTACGTGTGGCATGATGGAGTTACGCGCTGCAAATTAGAACTGCCATCAGGGCCTGCCGATATTTCAGGCCGTCCGGCTTCCCCTTTAATTCCCGCGGCCATTATAACCTTAGTATCTTCAACCTTTCGATCGCGCCCCACAACACAACAAGCACACCCACAACGACACATAGATAGGGGGTGTCTAGCGGCGCTCCAATGGAGTTCGGCGAGCATAAAGTGGAGACCCACGCGAGGGAGACGGATCTCTCGGTGGTGTACACCATCGACCCGGCCGTGGTGGACGACATCAACACCGTTGAGCAGTTGCTTGCTCGAGACAAGTACAAGGTGGTCAACATCGACCTCCAGTACACCACCGGTCGTCCCAACATAGATCAGAAGGTTGCCGTCGCCCAGTTGTGCATGCACCATCATGTCCTCACCTACCACTACTGGATGGCCACAGAGCCTTGTGACCATTTCACCAGGTTTGTCAATAGCACCGACTACAAGTTCGCCACGGTGGAAACCACCGACGATGTAATAGCGCTCAGGGTTACGGGCTTGGCCTGCCAGAGCCTGGTCGAAATCCATGAGCACTACAGGGTCTGGGGCAGCATGAAGAAGGACTCCCTGGTTGAACTCGCCTCGGCCATCATCGACCCATACTACGAAAAAATGAAGCAGGATGCCAACAGAACACGTCCCGTATCCTGGCATGGGGCCTGGATGCGACAACTGGATGAACCTCACCTCAGGTTCGCGGCTAAGAGCGTTTACACATGCTACAAGATGCACATGTGGATCATTGACATGAGGAAGTGCCTTGTTACGGAGATCGACGAGGCTGAATCGAGCCACAACCAGAGAAAGCGTCACAAGAAGTAGACGATGATCAGATGATCGTTTATCCTAGTTAATAATGCATGTAATATATAGTTTACTTTGGTGTGTGGAAATGTCATGTGTGTAGTAGCCACCTATGTAATTATGCATGCAATAGTTTACTTTGGTGTGTGCAAATGCCATGATTGTAGTAGCCAACTATGTAAGTGGATGTTTAATTTGGTTATGTAACCATGTCCTTATAAGTGTGTGTATGTCTATATATAACCTGGCAGCCGGCGGCCATCGGGCGTCCCCTGCCCCGCCTTCCTCTCCCGCCCGCTGCCGAACACAGGTAGTGGCCCGTCCAACTTACTACCTTTGGCGGCAAGCCGGGCCCAGAAACCACTGGATCTGGTGGGATTCGACTCCACCTCCCCTCGTCTCCCGCTCCTCAATGTCTCCGCCGCTGGACGGGTCCCAACCTCCCGCCCTCCCCACGCCACTGCGCCGGACGGACGGAGTAGCACCGAAGGCGAGCCACCCCTCCTCTCTCTCCTTCCCTTATTCCTCCTCCTCACCTCTCCCTCATACACTTGTGCTCCAGGAGCTGCCATGGCCATCTCAAGCTCGCCCATCGCCGTCGCTCTGGATCTGGCCGCCATCAGCTAGATCCGCTCCAGCGTGCAGTTCGCCTAGGTCACTCGATGAGGTGCGGTGCGTCGCTAGGTTGCAGTTCGGGCTTCTTTTTTCCAGATTTTGCTTGTGCAAAGCACTACAGTATGCTTGATTCCTCGGTGCAGTGCGGATGGGCATTTTGTTGCAGTCCGGCCCCCAACGGCGTGCAGTACGTCAGTCACGTTGGTGCAGCTCACTGGCATGCGTGTAGTCCATCGAGGTCCCATCCTCCTTGCCTGCGCGAGCACTGCCGGCAAGGCATCACCAGTGCCCCCGTCCACTTCCATGGTGAGATCTGTCCCACGTGGGACTCTGGTAATCTGGCACGACCACCCCGACGAGCAGCTTTGGTCACATTCTCCAGACAGTAGTCAACCATCGTTCTGCGGACCGCTTTGGTCACTCAGTGCAGCGGCTCCAGTCAGAAGGCGGAGTAGGAGATTATGAGTGTCAACTGACCCAGAATGTAGCAACGCCCAGCACGATGTTATAATAGTTGCTCACAGCTTGCTACAAGAATTCTGCACATGGATAAGAAAAATAGGCATCAACTGGCGGTTACCACTCTTAGACAGACAAACGGATGTACATATTTCAGAAAAACTTGTTCTGAACTTGTCTGCACTTTCACTCTCCCTGGCACGGAAATAACAAAGATGAGCACATGCCAAAGCTGGTCAGGGGGTGGCTGGACCGCCAGGAGGATGTCCCGGTTAGCTGCTCGACGCTACGGTAGGAGTACAGTGGATGGACGGGCGATCGCCGATCATTGTCCAACATTGTACAACTAGCTGTTATGTTTCTTACTAGTTTTGATTCAGTTTCATCGCTAGCTAGCTCTACATTGGACAGAAACACACATTCAGGCCACATCTCCCATGTAGTACAACCTTACCGACTTGCAAACAAGCAAGATTTCTACATCAGTCAACAGATGGATGGATTTGTGCATTTTACAATTCACTTGACGAATATTCAGTTCGTTTTATTTTTTGTTGTGCCCGTGGAGATGTATACATATATGTATCCATCCGAGAGTGTGGTCCGGCTACCCCGCCGATGAGTTGACACCACAGACAAAGCTCCCCCTTGCGATGATGACAAACACTCGGACGAAGTTTTGCATTTTTGTAGAAGTTCATTTTGCCATGTGCAGTTGTTCATGTTTCTCGCGCGTGTAGTACATTGTGTTTTGTAAAAAGAAAAGAAAAGAGGGAGTACTTGTAAAACATGTCGCAAATTATTGTAGTTTTTGTGGTCAATTTAGTGCGATGTAGTGCGGCGTGCCTGTTCACGTAGTTCGGCTCTCTTCTTTCTTCTGGGGGATGTTCTTCTAGCGAACCTCTTTTTTCTAGAAATTAATGCAGTACATTAGCATTGACTATGCAATTGAGAATCATTTCTAAAAAAACATTATGGGGTTCACTAGCCTCGGCCGTTCAAAAATGTCTTGCAGCTTCCTTCATTTTGTATAGTGGTTCACTTGACCTTATTCTCTATGGTCTACTTTCGTTGAAAAAAAGTTAGAAAAACAACAAAAAATACTCATGCCGTTCACTTTGATACATGTCGCGGTGCACTTTCTCAACTCTGCGGTTCAGTCGCCCAGTCTATGCCCGTAAAAAATACTAAGTATGAAAAAAGACAATAGGAACTCATGCAGTTCACTTCCGGTACTGTTGAGTTCACTTTCGCTAGTGTTGTGGATCACTTACTCTCAATGTAAGGTGCAGAAAAAAAATGTTACAGAAACGACCAAATAAAGTAATGCGGTTCACTTCTCGCTAGTGTTGCGGATCACTTATGCGCGATGTGAAGTGCGGTCCAATTTCTTGTCTTGGAAAAATTTACGTCTGACAAAAAAATTCATGAAGTTCACTTGACTGTCTGATGCAGTGCGGTTTTCAGTCGAAAGCAGTGCGTTCTTCTGTCTGATGCAGTACACACGTCGATTTTAGTGTCACGAAAAACAAAGTATCTGCATTTTGGTAAAATCGCAACAACTCTTAAACCGTAAGGAATTAGAGAGAGTGTTCTACATGAAAAAGTTGCTCCTCATCGATATTTTGCCGACGGTGTATCATTTGAATCATTCCGACCACCAGTTTGTAAAAATTTTGCGAAAAAATGGCCGCTGCCACTCGTCGTCGGCCGCACAATTTTCAAAATTAACTTAAAACCGTAAGGAATCCCAAAAACATTTCTACATATGTAAGTTGCGTCTCATCCATAGCTTTCCAACGGTGTATCACACGCCTTGTTTCGACAAATGGTTTAAAAACTAGAATGAAAACAGTACCAAAATATTGCAAAACAAATTGAAAAACAAAATTTCACGAATTAGTAAATTTGAAACTGCTCTTAAACCGTAATGAATTAAAGAAAATAATAGATACGAAAAAGATGCGCCTCGACAATATCTTTGCAACGGTGTATCATTTTCTTAATTTCGACAAGCAGTTTAGAAAGAATCATGAAAATACGCTCGCTGCCACTCATCGTGCGCTGCACCGTTTTCGAAACTGCTCTTAAACCGTGATGAATCTTGAAAAAGTTTCAACATGGCGAAGTTGCGCCTAATCCATAGATTTTCAATAGTATATTATATGCCTCGTTCAGACAAACGATTTAAAAATTGGAGCGAAAATAGTACCGAAAAAACACAGCATGCAGTTTTTTGCGACAGAAAGTTCACTCGCCACAGTACTGCAGCACAGTTGGTTCAAACAATGACATGCACTTGCGTTGAGAGTGCAGTTCGAAAGTGTTACCAGAATAACTATTATGCTAATATTACATATAGCCGGTCTATTCTGCTAATATTAGCAGAATAACTATTCTGATAACACTTCCGCACTGCACGCACAACGCGAGGGCACTGCACTTTCAGTAGGAGGGGTACTGCAATACAGAGACTAGTGAACTTCGTGTCGAAAAAAACTGCATGGGGTGTTTTTCAGTACCTTTTTCGCTCTAATTTTTTAACCGTTTATTGGAACGAGGCATGTAATATACCGCTGAGAAGCTATGGATTAAGCGCAACTTCGCCATGTTGAACTCTTTTCAAGATTCCTCACGATTTAAGAGCAGTTTTGAAAATGGTACAATGCAAAACGAGTGGCAGCGGGTGTTTTTTCGTTTTTTTTCTAAACCGCTCGTCGGAATGAAGCAAATGATACACCGTCTAAATGATATCATCGAGGCGTATCTTTTTCGTATCTATTGTTTTATCTAATTCGTTACGGTTTAAGAGCAATTTTAAATTTAGTAAATCACAGAATTATGTTTTTTTGATTTTTTTTGCAATTACCGTATTGTTTTCGCTCCAGTTTTTGAACCGTTTATCGAAACGAGGCATGTGATACATCGTTGGAAAGCTACAGACGAGGCGCAACTTCCAGATGTTGAATTTTTTTTGAGATTCCTTACAGTTTTTAGTTAATTTTGAAAATCGTGCTGCTAACGACAAGGGGCAGCGGCCGTTTTTCGTGAAATTTTTACAAACCACTGGTCGAAATGATTCAAACATTACGCCGTTGGAAATATATCAACGAGGCGCAACTTTTTCATGTAGAACACTCTCTCTAATTTCTTACGGTTTAAGAGCTGTTTTAAAATTACTGAAATGCGAACACTCAGTTTATTCCGACACCCAAATCGACGAGTGAACTTCATCCAACAGAAAAACCGCACTGCATCAGACGGAAAACCGCGCTGCATCAGACGGGCAAGTGCACTACATCATTTCTTTTGTCATACTTAATTTTTCTTAGACGAGGAAGTGAAATGCAACACTCTTTAAAGTGAACCACAAGCACTCGAGAAAGTGAGCTGCATTAGTTTAGTTTTTACTATTTTAAGCGTCTTGAACGAACACAATTTAAACCTTTGTAAATACATTATTTCCATGAAGTGTACTTCAAAGTCCTTCATACTGGACTTTTTATAAGACCGAAGTGCACTGCATTTTTCTTAGACGAGGAAGTGAAATGCAACACTCTTAAAAGTGAACCGCAAGCACTCGAGAAAGTGAGTTGCATTAGTTTAGTTTTTACTATTTTAAGCGTCTTGAATGAACACATTGTAAACTTTTGTAAATACATTTTTTTCCAAATGAAGTGTACTTCAAAGTCCTTCATACTAGACTTTTTATAAGACCGAAGTGCAGTGCATTATCCTCTTTCTTTTTCTCTGAAGTTTTTTGGTATTCCCGTAGTGCACTGCATATATATTTTTTGGTTAATAATGAATTTTGCACTGTGGGGACGAGGCGAGTGGACTGCATTTTTTGTTCAATACTGCACTGCATCTGTTTTTTCAAACTGTGGGAACTCACACCAAAAAACATATGTATGCACAAATCAGAAACGAACTGCGTGATTCACACAACCACATCGCATGAGAAAAACAAAAAATTCCCCAAGGGGGAGTAGCATGGGCGTTGCGGCCGGACTGCACGACGGCCACAAGCGACCTTGAAAGTGCTAGTTATTGACTAAAGGGGGTCAATAGGCGATTTTTACGAAAGTCTTCAAAACACGGGGGCTTTGAAGACAAAAAATAGAAATGAACCTATTGATATGTAGCGGAAGGTAGACTACACTAGACAAGCCATAGTCAAGTAAGAAATGAAGTAAAAGCACGAAGACTATCAGTAGCTAGGTAGTATGGATCAGGATGGAAGATAGTATGAAGCCAAACAACAACAGTCTTCACACAATGAAGTCAATCAGATCATGCAAGCAGGCAATGACTTCACGAAGACAAACTGTAAGTAAAGAGAGGTAAAGGATAGAACGAGTTGCTTGGTGAGGACAAGAATTTGTTGGACCAGTTCCAGTTGCTGTGATAACTGTACGTCTGGTTAGGGAGGCTGAGATTCAACTCAGAAGATCACGTCTTGACCTTATTCCCCTTGAGCTAAGGACACACAGTCCTTGCCCAATCACTCTGGTAAGTCTTCAAGGGAGACTTCCAAACCTTCATAGACGTCGTTCACTGGCAATCCACAATGACTCTTGGATGCTCAGAATGCGACGCCTAACCGGCTGGAGGATTCACAGTCCTCAAGTGTAACAAGTCTTCAGGTCACACAGACAGAAAGACTTCAGTGATGCCTAACACTCTTTGGCTCTGGGTGTTTAGAGCTTTGTACTTGCAAGGATTTCTCTCTCAAATGCTTCAGAGGTGGGTTGCTCTCAAACGACAAAAGTCGTGCACTAACTCTGAGCAGCCACCAATTTATGGTGTAGGGGGTGGGCTATTTGTAGCCAGGAGGCAACCCGACCTGATTTTTCCGAAATGACCCTTGGTCACTAAGGAACTGACACGTGTCCAACGGTCAGATTTCAAACACACGCGATAGCTTGACTTGGGCTACAAGTAAAGCTGACTCATCCAGCTCTGGATAAGATTTTCTCTCATTGTCTTCACTCGAAGACATAGGATTTGGTTGAGCATCACTTTAGTCATTCTGACTTTGTTCACTTGGACCCCACTTAATAGTGCGGTGGTTCCTATGACTCAACAAAGAAGAAAAGGAAACTACGAAACAACTATGTCTTAGTACTCCATTGTCTTCATACGATGTCTTCTCATGTCATAGTCTTCATTGTGAATATCTTCATAGACCACCATTGTCTTCAATGTCTTCACACATTTTTGGGGGTCATCTCTGGTAGGTAAACCGAATCAATGAGGGACTACTACCTGTGTTATCCTACAATTCTCACAAACACATTAGTCCCTCAACCAAGTTTGCCGTCAATACTCCAAAACCAACTAGGGGTGGCACTAGATGCACTTATAATCTCCCCCTTTTTGGTGATTTCTGACAAACTGGTTGAAGTTTTCAACGGGGATAAAAGTATGTGAAAGTTTAAGGATTTAAGACATTGTCTTCATGAGTAGTAAAAAGGCTCCCCTTGAAGATGTGCATATACGTAGTTTGCTTTTGAATGCAAATGCACATGGCAGGTTTTACCTTGTGGAGATCCTCTTCAACTTATGAAGAAAATTCATCATGCATATAAAGATGTAGCGAATATAATGACATGCATAATGAAAAAATGGACGTATGCGGAATGAATTCATGCGGAATTTATCATCGCATCACAGAGTAGCAGGAAATATAGCAGACGACCATCAAGTTTAAGTGTTACAACCCAAAGAACCAAATGTATCAAAAACGAGAGTTGTAACCACTTGGCAAAAAAATATAGCAACCACCCATATGGACCCGCTTGTAGACTATCAACTCATATGCTTCTCCCCCTTTTGTCAGTAATGACCAAAAAGGTTTGAAGACATAGAGCATCTACTCGTTCCCATCAGGAGTAGATGAAGGTGCAGGGTCGACGTTGGAGTTTGGTGGTGCAAAGGGGCCTGGTGTAGTGTCGAGACGTGGCGAAGCCATGGTTGGTGAAGTGGCATCATCTTCTTCATCGACGACTCTCACAACAATAGTTGCAGCCGAAGATGAATACTCGGAATCTTCATTGGGAGGAGTCCGATGCCAGCTTGCATTCTGGGGAGGCTTGGAATCAAATTTGAAGCCCTCTGTGAAGCCGTCTTCACGAAGATCGTCTTCGGAGCATAGCAGTGTGAGACTCTTCCAAGACCGCTGATAGGCTTCATGGGCAACAAATGAGTTCTTGGTGGCAAGATTGTGAATGTGATTGACATCCACCAAGATGCTCTACATCTGACGCTGTAGCCAGTCATGGTGTTTATCCTATTTCTGATGTAAGGCCACAAGAAGCTCTCGGTCATTGAGTACACGAGATAGCTTCCGAGGCCTTTGAGCAATGGTGCTTTTAGTGGCTTCAGTTTGAGCACGACGAGGTGCACGCATATTTCCAGCCAGAGGATAGACTCGAGTAGCAGCAAGGACTCCCTCAATTGGTTGCGCGAAGCTCTGGCGATCAACGTTATGAAGATAAAGTGGCTCCTTGGCAGGCTCAAGGTAGATGGCTTCGACAGACATATAAACCTCAGGCAGGAAGACAAGATGGTTGCACGCTAAGGGCTGATAGTCGACAGATGAATGAAGTTTGATCAGGCGCATCACCCATGGAGCATAAAACTTCAAGCCAAATAGATCAATTCTAGATGCAGCAAGCTGCCTGATGAAGAAGTCTTGAGCATTGAAGCAAATGCCATTGAGAATATAGAACACCAAGGTCTTCATGGTGCCTTCAAGTTTGGCTGTAGGTGAATGTCCCTTTACTGGCTTTAGAGTTCGTCTCACAATGTGATAAATGGTACGGGGCAAATACTCGAGGTCCTCGACAAAGAATTCCTTGGGATATTCTGCAGCTCGGGGCAATGGCTTCATCATGCGAAGCATCTGACTCATGTTTGGCTCAGGCTTCTGAAATATACTCTCCAGAGCATTCCTGTGTAGCTAACAACCTGGTTCATAGAACTCGCCCAGAGTGGGCAAGGAAGTAAGCCCTATAATATCTTGAGCTTTGGCTTCATGATGCACATCGCCTGTCATCCACTCAAGGACCCAAGTCTTCGGATCCCTGTTGTAGCCACGAATGTGAAGAGTGGTATAGAACTGCAGCAGAAGCTCTTCATTCCAATGCTCTTTGTCAGTGACGAACTGCAGAAGGCCAACATCTATGAAACGGTCTAGAGCTTCTTCCATGCAAGGTAGTCCAGCAATGGCTTCACAATCCATACACATGTGAGGAAAGATTCGCCCTTGATTGTACAATACACGTGAGTAATAACTGCGCTGCTGATAGCTCCAGAAGCGATCAGATGATATCTTTGGCTTTGAGTAAGGGTTCTTGGCACTGTTAAAGAATGTGTTGTGTGCCCTGAAGCTGTTTACATTGAACGAGCCTGGCGATGTTACATCACCGGGAAACCTTGGCAGTCTGGGCTTTGGCTTCTGGACCTGAGGCCTGTGCTCCACATGGTATTCATATTATGGTCTGGGAGCAGTGGGAGGAACCAGAACATGCCATCGAACAGTGACAAGTTGTCCGTGATCAAATGCATGTTCAATAGTGTGAGGCCTTGGGGGTGGAACATCAGCTTCGGCATTGATTGTCATGCTGGCAGGGAAGACAATGCGAGGTTCTTCCTGCCTTGGTGCTTCAGTTCGGGCCGCAGCAGACTTCTTCTTCTGTTTGACAGCCATTCTAGGGTCGATACTAGGGTGCCCCAGTGCCTTGTGCTTCTCTGCCTCATTGTGTGCTTGAACACATTTCTCTGCGAAGTATTTCATCCGCTCTCTTGAACCTTTTGCTTCTGCACATTTCTTGTGAAACTGTTCCTTGAGCTCATGCAACATCTTCTTGAAGCTTTGAACAACATCTTCTTGAAGCTTTGAACATTAGCCACGTTGAGCTTTGCCATGTGCTTCTTGAACTGTGCCATCTCAAAATCAATTTTGTTCTTCAGCTCGACAATCTTCAGAGCCAAGGCCAACTCATTAGCAATGGCTCCGTGAAAGGTGACATTGATGTCAACTGGTAGCTGAAGATCATCAATGTTCAGGCTTAGTCATCAAACCATTCATCGATGAAGTGGTTCAAAATATCCACATCAAAGAGGGGCAGATCGTTGAAGATCTCCGCCTCTTGCTTGCTCTTGATCAGCAACTCAAGGGCATCATCACCAAGATCTTCGTCGCTTGACACATCAATGGTTTTGTCTTCGTTCCGCAGAACGACAGCTGGAGTGAGTTCATGCCCACAAATCTTCTTCGGCTTCTTGGTTTTCTTTGTCTTCTCGGCCTTCTTGGAGACACGACACAGATCCTCAGAATGCACACTGGGTTCAGGAGGTGCAGTGGCCAATGGCTTCATGTGTGAAGCTTTTGGTGCAGCATAGGGCTTCGAAGCTTTTGACTTCTTTGGCTTCTGCGACTTAGGTGGAGCTGGCGCTTCATCAGAATCTGCGTCATCACTGTGCGATCCACCGTAGTCCCCTGTACAGTAATATGAGTGATGAGGCCTTCGAGGTTGTAGAAGGGGCCGATTTCATTGGGATTGGCATCGCGGGTGCCATCGGCCCTTGGAGCAGGCGAACCAGGGTTGAAATTGAGTCCAAGGTCCTTCTTGTTCTTCTTTGCTGACTCTTTTGCAAACTGATAGTTGCGCTTGAAGAGATTGTCGTCTTGACACCACAGCAAAGATGATGGTTCGGCGTTTTTGGGCTGTGGCCCTCGGAGCATGCACGGATAGAAACCTTGAGCAATGGCTTCGGGCTTGGACGTAGGCTGCAGATTTCTGTTTAGAATATCTCCCCAGGGGCCCTTGATGGCATTCTTTTCAGCATATTCAGCAGTCACAAATCTATACATGAACCATTGCTCTTCCCAATATCTTCGAATCCATTGGATTCGAGTCTTGCGCTCGCCATAGGTTTCTTCAGGATCTGTCTTGTATTGCTCAAACAGATCTTGAGGCAGATCCTTGGCTGTATCTCCACTATACTGCCTGCCGCCCTTCCTTACAGACTTGTCAGTGGCCATTGGATTCAGACTAAACGGCTTCAAGACTGTAACTGGCTTCCTCTTGCTGGTCAGACAGGAACGGGCTTCAGGAGAGTTGATGTGATGCTACAAAAACTCTACAAATGAATGCAGACTATGAGAACCAAGGGATTCTCCCACGGACATGTACCTGTGACAGCATTAAGGTGCGAGGGAAGGGGAAGAGGTCATATGCATTCTTGGAAGATTTTGAAGATAAATCAACTTGAAGACATTGACCTCATAGTGCAAAGACATTCACTTATTTGAAGAGAGTTGGTTCCAGATTTGTACGAATCCATGAATAAGTACAAGTGAGGAATCTAACTAGTTGTGAAGCATAAGTGAATATACTTGGCATGATATGAGATGTAGACATGGACAGATCCAGATATGAAAGTGAAGAAACTACTTTTGGATGAAGTGAATGGATTTGACGGATCAAAAAGGCAGTAAAAAGTAAGTTTTAATTACCGCTTGACGAACTGCTAGCCAAGATGGAGAGAGAGGCCGAGCAGTTCAATCTACCGCGCCCTAACTTGTCAACGGAAGACACCTATGGTGGAGGCAGAGAGGACGAGGTCCGCGGCCGGCGTGAGGACGGTGTCGAAGATGTCGCGGCAGCTAAGCGCTTCGTCTCCAGCGTCGACGCGAGCTAGCGGAGGCGCTAGGATTTTGGTGCAAGGAGAGGAGGTGGAAGAAGAGATAATAACCGCGGTGAGGTGTGTATTTATAAGGACATGGATGACACATCATTATTACGTAGGTGCCCCTGGTGGTTCACATCTAAAGGACACGTGGCACGCATGCAACTCATTGGAAGTTGTTCCATGTTCCCATGCACGCCTGGATTGTCAGGTGGTTGTTCCGGCTTCTCTGGTATTCAGGCAAAAAGGATATGGCATTAAAAATAGATTTAAACGTTTGTCTCTTTGTCTTCAGCTAACAAGGACTCAGAGAAGACAAATGACATGTTTCAATAGAATGCATATGATTTTTGATAGATAGACTCTGAGGTAGAAGCATAGAGGGGTTTAGGGTCCGATCACATTCACTTAGATCAAAAGATTCGAGCAAGAAGACATAGCTATAAGTGAATGCTGTAGAGGACAGAACACAAATATATTTATATATTAGTATGAGACTGAATCAACATTGTGAAGATAAACTCGAAAACAAATCAATGTTGAAGACAAACCAAATGCGAAGACTATGCAAATGTGACGCTAATAAAAACACTTCAAACAAGAATTTGGTGGTGGCGTTACCCACCGTATAGGATGTATAAGACCCAGACACGACGCACAATTATCGTGGCACTCCGAAGTCAAACTCTGCATTAATGTATTCACACTTAGAGTGTATGTCTTCATTGATTGAAGATATACGTTACTTCATGTGTTGCACATCTAAGTCATCAACATGCATAAGCATTAGGATGTGTGTCCAATCACAGGACATTTGAGGATTCTAGGATATTTAGTTCACACCGCAACTTGCAAAACCTTTTCTCATCCAAGGGCTTTGTGAAGATATCTGCCAATTGCTCTTCTGTGTTGACATGAATGATATCAATATCTTACTTCATGACATGATCTCTGAGAAAGTGATGACGGATCTGAATGTGCTTTGTCTTCGAATGCTGAACTGGGTTGTTGGCAATCTTGATGTCACTTTTGTTGTTGCAGTAGAGTGGCACTTGCTTCAGATGGATGCCATAGTCCTTGAGAGTTTGCTTCATCCATAGAAGCTAAGCACACCAAGATCCAGCAGCAATGTATTCAGATTCAGCAGTGGAGAGAGACACATAGTTCTGCTTCTTTGAAGACCAACAGACAAGAGATCATCCAAGAAAGTGACATGTACCTGATGTAGACTTGCGATCAACCTTGTCACTAGCATAATCAGCATCTGATAATCCAACTAGATCAAACTCTGAGCCCTTTGGATACCATAATCCTAGTGTTGGGGTGTAATCCAAATATCAAGAATTCGCTTCACACCTAAGTGATGCGACTCCTTTGGTGCCGCTTGGAATCGGGCACACATGCAAATGCTAAGCACTATATCTGGCCTAGATGCACACAAGTAGAGTAAATAACCAATCATGGAGCGGTATACCTTTTAATCGAACTCTTTACCATTGTCGTCAGGACCCAGATGACTTTTGGTTGGCATTGGCGTCGTGTATCCTTTGCAGTCTTGCATTCCAAACTTCTTCAGGCAATCTTTGAGGTATTTCTCTTGAGATATGAAGATGTCATTGCTCTGCTGATGGATTTGAAGACCAAGGAAGAACTTCATCTCACCCATCATGGACATCTGATATTGCTCTTGCATCATGTGCCCAAACTCATCACTGTATCTTTTGTCAGTGTAGCCGAAGATAATGTCATCCACATAGATCTGGGACACAAACAGTTCACCATCGTATGTCTTCGTGAAGAGAGTGGGATCCAGGAAACTAGTTTTGAAGCCTTTGCTCTTCAGGAAGTCTTTGAGTGTGTCATACCAAGCATGAGGGGCTTGTTTGAGACCATACAGTGCCTTGTTGAGCTTGTATACCATATCAGGACGTTTTGGATCTTCAAAGCCAGGGGTTGTGCAACATACACTTCTTCTTCAATCTTGCCATTGAGAAAGGCACTCTTCACATCCATTTTGTATAGGAGGATATTGTGATGGTTGGCATAGGCTAGCAGTATGTGAATGTGTAGGATCGAAAGTATGTCTATAGGGGGGGGTGATTAGACTACTTGACCAAATAAAAATCTAGCCTTTTCCCAATTTTAAGTCTTGGCAGATTTTAGCAACATAGCACAATTCAAGTAATCAACCTACACATGCAATTCTAAGAGTATAGCAGTGGAATGTAAAACAATTGCATATGAAGGTAAAGGGAGGAGTTTGGAGGGAGCAAACACAATGTAGACACGGAGTTTTTTTGGCGTGGTTCCGATAGGTGGTGCTATTGTACATCCACGTTGATGGAGACTTCAACCCACAAAGGGTAACGGTTGCGTGAGTCCACGGAGGGCTCCACCCATGAAGGGTCCACGAAGAAGCAACCTTGTCTATCCCACCATGGCCATCTGATGTCTACTACACAACCTTCTTCTTGTAGACGTTGTTGGGCCTCCAAGTGTAGTGGTTTGTAGGACAGTAGCAAATTTCCCTCAAGTGGATGACCTAAGGTTTATCAATCCGTAGGAGGCGTAGGATGAAGATGGTCTCTCTCAAGCAACCCTGCAAACAAATAACAAAGAGTCTCTTGTGTCCCCAACACACCCAATATAATGGTAAATTGTATAGGTGCACTAGTTCGGTGAAGAGATGGTGATACAAGTGGTATATGGATGGTAGATAAAGGTTTTTGTAATCTAAAAATATAAAAACAGCAAGGTAACTAATGATAAAAGTGAGCACAAACGGTATTGCAATGCGTTGAAACAAGGCCTAGGGTTCATACTTTCACTAGTGCAAGTTCTCTTAACAATAATAACATAACTGGATCATATAACTATCTCTCAACATGCAACAAAGAGTCACTCCAAAGTCACTAATAGCGGAGAACAAAAGAAGAGATTATGGTAGGGTATGAAACCACCTCAAAGTTATTCTTTCCAATCAATCCGTTGGGCTATTCCTATAAGTGTCACAAACAGCCCTAGAGTTCTTACTAGAATAACACCTTAAGACACAAATCAACCAAAACCCTAGTGTCACCTAGATACTCCAATGTCACCTCAAGTATCCGTGGGTATGATTATACGATATGCATCACACAATCTCAGATTCATCTATTCAACGTACACAGAGTACTTCAAAGAGTGCCCCAAAGTTTCTACCAGAGAGTCAAGACGAAAATGTGTGCCAACCCCTATGCATAGGTTCATGGGCGGAACCCGCAAGTTGATCACCAAAACATACATCAAGTGGATCAATAGAATACCCCATTGTCACCACGGGTATCCCACGCAAGACATACATCAAGTGTTCTCAAATCCTTAAAGACTCAATCCGATAAGATAACTTCAAAGGGAAAACTTAGTCCATTAAAAGAGAGTAGAGGGGGAGAAACATCATAAGATCCATCTATAATAGCAAAGCTCGCGGTACATCAAGATCGTACCACATCAAGAACACGAGAGAGAGAGAGAGATCAAACACATAGCTACTGGTACATACCCTCAGCCCCGAGGGAGAACTACTCCCTCCTCATCATGGAGAGCGCCGGGATGATGAAGATGGCCACCGGAGAGGGATTGCCCCCTCCGGCAGGGTGCCGGAATGGGTCTAGATTGGTTTTCGGTGGATACAGAGGCTTCTGGCGGCGGAAATCCCGATCTATTGTGCTCCCCAAAGTTTTTAGGGTATATGGGTATATATGGGAGGAAGAAGTACGTTGGTGGACCTCCAGGCTGTCCACGAGGCAGGGGGCACGCCTACGGGGGTGGGCGCACCCCCACCCTCGTGGGCAGCCCGGGACTCTCCTGGTCCAACTCCGATACTCCGTGGGCTTCTTCTGGTCCAAAAATAAGTTCCGTGAAGTTTCAGGTCAATTGGACTCCGTTTGATTTTCCTTTTCTGCGATACTCTAAAACAAGGAAAAAACAGAAACTGGCACTGGGCTCTAGGTTAATAGGTTAGTCCCAAAAATCATATAAAATAGCATATAAATGCATATAAAACATCCAATGTTGATAATATAATAGCATGGAACAATCAAAAATTATAGATACGTTGGAGACGTATCACCATCGCCCAGGAAGGACTTGCCTCACTAGGGTAGATCTTCACGAAGTAGGCGATCTCCTTGCCCGTACAAACTCCTTGGTTCAACTCCACAATCTTGACGGAGGCTCGCAAGTGACACCTAACCAATCTAGGAGACACCACTCTCTAAAAGGTAATAGATGGTGTGTTGATGATGAACTTCTTGCTCTTGTGCTTCAAATGATAGTCTCCCCAACACTCAACTCTCTCTCATAGGATTGGATTTGGTATAAAGATGATTTGAGTGGAAAGCAACTTGGGGAAGGTTAGAGATCAAGATTTATGTGGTTGGAATGGAATATCTTGACCTCAACACAAGTGTAGGTGGTTCTCCCTTAGAAAATGTATGTTGGAAGTGTAGGCATGTTCTGATGGCTTTCTCCACGAATGAAGAGTGGGTGGAGGGGTATATATAGCCTCCACACAAAATATAACGGTTACACACAAATCTCCAAACTCGGTGGGAACGAATTATAAAACTTGGTCAAACCGATTTAGTTCAAACTGTGAACATTAGGATTTTCGGTGGGACCGACATGTCAACCCGGTGGGACCGATTCCATTAGGGTTAGGGCATAACGTAATCTCGGTGAGACCGATTACACAAACTCGGTGGGACCGAGTTTGGTAATAGACAAACAGAGAGTTGGTCAGGCAAACTCGGTTGGACCGATTCGCTCATCTCGGTTAGACCGAAACGTTACGAAGGGGAAACAGAGAGTTTGCATTGCAATCTCGGTGGGACCGATCGCTCATCTCGGTTGGACCAAAACATTACGAAGGGAAACAGAGAGGTTGCAATCCCATCTCGGTTAGAGCGAGATCCCTATCGGTGAGACCGAAGTGATTAGGGTTTGTGGCAGTGGCTATGTCAAGTGAACTCGGTGGCGCCGGATAGAAATTTTCTATGGGGCCAAGTTTGACTTTTGGTTTGGGACAAATGTGGATGTGAGAAAGTAGTTGAGAGTTTTTGGAGCATATCGCTAAGCATTTTGAGCAAGTAATTCATTAAGAAACACCTCACCCCCTTTTAATAGTATTGGCTTTTCCTATGGACTCAATGTGATATTGGATCACTAAAAGTAAAATGTAGAGTCTTGTGCTTTGATCTTGAGCCAATCTTTTGTCCTTAGCAGTTTGAGGGGTCCACTTTCTAATCCATGCGATGCTAATCATTGAGCTTTCTTGAAATATTTATCTTAAAATAGCAGTAGCTCAATGAGCTATATGTTGTTAGGAATTACCAAAACCACCCAGGGATAGTTGCACTTTCAATCTCCCCCTTTTTGGTAATTGATGACAACATATAGATCAAAGCTTCGACAAATGATCATAAGATTGAAAAAATCGTCGCTTTGAGAAGTATGTGATAAGAAAGAGCTCCCCCTAAATTTGTGCATTATTTAAGATTTTCTTTTGAATGCAAATGCACAATCGATTAGGATCATGGGTTACTCTTCCATGTCACATACATCTTGGTGGAGCGCTCAAAATGATAGAAATTAAAAGCATGCACTCATCACCTAGCAAGTGAATGATCATATATGAGATATAAAAGATAGTATCATCCAAACAAGCATTAAGGTAGCAAATGATCAACCACATGATCAAATGAGTATCTCACACAAGGATATAAAGTATCTCACATAGTGAAAAGTTCAACCAAAGACAAAGAAGCAAAACACTCTCTCGAAGCCTATGATCTATACATATTTCTCCCCCTTTGGCAACAAGTTACCAAAAAGTTTGAAAATGCATAGTGCTATGCGTCTCTCAGGCTTGGTCTTCAGGAGGTGGTGTAGAGAGAACTCCAAGGACAAAGGCATCTGTCGATGTAGTTGGAGCTGGTGGAGTGGGTGCTGGAGGTGGCACTGGAGTTGTAGCTGCTGGTGCTGACAATGTAGCTCTAGCATCTGAAACTAGCACTGCAGCAGACCTCGGACCTCATGGCACACACTGAAAAGCATCAGTAGTTTCCTTCCCTCTCCTCTCTTCTGCTTCCTCTTGAAGCTGCTCAACTGCAGTCTGAATCTCAGTTACCTTCAGACAAGATCATAAAATTTTGTCTCAACAATCCTCTCTAGGCTCTCCTGATTTTGAGTCAGGGTGGCCAAGCCCTTCTCAATCCTTAGTGTTTTGAATCAGATAGCCTAATTGATCTTGTTTTGACTTTAGGAACACCTGAGATGCTTCTTCTGCGCTTGGCATCCTTGCAGCTTTCCCAGCCTTTGCTTTCACTCTCTTCTCCTATGCTTGAGCTGATGATGGTTCCTCGTCATTCATCACTACCGTGTTGTCTTCAAATTTAGGATATAAGGGTAGATGATCCTTGTACAGCAAGTATGTTCCTGTGCCCATCTTACAATTGATAAGCTCCTGAATATGTGGAGCATACCCACAACTTCTCTTCTGATCAGCAGCTATCCTCTTGATTGTTTCTACGATCAGACTCATGACCTTGAACTTATGAGGGACATCAAAAAACTGTAGCAGGTTGATAGAATGTCCTCTGATCATCTTGTGATCTCCTGACTTGGGTAGCAATGTGTGCCTTAAGATCCAGTTGATGGTAGGCAGACCAGACAACAGGAAATGTACAGATCCAAGCTTGTGTGTCTCCAAATCCTTATCTGGGATCTCTTTGTACATGTTTGCCATGGAGTTGTGGTCTTTCTTCTTCTTGGCATACACATCCAAGTCATCCTCATGTTCCTCTAGGGCATTGATTAGCTTGGCCCATTCTTCAACAGTGGATTAGTATCTAGTACCTTTAGACATCCATACTATCCTTCCATCTGGATAGAAGCAGGCAGTGGAGTAAAACTGCATGATCAGCTCATCATTCCATTTGGTGAGCTTCTGTCCAACAAATTCATCTACTCCACATGCCTTGAAGCTATCATATACTCATGGGAAGTGATCTTCATTCTCCTTGATGTATTCCCAATCAACACATCTCATGTCACAAACAATGGGCTTCTTGTCAAGCAAAATTGTCTCATAGAAGTCTTGTTGTTCCTTTGTGTGAAACTTGTAATCAACTACAGTCCTCCTCCTAACAGCATAGGGATCAGATTCTCTCCACAATCTCAGTCCTGCCTCTTTACTGATTTGCATGTCCTCAGTGACTGGATGAGCATCATTGTGGTCAGGAATTTTGGGCTTCAACTTCCTCAAAACAAGTGAATCATCTTCCTCTTCTTCAGCTTGAGGCACTGGGGCCTTGTTCTCTTCCTCAGCAGGAATACTTCTGGTGTTTCTCTTGGGTGCAGAAGGCTTCTGAGCAGCAGCCTTGGGAGCAGATTTGGGCTTTGAAGCAGTAGCCCCTGATTTGATAGCATCTCCCATGAGCTTCTGAGACTTGGGAGCTGGAGCAGCATCCTCTTCCTCTTCATCTTCTTCTGGATCTCTCATAATGGAGGATCTACCAAGCACTCTGGCAGTGGTCTTCTTGAACCTTTCCTTCATCTTCTTTCCTTCTCCAACAGCCTCTCCAGTTGACTTGGAGGTTTCAGAAGTTGAGGATCTAACCTTTAAGGTTGGCACCCTCTTGGCAGGGGCCTTCTTGTGCAAGCTAGGCTTAGTTGTTGCAGATGTGCCATATTCCTTCTTCAGCACCTTCTTCTTGGAGCTGACTTCCTCCTCAACAGCCACATAGTCCTCATCTTCAGAATCTGAGGTTTTCTTCTTCCTTGACCCGGTGGCTGCTTTGGGCAAGTTACATGGTGTGCTCCTGCTGCCATCATCAGAAGTGCTAGAGGGATCTGAGCCCTCACTCATCTACACATGTTCCTCAGACCTGTTCTGGCTGTCGCTTTGATCATACATTTCTGCAAACTTACTGACAGCAGACCCTGTGAATAGATATAGATGAGGTAGAGTGGACAAGCATCACAAAGTGCAGAGTTCTTGCAAAACAGATGGCTTAAAAACTTAGTTTTAGTTCTCTACAGAAAGCATTTCGGAGCTACCGATTTGTAAACTCAGTGATTGTCGGTGTTCTAGGAACGGGGGTCCCAGACTTGCCTGCCTGCGGCCCGCCGCGTGGCTAAGCCAGTAGGCCGTACGGCCCATCCTCACCAACGAAGCGCCCAAGACCCTCGCAAGGGGCCAAGCCTCGCGAGGCGGATGACGCAAGAGCTCCTTTGGAGTGGCCTATCCAGGCAGGCTCACGAGGAGCGGAGATATCAAGGCAAGGCGAACCTCACGAGGTTCTCGTGATGTGAGCCATGACGATCGACACCAGGCGGGCGCCAGCGCGCACGGCGTCCTTGTTTCCTCTTTGGTGCAAAGGGGGCAAGCGCAGCCGTGGAGTACCAAGGCCTCAGGCAAAGGTTGCCATTTCGGTGCAACAAGACCAAGACCGAGGACTGCAAGACAGAGGTCACCGTGGAGCCCAGAACGACGTCACCATCAGAACTTTGTGCAGGCGAAGACTACTTTTTTCAGGATAGCTTGTACTAGCTGCCCCCCTTCAAATTAGACCGCCATTATTGGCTCCCTTCCCGCTCGATATTTGGGTAGAGGGCCAGGGCCTCTGTAAATTGGACTAGCCACCACAAGAGAGGGAGAGCTCAGCTCAAGAGAGAAGAGTTGGGCAAAAGAGAGACCACCTCACACACAAGCTCACCGACCACAAGAACACCTCAACCTCGGGAGGCCGTTCTGCCCTTGTATTGTTCATCATCAGCCCAAGAGGCAATCCACCACCACCACACTGGAGTAGGGTATTACACCACAACGGTGGCCCGAACCAGTATAAACCTTATGTCCTTCTGTGTTGTGAGTTCGGCGAGTTCGTCCGCGAGATCCTAGCAAGCTAGAGCGTAGATCGGTGGGAGGGAAAGACTTCACACGCACCCCAGTGTTCGAACCTTAATGGTTTGCTGGGACCCCATACCTCGACATTTGGCGCGCCAGGTAGGGGTGCGCCGTAGCTTCCCGTCCATCAGTTCGTCGCTCCGTCGATCCATCGTCTCCATGTCAGACGCTCGCCACGCTCGAGCTGAGCGTCAGGCCGCCCTTGCCGCCCGCATCGCTCAGACGGCTCTCGTCAGCGGGCCGCCTCGTCGTTCTCCATCCCCCACCGCCAACCCTGCCACTGGCCCGGTGGGAAACGAGCAGCAGGCATCCTCGCAACATCCTTCGGTGCGGCAGGACGGCCGCACCGCTACTCCATCACTCACTCCTACTGGCTCTTCGTCCCACGCACACCGCGCTCTCCTGGAGGTGTGGGCCACGCTCATCGCGGCGAACGAGCTCCTACGTTACCGCCCCATCGACGACGTCTATGAGGAGTGGCTAGACCGCGTTGCCGAGCTTGTCCGCGCCGCGGGGGGCTCTCTGGCGCCGTCCCACTATGTGCCTCCCCCTCAGCAGGCCGCGGGCAATGGGGCTCATGGCGCGCCTCCACCACCTCGACCCCAAGACGGTGCCTTGGCGCCAAGGCGCGCGCCTCCGCGGCGCGATCCGCCATGCCCGGCGCCCGCGCGTGAAGAAAGGAGCCGCCAAGAAATCCTGCGGCCGCGAGAAGCTACACCAGCGCTCCCCGCGCCACCTCGTCAAGACCACGCGCTGCCAGCAGTGGCGCAGCGCGAACCTCGCCAAGACCAAGCTCCGCCCCCGAAGCGGGCCCTGGCAACCACGGCAGGATACCGCGCCTTCACCCCTGAGCTGCACAGCGTTGCCTGGCCAGGCAAGTTCAAGCCAGATCTGCCTCCTCGGTACGACGGCACCGCCGACGCTGCGGAGTTCCTGCAGCTCTATGAGTTGAGCATCGAAGCGGCCAACGGCGACGAAAAAGTCATGGCGAACTGGTTTCCCATGGCTCTCAAGGATGGGACCCGTTCCTGGCTCCTGAACCTACAACACGGCTCGATCTCCTCCTGGGGCGAGATGTGCGACTGCTTCGTCGCCAACTTCCAGGGTACTCGTGACCGCCCACCGGTCGCAGGCGACCTACGCCGCATCAAGCAATAGCCAGGAGAGACCCTTCAGAAGTACATCCAGCGCTTCAACATCACCTGCCTCAAGATTCCCAAGGTCTCGGACGAGGCCATCATCTCCGCGTTTTCTGACGGCGTCCGCGACGTCAAGATGAAGAAAGAGCTGGCAATCCATGAGGATCTTTGCACATCTCAGGAGCTGTTCAACCTGGCAACCAGGTGCGCAAGAGCTGAGGAGGGGCGCCTCTCTCTCCTCGAGCTGCCGACTGCAGGAGTGGAGGAAAAGAAGGCCAAGGCCAAAGACATGAAGCGCAAGGAGGCAGTAGTGCTCGCAGCAGAGCCAGACACCAAGCGAGGCAGAGACCAGCCCGAGTCATCGAAGAACGGCCGCCCAGTCTGCGCCTTCCACAACCTGAACACCCACAACACCAGCGACTGTCAAGAGCTCAGAGCCATTCGGGAAGGACGCTTCAGCCAGCGCCCCGAGCGCAACGACCGGGGCTACGGCCGCGGAGGCAGACGCTGGGACGACCATGGCCCACGCCAGGAGTGGCGTGACCAGCCTCGTGAGGACCGCTGGCAGGACCAACCTCGCGAGGGTGTGTGGAGGGGCCCGCCTCACGAGGATCGCCCCCAGGGCAATGTAACACCACAGATGTTACTTACCATATTTGTATTCCAACTCTTGCCATTTTCGGCTCTAAGTTATGATTTCCCTCGTGGTTGGGTTTTGTCTTCATTTTGCTTTTTGGTCATGTCATGCATTTCATATGATTGCATCATGTGCATATCAATGTTGTGTTGTGCTTATGTCAACTTGCATTTCCACGATGTTCATGCATGGTATATTGTTGCATGCTCCATGGGTGATCCTTGCACCATCACTCCTCCTTCCTACCCCTTTCTTCCATTCTTTTGCAAGTCCCATATTGCACTACTCCTTTAATGTTCAACTTTTTCCTACAAATATTAGACCTTGCCTACATCCTCTATACCAATTTTCAGCTCTCTTGAATATGTTTTGGTTGGGTTAAAAATTGACTCAAGTTTGAATTTAATTTAAACTTGATTTAATTTTCTTCCTTTGAAAATCCCCAAAGCAATTTAATCAAACGACCCATAATTCCAGGAGTCCAAGTATATCTCTACTTCTTTCATATTCTTCCCCAAACCTCATGGACTTTTCCTTTGGGGACTGTTTATTTATTAATCAAAAAGATAAGTAAGGAAACTTACCTGGGCCTTTTTCCCTCCAACCCGCCAGCCCAATCAGCACAGCCAGCCAGGCTGCGGCCGCGCTCACCTTGTCGGGTGGTTGGTGCGACATATGCCAATGGATGGCTTATCATTGTGGGAGCCAATAAAACATCGCCGGTGCCTGGAAACGGGATAAGGCGAAGACATGCACGCCGGCGAATCTTACCCAGCTTCAGGGCTCTCCGTGGAGATAACACCCCTAATGCTGCTCTGCGGGGTCTCCGCATGATCACTAGCTCGAAGGGTAGCTACAGAATGCTCCTTGAGCCGTTCGGTGAAAGGATGAAGGAGGGCCAGGCTAGCCCGCTCCTCTTCTCCTTGTGGTGTCTAAAATCTATCCAAAGAGCGACCCCCCTGCATGGGAACCCTGGGGGGTTTATATAGGCCTACCCCCAGGGGTACAATGGTAATCCGGCTGGGTGCGGCCCCCAGCCGTCTGTGTCTACGCCCGCTGGCTTCTTCGCTGACTGGTGGGGCCCACCGACTGGTGGGCCCGCCAGCTACCGACCCTTTGGTCGACAGGCCGGCCCCACCGCCCGGGGGTCTTGTTGGGGGCTGGTTACTATTACCTTGCCCCTGGTGACGATGGCTTTGTGTGGTAAGCATGGCCACAGTGCCGCCGCGAGGCGGCTCATCACTGTAGCCTTACCTTCTCTTGTCTCCTTAATGAAGCACCTCCTTGGAGGTTGAAAGTTGGCCGGCTATCGGAAGCCGGCCATACCCTTGGCCGGCTGCGGGAAATCCGGCCGCCTTTGGGATCTCCCTGACCAAGGGGGCCCGCCACCCACGGGTCGTACTAGCCGCTCGCCGTGGGTGATGTCATGATCATCGTGGCAACAGTGCCGCGCCGGACGGGGATGGCCGCCCCGTACGGTGCACTGTGGCCAGGAGTGCGCCGGGATTCGGGGGTGGCAGGCTTTACTGTAGCCACTCCCCGTCTTGTCGCCGTTATGTGGGTGCAGACTCTAAGGGCAAGATCTTAGCCGCCTGCTGAGGGGCCGGCTCCTGGGAGTCGGCCCTTTTATGGCCGGCTTCTGGAAGCCGGCTAGGGGAAGGCGGCCCCGTGTCTTGGATGCTTGGAGGCTTGATCAGCCTGTAATTTTTCTGAAGTGCCAGGGGAAGCCGGCTAGGCTACCCGTGGTCATTTACTCTCACAGTAGTCCCCGAAGCTGGTTGGGCTCTGAGGCAAAAAAGGTCGAGGAGCTCAGTCAGCTTCCTATCTTGAGGAGCCGGGAACTAGAAGCCGGTTTTGACTAGGCGCGCCGTCTCTTAGTGATCTCGACGTTTGAAGGCGGGTGCCAGTCGGCGCGCGAGTCCGGCTGTGAACTGACCGCTCGTTGTCTGCGCGCCACGTGGCATCCTCCGGCTGGAGGGGCCAGCCAGCCCACGCGCGCGACGGGACGCCGCCGCAGTCTGGGGCCCGCCACTATAGGGCCTCGGCCCACGCACGGATCTTCTGCGGCCTGGATGGACCGCGCGTGCCCCAGCGGCGGTTTCCCCACACCGTAATGGCGCAATAATCACGGTGTGTGGGGGAGTGGGTGCAGTTAATCCCACATCCCCCAGGTCCTGCCTCCTCGGCTTCGCCGCACGAGGCTATAAGTAGGGGGGAGAGGAGGGGAGCGCCAAACGCTCGCGCGCTCTCCCTCGCTCTGCCCCCTCCTTCTTCTTCCTCCTCTTGTCACGATAGCTACCTGCCGCCGCTCGGCCTTCCTGCCAATCTTCTTGGCTCGCCGTCGCTTCGTCGCAGTTGGGTTGTGCACCCTCCTTTTGCCACACCTTTCTCGCCGCCGCTCCGTCCCCATGGCGTTGTCGAGCTCCTGGGACGGCTCCAATGTCCACGACGACCACGTCGACTTCCTCCGTCGGACGCGGCGGCTGCCGGGCGCGGATCTCGTGCGGGTCCGCCTCGCGCCGGAGAGGGAAATCTCACCAGCGCCCGAAGAGGACGAGCAGGTAATCTTCTGTTCGCATTGCCTGCGCGGCTTCGGCCTGCCGGCGAACGGGTTCCTCCGATCGTTCCTTGAATTTTATCATCTCCAGCCACATCACCTCACTCCCAATGCGGTGATGCTGCTGTCGGCCTTCGTCACCCTGTGCGAGGGTTTTCTCGGCGTCCTCCCCACTCTTGAACTGTGGGGAGAGTTCTTTCAGTGCAAGCTCGGCACCGTCGTCGCGGGCGCGCCCGCCCCATGCGGTGCCTTCATCACCATGCGGAGGGCGAGCGACAACAACCCGTTTCCTCCCATCCCGCTGATCCAGTCGGTGAAGCTCTGGCAGAAGTCCTAGTTTTATGTGAAGAATATTGCTCCGCAGGGCGACTTCGTCAACCTGCCGGCTTACATAGCCGGCCCGCCGGCTGGGAGGCAGCCTTCATGGTCCTTCCGATCCAGGTCGCTGTCTCCGGGCGGGTCCGCCTCCGTTCCCCGCCTCCGGGTGATGATCCAGTCGGAGGGTCTGTCCGGGGCCGACCTGGTGGCCGCCTTCGTGGAGCGCCGGGTGCTGCCGCTCCAGGGCGAGCTCATATGATCTGCCAGATGAGCGGCCGCTTCGACCCGTGCCGGCTAAGCACCAAGGAGATGCCTCACGCCGAGGTGTCTTACATGGTGAACTACATTTCCAACTGCAAGCTCACCGAGGAGTGGCAGTATGGCAAGTTGCCATACTCTTGCGCCAATCCTCCGCCGGTGGTAAGTTTCTCTTCCTCTTTATCTTTGCTTGTTGCCGAGTTCATGGTGGCCGACTTCTGACCAGCCGGCCTTTCTTTGGCAGAACCCCATGCTTTTGCCAGCAGCCGGGGCCGCAGGGGTGGAATGCCAGTTCCTCCCCGACCGTACGATGGACGATGTAGATGACCCAGACCTGGGGGCGGCCGCCATGGAAGACGACATCGCGGGGGAAGGCGGCAACGCAGGCGGGTCCGGGCTCGGGGCCGGCCTCGAGGACTGGCCAGATGACGACGAGGCCGAAGTCATCGCGCGCCGCCGACCGGCGCCCGATCACCATGGTGCGGGCCCATCCGCCAGGCCGACTGCCCAGGGCGGCGCGCAGAAGCGCCGGGCCGCGTCGACCCACTTCGGCAGTCGGCCGAAGAAGCCCAAGAGTACCGCGGCAGCGACCAAGCGGGACGAGGCGGCCGCGAAGGCAGCCCGCTTCCGCAAGGTGGTGAAGCAGCCGTAGGCGGTCTCAGCGTAAGTGTTGCAGTTGTCATGCCTTTGTTTTTTCTTCTTCTTCAGTTGATGTTTTTCCAAACCCTTTTTCTCAATTTATCAAACAGGGCCCCTCTTTCCCTTGGGCGAGTCCCGGCCGCCTCCATAGTCGGAGCCGTAGGAGGGTCTTCAAGCTCGCGCCGGGTAGATCCCCGTGCCGACCTCCTAGAGGCGACGGAGCCGAACGCGCGGGAAGCGCGGGAGGAGCGGGAGGTGGACGAGCGGAGGGCGGCTCGGGAGGCAGAGCAGAAGTCGGCGGAGGCGCGAGCCGTCGCGGCCTCCAAGGCCCAAGCGGAGGCCGTAGATGCGGAGAGGGAGGCGGAGGCCCTGCAGAACCAGCCTCCGAAGTTCGTCATTCCCCTCTGCGCCGCGGCTCCCGACACCCCTGTGCCCTCGTTGGAGGAGGCCGGCCGCGGCTAGCCGGCGATGGAGAGAGAGGCGGCGCCATCACCGCCGACTGGAGCGGGCCGAGGAGGCCGGCCTGAAGTGCCGCCAGCACAGCCGGCTGGGGGCAAGCCGATCGTGGGAGGGGATCTTGTGATCTCATCACCGCTTCACCGACGCGTGGGGAAGGCGACTTCAGCGCCGGACGTGCAGAAGACCGTGGACGCCAGCTCATCGTCCCAGGACCTAGAAGCGGCCAGCGACAGCTCGTCCGGGTGGATGCCGGGCGGCGGGACAGCCGTGCTGAATGTGGCAGCGCAGGACGTCCGCAACCGGCTTCAGGCCCAAGCCACCACGCTGAAGCAGTACACCCAGGAGTTTCTCACGACGAGGTAGGTTATTCGGGTGAGTCCTCCTACTCCTTTGATTGCTTTTAATTTCTTCTGTGGGGGCGCGTCAGCGCACCTACTGGGTGTAGTCCTCGAGTTCCGAGCCGGCTGCTGAGCAGGCGGCTTGGAACTTATTGGAAAGCTTGATTACCATCTTGTTCTTACTTACGTCCCTTGTCTTCTCTGCAGGAGTACCACAACCTCCGCGCGTCCGCCTTCAACTCTCAGGCCCAGGAGTTGAATCAGAAAGCCACTGATCTGACCGAGAGCTGGAGTAAGCGCTTCATTTTTCTTTTAAGTGGGGGCGCGTCAGTGCACCCACTGGGTGTAGTCCCCGAGATTCGGGCCGACTACCGAGTAGTCGGGTCGGATCTTTTCCTGACGACTTCTTTCTTTATATCACAGGGGCCAATGCCGACTTGAGGAGCTAGCTGAGCGGAGCCCAGACCGCCCTTCGTGCCAAGGGGGTCGAGTGCACCGCCCTGGCTCAAGAGCGTGACCGCCTGGCCAAGAAGCTGGCCGACCAAGAGGAGAGCCACAAGGCGGCCCTAAAGGCGGCGCAGGACAGCGAGGCCGCCCTCAAAGCCGAGTACGAGACCGAGGCGGCAAACTGGGCCGAGATGAGGCAGGTGCTGAGCCAAGGCTACAGCCAGGTGGAAGACTTGATTGATGGTAGGCCACCTTCTTCTTTGCTTCCTTTCCTGCCTTCTACTATCTAATTCATTTTTTGATTTTGTGTCACTGCTTTCCTCTTTGTGCAGATTACTTCCCCGGCTACTCAGCCGCTGCCACCGAAGCCATCGAGGCCTACCGCGACGCGCGACGGCAGGCGGGGGCCAAGATTGCGCCGAATGCCAGCCGGTCACCTGAGGAGCAGCTTCTGGGGCTTCAAGCCCGCCTGCAGCTGACCCATCACATGCTCCGCCGTCTTCAGCGCGTCGGAGCACAAGTGCTGGCCGCCCTCTGGCCTGGCGAGGTGATTCCGCGCACCCCAAGTCGAACCACCGATTGGCTGGAGGTCGCAGTCGGCCGCTTCGAGGCTTGGAAGGCGTCAGCGGCCCGCTCCGGCGCTGGGCGGGCTCTGGAGTTTGTCCGGGCTTGGTATCCTGGGCTGAACTTGGACCAGCTGAGCACCTGGCGGCAGGAGGCTGACGAGGAGCTGGAGGCGGTGCAGCCGGCTATCATCCAGCGCGCCTCGGTGATCGCCGAGTATACCGATACCAGCGCCTTTGCTCCTGAGGTGGATGACGCCGGCGTCGCTCAGCCGGAGGAGTGGTTCAGGCTGAACCCGGCCGAAGGTGAGGACTCGGCGGAGGAGATTGCCTCCAGTGATGAGGGCGAAGAGGAAGAGGGAGAGGATGACGAAGACACTGCGCCGGATGGTGAAGCGACCAGCCCGCCTCAGCCCGATCGTGCTTCCAACAACGATGCCGAGACTCGCCAGCCGGTCACTCCTCCAGCCGGCACCGCCGACTCCGCCAACCTACCCAACTCGCCTGTTGTTCCCCTGGCTTGATCCGCCGTCCTAACTTTCCTGCTTGTTACTTCTTTGAACAATCTTTTAAATTTGCGCAGTTCCACCCACTGGGGGTGTATTCAGACTATGTTGAATGCTGGCCTTTCAAAGGTCTTTTGTGTAAATATTATGCATGTGTTTGGTTTCCATTTATGTTTGCTTTTTATCCTTTGCCTTTTTCCTTTGCCGCCTTCCCCTGGCCTCCGCCTTCCCAGCCGGACAGCTTCTCTGGAGTCTGTGGCCGGAGAAGGACTTGGTACTTTTGGGAAGGCGAGTACTTAATCTTTTTCAGATTTGCAGCAAGGTGAACGGGAATCGTCCCTCTTGCGTGCCTTCGGCTTCTGCGCGTCGATTAGGTAGTAGGAGTCGTTGCCTAAAGCTCTGCTGATGATGAAGGGGCCCTCCCAAGGGGCCGAGAGCTTGTGCTGGCCGGCTGTTCGCTGGATCAGCTGGAGCACAAGATCGCCCTCTTGGAAAGATCTTGGCTTGACCTTCCGGCTGTGGTAGCGGCGCAGACCCTGCTGATAGATGGCGGACCGACTGAGAGCTAACAGCCGGCCCTCTTCCAGCAGGTCAACAACGTCTTCTCGTAATTCCTTGGCTTCCGCCTCCGTGCACATGGTGACCCGAGGCGAGTCGAACTCGATGTCAGTTGGGATGACGGCCTTGGCACCATATACAAGGAAAAAAGGGGTGAAGCCGGTCGATTTGTTTGGGGTAGTGCGCAAACTCCAGAGGACGGCCAGTAGCTCGTCGAGCCAGCAACCGGCCGAACGCTCCAGTGGCACGACCAGTCGGGGCTTGATGCCGGAGAGGATGAGGCCGTTTGCTCGCTCGACCTGCCTGTTTGACTGCGGGTGGGCAACGGACGCTAGGTCCAGCCGCATGCCGCGTGTTGCGCAAAAACGTGCCAGTTCTCCCTTTGCAAAATTTGTGCCGTTGTCGGTGATGATGCTATGCGGTACGCCATACCGGGTTATAATATCTGCGATGAATGTGACGGCAGTCGGCCCATTCAGCTTTTTGATCGGCTTCGCCTCAATCCACTTGGTAAATTTGTCCATAGCGACGAGCAGATGCATCATGCCTCCGCACGCCGTCTTGAACGAGCCCGCCATGTCCAACCCCCAGACGGCAAAGGGCCAGGTGAGGGGGATGGTCTTGAGTGCAGAAGCCGGCAGGTGTTGCTTGGAGCTGAAAACTTGGCACCCTTTGCAGTTTTTGACTAGTTCCTTGGCGTCTTCCAAGGCAGTCGGGCAGAAAAATCCGTGGCGAAAATCCTTGGCGACGAGTGATCTTGAGGCTGCATGGTGTCCGCATTCGCCTTGGTGGATGTCCCTGAGGATTGCTATGCCCTTCTCTGGTTCGACGCAGCGTTGGAAGACTCCAGTGACGCTGTGCCTAACAAGCTCTTTGTTGACGATTGTGTAGGCTCCGGCTCGGCGTTGAACTTGTCTTGCCGAGATCTCGTCGGTTGGCAGCTCTTTGTTTACTAAGAAGTTGAGGATGGGCTGGGCCCAGGATGGAGCTATGACTTCTTCTATTGTCAGGACTGCCACTGTGATAGGGGCGGGTGGGCTGGGTAGTGAAGAGTTGGAGTCGGAGTCAGCCATCGCCTGTTGTGTTGATGTAGTCCCTGGGCCGGCTGCAGTAGTCCCCGGGCCGAGTTCCGAATTCCCCGGGCCGGGTGCGACTATGGCAGTCCCCGGGTCGCCTGTTGGAGTCCCCGTGCCGCCTGCTTGGTTTCCCAAGTCGGATCCGACTGCGTTGGGGTTAGGCGGCATGAAGATGGAATCAGACTCTAGAGACGGCTCGATAGACGGTTTGAGGAGGCGGTGGAGAGAAACGCTGGCTGGTATGGCTTGTCGGGTGGATCCTACTCGTGCCAGGGCATCCGCTTGCATGTTGTCGGCACGTGGTACATGAAGGAACTCACATCCTTCAAAATATCCACTGATTTGCTGGATGAGGAAACGATAGCTCGCCATGTTTGCGTCTTTGGCGTCCCAGTCACCGGATGACTGTTGGACCACCAAATCCGAGTCGCCATAGCACAAGATCTGGCGGATGCCGAGTTCTTTGGCTAGCCGAAGCCCGTGTATGAGCGCCTCGTACTCGGCCACATTGTTGGAGGCGGCAAAATGAATTTGCAATGTATACTTGAGCTTGTCGCCCTTGGGAGAGGTGAGGACGATGCCGGCTCCCAAGCCAGTGTGCATCTTGGACCCATTGAAGTGCTTCCGCCAGTGAGTGGTGTTGGGAGCCGGTGGCAGGTATTGGGTTTCGGCCCAATCGACGAGGAAGTCGGCCAGTGCCTGGGATTTAATGGCGGTACGGGGCTGGTAGAAGATCGCGTAGGGGGCTAGCTCAATGGCCCATTTGGCCACTCGGCTGGATGCATCCCGGCTGCCTATGATCTCGGCAAGCGGGGCAGTACATACGGCTGTAATGGGGTGCTCTTGAAAATAGGGCTTGAGCTTCTTGGCAGCGAAGTACACACCATAACACATCTTCTGGTAGTGTGGGTAGTTCTGCTTCGAGGTGGATAAGACTTCGCTTAAATAATACGCCGACCTATGAACCGGCTGAGCCCAGCCTTCTTCTGGGCACTGGACTACGATGACAGTGCCGACCACCCGGCTAGTAGCGGCAATGTAAAGGAGCATGGGCTCCTTTTCAGCCGGTGCCGCCAAGATAGGCGGTGTGGTCAGCATGTTCTTTAGCTCGTGGAAGGCTTGGTCCGCCTGATCGTTCCACTTGAAATGAGTGGACTTCTTCATGAGTCGGTAGAGGGGGAGGGCCTTCTCTCCGAGCCGGCTGATGAAGCGGTTCAGGGAAGCCATGCATCCGGTGAACTTCTGGACATCCCGCAGCTTGGTGGGAATCTCCATTCTCTCTATGGACTTGATCTTCATTGGGTTGCACTCGATGCCGTGTTCGGAGACCAGGAAGCCTAGGAGCTGGCCGGCTGGTACTCCGAACACGCATTTCTCGGGGTTGAGCTTGATTTGGAATCAGCGCAAGTTTTCAAATGTTTCTCTGAGGTCTTCCAGCAAGGTGCCGCGCTTCTCCGTCTTCACCACAATATCGTCTACATAGACGTGAGCATTTCTGCCGAGCTGCTTGAGGAGGCATTTCTGCATGCAACGCTGAAAAGTGGCACCGGCATTTCTCAAGCGGAATGTCATAGTCAGGTAGCAGAAGGCTCTGAATGGTGTGATGAAGGCGGTTTTCAGGCGGTCAGCCGGATCCAGCTTTATCTGGTGATAGCTCGAGTAAGCATCCAAGAAGCTCAACAGCTCGCATCCGGCTGTGGAGTCTATTACTTGATCAATCCTTGGCAAGGCGAAGGGATCTTTGGGGCAAGCCTTGTTGAGGCTAGTGTAGTCTATACGCATGTTCCACTTGTTATTTTTCTTCAGCACGAGGAACGGGTTGGCGAGCCACTCTGGGAAGAAAACTTCCATAATGAAGCCGGCTGCCAGAAGTCGGGCTATCTCTTCTCCTACAACCCTTCTCTTCTCCTCCGATAGTCGGCGGAGAGGCTGTTTGACTGGTTTTGCACCTTCTTGGACATGTAGCTTGTGCTCGGAGAATTCCTTCGGCACACCCGGCATGTCCTTGGGGGACCATGCGAAAATGTCCCGATTCTCACAAAGGAAATCGGCGAGCTCGCCTTCCTATTTGCTGTCCAGGTTTGCCCCGATGGTGGCAAACCTTTCTGGGTGATCTGGATCCAGAGGTACCCTCTTTGTTTCTTTGGCCGGCTGAAAAGACCCTTGGGCACCACATTCCTTGGGGTCGGGGGACAGGGTCGGCTGCTTGCCGGTCATGGCCACGACTCGGTCCAGTATCTTCTTCTCTTCAGCAATTACAATGGACTCGGCTAGCCGGCTGCTGGCAGCCGTGCACTCGGAGGATTTCTTGTAGTCTCCGGCTACGGTGATGATGCCCTTGGAACTTGGTATCTTCATCTTGAGGTAGGCATAATGGGGTATAGCCATGAACTTGGCCAGGGCAAGTCGGCCAAGCAACGCGTGGTATGGGCTCTCTAGATCCACCACTTCAAACCACGCCGCCTCTCGGCAGAAATGATCCTTGTCCCCGAAGAGGACATCTATCTTGATCTTGCTGATTGGGGAGCAGGACAAGCCGGGTACGATGCCATGGAACACAGTACGACTGGGCATGAGCTGCTTTGTCTTGATGCTCAGCTTCTCCATGGTGTCGCGGTATAGGATATTGATGCTGCTCCCACCATCTATCAGCACACGGGAGAAACAGGCGGCTCACCTTTCCGTAGTGAGGGTGGCGTCCAGAACCAATGCGTAGGAGCTGGGAGACAGCATCACCTCTGGGTGATCTGTCCGGCTCCAGATAATAGGCCTTTCGGACCAGTGCATGAATTCTGGGTTGTCGGAGGTGACTGCGTTGACTTCTTGGTGTTGTCGGCACCGGCTACGCCGATCTTCTGGCTGGCTGGTGAAGACGACGTAGGCGGCATGCTCGTCGGGGTACTCGTCTTGAACTGCCCCGACCGTTGGTCGAGCGGCCGGCTGCGGAGGAGCCGGAGGCGGCTGACCAGCAGGCGGAGGCGGCGCCATCCCCTCACCCTTGGAGATCCGAGTGAGCCAATGGCATTTTCTGGTCGTGTGGTTTGAAGGCTTTGTGCCACTGTGAAACTTGCAGGGGGCATCAAGTGCTTGCTCGTAGGAGAAAGCCGGCTGCCAAGCCGGCCTGCCGCCCTTCTGCTTGTTGGGTGCGGGCCGTCCTTGGGGTTGTTCGTCTTTGACTGTGGCCACCTGCCGACTGGTGGAAGGCGGCAGGGGAGCCTTGCGCTTGTGGTTGTTCTGGTGCGGGCGTCGACTGGATTCTCCAGCCGGTGCCTTGGGACTCGGAGCGAGCACCTTCCCGGAGGCGTCTACTCGGAGCTCGGTCTTCATCGAGGAATCAGCCGTGGCGTATTTATCAGCTATGACCAGTAGCTCATCAAGCGTAGTCGGCTCGTCGCAGAGGAGTCGGTGCTTGAGGAGGGTGCCTTCTCAGCACCCGGTGGTGAAGTACTCTATAGCTTGGACCTCGTGCACTCCCTCGCAGGAATTGTGGAGCTCGGCCCAACGCGTGAGGTAGTCGCGAGTCGATTCGTTGGGCCCTTGGACGCATAAGGAGAGCTGTCGGGGCTTAGGAGCCCGCTTGTAGGTGCTGGTGAAGTTGCGTATGAAGGCTTCAGTGAAGTCTAGCCAGCTGTTGACACTGTAAGGCTTGAGGCTGTTAAGCCAGGTGCACGCCGTGCCTTGGAGCATGAGGGGCACATATTTTACGGCAACACACCAGTTGCCGTTTGCGATGCTAACCGCGATGGAGTAGTCGATCAACCAATCTTCCGGCTTCACGGAGCCGTTGTACTTGGGCGTGCCTCTTGGGAGCGAGAACCCTTTGGGGAAGGGCTCGTCGCGGATGTAGGGGCCGAAGAAAGACGGGCCAACATCATCTTCTTCTTCCAGAGCCAGGGATCGCGCAAGGCGGTCGATCCGGTGGCGGGCATCATTCTCGTCGACTCCTTCGCAGAGACCCAGCCGACCGCTGAGAGTCGGATGCGTGACAGGCGGCGGGGTAGGGTATCTCTCCCCACGAGGTGGGGGAGGAGGAGGGTTGCCCCGCCAGTCCATGGCTCGAGGGCGGCCCTCGACGTCACACTCGATGGAGATTCGAGTCCGGCTGCGGCCGGCAGCCGGCTCCTTTTCTTTTCTCGCGCAGGTGTTGCCCGCGGTCGGTGTTCGGGACATCGCGCCGTGCTCTCGACGCGAGGGAGGACTCTCGGCGCGGACGCCGGCTTCATGCCGCTCTGTGGCCACATCTATAAGTTGCTGGATGCGTCTGGTCATGTAAGGGAGCTCATCAGGCCCCAGCCCATTCAATTCGTCTGCGGTCGCCTGGGCGGCGCGCAAGTTCTCAAGAGGCGTGGCATAGACTGGGCGGTCTACTCCCAGCATGTCAGCGATAGCCATGCCGTGTTTCTTGACGATACCGACGCGGCTCGGCCCGTCGGGAGGCGGCGTGCCGAAGGCGGCACGGTCGATGTCGCGCTGGTGAGCCTCGGCGAGGCGTCTCATGGTGGCGAGCCTCTGGCCCTCCGCAACGAGGGCGAGGCGGCGCGCCTCCAATGTCTTGGCATCCGCGTCGGCCGGGACGGGGACGGACAAGTCGTGCAGCGCCGTCTGCAGAGCGTCGTGGGCGTTTTCGCCTAAGGGGGCGCCGTGGCTGATGACCAGTACCTCGGTGATGGCACTGCCGCTACTGTCGGCTCGAGGAAGATGGTCGTTGATGACCACCACGTTGGTGGGGAAGGCGTTAAGGGATGCCGTGTCGGAGTCGACAAGCATCGGGTCGGTGGAGCCAACCGACTCCAAGTCCGTGACAAGCTCACCGGAGACGTGGAGTTTATCGAGGAGGCTGACGAGGTGGCTCTCGGGGCAGTCTGTGCCCGCGTCGGATCCGGGCTCGTCAGAGATGCGAGCCTCACCAAGAAGATCGGCGAGGCAGCTCGCCGCGCAGGCGTCGGCGACGTCTTGCAACGCGTCGGGGCAAGCGCCATCGGGCGTGCCAGGCTGGCTACGCACGTTGGTAAGGAAGAGGGTTCCCGTCCAGAGCAGGTCTCCGGACGACGGTGCACCTGGCCCCACGGTGGGCGCCAAATGTCGGGTGGTTGGTGCGACATATGCCAATGGATGGCTTATCATTGTGGGAGCCAATACAACATCGCCGGTGCCTGGAAACGGGATAAGGCGAAGACATGCACGCCGGCGAATCTTACCCAGCTTCAGGGCTCTCCATGGAGATAACACCCCTAATGCTGCTCTGCGGGGTCTCCGCATGATCACTAGCTCGAAGGGTAGCTACAGAATGCTCCTTGAGCTGTTCGGTGAAAGGATGAAGGAGGGCCAGGCTAGCCCGCTCCTCTTCTCCTTGTGGTGTCTAAAATCTATCCAAAGAGCGACCCCCCTGCATGGGAACCCTGGGGGTTTATATAGGCCTACCCCCAGGGGTACAATGGTAATCCAGCTGGGCACGGGCCCCAGCCGTCTGTGTCTACGCCCGTCGGCTTCTCCGCCGACTGGTGGGGCCCGCCGACTGGTGGGCCCGCCGGCTGCTGACCCTTTGGTCGACAGGCCGGCCCCACCGCCCGGGGGTCTTGTCGGGGGCTGGTTACTATTACCTTGCCCCTGGTGACGATGGCCTTGTCGTGGTAAGCATGGCTACAGTGCCGCCGCGAGGCGGCTCATCACTGTAGCCTTACCTTCTCTTGTCTCCTTAATGAAGCACCTCCTTGGAGGAGAAATTTGGCCGGCTATCGGAAGCCGGCCATACCCCTAGCCGGCTGTGGGAAACCCGGCCGCCTTTGGGATCTCCCTAACCAAGGGGGCCCGCCACCCATGGGTCGTACTGGCCGCTCGCCGTGGGTGACGTCACGATCATCATGGCAACAGTGCCGCGCCGAACCGGGATGGCCGCCCCGTATGGTGCACTGTGGCCAGGCGTGCGCCGGGATTCGAGGGTGGCAGGCTTTACTGTAGCCACGCCCCGTCTTGTCGCCGTTATGTGGGTGCAGACTCTGAGGGCAAGATCTTAGCCGCCTACTGAGGGGCCGGCTCCTGGGAGTCGGCCCTTTTATGGCCGGCTTCTGGAAGTCGGCCTTCTCTTGGTCTTGTTTCTCAAAGATTTCAGGGCTGGGCCGCCTTCGCGCAGCCGGTCTTGAGAGGTAGCCGGCTAGGGGAAGGCGGCCCCGCGTCTTGGACGCTTGGAGGCTTGATCGGCCTGTAATTTTTCTGAAGTGCCAGGGGAAGCCGGCTAGGCTACCCGTGGTCATTTACTCTGACACACCTGCTCCCGCATGTGCGCACGCTGCTTCTAACCCAACTGCCCCGCTACCTAGGATCCCGTATGCCCACGTGTCCCTCGCGACCCCACCAGCTAGCCTCTGGCTACAGCTCACCCGCCCCTCACCTTTTCGTCAAGATCGTGCCGGGTTCGCACATGGCCATGACCGCGTCGACGCCGTGCTACACCTGTCGCCCTGGCCTCCTTTTAACCCCTCTCTGGTGTAGGCACCCCCAGGGTTTGCCTCTTCCTCTCACCGCCGCCGCCAGGTGCAAAGAACCACCAGATCCACCGCTACAACTCCGTCCAAAGCACAGCTGAGAGCGCGACCTCGTCACCGGCGTGCTCTCCGACCACCTCCACCCCAGAGATCGTGTTCTTATTCTTCCTCCTCATCGTCTTCATCCACGACGTCGACTACAGTGCCCCGGACGACAAGTTCCTCGACGTCCTCTACTTCCATCTTCCTCTCGGTTAGGACCGCGCCAAGGTTCAGAGCACCACTTCATCGTCCTCGGCTCGTCTCCGTCGAACCCGTCGTGTCTTTGGGTGAGCTGGGTAATGCACCTCCCTCTCCCATCCATCTCATTCGCGTTTAGGCACCCCTAGGGTTCGTTCGATTCGTGCCTTTGCCATGCTCCTGGTGATCCGGCGAAGCCTGTAGTTATTTGTTGCACGCGTAGGTGCAGCAGCGTCTCCGCGCTCCGGTCCACGCCTAGCGCGCCCCTCCGCTGGCCTCACCCCGCACGTGTGCACGCTCGCTCCCGCGCGGGCCCGGCCTTGCCTCGCGTCGCAGTAGATGGTGCCGTCGCTCGCCGCGGACACTATGGCCCGAGCAGGGCCATGCTCGTGCCCGAGAGCCCCAGCTCCCTGGCTCCCGCACTCCCCTGCCGATTTCGCTTGGCCGCCGTGTCTCTCTCAGGCCCACTATCGCCACGGCTGCCCTCGCCGGTGCCGTCATCGTCATCTCTGCCTGAGCAGTGGAGCACGCCCTGGGCCATCTCTTATGGGGAGGAGCCCCTGTTCTGTCAGTCGCCTTGCCGTAGCCCAGCGGTTGGCCTCTCTGGTCCGCACTGGGGCGACCCGGGTTCGATCCCCCGCGGGCACAAGTAGAACCCCCCTTTTTTTCTTTTGCAGCATGTGTGTGTATGACAGGGTGGCCCCACCTGTCATAGCCTCTGCCAGGACCCCACCCGTCATCCCCTCTCCACTATCTTCTTTTCTTTTATGTTTATTTTTTCCAGCGAATATTCCATTTCTACCATATGGAATCTATCCATTTTGGGCAAGTCCATTTCTGGATGTTTCCATATAAGGAAAATGCCAATTCTGTCATATTCCATTTAAGGCAGTTTTTAACTTATTGCACTTATGATGATTTTTCTACAGCAACCCCAACATATTATATATGTTTTGGGGGTAGAAAAATCCCACCATTCCAGTGGTGGCAGTAGTTTCTGCATTCGAGCAAGTTCATGAACATGTCATTTCACATCATGTTGCTATTTTGTATTTTGTGTGTATATTTATGCAATTATGCTATGTGGTTGTTTTGCACATGGATAGCTTCATTTTCATGCCTACTCCATCTAGATTTATTTCATGCCATAATATGCTATGTAGTGAGTTAAACAAGCTTGTTAACATGCCAACATGAGTTGTTTTTGCCTTGTCTAGTTTTCTGCTAAGTCTGAATCTGTTAACGAAACTTGCTATGTTCACATGGTTGCCATTGTATTTTCTGATCCCTTTTGGCTTATGGTCAGTAAGGTACTTCTGTTATATGCCTTGTGTAGTTTCATGCCATGCCTTGCTTTGCCATTATACGTTCCTGTAGCATGTTGTTATCTTGCTCTAAACATTGCTTCCTGATGTTAAATCCTGCCATGTTGTTATTTTCACTAAGTCTGTGAACCTGATATCTTTTGCACTTTTGCCATGCTTGTATGAACCTGTTATTGTGTGATTTAGCCGTAGCTCAGTGTTCATCTTTTGTCAAGCATCTTGGGTGGATCACTGCCATATGCTTTGTTGCTATGTTAGAGTGCAGTAGCTTATTTTTCTTGATGCATTTAGATGGCCTCGTACTGTTAATCGCAGCTTTGTGCCATTATTGTTTTGCTTGCCATTTGCAAACCATGCATCCGATTCCGGTGATCTTTATATCGATTTTGACCGAAATCAACTCATCTTTCCAGCGGCACTCTTGGTTTTCCAAGTTAAGTTCTGGTTCAATCTTTCCTTTCCGAAGCATGCATATGCATTGCATATCACATCCCACATATCATGCCATGTTTTGCATCATGTTGCTTGCGCATTGCACCGTGGTTGATTGTGTCTCCCTTTGCTTGTGTTCTTGATTTGGGTAGAGCCGAGAGACGAGTACGTGATCGAGGAACCCGTTGAGTACGCTTCTGAGGATCAAGCTTACATCAACTCAGAGAACTTTGCAGGCAAGATGACCATACCCTCGAAATCATTTCCATCTTTGCTTGCTAGATGCTCTCTCTACTGCTATGACTATGCTACGATACCTACCACTTGCTTATCATGCCTCCCATATTGCCATGTCAAACCTCTAACCCACCTTGTCCTAGCAAACCGTTGTTTGGCTATGTTACCGCTTTACTCAGCCCCTCTTATAGCGTTGCTAGTTGCAGGTGAAGATTGGAGTTTGTTCCTTGTTGGAACATGTTTATTGTTGGGATATCACTATTATATCTTGTCTACTTTAATGCATCTATATACTTGGTAAAGGGTGGAAGGCTCGGTCTTATGCCTGGTGTTTTGTTCCACTCTTGCCGCCCTAGTTTTTGTCATACCGGTGTTATGTTCCTTGATTTTGCGTTCCTTACATGATTGGGTTATAATGGGAACCCCTTGACAGTTCGCCTTGAATAAAAATCCTCCAGCAAGGCCCAACCTTGGTTTTACCATTTGCCACCTAGCCTTTTTCCCTTGGGTTTCGCGGACTCAGGGGTCATCTTTATTTTAACCCCCCGGGCCAATGCTTCTCTAAGTGTTGGTCCAAATTGGGCAATGTCCGGCGCCCCCTGGGCAACCAGGGTCTATGCCAACCCGACGTCTTTCCCATCTGGTGTGCCCTGAGAACGAGATATGTGCATCTCCTATCGGGATTTGTCGACACATTCGGGTGGCTTTGCTGGTTTAGTTTTACCATTGTCGAGATGTCTTGTAACCGAGATTCCGAGTCTGATCGGGCCATCCTGGGAGAAGGAATATCCTTCGTTGACCGTGAGAGCTTGTGATGGGCTAAGTTGGGACACCACTGCAAGGATTTGAACTTTCGAAAGCCGTGCCCGTTTATGGGCAGATGGGAATTTGTTAATGTCCGGTTGTAGGAAACCTGAAACTTAACTTAATTAAAATGGATCTACAGTGTGTGTAGCCGTGATGGTTTCTTTTCGGCGGAGTCCGGGAAGAGAACACGGTCTCGTGTTATGCTTGAACGTAAGTATTTCTAGGATCACTTCTGGATCATAGATTCTCGAACGTGCTTTGCCTTCTCTTCTCGCTCTCATTTGCGTAGGTTAGCCACCATATATGCTAGTGCTTGCTGCAGCTCCACCTCATACCTTTTACCTTCCCATAAGCTTATATAGTCTTGATCGCGAGGGTGTGACATTTCTGAGTCCCTGTGACTCACATATTACTTCCAAAACCAGATGCAGGGACCGATGATACCGTTCCAGGAGATACGACTGAGCTCAAGTGGGAGTTCGATGAGGACTCAGGACGATACTACATTTCCTTTCCAGACGATCAGTAGTGGAGCCCAGTTGGGGCGATCGGGAACATCTTGCAATTTGGGTTGTCTTTATTTTGGTTCCATAGTTGGACCTTGATTGTATCTGGATGATTGTAATGATATATTTATGCTATTGTGTGAAGTGGCGATTGCAAGCCAACTATGTATCTCTTTCTTATTCAGTACATGGGATGTGTAAAGATTACCCCTCTTGCGACATTGCCTACAATGCGGTTATGCCTCTAAGTCATGCTCCGACACGTGGGAGAGATAGCCGCATCGTGGGTGTTACAAGTTGGTAATCAGAGCCAAGCCCGACTTAGGAGCCCCCTGCTTGATCGAATCACTGGCGTTGTTGAGTCTAGAAAAATGTTTTGAGTCTTATAGGATTATATATATCGGATAGTAGGATTCTTTTTACTCCTTAGTCCCTTCGTAGCTCTGGTGAGGCATCCTGACATAGAGTTTTGACTCTTCTCTTCTCAAATTTCACTAATTTTTTAGGATCACGCGGGTATCTTGGAATCGTTCCGATGGTTTTGTGACGAGAACATTGTTCTTGGTGCCTCCTGACATTTAGGGGTTGTGGCAGTGTCCCATGGAGTTGAGCTCCGAGGTGTTGTCGTCACAATTTTATCGTTGCAGTTCTGGAATACCTGAGTTTCGCCGAGATCGAAAATCTCTTTTATGCAGTTGTTGGTGAGATAACCTCGACGCCACCCAGTACTGGGGCAGGAGTTCGGGAGTATTGCCATAACTCGTATAACGGATGCTTTTCGAAGGTTGAGGTAAATGATTTCCGAAGGTTTCTTGGTTATGTGTTGAAGGATGGATACAACTGGATGTAGGATTTGCTAGTTTTGGGTGAGATATTATGCTTCCCTTGTATCCCCAACACCTGATTGCATAACTGGGAAAATTTTGGGAGTTTCATATGTGGGAATTCATGTATCTCTAATATTTCTTCCGCAGATAGTTGGTTTGTGATTGGGTAATCCTCACCAAGTATTTGTTCATGTCCGTACCTTGTTGTTTTATTCTTCTACCTCTATCTAAGTGGCTTCTCAATTTATGGAAGTGTGACCATTTAATTTGGAATGCATTCGTTCATTCTTGTTCAAATGTTAAGGCTATATGTTGCAATTTCGATCCATTTGATTCAGCTTGAATATATATCTTTCAAGATGCTAACGGATGTCACCCTCTTCAGGATGGCTCCTCCAACGCGTCAGAATCCTGAACCACCGCCACCACCTCCACCTCCAGAGGCATGGCAAGCTGTGATGGCCACTACCAACGCCAACACGCAGCTGATTATGCAACTCTTGCAAGAGCGCAACCAAGGAAATCAAGACCATGGTAACAATCAAAATCAGTTTGCTACACTCAACCAGTTCCTCGCAAACCAGCTAAATACCTTCAGTAACTGTGTCGAGGCCACAGACGCTGATGATTGGCTCGTGGATATCTACAAACATTTCGAGTGCAGCAACGTCAGGCCTGAGGACTTTGTCAAGTTTGCTTCGTTGCAAGTCAAAGACCAAGATGTAGAGTGGTATTAGCAATGCAAAGATTCCAGAGGAGGCCATGTGATTACCTGGGATGAATTCCGCCAAGACATCAAAGCTCATCACATTCCCCAGAGTGTTGTTGAGAGCAAGCGTGAGGAATTCCGCAATCTGAAGCAAGGCAGCTTGTCTGTTTACCAGTACAACATCATGTTCCAGAAGCTCGCTCGTTTCGCTAAGCAAGAGGTCCCTAACGAGAAGAGCATGATTTATCAGTTTAGAGGTGGCCTCAGTGAAGATCTGCAACTAGCCCTTGTGCTTTTTGAGCCAAAGAAGTACGAAGAGTTCTACAATATGGCATTGAGGCAAGAGGCTGCTCAACTCAAGTGCGATGCTTCCAAGAAGAGAGTCAGGGATGCAACTCCTTCTTCTTCCTCAACTCAAGTGGCAGCCAAGCAGCAAAAGTATTGGTTGCCTCCTCCTCCTTCGTTCCGTCAGCCTTATTAGCAGAAGATCAAAGGTGGCAATGGATCTTCCCACCCACCCAACCCAGGCTTTCAGAACAAGACTTCGTCTCATGCTCCAAGATCAAGTGCTCCGTATCACCGTCCACTTTCTGAGGTTACGTGCAACAAGTGTCAGTAGAAGGGTCACTATGCAAACAAATGCTTCAACCAGAGGCGTCTTCCGCCTCCTCCTCCTGTGAGATCTGCTAGCAATGCAGTGGTCAAGCATAATCCCAAGTCTGCAAAGATCAACATGATGAACGCAGCACAGGCAGAGGACTCTTCAAAAGTGATCATGGGTAACCTTCCTGTTAATGATATTCCTACAAGAGTTCTTTTTGATACTGGTGCATCTTTGTCATTCATATCGAAGCCTTTTGCATCCATGCACGATTTGCATACTGTCGATTTGCCTAAGCCGATAGTGGTTTCCTCTCCAGGTTTGTTCATGAACACCAAATGATGGCTCCGGATGTTTCAATCACGTTGGGCGACTATAAGTTTCTGTCTTCTCCAATGGTCCTTGGTAACTCGGATATTGATCTTATTCTCGGAATGGATTGGCTTTCTAAGCACAAGGCTCAGCTTGATTGTGCTGCCAGGCAAATTCAATTGACACACTCGTCTGAGGATGTGATTGTCTTTGCCGCTCGTGATGATACCATTTGACTGTTTTCTCTCAATGAGAAGGGCGAGCTGGATGCCATCTCTCAGATCCCAGTCGTTTGTGAATATCAAGGCGTCTTTGCAGAAGAGCTTCCAGGAATGCCTCCGCACCGGCCAGTTGAATTCGTCATTGATCTTGAACCTGGCACGGAACCTGTTTGCAAACGTCCTTACAAGCTTGGACCTGAAGAGTTGAAGGAGCTGAAGAAACAAATCGATATTCAAGAGCGTATGGGTCTCATCCGACCAAGTTCTTCTCCATGGGGTTGTGGTGTTCTTTTCGTCAAGAAGAAGGATGGAACGGACTGACTTTGTGTCGACTACCGTCCATTGAACAAGAAGACCATAAAGAACAAGTACCCACTTCCCAACATCAATGAGATTTTTGAACAACTCAAAGGTGCTCAAGTATTCTCAAAGCTTGACCTCCGTATGGGCTATCACCAGATTCACATTCGTGAACAAGACATCCCCAAGACAGCTTTCAGAACAAGCTATGGTTCCTATGAATACACTGTCATGTCTTTTGGCCTTGTAAATGCTTTGCCAATATTCTCTTGCATGATGAACTTCATCTTCAACCCCTACACAAATGACTTTGTCTTGGTCTATCTCGATGACATTCTGGTCTTTTCCAAGAACAAGGAGGATCATGCCAAGCACTTGAGATTGGTGCTGGATAAACTCAGAGAACATTAGTTCTATGCAAAGTTCTCAAAGTGCGAGTTTTGGCTCGAGGAGGTTCTCTACCTTGGGCATATCATATCCACCAAGGGCATAGCTCTTAATCCTGAGAAGGTGTCTGCAATTATGAATTGGGAACCGCCTTAGAATGTGAAGCAACTCCGCAGCTTCCTTGGGTTCGCAAGCTATTGTCGAAGGTTCGTTAAGAATTTCTCTAAGATCGCGAAGCCTCTTTCCAACCTCCTCCAGAAGCATGTGATGTATGTCTGGTCGCTTGAGTGTGACATCGCTTTCAATACCCTCAAAGAGAAGTTAGTCACTGCTCCAGTTCTGACTCCTCCTGATGAATCCAAACCATTCGAGGTTTTCTGTGATGCTTCCCTTCAAGGTCTCGGTGCAGTGCTAATGCAAGAGAAGAAAGTTGTGGCCTATACCTCTTGCCAGTTGAAGCCCAACGAAAAGAACTACCCCACTCATGACCTCGAGTTGGCGGCAGTTGTCCATGCTCTTTTAACATGGAGACATCTCTTGTTGGGAAGAAAAGTGGACATCTTCACGGATCATAAGAGTCTCAAGTACATCTTCACTCAGCCCAACCTCAACCTCAGGCAGACTCGTTGGGTCGAAATGATTCAAGAGTATAATCTGAGTATCGAATACACTCCAGGCAAGGCCAATGTAATTGCTGACACATTGAGCAGGAAGGCTTACTGCAACAGTTTGATTCTCAAGCCCTACCAACCAGAGCTTTGTGAAGATTTTCACAAACTTAATCTCCAAGTTGTTCCTCAAGGATTCCTTGCCAACCTCCAAGTCTCTTCTACTTTGGAAGATCAGATTCGCGAGGCTCAACTTCTTGATGCTATGTTGAAGAAGGTGAAGATTGGGATTGCCAAGAGCCAACCCAAGTATAAGTGCTATCGTCTTGATGACAAGGATACTCTATTCTTCGAGGATCGAATTGTTGTTCCTAAGGGTGACCTTCGTAAAGTCATTATGAACGAGGCTCACAATTCACTCCTCTCTATTCATCCTGGAAGCACAAAGATGTACCATGACCTCAAGCAGTCGTATTGGTGGACTTGAATGAAGCGCGAGATTGATCAGTTCGTGAATGAATGTGATGTCTGCAGAATGGTGAAAGCAGAACACCAACGGCCGGCTGGTCTCCTCCAACCTCTTGCCATTCCAGAATGGAAGTTTGACCATATTGAGATGGACTTCGTGACTGGATTTCCCAAGTCCAAGCATGGCAATGATGCTATCTTTGTTGCCATCGACAAGCTCACTAAAGTGGCTCATTTTCTTCCTATCAAAGAATTTATCACACCAGCTTAGTTGGCAGAGCTATATACCTCCAGGATTGTCTCTCTGCACGGCATTCCGTAGTTGATATCTTCAGATCGTGGTAGCATCTTCACTTCTAAGTTCTAGGATTCTTTTCAGAAGGCCATGGGCACCAACATTCGCTTCAGCACAGCTTTTCATCCTCAAACCAATGGTCAAGTCGAGCGAGTTAATCAAATTCTTGAAGGTATGCTCAGGGCATGTGTCATTTATTTCGGTATGAAGTGAGAAGATTGTCTTCCATATGCCGAGTTCTCCTACAACAACACCTTCCAAGCGAGTTCGGGCAAGGCCCCATTCGAGATTCTCTATGGCAGAAAGTGTCGTACTCCTCTTAACTGGTCAGAGACTGGTGAACGCCAACTTCGTGGCAATGACTTGATCACAGAGGCTGAAGAAATGTGCAAAGTCATTCGTGAAAATCTCAAAGCCGCGCAATCACGCCAGAAGAGTTACTATGATAGCAAGCATCGTGACTTGGCTTTCGAGATCAGAGACCATGTCTACCTCCGCGTATCTCCAATGAAAGGTACTCGTTGCTTCATTATCAAAGGGAAGCTTGCCCCTAGATACGTGGGTCCTTTCAAGATCATTGGCAAAAGAGGCGATCTCGCCTATCAACTTGAGCTTCCATCCAACTTTGCAAATGTGCACGACATGTTTCACGTGTCTCAGCTTCGCAAGTGTTTCAAGACTCCTGACTGCACCATCAACTTCGAAGAGATTGATCTCCAAGAGGACCTGTCTTATCATGAGCATCCCGTTGCTATTCTTGAAGAAACTGACCGCAAGACTCGCAACAAGTCTATCAAATTCCTGAAACTGAAGTGGTCACATCATTCCGACCGTGAAGCCACCTGGGAACGCGAGGACCACCTCCGTTCTGAATATCCGGAGATTTTCCAGTCCTAGATCTCGGGACGAGATCCTTTCGTAGTGGTGGAGTGTTGTAACACCCCGGATGTTACTTACCATATTTGTATTCCAACTCTTGCCATTTTTGGCTCTAAGTTATGATTTCCCTCGTGGTTGGGTTTTGTCTTCATTTTGCTTTTTGGTCATGTCATGCATTTCATATGATTGCATCATGTGCATATCAATGTTGTGTTGTGCTTATGTCAACTTGCATTTCCATGATGTTCATGCATGGTATATTGTTGCATGCTCCATGGGTGATCCTTGCACTATCACTTCTGCTTCCTACCCCTTTCTTCCATTCTTTTGCAAGTCCCATATTGCACTACTCCTTTAATGTTCAACTTTTTCCTACAAATATTAGACCTTGCCTACATCCTCTATACCAATTTTCAGCTCTCTTGAATATGTTTTGGTTGGGTTAAAAATTGACTCAAGTTTGAATTTAATTCAAACTTGATTTCATTTTCTTCCTTTGAAAATCCCCAAAGCAATTTAATCAAATCACCCATAATTCCAGGAGTCCAAGTATATCTCTACTTCTTTCATATTCTTCCCGAAACCTCCTGGACTTTTCCTTTGGGGACTATTTATTTATTAAACAGAAAGATAAGTGAGGAAACTTACCTGGGCCTTTTTCCCTCCAACCCACCAGCCCAATCAGCGCAGCCAGCCAGGCCGCGGTCGCGCTCACCTGCTCCCGCATGCGCGCACGCCGCTTCTCACCCAGCCGCCCGGCTAGCCAGGATCCCGTATGCCCACGTGTCCCTCGCGACCCCACCAGCCAGCCTCTGGCTACAACTCACCCGCCCCTCACCTTTTCGTCAAGCTCGTGTCGGGTTCGCACATGGCCACGGCCGCGTCGACGCCGTGCTACACCCGTCGCCCTGGCCTCCTTTTAACCCCTCTCCGGTCCACGCACCCCCTAGGGTTTACCTCTTCCTCTCACCGCCGCTGCCAGGTGCGAAGAACCACTAGATCCACCGCTACAACTCCATCCAGAGCGCACCTGAGAGCGCGACCTCGTCGCCGGCGTGCTCTCCGGCCACCTCCACCCCGGAGATCGTGTTCTTATTCTTCCTCGTCGTCGTCTTCATCCACGACGTCGACTACGGTGCCCCGGATGACAAGTTCCTCGACGTCCTCTGCTTCCATCTTCCTCTCGGTCAGGACCGCGCCAAGGTTCAGAGCTCCACTTCGTCGCCATTGGCTCGTCTCCGTCGAACCCGTCGTGTCTTTGGGTGAGCTGGGTAACGCACCTCCCTCTCCCATCCATCTCTTTCGCGTTTAGGAAACCCTAGGGTTCGTTCGATTCGTGCCTTTGCCGTGCTCCCGGTGATCCGGCGAAGCCTATAGTTATCTGTTGCACACGTAGGTGCAGCAGCGTCTCCGCGCTCCGGTCCGCGCCTAGCGCGCCCCTCCGCTGGCCTCACCCTGCACGCGTGCATGCTCGCTCCCACACGGGCCCGGCCTTGCCTCGCATCGCAGTAGATGGTGTCGTCGCTCACCGCGGACACTATGGCCCGAGCAGGGCCTTGCTCGTGCCCGAGCGCCCCAGCTCCCTGTCTCCGGCGCTCCCCTGCCAATTTCACTTGGCCGCCGCGTCTCTCTCAGTCCCACTATCGCCATGGCTGCCCTCGCCGGCGCCGTCGTCGTCATCTCTGCCTGAGCAGTGGAGCACGCCCTGGGCTAACTCTTATGGTGAGGAGCCCCTGTTCTGTCAGTCGCCTTGCCATACCCCAGCGGTTGGCCTCTCTCGCCCGCACCGGGGCGACCCGGGTTCGATCCCCCACGGGCACGAGTAGAACACCCCCTTTTTTTCTTTTGCAGCGCGTGTGTGTATGACAGGGTGGCCCCACCTGTCATAGCCTCTGACTCTAGGACCCCACCTGTCATCCCCTCTCCACTATCTTCTTTTCTTTTATGTTTATTTTTTCTAGCGAATATTCCATTTCTAGCATATGGAATCTATCCATTTTGGGCAAGTCCATTTCTGGACGTTTCCATATAAGGAAAATGCCAATTCTGTCATATTCCATTTAAGGCAGTTTTTAACTTATTACACTTGTGATGACTTTTCTACAGCAACCCCAACATATTATATATGTTTTTGGGGTAGAAAAATCCCACCATTCCAGTGGTGGCGGTAGTTTCTGCATTTGAGCTAGTTCATGAACATGTCATTTCACATCATGTTGCTGCTTTGTATTTTGTGTGTATATTTATGCAATTGTGCTATGTGGTTGTTTTGCACATGGATAGCTTCATTTCCATGCCTACTCCATGCTAGATTTATTTCATGCCATGATATGCTATGTAGTGAGTTAAACAAGCTTGTTAACATGCCAACATGAGCTGTTTTTGCCTTGTCTAGTTTTCTGCTAAGTCTGAATCTGTTAACGAAACTTGCTATGTTCACATGGTTGCCATTGTATTTTCTGATCCCTTTTGGCTTATGGTTAGTAAGGGACTTTTGTTATATGCCTTGTGTAGGTTCATGCCATGCCTTGCTTTGCCATGATATGTTCCTGTAGCATGTTGTTATCTTGCTCTAAACATTGCTTCCTGATGTTAAATCCTGCCATGTTGTTATTTTCACTCTGTGAACCTGATATCTTTTGCACTTTTGCCATGCTTGTTTGAACCTGTTATTGTGTGATTTAGCCGTAGCTCAGTGTTCATCTTTTGTCAAGCATCTTGAGTGGATCACTTCCATGTGCTTTGTTGCTATGTTAGAGTGCAGTAGCTTATTTTTCTTAATGCATTTAGATGGCCTCGTGCTGTTAATCGCAGCTTTGTGCCATTATTGTTTTGCTTGCCATTTGCAAACCGTGCATCCGATTCTTGTGATCTTTATATCGATTTCAACCGAAATCAACTCATCTTTCCAGCGGCACTCTTGGTTTTCCAAGTTGAGGCCTAGTTCAATCTTTCCTTTCCGAAGCATGCATATGCATTGCATATCACATCCCGCATATCATGCCATGTTTTGCATCATGTTGCTTGCGCATTGCACTGTGGTTGATTGTGTATCCCTTTGCTTGTGTTCTTGCTTTGGGTAGAGCTGGGAGACGAGTACGTGATCGAGGAACCCGTTGAGTACGCTTACGAGGATCAATCTTACGTCAACTCGGAGAACTTTGCTTGCAAGATGACCATACCCTCGAAATCACTTCTATCTTTGCTTGCTAGATGCTCGCTCCACTGCTATGCCTATGCTATGATACCTACCACTTGCTTATCATGCCTCCCATATTGCCATGTCAAACCTCTAACCCACCTTGTCCTAGCAAACTGTTGTTTGGCTATGTTACTACTTTGCTCAGCCCCTCTTATAGCTTTGCTAGTTGCCGGTGAAGATTGGAGTTTGTTTATTGTTGGAACATGTTTATTGTTGGGATATCACTATTATATCTTGTCTACTTTAATGCATCTATATACTTGGTAAAGGGTGGAAGGCTCGGTCTTATGCCTGGTGTTTTGTTCCACTCTTGCCGCCCTGGTTTCCGTCATACCGGTGTTATGTTCCTTGATTTTGCGTTCCTTACACGGTTGGGTTATAATGAGAACCCCTTGATAGTTCGCCTTGAATAAAACTCCTCCAGCAAGGCCCAACCTTGGTTTTACCATTTGCCACCTAGCCTTTTTCCCTTGGGTTTCGCGGAATCAAGGGTCATCTTTATTTTAACCCCCCCAGGCCAGTGCTTCTCTAAGTGTTGGTCCAAACTGGGCAATGCCCGGCGCCCCTTGGGAAACCAGGGTCTATGCCAACCCGACGTCTTGCCCATCCGGTGTGCCCTGAGAACGAGATATGTGCAGCTCCTATCGGGATTTGTAGGCACATTCGGGTGGCTTTGCTGGTTTAGTTTTACCATTGTCGAGATGTCTTGTAACCGGGATTCCGAGTCTGGTCGGGCCGTCCTGGGAGAAGGAATATCCTTCGTTGACCGTGAGAGCTTGTTGTAACGCCCTCGATGCGGCTATATCTCCCACGTGTCGAAGCATGACTTAGAGGCATAACCACATTGAAAGCAATGTCGCAAGTGAGGTAATCTTCACACAACCCATGTATTACATAAGGGAAAGAGATACATAGTTGGCTTACAATCGCCACTTCACACAATACATGAATAAAGCATTACATCATCCAGATACAATCAAGGTCCGACTACGGAACCAAAATAAAAGAAGACTACCCCAAATGCTACACAGATCCCCGATCGTCCCAACTGGGCTCCACTACTGATCAACTGGAAACGGAACAACATAACAAACACGATCTTCATCGAGCTCCTCCTTGAGCTCGGTTGCACCACCTACACAGTTCATTGGCACATGCAAGTTGGTTTTGGAAGTATCTATCAGTCACGGGGACTCAGCAATCTCACACCCTCGCGATCAAGACTATTTAAGCTTATGGGTGAGATAAAGGTATGAGGTGGAGCTGCAGCAAGCGACTAGCATATTCGGTGGCTAACATATACGCAAAAGAGAGCGAGAAAAGAAGGCAAAGGAACGGTCGAACAACTATGATCAAGAAGTGATCCTAGAAGAACCTACGTCAAGCATTACTCCAACACCGTGTTCACTTCCCGGACTCCGCCGAGAAGAGACCATCACGGCTACACACGCGGTTGATGCATTTTAATTAAGTTAAGGTTTAGGTTTTCTACAACCGGACATTAACAAATTCCTATCTGCCCATAACCGTGGGCACGGCTTTCGAAAGTTCAAAACCCTGCAGGGGTATCCCAACTTAGCCCGTCACAAGCTCTCACGGTCAACGAAGGATATTCCTTCTCCCAGGACGGCCCGATCAGACTCGGAATCTAGGTTACAAGACATCTCGACAATGGTAAAACAAGTCCAGCAAGACCGCCCGATGCGCCGACATCCTGATAGGAGCTGCACATATCTCATTCTCAGTGCAACACCGGATGAACACTATGTACAGCTAAAACCAGCCCTCAAGTTTCCCCGAGGTGGTGCCACAAGTGGCTCTGTTTCGGACCAACACTTAGACAAGCACTGGCCCGGGGGGGTTAAAATAAGATGACCCTTGGGTTGGCCGACCCAAGGGAAGGGGATTGGTTGTTAGTGCAAATGTAAAACCAAGGTTGGGCCTTGCCAGAGGAGTTTTATTCAAGGCAAACTGTCAAGGGGTTCCCATTATAACCCAACCGTGTAAGGAACATAACACCGGTATGATGGAAACTAGGGCGGCAAGAGTGGAACAAAACACCAGGCATAAGGCCGAGCCTTCCACCCTTTACCAAGTATATAGATGCATTAATTAAATAAGAAATATTGTGATATCCCAACAAAAATATCCATGTTCCAACAAGGAACAAGCTCCAATCTTCACCTGCAACTTGCAACGCTATAAGAGGGGCTGAGCAAAGTGGTATCATAGCCAAACAACGGTTTGCTAGGACAAGGTGGGTTAGAGGTTTGACATGGCAATATGTGAGGCATGATAAGCAAGTTGTAGGTATCGTATCATAGGCATAGCAATAGAGCGAGCAACTAGCAAGCAAAGATAGAAGTGATTTCGAGGGTATGGTCATCTTGCCTGAGATCCCGCAAGGAAGAAGAACGAGTCCATGAAGAAGACAAACGGACGTAGTCGAACGGATCCTCACAAACGCGACGTTATCGGAACTAACTCGAAGAAGCAACACCGGAAATAAGCAAACCACATAGTAAACAACCACCACATCAACATGGCATGATGCACAATCGAGTATGATGCATGTCCGGTTTAATGAAGCATGGCACGGAAAAATGCACAAACAATCCTACAAATTAAGTGGAGCTCAACATGCAACTCCGTTGCATATTGACGAAACACCACATTCAAGTTATTTAGTTTGATCTCGTTTATGTACCCAACAATATTAAATGTTGTTAAACATGGCAAGAGGTTGAGCAAAAGAAAACTACCTATCTACGCAAGTTTAAATGAGGCCAGAACAACAAACAACAAATCCGGAAACTCCTCATGTGCATATATTAGGTTTGGTCCTGTTCTGCCCTAAACCATATTTTAGAGTTGTTAAACATGCAAAGTAAAGCCACCATGATAAACTAGGCATTTTTCTACCCCATTTACATATAAAGTTTGTTAGGTTTGGAGCTACGATTATTTAGTTATGAATTAAAGCATTTTAACATGACATAGGAGCAAATTTAATCAAACAACATTTTAAACATTTCAAACATGGATGAAAGTTGGATATTATTAAACTAGACAAAATTCTTGACATTTTTCATATATAAAACATTTTAATCTGATGCACCATTTGAGAGTTATTATATGCATGAAGAACAAGGGCTTTTCTGCAAAACTGCAATTCCCTGGATAATTAGGAAAAACGTTCTATGGGAAAAAAACACGAAACGGGCCGAAACTGAGATCTGGCCCAGCAGCGGGGAGCTGCTCACATCGGGTCTAAAGGCCGCGCGAGGGGAGCGGCTTGGGCCTTGGGGCGCTGTGGCTGGAGAGGCCCAGGCGCTGGATCGGGACGCGGTCAACGCAGCGAGGCGGTCGTCGCATGATGCGGCTTGGCTGCTGGTCGTCTCCTTCACCAGGAGACAGAACGAAGGCGCAGCGGCAGGGCAAAGCAGAGGCCGATGCGGGACTTGGCGAGGAACCCGGCGAGGCGGACGAGGCGCAGGGCGGCGGTCAGCTCGGAGCTGAGGGTGCGGGACTCGGCAGGCCCGAGGCCAGGGCGGCAACATCCATGGCGAGGCTCGGCGAGGATGAAGACATCGCAGGAGAGGAGCTCCTCCTGCGATGGCGCTGTTACAAAGAACAGAGAGAGGGAGAGAAACGGGTGAGACAGAGGGAGCAGTGAGGGAGACGAAGGAAAGAAGCAGGGGCGCTGGACAGGGCCTGTTGTTGCTCCGGCAGTGGCACGCCGACGATGACTCAGATCGAGGCTCGGGGCCGCTGCTGACGATGGAGGCGAGCTCTATGGTAGAGGGCGCGACAGCGGATCAGCGAGAGGATATGAACGCGCGAGGAAGGGGTTCGGCTGCAGGAGAGGTGATGCTCGGGCATAGGAGGCCCTGGGCACGGGCGCGCTGGACCACGGGCGCAAGGAAGCTACAGGAGGCGGCGGCATGCCCATGTACTGGGAAGGAGAGGGATCAAGTGGAGCTTGGTGGTCGAGGACGATGATTGGCCGTGATTTGGTTGTGTGGCGCTGAAATTGAGGAGAGGATGGATCCCGAGAGGGAGAGGGTAGGTAGGTGGCGGCGGGCAGGAGGGTGGATGGGACGGACCTCGTAATTTTTAGGGTTGGACCAAATATATACATGAGGTGAAAAGGTTAGGGGCTATCTCGTCCCTCCGATCGTAATCGGACGGACGGAAAAAAATATGTTAGGAAGTCCAATTAACAAAATGGAGACGTTTTGTAGATGTTTGGGGTTGATCCGGATCCAACGGTGACGACTGTGCGGGTCGGGTTCGGGACAGCTTCGGACACACGCGAGGGGTCGACACACTGTGCAGATAGGGGGTTAGGCGAACGAGGTTAAGTGTGGACTGTGGAGAGCGGTTGGGTCTGAGATAAGAGAAGAGAGAGAGACCGGCGACTGTTTCCGGAGACTGAAAATGTCCGATGTTTTGACCAACTATAATGTCGCTATAGTTATCCGTTGGGGCATCAAATGGACTCCGAACGCGATGAAATTTGACAGGCGGTCTACCTACACTAAAATAAGACCGCACACCAACTTTCAACCCAATCTGAGAATGTTTTCCGGCCACTTATAAAATAATATTTCGGACGTGCCGCGGGCGCGTGCAAGTGTGTCTGGGCTCAGAACGGACAACGGACGGAACTGGGGGAAACAGAACGGATGCAAGTTTGAAAAATATGATGATGCAATGCACATGATGACATGACAAGATGCAACACGCAGACGAGTGACAAGGCAACAACAGCGAATAATTGGAAGACACCTGGCACAACGGTCTTGGGGCGTTACAACACTCCACCACTACGAGAGGATCTCGTCCCGAGATCTAGAATGGCACCGGAGGGAACAACGGAAGAGGAAGAGAAGAGGTAAAACTAAGTTGCTTCTTTGACAAACAAGTGAAACCAAAGAACCTTGCAAGGTTGAGCAAATTTGAAAGAAAGAATACAACGAAGATGAACAAAGTTGAAAGCACTCCGTTAGGAAAGAGGAACAAGGAAGAACAAATTCGGACAGCACTCCGGTTGAAAAGAGATGCAAGACTTGATAAGGTGAAAAGAACTTGAGCAAAAGGGCACAACACTCCAGTTAAATGGATAGGCATGAAAAGAACATGATCTTTGACAAAACAAAATGATGGGTGAAAAGAACAACATCACAATGCCCCCGGAACGAAAGAATAGAAGATAGATAATTGAAATATGAGAATGGAGAAGAAAATGCCAACTTCTGTCACAAAAGAGCTTGAAAAGGCATACTTAGGAGAAGGGTCGAACGGAGTAGTTGGAAAACCAACAACGAAAAGGATAAGCTTGATGTGTGCTTATAGAAGGCATCTCCACATTATGAGGTGACAACTTGCCACCCACAGAAAAGATTTGATTGATATCAACAAGGAGACGAGAACTTATTTCACCGGGAGGATAAATGAAGAACTTGGATCATTTATAAGCACCAGAATTAGCAACAATCCTTAGGGAAGGCTTTAGGTGAAATATAACCCAAGATAACTCCAAAGAAGAGATTGATGGATTTAAAATACCTCATTCTTAACCACATGTGAATCATGAAACATGAACTCAAATTATCAAGAATGACATAATACCACCTCCAATGATACGGAAGAAAGAATTGCACTCCGGATTGCAAGATGAAGAATGCTTGAGCTCCTCTGAAAAGAATCTTGATGATCACTTCGAGAAGGAATTAAATCATTGGTGAACCATCATGTAAAACCTTCATGAAGAACTCCGGTAGTAAAAGAATGATCAAACGAGAGGAAAGAAAAGTTGAAAACACAAGGTGAAGACTTGCAATGATTAGATGGATCTTCATGACGAGAAAATTGAGAGAGCTGGGAACTTCGGGAAAACAAAAGATGAATCCAGTGAAACCGAGAATTTGATGAGTCTCCGGAATAAAGAATTAATCATTTGGGTGAATCAAGAATAAGAATTATGTTATGCGTAGCCTTCACCAATTTAGATTGACGACAAAACAATGGATTTGGCATACCACTTATTCTCGTAGAAAGGATTAAGATAGATATAGCGCAAACTTGGGAAAATTTTCAACGAACCACCGTAAGAATTGAAACAAAGAATAAATTGATATGATAACTAAGGAAGAGAACTCTTGAACGAACCACCGGTAGAATTTGGAAAGCCCGAATGCATTGATATAATCAATGAAGGAAGAAGAATCTTGGAAGAAACCACCGTAAGAATTGAAAATGGACGAAGAAAAGATAAAGAAACACCGGGAAGAATTGGCAAATGAACGAAGATGCTTGCTAGGATTTAGATACATGAGAACGAAGAGGTCACGAACTGATTATAGAATACTTGAATGAAGCACCGATAAAATTTAGAGAAAGAGAGCTAAAAGCTGAGAATGAATAAATCCGAAATGATAGCCTCTGGAGAATCAAACTGAAAGACTCCTGAATTGCTCCTGATGGGTGAAAATAATTCTCACAACCGAAAACAATTATGAGAGGATGGCAACAAGCTAGCACCATGAATTTCTGGGAGAACGGATAAGATATGGAGGAAAAACTCTTCTTCGGTCTTCAAATGTAGAGAATGACAAAGAGAACCATGAACAGTTGAGATACTCCGGGATGACGAATAGAAAGGTTGAGCCAACGGTGAAAAGAATTTGACAGGTCTTGGAGAAAATACATAAGACTGATGATAATTCATTCTTACGTCAAACTTCGAAAAGAATTTGAGAAGAGCTCCGGTAAAATAAGAAGAGTCAGGTAAGATCCTGGAAAAAGACCTGTGGGTTAGGGCCCACTCAAAAGATACACCGTTGAACAAATACTTGAAAAGAGAGATCACACCAGTTGAATTAAATGACTTGAATGAGATAACATCCTCAAAATAGCTTGAACGGATTAAGAGTGGAAACACGAATCTTCGAGATATCTTGAGCACTCCGGAACAATTGAACAGTGAGAAGTGGATGATTAAGAATTGCACTGGCATGAGAAAGCATTGAAACGAGGAAAAGATATGATCAACAAAGCTTGACTTGAAACCACCAGAGAAGAAAAAGAATGAAGAATGATGAACTTGAGGCTCCGTTAGTATCATCATGAGAATCACCGGGTAAGAACATTGAAAGAAAGGAATGGAGAAAATTCACATGAATAAAATGGATACTTGAAAAGATATACGAGTCCTTGAAGAAAAAGGGTGGGAGGGCGGGAAAACGAAGACAACTAAGGACGGATGAAACAAACAACGTTGAGAAGACTTTGAGTTGATATTGCGGATGTTGAAATGAACGGATCCACTTGAAGAGAAAGACACCGGTAGAGAAGGAATTTAGATGACAATCTCGATGATCAAGAAGGATTAGCATTCACATAGATATATGAGAACACTGCTTAGGAAAGGTATGGCATCAACTCTTGACATTGAAGCAACTCAAATACCACAATTGAAAACAAAAACAAAGGATTGGCTTGCAGAATAAGCCAGAACAAACATATGATAGAGATTTCGTCCAAAGTTTTTGTAGTGGGGCCTACACGGGCTCGATCGTACAACACCATCATGAACAAGGCAGTGCACATGACATACGAAGCGTCCCCGAGTCAGCAAAGCCAAGGACTCTTTAAGACACAACGAGACCACTGTAAAACCAACCGTGGATAGGCGGACCACTAGACGTCAAACCCCAATTTCATATCATACATCTGTCGGAAAGATCTCCTAAGAGCTACTTGAATTCCCACTTATAAACTCCCGAAACTTTCCGGTTATGCAATCAGGTGTTAGGGATATAGGGGAAGCATAATATCTCACCCAAAACTAGCAAATGCTACATCTAGCTGTATCCATCCTTCAACACATAACCAAGAAACCTTCGGAAATCATTTACCTCAACCATCGAAAAGCATCCGTTATACGAGTTATGGCAATACTCCCGAACTCCCGCCCTAGTACTGGGTGGCGTCGAGGTTATCTCACCAACAACTGCATAAAAGGGATTTTCGATGTCGGCGAAACTCAGGTATTCTAGAATTGCAATGATAAAATTGTGACGACCACACCTCCGAGCTCAACTCCCTGGGACACTGCCACAACCCCTAAATGTCAGGAGAGACCAAGAACAATGTTCTCATCACAAAACCATCGGAACGATTCCAAGATACCCGCGTGATCCTAAATTTTTTTAGTGAAATTTGAGAAGAGAAGAGTCAAAACTCTACGTCAGGATGCCTCACCAGAGCGATGAAGGGACTGAGGAGTAAAAAGAATCCTACTCTCCGATATATATATATAATTCCTAAATGACTCAAAACATTTTTCCAGACTCAACAACGCCAACGATTCGATCAAGTAGGGGGCTCCTAAGTCGGGGAAGGCTCTGGTTACCAACTTTTAACGCCCTCGATGCGGCTATATCTCCCACGTGTCGAAGCACAACTTAGAGGCATAACCGAATTGAAAGCAATGTCGCAAGTGAGGTAATCTTCACACAACCCATGTATTACATAAGGGAAAGAGATACATAGTTGGCTTACAATCGCCACTTCACACAATACATGAATAAAGCATTACATCATCCAGATACAATCAAGGTCCGACTATGGGACCAAAATAAAAGAAGACTACCCCAAATGCTACACAGATTCCCGATCGTCCCAACTGGGCTCCACTACTGATCAACTGGAAACGGAACAACATAACGAACATGATCTTCATCGAGCTCCTCCTTGAGCTCGGTTGCGTCACCTGCACGGTTCATCGGCACCTGCAAGCTGGTTTTGGAAGTATCTATGAGTCACGGGGACTCAACAATCTCACACCCTCGCGATCAAGACTATTTAAGCTTATGGGTAAGATAAAGGTATGAGGTGGAGCTGTAGCAAGCGACTAGAATATTTGGTGGCTAACATATACGCAAAAGAGAGCGAGAAGAGAAGGCAAAGGCACGGTCGAACAACTATGATCAAGAAGTGATCCTAGAACAACCTATGTCAAGCATTACTCCAACACTGTGTTCACTTCCCGGACTCCGCCGAGAAGAGACCATCACGGCTACACACATGGTTGATGCATTTTAATTAAGTTAAGGTTCAGGTTTTCTACAACCGGACATTAACAAATTCCCATCTGCCCATAACCGCGGGCACGATTTTCAAAAGTACAAAACCCCGCAGGGGTATCCCAACTTAGCCCATCACATGCTCTCACGGTCAACGAAGGATATTCCTTCTCCCAGGATGGCCCGATCAGACTCGGAATCCAGGTTACAAGACATCTTGACAATGGTAAAACAAGTCCAGCAAGACCGCCCGATGCGCCGACATCCTGATAGGAGCTGCACATATCTCGTTCTCAGGGCAACATCGGATGACCACTACGTACAACTAAAACTAGCCCTCAAGTTTCCCCGAGGTGGCGCCACAAGTGGCTCTGTTTCGGACCAACACTTAGACAAGCACTGGCCCGGGGGGTTAAAATAAGATGACCCTTGGGTTGGCCGACCCAAGGGAAGGGGATAGGTTGTTAGTGCAAATGTAAAACCAAGGTTGGGCCTTGCTGGAGGAGTTTTATTCAAGGAGAACTGTCAAGGGGTTCCCATTATAACCCAACCGTGTAAGGAACGCAAAATCAAGGAACATAACACCGGTATGACGGAAACTAGGGCGGCAAGAGTGGAACAAAACACCAGGAATAAGGCCAAGCCTTCCACCCTTTACCAAGTATATAGATGCATTAATTGAATAAGAGATATTGTGATATCCCAACAAATATATCCATGTTCCAACAAGGAACAAGCTCCAATCTTCACCTGCAACTAGCAATTCTATAAGAGGGGCTGAGCAAAGCGGTATGATAGCCAAACAACGGTTTGCTAGGACAAGGTGGGTTAGGGGTTTGACATGGCAATATGGGAGGCATGATAAGCAAGTGGTAGGTATCATAGCATAGGCATAGCAATAGAGCGAGCAACTAGCAAGCAAAGATAGAAGTGATTTCGAGGGTATGGTCAACTTGCCTGAGATCCCGCAATGAAGAAGAACGAGACCATGAAGAAGATAAATGGATGTAGTCGAACGGATCCTCACAAACGCGACGTTATCGGAACTAACCCGAAGAAGCAACACCGGAAAATAAGCAAACCACATAGTAAACAACCACCACATCAACATGGCATGATGCACAATCGAGTATGATGCATGTCTGGTTTAATGAAGCATGGCATGGCAAAATGCACAAACAATCCTACAAATTAAGTGGAGCTCAACATGCAACTCTGTTGCATACTGACGAAACACCACATTCAAGTTATTTAGTTTGATCTCGTTTATGTACCCAACAATATTAAATGTTGTTAAACATGGCAAGAGGTTGAGCAAAAGAAAACTACCTATCTAGGCAAGTTTAAATGAGGCCGGAACAACAAACAACAAATCCGGAAACTCCTCATGTGCATATATTAGGTTTGGTCCTGTTCTGCCCTAAACCATATTTTAGAGTTGTTAAACTTGCAAAGTAAAGCCACCATGATAAACTAGGCATTTTTCTACCCCATTTACATATAAAGTTTGTTAGGTTTGGAGCTACGATTATTTAGTTATGAATTAAAGCATTTTAACATGACATAGGAGCAAATTTAATCAAACAACATTTTAAACATTTCAAACATGGATGAAAGTTGGATATTATTAAACTAGACAAAATTCTAGACATTTTTCATATATAAAACATTTTAATCCGATGCACCATTTGAGAGTTATTATATGCATGAAGAACATGGGCTTTCCTGCAAAACTGCAATTCCCTGGATAATTAGGAAAAACGTTCTATGGGAAAAAACACGAAACGGGCCAAAACTGAGATCTGGCCCAAGCGCGGGGAGCTTCTCACATTGGGTCTTAAGGCCGGGCGAGGGAAGCGGCTTGGGCCTTGGGGCGCTGCGGCTGGAGAGGCCCATGCGCTGGATCGGGACGCGGTCAACGCAGGGAGGCGGTCGTCGCACGATGCGGCTTGGCTGCTGGTCGTCTCCTTCACCAGGAGACACAACGAAGGCGCGGTGACAGGGCAAAGCAGAGGCCGACGCGGGGCTTGGCGAGGAACCAGGCGAGGCGGATGAGGCGCAGGGCGGCGGTCGGCTCGGAGCTGTGGGTGCGGGACTCGACAGGTCCGAGGCCAGGGCGGCAACATCCATGGCGAGGCTCGGCGAGGATGAAGACGTCACAGGAGAGGAGCTCCTCCTGCGATGGCGCTATTACAAATAAAAGAGAGAGGGAGAGAAACGGGTGAGACAGAGGGAGCAGCGAGGGAGACGAAGGAAAGAAGCAGGGGCGCTGGAGAGGGCCTGCTGGTGCTCCGGTAGCGGCGCGCCGACGACGACTCAGATCGAGGCTCGGGGCCACTGCTGACGATGGAGGCGAGCTCTATGGCAGAGGGCGCGACGGCGGATCAGTGAGAGGAGACGAACGCGCGAGGAAGGGGTTCGGCTGCAGGAGAGGTGATGCTCGGGCAGAGGAGGCCCTGGGCACGGGCGCGCTGGACCATGGGCGCAAGGAAGCTACAAGCGGAGGCGGCATGCCCTTGTACCGGGAAGGAGAGGGATCGAGTGGAGCTCGGTGGTCGGGGACGATGATTGGCCGTGATTTGGTTGGGTGGCGTTGAAATTGAGGAGAGGATGGATCCCGAGAGGGAGAGGGTAGGTAGGTGGCGGCGACAGGAGGGTGGATGGGACAGACCTCCTAATTTTTAGGGTTGGACCAAATATATACATCAGGTGAAATAGGTTAGGGGCTATCTCGTCCCTCCGATCGTAATCGGACGGATGGAAAAAATATGTTAGGAAGTCCAATTAACAAAACAGAGACATTTTGTAGATGTTTGGGGTTGATCCGGATCCAACGGTGACGACTGTCCGGGTCGGGTTTGGGAAAACTTCGGACACACGCGAGGGGTCGACGCACTGTGCAGATAGGGGGTTAGGCGAACGAGGTTAAGTGTGGACTGTGGAGAGTGGGTTGGTCTGAGATAAGAGAAGAGAGAGAGAGAGACCCGACGTCTGTTTCCGGAGACCGAAAATGTCCAACGTTTTGACCGACTATAATGTCGCTATAGTTATCCGTTGGGGCATCAAATGGACTCCGAACGCGATGAAATTTGACAGGCGGTCTACCTACACTAAAATAAGACCGCACGCCAACTTTCAACCCAATCTGAGAACGTTTTCCGGCCACTTATAAAATAATATTTCGGACGTGCCGCGGGCGCGTGCAAGTGTGTCTGGGCTCAGAACGGACAACGGACAGAACTGGGGGAAACCGAACGGACGCAAGTTTGAAAAATATGATGATGCAATGCACATGATGACATGACAAGATGCAACATGCAGAGGAATGACAACGCAAAAATAGCGAATAATTGGAAGACACCTGGCACAACGGTCTTGGGGCATTACACTTATTATGGGCTAAGTTGGGACACCCCTACAGGGATTTGAACTTTCGAAAGCCGTGCCCGTGGTTATGGGCAGATGGGAATTTGTTAATGTCCGGTTGTTGAAAACCTGAAACTTAACTTAATTAAAATGGATCAACAGCGTGTGTAGCCGTGATGGTCTCTTTTCGGCGGAGTCCGGGAAGAGAACACGGTCTCGTGTTATGCTTGAACGTAACTATTTCTAGGATCACTTCTTGATCATTGATTCTCGAACGTGCTTTGCTTTCTCTTCTCGCTCTCATTTGCGTAGGTTAGCCACCATATATGCTAGTGCTTGCTGCAGCTCCACCTCATACCTTTTACCTTCCCATAAGCTTATATAGTCTTGATCACGAGGGTGTGAGATTGCTGAGTCCCTGTGACTCACAGATTACTTCCAAAACCAGATGCAGGGACCGATGATACCGTTCCAGGAGATACGACTGAGCTCAAGTGGGAGTTCGATGAGGACTCAGGACAATACTACGTTTCGTTTCCAGACGATCAGTAGTGGAGCCCAGTTGGGGCGATCGGGAACATTTTGCATTTGGGGTTGTCTTTATTTTGGTTCCGTAGTCGGACCTTGATTGTATCTGGATGATTGTAATGATATATTTATGCTATTGTGTGAAGTGGCGATTGCAAGCCAACTATGTATCTCTTTCTTATTCAATACATGGGATGTGTAAAGATTACCCCTCTTGTGACATTGCCTACAATGCGGTTATGCCTCTAAGTCGTGCTCCGACACGTGGGAGATATAGCCGCATCGTGGGTGTTACAGGCAACCCTGGTCTTCCCCCGTTGCCGCTGCCAAGGAGGAACGATGACCACCACCAGGACGAGGGGGCTGGGGGCTTCCAGGAGCCGCGCGCAGCCGCTTGCATCTTCGGCGGCGCTCAGGCCCCAGCCTCCCAGCACATCTTCAAATAGTTCGCTCGCGAGGTGAACGCGGCGCTCCCCAAGCTCGAGGCCACACACCCGCTCCGGTGGTCCCAGTGCGCCATCACCTTCAGCTCGGCTGACTAGCTCAAGTGTGCAGCCACCGCTGGCACACTCCCTATGCTTGCTCCCCAGTCATCAGCAACGTGCAAGTCACCAAGACTCTCATTGACGGTGGCACAGGGCTCAACGTCATATGTGTCTACACATTCGGCAGCCTCCAAGTGCCCTATGAGCAGCTCCAGCCAACCAAGCCTTTCTCAGGAGTGACTGGTGGTTCCACCACACCAATAGGGCAGGTCCGCCTGCCTGTCACCTTCGGGGAGTGCAAGAATTACTACATCGAGCTCATCGACTTCGACGTTGCGCACATCCGCCTGCCGTACAATGCCATCCTCGGGTATCCAGCCCTGGCCAAGTTGATGGCGGTCACCCACCACGGCTACAACGTTCTCAAGATGCCAGGAAGCGGGGGGATCATCACGGTTCCATGTGAAGAAAGGGATGCAGTGTGCTCCCTTGAGCGCGCCTTCCAAGGCACGACAATCGACAACCCTGGCAGTAGAAGTGAAGGCCCTCCGGAGACCATCCCCAAGAAGAAGCTACCGCGCTGATACGTCTCCAACATATCTATAATTTTTGATTGCTCCATGCTATGTTATCTACTGTTTTGGGCAATATTGGGCTTTATTATCCACTTTTATATTATTTTTGGGACTAACCTATTAACCGGAGGCCCAGCCCAGAATTGCTGTTTTTTTTGCCTATTTTAGTGTTTCGAAGAAAAGGAATATCAAACGGAGTCGAAACGGAACGAAATCAACTGGAGAAGTTTTTTTTGGAAGGAAAGCTGCCGGATGGACTTGGACCCCACGTCAGGAGCCAAGGGAGGTGCTCACGAGGGTGGGGGCGCCCCCCCTAGGGCGTGCCCCCTGCCTCGTGGGGCCCCCGAAGCTCCACCGACGTGCTTCCTGCACCCATATATACCTACGTATCCTAAAACTTCCAGAAGATACAATAGATCGGGAGTTCAGCCACCAGAAGCCTTCGTAGCCATCGAAAACCAATCTAGACCCATTCTAGCACCCTGCCGGAGGGGGCAATCCTTCTCCGGTGGCCATCTTCATCATCCCGGTGCTCTCCATGACGATGAGGGAGTAGTTCTCCCTCGGGGCTGAGGGTATGTACTAGTAGCTATGTGTTTGATCTCTCTCTCTCTCTCGTGTTCTTGAGGTGATACGATCTTGATGTATCGTGAGCTTTGCTATTATAGTTGGATCTTATGTTTCTCCTCCCCCACTACTCTCTTGTAATGAATTGAGTTTTCCCTTTGAAGTTATCTTATTGGATTGAGTCTTTAAAGATTTGAGAACACTTGATATATGTCTTACCGTGCGTATCTATGGTGACAATAGGATATCACGTGATTCACTTGATGTATGTTTTGGTGATCAACTTGCGGGTTTCGCCCATGAACCTATGCATAGGGGTTGGCACACGTTTTCGTCGTGATTCTCTGGAGAAACTTTGGGGCACTATTTGAGGTCCTATGTGTTGGTTGAATAGATGAATCTGAGATTGTGTGATGCATATCGTATAATCATACCCACGGATACTTGAGGTGACATTGGAGTATCTAGGTGACATTAGGGTTTTGGTTGATGTGTGTCTTAAGGTGTTATTCTAGTATGAACTCTAGGGTTGTTTGTGACACCTATAGGAATAGCCCAACGGATTGATTGGAAAGAATAACTTTGAGGTGGTTTCGTACCTTATCATAATCTCTTCGTTCGTTCTCCACTATTAGTGACTTTGGAGTGACTCTTTGTTGCATGTTGAGGGATAGTTATGTGATCCAATTATGATATCATTGTTGAGGGAATTTACACTAGCGAAAGTATGAACCCTAGGCCTTGTTTCCTATCATTGCAGTACCGTTTACGCTCACTTTTATCATTAGTTACCTTGCTGTTTTTATATTTTCAGATTACAAAAACTATTATCTACTATCCCTATACCACTTGTATCACCATCTCTTCGCTGAACTAGTGCACCTATACAATTTACCATTGTATTGGGTGTGTTGGGGACACAAGAGACTCTTTGTTATTTGGTTGCAGGGTTGTTTGAGAGAGACCATCTTCATCCTACGCCTCCTACGGATTGATAAACCTTAGGTCATCCACTTGAGGGAAATTTGCTACTGTCCTACAAACCTCTGCACTTGGAGGCCCAACAACGTCTACAAGAAGAAGGTTGTGTAGTAGACATCAAGCTCATTTCTGGCGCCGTTGCCGGGGAGGTGAGTGCTTGAAGGTATATCTTTAGATCTTGCAATCGAGTCTTTTAGTTTCTTGTTTTATCACTAGTTTAGTTTATAAAAGAAAATTACAAAAAAATGGAATTAAGTTTGCCTCATACGCTTCATCTTTTTAGTATCTGTCGTGAGTATGATGGAAAGGATAATTGTGCTCAAGTGCTAGAGGAAGAAGTCTATAAAATGTTTGGCACTAAATCTTTGAATGATGAGCATGATTGCAATGTTGTTAGTACGAATACTTTGAATATCCATGATACTAATGATGATTGCACTAGTTATGATGAAAATGTCTCCTATAAACATGTCAATTTTTGTGGAGTGCATTGGATTTGTAAGTACACACCAAATAGGGAAGATAGATATTGCATGAGGCATAAGTACTTAGAAACTAAACTGTTGCAAGAAAGGCTAGATGAATGTGCTGAAAATTTAAATTATATTGGCCATACTTGTAAGCTTTGCAATGAACATGATCATTTCAATACCCAATGCAAATTGTTTCATGATCGTATCGTGTCCAAAAATTGTGATGACTTGATTTCCCTTGCACATCATAATGAACTTAGTTTGCTTATGAGTTACGAAGAAATGAAACGTATAACTAATTATCTTCCAGAATTTGCCCGTTATAAACTGCTTGGTTTTGATCTAGAGGAAATTTATATGTATTGTGCGGTAAATTTCATTGAAAATCCTTATATTGCCAATTACATAAAGAAAAGAAAACAAATAGAAGATGAAGAGAATACTGATGAAAGGGAAGAGACTTCCCAATGTCCTCCTATTATTTCTTATGATGAATCAGGTAATGAGGAGGAGCCTCCTATTCAACCAATCTCATTAATAAGGAGCTCCAAAAAGAGGATTGAACCCACACATGATGTGGTGAAGAAGAAGAAAAGAAAAAGGAAGAGAGGTAAAAAGATATCTCCCCCAAATAGTGCTGCTCCTATTACTATTGTGCCTCATGAAAATATAATTGTGGAAGATAATGATACTTCTTATGATCTTGAAAATCTTTTTGGCACTTGCTTGGAAGAATATGATAATTGCTATACTATTGGTGCTATCTATACTATTAATGATGAGAGTGATTATGCTTATGATATGAAAAGGCCCAAGCTTGGGGATGCTATGTTTGATGAAGATGATGTTTTTGAGAATATATTTGCTGAAATTAATGTTTGTCCCAAGCTTGGGGATGCTACGCTTAATGAAGATGATATTTCTAATCTCCCAAGTTTTGATATGCAAATTTATAATGATGATAGCATGCCTCCTACTTATGATAATTATTGTGATGATACATATGCTATAAAAGTAGTGATGATTATATTTATAAAACTTGTCATGATTATGATTACCCTTTTTCTGAACATTACTCTTTTAATGTGGAGACAATTTATAGTATTCAAGTCTCTTATGACACTCCCACTATTCCGAATGAGAAGAATTTTGCTTATGTGGAGAGTAATAAAAATTCTATGCTTGTAGATCATGAAAAGAATGCATTAGGTGCTGGTTATATTGTCGAATTCATTCATGATGCTACTGAATATTATTATGAGGGAGGAACATATGCTTGTAGGAATTGCAATAATATCAACTTTCCTCTCTATGTGCTTAAAGTTTTGATGTTATGCTTGTTTTGCCTTCCTATGCTAGTTGATTATTGTTCCCATAAGTTGTTTGCTCACAAAATCCCTATGCATAGGAAGTGGGTTAGACTTAAATGTGATAGTCATATTCTTCATGATGCTCTCTTTATGTTACAGTTCTTATCTCTTACGTGAGCATCATTGAAATCATCATGCCTAGCTAGGGGCGTTAAACGATAGCGCTTGTTGGGAGGCAACCCAACTTTGTTTTTGTTCCTTACTTTTTGTTCCTGTTTAGTAATAAATAATTCATCTAGCCTCTATTTAGATGTGGTTTTATGCTTTTAATTAGTGTTTGTGCCAAGTAGAACCTTTGGGAAGACTTGGGGAAAGTCTTGTTGATCATGTTGTAAGAAAACAGAAACTTTAGCGCTCACGAGAATTGCTGCCATTTTTATTTGGAAAGTACTATTTAGTTAATTATTTTTGCATATTATTAATAGATAAATTCCTCAGGTCCAGCAATTTATTTGAGAATTTTATGTGTTCCGTAAGTATACGTTTGATTCAGATTACTACAGACTGTTCTGTTTTTGACAGATTCTGTTTTTTCATGTGTTGTTTACTTATTTTGATGAATCTATGGCTAGTAAAATAGTTTATAAACCATAGATAAGTTGGAATAAAGTAGGTTTAACACCAATATAAATAAAGAATGAGTTCATTACAGTACCTTAAAGTGGTGATTTACTTTCTTATACTAACGGAGCTTACGAGTTTTCTGTTAAGTTTTGTGTTGTGAAGTTTTCAAGTTTTGGGTAAAGACTCGATGGACTATGGAATAAGGAGTGGCAGGAGCCTAAGCTTGGGGATTCCCAAGGCACACCAAGGTAATATTCAAGTACAACCAAAAGCCTAAGCTTGGGGATGCCCCGGAAGGCATCCCGTCTTTCGTCTTCATTCATCGGTAACTTTACTTGGAGCTATATTTTTATTCGCCACATGATATGTGTTTTGCTTGGAGCGTCATTTTATTTTCTTTAATTTTGCTTGCTTTTTGAATAAAATACCAAGATCTGAAATTCTTAAATGTTAGAGAGTCTTCACATAGTTGCATAGTTATTCAACTACTCATTAATCTTCACTTATATCTTTCGGAGTAGTTTGTCGATGCTCTAGTGCTTCACTTATATCTTTTAGAGCACGGTGGTAGTTTTATTTTGAAGAAATAGATGAACTCTCATGCTTCACTTAGATTATTTTTGAGAGTCTTAAATAGCATGGTAATTTGCTTAAAATCCTAATATGCTAGGTATTCGAGATTAGTAAAATTTTCTTATGATTATTTTGAATACTAAGAGAAGTTTGATGCTTGATGATTGTTTTGAGACATGGAGGTAATAATATCAAAGTCATGCTAGTTGAGTAGTTGTGAATTTGAGAAATGCTTGTGTTGAATTTTGCAAGTCCCATAGCATGCACATATGGTAAACGTTATGCAACAAATTTGAAACATGAGGTGTTATTTGATTGTCCTCCTTATGAGTCGCGGTCGGGGACGAGCGATGGTCTTTTCCTACCAATCTATCCCCCTAGGAGCATGCGCATAGTACCGAGGTTTTTGATGACTTTTAGATTTTTGCAATAAGTATGTGAGTTCTTTATGACTAATGTTGAGTCCATGGATTATACGCACTCTCACCCTTAAATCATTGTTAGCCTCTTCGGTACCGTGCATTGCCCTTTCTCACACTGAGAGGTGGTGCAAACTTCGCCGGTGCATCCAAATCCCGTGATATGATACGCTCTGTCAGACATAAACCTCCTTATATCTTCCTCAAAACAGCCACCATACCTACCTATTATGGCATTTCCATAGCCATTCTGAGATATATTGCCATGCAACTTTCCACCATTCCGTTTATCATGACACGTTCATCATTGTCATATTGCTTAGCACGATCATGTAGTTGACATCGTATTTGTGGAAAAGCCACCGTTCATAATTTTTCATACATGTCACTCTTGGTTCATTGCATATCCCGGTACACCGCCGGAGGCATTCATATAGAGTCATCTTTGTTCTAGTATCGAGTTGTAATCATTGAGTTGTAAATAAATAGAAGTGTGATGATCATCATTATTAGAGAATTTTCCCAAATGAGGAATATATAAAAAAAGAGAAAGGCCATAAAAAAGAGAAGGCCCAAAAAATGAGAGAAAAAGATAGAAGGGACAATGTTACTATCCTTTTACCACACTTGTGCTTCAAAGTAGCACCATGATCTTCATAGTAGAGAGTCTCTCATGTTATCACTTCCATATACCAGTGGTAATTTTTCATTATAGAACTTGGCTTGTATATTCCAACAATGGGCCTCCTCAAGTGCCCTAGGTCTTCGTGAGCAAGCAAGTTGGATGCACACCCACTAGTTTCTTTTGTTGAGCTTTCATACATTTATAGCTCTAGTGCATCCGTTGCATGGCAATCCCTACTCCTTGCATTAACATCAATTGGTGGGCATCTCCATATCCCATTGATTAGCCTCGTTTATGTGAGACTTTCTCCTTTTTTGTCTTCTCCACATAACCCCCCTCCATTATATTCTATTCCACCCATAGTGCTATGTCCATGGCTCACACTCATATATTGTGTGAAAGTTTATAGGTTTGAGATTACTAAAGTATGAAACAATTGCTTGGCTTGTCATCGGGGTTGTGCATGATGATAGCATTCTTGTGTGACGAAAATGAAACATGACTAAACCATATGATTTTGTAGGGATGAACTTTCTTTGGCCATGTTATTTTGAGAAGACATAATTGCTTAGTTAGTATGCTTGAAGTATTATCATTTTTATGTCAATATGAACTTTTGTCTTGAATCTTTCGGATCTGAATATTCATACCACAATTAAGAAGAATTTCATTGAAATTATGCCAAGTAGCACTCCGCATCAAAAATTCTGTTTTTATTATTTACCTACTCGAGGACGAGCAGGAATTAAGCTTGGGGATGCTTGATACGTCTCCAATGAATCTATAATTTTTGATTGCTCCATGCTATGTTATCTACTATTTTGGGCAATATTGGGCTTTATTATCCACTTTTATATTATTTTTGGGACTAAACTATTAACCGGAGGCCCATCCCAGAATTGCTGTTTTTTTGCCTATTTCAGTGTTCAGAAAAGGAATATCAAACGGAGTCGAAACGGAACGAAATCAACTGGAGAAGTTATTTTTGGAAGGAAAGCTACCGGATGGACTTGGACCCCACGTCAAGAGCCAAGGGAGGTGCTCACGAGGGTGGGGGCGCCCCCCCTAGGGCGTGCCCCCCTGCCTCGTGGGGCCCCCAAAGCTCCACCGACATGCTTCCTGCACCCATATATACCAACGTATCCTAAAACTTCCAAAAGAGACAATAGATCGGGAGTTCTGCCGCCAGAAGCCTCCGTAGCCACCGAAAACCAATCTAGACCCATTCCGGCACCCTGCCGGAGGGGGCAATGCTTCCCCGATGGCCATCTTCATCATCCCGGTGCTCTCCATGATGAGGAGGGAGTAGTTCTCCCTCGGGGCTGAGGGTATGTACCAGTAGCTATGTGTTTTATCTCTCTCTCTCTCTCTCTCTCTCTCGTGTTCTTGAGGTGATACGATCTTTATGTATCGCGAGCTTTGCTATTATAGTTGGATCTTATGTTTATCCTCCCCCCTGCTCTCTTTTAATGAATTGAGTTTTCCCTTTGAAGTTATCTTATCGGATTGTGTCTTTAAAGATTTGAGAACACTTGATGTATGTCTTGCCGTGCGTATCTGTGGTGACAATGGGATATCACGTGATTCACTTGATGTATGTTTTGGTGATCAACTTGCGGTTCCGCCCATGAACCTATGCATATGGTTTGGCACACTTTTTCATTGTGATTCTCCGGTAGAAACTTTGGGGCACTCTTTCAGGTCCTATGTGTTGGTTGACTAGATGAATCTGAGATTGTGTGATGCATATCGTATAATCATACCCATGGATACTTGAGGTGACATTGGAGTATCTAGGTGACATTAGGGTTTTGGTTGATGTCTGTCTTAAGGTGTTATTCTAGTACGAACTCTAGGGCTGTTTGTGACATCTATAGGAATATCCCAACGGATTGATTGGAAAGAATAACTTTGAGGTGGTTTCGTACCCTACCATAATCTTTTCGTTCGTTCTCCGCTATTAGTGACTTTGGAGTGACTCTTTGTTGCATGTTGAGGGATAGTTATGTGATCCAATTATGTTATCATTGTTGAGGGAATTTACACTAGCGAAAGTATGAACCCTAGGCCTTGTTTCCTATCATTGCAATACCGTTTACGCTCACTTTTATCATTAGTTACCTTGCTGTTTTTATATTTTCAGATTACAAAAACTATTATCTACTATCCATATACCACTTGTATCACCATCTCTTCGCCGAACTAGTGCACCTATACAATTTACCATTGTATTAGGTGTGTTGGGGACACAAGAGACTCTTTGTTATTTGGTTGCAGGGTTGTTTGAGAGAGACCATCTTCATCCTACGCCTCCTACGGATTGATAAACCTTAGGTCCCCTACTTAAGGGAAATTTGCTACTGTCGTACAAACCTCTGCACTTGGAGGCCCAACAACGTCTACAAGAAGGTTGTGTAGTAGACATCACGCGCCGTGCAGGACCCCAAGAAGATGGCGTCGCATCAGGGGCCTCGTCAGGATCAGCGCCCGCTCCAGGGGTGCCCTCCTCCACACTATAGGAAAGCGCACCCGGCACCCTCCTCAGGAAAGGCTTGGGGGCTCTCTTCTGGAGGGCCTCAGACCTTGCCAATCTCACGAGGGAGGCACTTGGGCACCACTTGGAAGCGTGCTTCACGACACGTGTTCCTCAGGAGAGCATGGGGCAAGGAATGCCCACCACCCAGGAGTTCATCACCAAGACCACCCAAGAGCTACAAGACGCAAGAGCCATGCGTGGCGACAACCGCTCATAGAGTGTGGATCACCACCCAGGCGAGGGTGCTAAGCTACGCGCCTGCATCAGCATCCCAGGGCTAAATAGGGTCGCATCTCAGCAACGCTTCTGGCCATCGCGCACGGGCCGATGTGAGGGCCCACCACACATCTTTGTTCGCATGCCCTTCAGCTTGCCGAGCGTGGCATCGGCCCATCAGCGCCATGTGCGGCAAGTCCAGGCGGCTCAGGAGGCCAGGTTCCACGCCGTTCGGGAGGAGATGGCAACGTCCTTCAGGGAACCTCCCGAGCTCCCAGAGCCTCCCGAGGTTCAGGGTCCCGGTGGCTCATGAGGAGTCATTTCTTCGACGCGTGGCTTTAGCTGCACCAGCTCTACTTCGTCTACAGACCCAGGTGACATCTTCCAAGTTCATTTAAGCTGGGAGCGCCCCTCGGGCTGCACTATTCCTAGGACGTGTGGGTCCGTCCCTGTGGCATGTATCCCTTTTACTTATGTCTTTTAGCTTACCTCGTTGGGGCCGCCCCTCGGGCTGCATCATCCCCACGCCGCTCGGGCCAGACTCGGTGGCATGTATCTTCCTGCATTTATCCAAGTCAATCTGCTCTTCGTGCTTAACCTGCCGACTGCTATCACCTATTTTATCACCACCCGCCACGGGTCCGTTCACCCCATGCAATTTGCTTGCACGTTAAAAGGGGGGGCTCCTGAGCATCGCAACTCAGGAGCTCTTACTGGCTCTCCATCCCTCATCCCCTGACCTTGACCACGGCATCGCGACCTGGCATACCAGCGGCGGCTGAGCTCGCTCGAGGGCCGGGACCTGAGGACATAGAGTGCTTGCATCTAACCACCTTTCGGGGACATACAGTCACCAAGACTCAAGACTAGGCGCAACCCGCCTTGAGGTAGGGCCTCGTGAGTCCCGCGCTGGCTCATGAGTGCCCATATACACCTCGCAGCCCTGCCGTGCAAGCCACGTGTCAGGGCGGGGCTGTACACGCCCCGGGGGCTCCTCCCCGAGGGGAGCCCCCATCCCACGCCCAAGTGAAAGCTCCATGCTCCGCGCTGGCTGTCGACACTGCCGAGGAGTGGCTATGCCCGTGCACAAGTGAAAGCACTACGCTCTGCATTGGTGATAAACAACTGAGGGCGACCCCACGGTAGTACCAACCTCAGGGAGACCAGAGCTCAACGCCTAGCCTCACCACGATGCCTCCCCTCGGGAGAGTCGTGCGAGGGGGTGGGCACGGGGTCTGCGCTCGGGTCACGCCCAAGCGCACGCCACTCAACCAGGTCCCCCGGACCTGGGCGTCACGCACCCCTCCCGAGGCCTCGGCGAGGGCATGTATGGAAATTGTTTGAACGTTAAGGGGGACTTGTGAGCATCGCTACTCAGGAGCCTAACTGGTCACGTAGCCCCTCACTCCTTGGTCTGTCATGGTCTCCAATCGGCCCAACGGCGGTTGAGGTATGCACAGGGCCGGGCCCTGCCGACGTAGAACATTAATCTATCCTCACGAACTCTCCCTATATGCTGTTCGCACGTCAAGGGGGACTCCTGAGCATCGCGACTCAGGAGCCTAACTGGTCACGTAGCCCCTCACTCCTTGGACCATCCTAGTCTCCGGTTGGCCCAATGGTGGTTGAGGTATGCGCGGGGCCGGGCTCTGCCGACGTAGAACAAGGCAAATAAGGAAGGAATCGCAGAATCTCAAAGCAAATATTACAAGCATACTGTTCTCACAATACCAAATGAAAAGTCTAAACGCCTCCATGAGGCCTGATGTATGTCACAGGAATAAAACAAGGAGAATAGCCGCGGGTCACCCCTGGATGTCGTTGTCGCCTGCGGAAGGAGCTCCCCTGTGGGCGACGGTGTCTTCACCTTCGCCACCAGCCGCAGGATCCGTGGCATCACCAGACAAAGAATCGGAGACAAAGCCATGGAACTTCCCCAGCAAAGCATCCACTTGACCTTGAACGGCTGCGACGGTGGTCTCGTAGAGGTCTTTAGCCACAGGCTCCAGCAGCTCGTCAAACTGGGCATTGGGGTCGCGGAGGTGCATATGGCCGAGGACGCGGGTAAGAGTGGCTGAAGACAGAATGCGAGCTTCCGCCTCCGCCATGGGACCGAGGCCTTCAATGACCTCCTCAAGCGCCTTCACCACGAGAGGAAGCAGCTGGGCGGGGCCGCTCTCGTCGGTATCCAGCGGCTTCTCCAAGCCACACTCGTAGAGCGTCTTCAGCGCCTTTCGAGATCTCTTCTCGATATCGGCGAAGGCCACACGGTCTTCGGCCAAGACCCTCGCCTTGGTGTTGAGATCAGCATCCTTCGCCCCATCTTCTGCTCCAGCTCTTCCAACCGGTTGCGCTCGGCAACCTGCCTCTTCCCCAGCTCCGCCAGCTAAGCATCACGATTCTTGACGGCTTCCTCCTGGGCCTTCATCTCCTTCTCCTCTGCTTCACGGCAGCGCGCCTCTTCGGCGTGCATATCGCACAGGCTCTGCAACTCGCCCTCCAGCGCCTGGCAGCGGTCTTGGGCGACCTTGGCTTCTTTCAGCGCCGCCTCACAATCGGCTGCAGCACCGACGGCTCCTTGCTTCTCTCTCTCGGAAGCCGCAACAGCCTGGCTCAGCACCGCGCGTACCACCAGGTCAGAATGAAGCCAGCCGGAGGCCAACTCCAGACGCCCGGCCACCAGGCGCGGGTCAGCGCTCAGGAGATCCACCTGCAGTTGGGTCATCTCTGAAAAGGCACGCTCCAAGACGGCATCATGAGAAGAGGAACCAAGGAGTGGAGGCGCAGCAGTAGGAGGAAGTGGCGCCGTCACCAGGGCTTGGGAGACCACGGGCTCTAGAGCAGCTAGGACCTCATCAGCCGCGCCAAGTACCGGCACCTCCGGAGCTAGCGGGGCCATGGGGCTGACTCCATGTGACGGGGCTCCTCTTGGCCCCGTGAAGACGACCAGGCGGGGGAGGCACGGGCAATGTTGCCTCCTTGCTCAGCGAAGGGAGGCACAGATGCCTTACTGCTACCTCTTTTAGCACTGCGTTGGTTTCCCCCGAAGAGGAAGGGATGATGCAGCAAAGTAGCATAAGTATTTCCCTCAGTTTTTGAGAACCAATGTATCAATAAAGTAGGAGGCTACACGCAAGTCCCTCATACCTGCACAAAACAAATAAAACCTCGCAACCAACGCAAATAGGGGTTGTCAATCCCTATAGGGCCACTTATGAGAGTGAGATCTGATAGATATGATAAGATAATATTTTTGGTATTTTTATGATAAAGATGTAAAGTAAAATAAAGGCAAAGTAAATAGCAAAGTAAATAACTAAGTAGTAGGAGATTGATATGATAAAGATAGACCCGGGGGCCATAGGTTTCACTAGTGGCTTCTCTCGGGAGCATAAGTATTCTACGGTGGGTGAACAAATTACTGTTGAGCAATTGACATAATTGAGCATAGTTATGAGAATATCTAGGTATGATCATGTATATAGGCATCACATACGAGACAAGTAGACCGACTCCTGCCTGAATCTTCTACTATTACTCCACTCATCGACCGCTATCCAGCATGCATCTAGAGTATTAAGTTAAAACAGAGTAACACCTTAAGCAAGAAGACATGATGTAGAGGGATAGACTCATGCAATATGAAGAAAACCCCATCTTGTTATCCTCGATGGCAACAATACAATACGTGCCTTGATGACCTTACTGTCACTGGGAAAGGACACCACAAGATTGAACCCAAAGCTAAGCACTTCCCATTGCAAGAAAGATCAATCTAGTAGGCCAAACCAAACTGATAATTCGAAGAGACTTGCAAAGATAACCAATCATACATAAAAGAATTCAGAGAAGATTCAAATATTATTCATAGATAGACTTGATCATAAACCCACAATTCATCGATCTCAACAAACACACCGCAAAAAGAAGATTACATCGAATAGATCTCCACAAGAGAGGGGGAGAACATTGTATTGAGATCCAAAAAGAGAGAAGAAGCCATCTAGCTACTAACTATGGACCCGTAGGTCCGAAGTAAACTACTCACACTTCATCGGAGAGGCTATGGTGTTGATCTAGAAGCCCTCCGTGATCGATGCCCCCTCCGGCGGAGCTCCGGAACAGGCCCCAAGATGGGATCTTGTGGATACAGAAAGTTACAACGGTGGAATTAGGGTTTTGGCTCCGTATCTGATCGTTTGGGGGTACGTGGGTATATATAGGAGGAAGAAGTATGCCGGTGGAGCAACAGGGGGCCCACGAGGGTGGAGGGCGCGCCTGGGGGGCCCACGAGGGTGGAGGGCGCGCCTGGGGGGGGGCAGGCGCGCCCCCTACCTCGTGGCCTCCTATTGATTGGCTTGACGTAGGGTCCAAGTCTCCTGAGTTGTATTCGGTGAGAAAATCACGTTCCCGAAGGTTTCATTCCGTTTGGACTCCGTTTGATATTCCTTTTCTTCGAAACCCTAAAACAGGCAAAAAAACAACAATTCTAGGCTGGGCCTCCAGTTAATAGGTTAGTCCCAAAAATAATATAAAAGTGGATAAAAAAGCCCGATAATGTCCAAATAGTAGATAATATAGCATGGAGCAATCAAAAATTATAGATACGTTGGAGACGTATCAAGCATCCCCAAGCTTAATTCCTGCTCGTCCTCGAGTAGGTAAATGATAAAAACAGATTTTTTGATGTGGAGTGCTACTTGGCATAATTTTAATGTAATTCTTCTTAATTGTGGTATGAATATTGAGATCCGAAAGATTCAAGACAAAAGTTCACATTGACATAGAAAATAATAATACTTCAAGCATACTAACAAAGAAATTATGTCTTCTCAAAATAACATGGCTAAAGAAAGTTATCCCTACAAAATCATATAGTCTGGCTATGCTCTATCTTCACCACACAAAATATTTAAATCATGCACAACCCCGATGACGAGCCAAGCAATTGTTTCATACTTTTGACATTCTCAAAACTTTTTCAATCTTCACACAATACATGAGCGTGGGCCATGGATATAGCACTATAGGTGGAATAGAATGGTGGTTGTGGAGAAGACAAAAAGGGAGAAGGTAGTCTCACATCAACTAGGCGTATCAACGGGCTATGGAGATGCCCACCAATAGATATCAATGTGAGTGAGTAGGGGTTGCCATGCAACGGATGCACTAGAGCTATAAGTATATGAAAGCTCAAAAAGAAACTAAGTGGGTGTGCATCCAACTAGCTTGCTCATGAAGACCTAGGGAAATTTGAGGAAGCCCATCATTGGAATATACAAGCCAAGTTGTAACACCCTCGATGCGGCTAGATCTCCCACGTGTCGAAGCACGACTTAGAGGCATAACCGCATTGAAAGCAATGTCGCAAGTGAGGTAATCTTCGCAAACAACCCATGTAATACAATAAGGGAAAAGATACTTAGTTGGCTTACAATCGCCACTTCACACAATTACATGAATAAGGCATTACATCATCCAAATACACTCAAGGTCCGACTACGGAACCAAAATAAAAAAAGACTACCCCAAATGCTAGACAGATCCCCCATCGTCCCGACTGGGCTCCACTACCGATCAACTAGAACGAAACAACACAAAGGACAAGATCTTCATCGAGCTCCTCCTGAGCTTGGTTGCGTCACCTGCTCAGTAACATCGGCACCTGCAAACTGGTTTTGGAAGTATCTGTGAGCCACGGGGACTCAGCAATCTCGCACCCTCGCGATCAAGACTATTTAAGCTTATGTGTAAGGTAAAGGTATGAGGTGGACCTGCAGCAAGCATCTAGCATATAGGTGGCTAACTTATTTGCAAAAGAGAGCGAGAAGAGAAGGCAGAAGCACGGTCAAACAACTATGATCAAGAAGTGATCCTAGAACAACCTACGTCAAGCATTACTCCAACACCGTGTTCACTTCTCAGACTCCGCCGGAAAGAGACCATCATGGTTACACACGCGGTTGATACATTTTAATTAAGGTCAACTTCAGGTTTTCTACAACCAGACATTAACAAATTCCCATCTGCCCATAACCGCGGGCACAGCTTTTGAAAGTTCAAATCCCTGCAGGGGTGTCCCAACTTATCCCATCACAAGCTCTCACGATCAACGAAGGATAAACCTTCTCCCGAGACATTCCGATCAGACTCGGTATCCCGGTTCTACAAGACGACTTCGACAAAGATAAAACCAGTCCAGCAACACCGCCCGAATGTGCCGACAAATCCCGATAGGATCTGCACATATCTCCTTCTCAGGGCACACTCAGATGAGCCAGACGTCGGGTAGGCCAGCCCAGAGTTGCCCCTGGTAGCCCCGGACATCACTCAGTTGGACCAACACTCAGAGGAGCACTGGCCCGGGGGGGGTAAAATAATGATGACCCTCAGGAGTGCGACTCCCAAGGGAAAAGAAAAGGCTAGGTGGCAAATGGTAAAACCAATGTTGGGCATTGCTGGAGGAGTTTTATTCAAGGCGAACTGTCAAGGGGTTCCCATAATAGCCCAACCGCGTAAGGAACGCAAAATCCGGGAACATAACACCAATATGACGGAAACTAGGGCGGCAAGAGTGGAACAAAACACCAGGCATAAGGCCGAGCCTTCCACCCTTTACCAAGTATATAGATGCATTAATTAAATAAGATATATTGTGATATCCCAACAAGTAAACATGTCCCAACAAGGAACAACATCTCCATGTTCCAACAAGGAACAAACTTCATCTTCACCTGCAACTAACAATGCTATAAGAGGGGCTGAGCAAAGCGGTATGATAGCCAAACAACGGTTTGCTAGGACAAGGTGGGTTAGGGGTTTGACATGGCAATATGGGAGGCATGATAAGCAAGTGGTAGGTATCATAGCATAGGCATAGCAATAGAGCGAGCAACTAGCAAGCAAAGATAGAAGTGATTTCGAGGGTATGGTCAACTTGCCTGAGATCCCGCAATGAAGAAGAACGAGACCATGAAGAAGATAAATGGATGTAGTCGAACGGATCCCCATATGCATTAGCAATTTTTAAAGCAACAACAAATTTTAACCATCTTAAAGTTGTTAACATGATGCGGATGACATGTTCAAGTTTATGCAATTTTTTAGTAAAAGTTGACATGAGCGTGATGAGAGCATTTGTCATCGTGGCGGAAATGAAAGGGGTGCCACAGCAACGAATCCGAAAATGATGCCACGGCAAATTTCCGATTCCGGTAACTCGATTGAGATACCGATGCAAAGGAGAAGTGTGCGGATGCGTGTAAAAGATGGTGGGGCGCTCCCGGATACCGGGTGTCCCATGAGTAGATGGCATGGAAGCGAGAGACACTACAGACATGGTGCAGACAAAGGGTGCAACTCATACATCACGCTACATTTGTCCACGACGGTCGTCTCGACGTTATACCTTTGAAGCGTGCGTTATCGGAGGGGTTCAAGTTCGATGCGGTGTAGGGGAAGTAGATGTTCATGGGTCGTCGAGGGAAGTAGTGGTTCATGTCCGTAGATGTTCGGGGTCACGACACGGAACTTGACGTCCACGGGGTCTTCAGCGATGGTCGTGGTACATGTTCCGTAGACGTTCGGGCGACGGTAGTGGTACACGTTTCGTAGCCATTCGACATCAGTAGAGGAACTTGACGCTTGCATTACACGGGGCAACTAGGGTCTTCGGACTTGCCGTACTCGGTTCTTGTGACGATAGTGGTACAAGGAACTTGTGTTCTGGTCGTGTAGTCGTACTCGAGGTGGTCTTGGTGAAACCAAGGCCGACGGTGTACTTGGCGTAATCCGAGTCGACGGTAGTTGTACACGGCAATCTTGGTCGAACTTGGAGGGACCTCGGTAGTCGTTCCCGTTTGTCTTGGTACTTTTGGCGCCATCTTGGTCTTGGCGACGGTAGTGGTACTTCCATGTAGACAGCCCCGGAACTTGATGCATCATCCTATGTAGTCGTACTCGGTGTCCTCGGGGTATCGGCGATAGTCATACTCGAACTGGTTCTTGACGAATCCTGGACGGTCTTGGTGGTTCTGGAGCAGGGCTAGCGCAAAGGCGAACGAGGCCGCTGGGACTTGAGGTATGTGTGACGTGCGGCTGCTGGCGAAAGGGACCCACACCGACATGGTCAACGCGGGCTCGCGCGGCCTCCTGCGGGACTTGGTGAACAACATAGAAACAGGGCAGCGACGACGCAGCTCCTGCAGTGGAGGTCAGCACCAATGGTGACGGGGCACCGGAGTTGGGTCCGGCCGTGACCTCGCCGGATCTTGGGACGAACAACGGAGGCGGAGGACTTGGAGCTTCGGACGTCGGTGCAACTGGAGCACGAGGAGGTGAAGCAGGCGGGAGCAGAGGAGAGGTAGAGGCGCCGGGCTCCGGCGACAGGATGGTCAATGGCGACGGGGTCAGCGCGGGACGCCGGACCGAAGAGAGGGCGTCGCTCGGCGGCAGGGCCGGCGCTGGACGTGGCTGTCGGAGGGAGATCGGGCGCGGGCGTCAGAGACGGGTGCTCGCGGCAGGAGGGGATCGGGTCGAGGCACGATGGAAGGAGGGGCCGGCGCGGGATCCGGGCAGTAGAGGGAGGAGGCCACGGATCGAGAGAAAGGGTTCGAGGGGAGATCGAGGAGATGGGAGTCAGACTGCGCGAGCATGCGGCGCTCTCCTGGCGACGCTGGGAGGAACGAAAAAGGAGGAGGGGTTCGAGGGAGATGTGGGTCGAGGCTATGGTTAACAGGGCAAGATGGGCCTGGGAGGCCGGTCGACCTAGCTGGGCTGCCGACCCTGGCTGGGCCTGGTGCTCTCTCTCTCTCACCTACACTCCTTAGAAGAAAAGAGGGAGACAAGAAAGAAAGAAAGAAAGAAAAAATAGAGAGAAGAAAAAAGAAGAAGAGGGATTATTTTCACGGACTCGTAAAAGTGTGCACGGTCCACGAAAAATAGGAGAGGCAAGATTGGAAGATGTCATTCAAACTCATTTGAATTTAATTCAAATGGGTTTGAACTAGGGCTTGGTTATAGAAGTATCCAAAAATGTTGAGGTTTTTGGTGGAACTCCGGAAAGTGAAGAAAGAATTTAGGGCAAAGTTTGGAGACGAGGAATATAGTAAGAAAAGCATGGAAATATTTTGCAAGTGTGTTGCGGTAATTTCCAAGGGATGGAATATTTATTATAGCCCCCTAATATTGGGAGGATATGTTATAAAGAGAAATCACCACGTGAATTCCCTCGGTTTAAATGGATCAAAGATCCATGCAATTTATTTAGTTGAGTTTAAAAAATGGGTTGCATGATGACATGATGCAATGCACATGATGACATGGCAAGATGCAACATGCAAGCAAAAGACAAGGCAACAACAACGAAACACCGGAAGACACCTGGCGCAACGGTCTCGGGGCATTACACAAGTTCTATAATGAAGGATTCCCACTAGTATATGAAAGTGATAACATGAGAGACTCTCTACTATGAAGATCATGGTGCTACTTTGAAGCACAAGTGTGGTAAAAGGATAGTAACATTGTCCCTTCTCTCTTTTTCTCTCATCATTTTTTTATTTTTTATTTGGGCCTTTTCTCTTTGTTATGGCCTCTTTTCTTTCTTTTTTTTCGTCCGGAGTCTCATCCTGACTTGTGGGGGGATCATAGTCTCCATCATCCTTTCCTCACTTGGGACAATGCTCTAATAATGATGATCATCACACTTTTATTTTTCTTACAACTCAATAATTACAACTCGATACTTAGAACAAAATATGACTCTATATGAATGCCTCCGGCGGTGTACCGGGATATGCAATGATGCATGAGTGACAAGTATGAAAGAATTATGAATGATGGCTTTGCCACAAATACTATGTCAACTACATGATCATGCTAAGAAATATGACAATGATGGAGTGTGTCATAAATGAAACAGTGGAAAGTTGCATGGCAATATATCTCGGAATGGCTATGGAAATGCCATAATAGGTAGGTATGGTGGCTGTTTTGAGGAAGGTATATGGTGGGTGTATGATATCGGCGAAAGGTGCGTGGTATTAGAGAGGCTAGCAAAGGGGGAAGGGTGAGAGTGCATATAATCCATGGACTCAGCATTAGTCATAAGGAACTCATATACTTATTGCAAAAATCTACAAGTTATCGAAGCAAAGTATTACACGTATGCTCCTAGGGGGATAGATTGGTAGGAAAAGACCATCGCTCATCCCCGATCGCCACTCATAAGGAAGACAATCAATAAATAAATCATGCTCCGACTTCATCACATAACGGTTCACCATACGTGCATGCTACGAGAATCACAAACTTCAACGCAAGTATTTCTCAAATTCACAACTACTCAGCTAGCATGACTCTATTATCACCATCTCCATATCTCAAAACAATTATCAAGTATCAAACTTCTCATAGTATTCAACACACTCATAAGCGAATTTTATTATTCTTGAATACCTAGCATATTAGGATTTAAGAAAATTACCATGCTATTAAGACTCTCAAAATAATCTAAGTGAAGCATGAGAGATCAATAGTTTCTATAAAACAAATCCACCACCGTGCTCTAAAAGATATAAGTGAAGCACTAGAGCAAAATTATATAACTCAAAAGATATAAGCGAAGCACATAGAGTATTCTAAAAAATTCCAAATGATGTATGGCTGTCTCAAAAGGTGTGTACAGCAAAGATGATTGTGGTAAACTAATAAGCAAAGACTCAAATCATACAAGACGCTCCAAGCAAAACACATATCATGTGGTAAATAAAAATATAGCTCCAAGTAAAGTTACCGATAGAAGTAGACGAAAGAGGGGATGCCTTCCGGGGCATCCCCAAGCTTTGGCTTTTAGGTGTCCTTAGATTATCTTGGGGGTGCCATGGGCATCCCCAAGCTTAGGCTCTTGCCAATCCTTGTTCCATAATCCATCAAATCTTTACCCAAAACTTGAAAACTTCACAACACAAAACTTAAAGTAGAAAACTCGTGAGCTCCGTTAGCGAAAGAAAACAAAAGACTACTTCAAGGTACTGTAATGAACTCATTATTTATTTATATGGGTGTTATACCTACTGTATTCCAACTTCTCTATGGTTCATAAACTAATTTACTAGCCATAGATTCATCAAAATAAGCAAACAACACACGCAAAACAGAATCTGTCAAAAACAGAACAGTCTGTAGTAATCTGTAGCTAGATCAAGATATGGAACCCCAAAAATTCTAAAATAAATTTCTGGACGTGAGTAATTTATCTATTAATCATATACAAAAAGAATTAACTAAATAGCACTTTCCAAATAAAAATTACAACAGTTCTCGTGAGCGCTAAAGTTTCTGTTTTTTACAGCAGGTTCAACAAGACTTTCCCCAAGTCTTACCAATGGTTCTACTTGGCAAAAACACTAATTAAACACAAAAAACACAACTAAAACAGAGGCTAAATAATTTATTTATTACTAAGCAGGGGCAAAAAGCATGGAATAAAAATAAAATTGGGTTGCCTGCCAACAAGCGCTATCGTTTAACGCCCCTAGCTAGGCATAACAAGCACGGATAGATCTAGGTATTCCCATCTTTGGTAGGCAATTCTTCAATGAGGCATCTACCAAATTTAGGAGTTTCTTTCTTTTTATTAATTATCAAGCTTTTAGGCGCAATATCGAAAAATTCATTTGTAACAAATGGTTCCTTACTGATAGCAAAAAGATTGGGATGAACACTTATAGATTTAAGATCCGCATTTTCCTTACTAGATGATTCACCCTTATTTTTAGGAACATACATAAGCTTGGTAACTTTAGTGGAGGAACTTGGAGTATTCTTTATGGAAGAAAAAGCGGTTCCCAAATTGGTAATAATATTCTCAAGTTTATCGATCCTAACGGAATCATGATTTATTTTCTCATTAACTATGGGTTCCTTTTCATTAATATCTTTCAAAGTAACTCCTACTTTAGATCCATATTTAGAGATTCGGGTGTGGATCTTTTTATCCAAATTTTCAATTAACTCTACGGTAGCAACCTTATTTTCAATAATTTCAAGCCTTTGCATTACATGCTCCAAAGTTAATATAGTTCCATTAACCAAAAGAGGGGGGAGCCAAATAAATCTAACATAGCATTATAAGAATCAAAAGTATGGCTACCCACAAAATTCCCTCCGGTAATAGTATCAAGAACATAACGGTGCCAAGGAGTAATGCCTACATAAAAATTGCGAAGGAGAATTGTAGTAGATTGCTTCCTAGAAGATTTATTTTGAGCATTGCAAATTCTATACCAAGCGTCTTTTAGATTTTCACCCTCCCTTTGCTTAAAATTTAGAATTTCATTCTTGGGAGACAACGGAGAAGATAGGGGACTAGCCATAGCGACAAGCAAGCAAACTAACACACAAGCAAACAAAAAGCAAGCGGAAAAAGGGAAAATAGAGAGGGAGGATAGAGAGAGAGGGCGAATAAAACGGCAAGGGTGAATTGGGGGGAGAGGAACACGAGAGGCAAATGGCAAATAATGTAATGCGGGAGATAAGGGTATGTGATGGGTACTTGGTATGTTGACTTTTGCATAGACCTCCCCGGCAACGGCGCCAGAAATCCTTCTTGCTACCTCTTTTAGTACTGCGTTGGTTTTCCCCGAAGAGGAAGGGATGATGCAGCAAAGTAGTGTAAGTATTTCCCTCAGTTTTTGAGAACCAAGGTATCAATCCAGTAGGAGGCTACACGCAAGTCCCTCATACCTGCACAAAACAAATAAATCCTCACAACCAACGCAAATAGGGGTTGTCAATCCCTATAGGGCCACTTATGAGAGTGATATCTGATAGATATGATAAGATACTATTTTTGGTATTTTTATGATAAAGATGCAAAGTAAAATAAAGGCAAAGTAAATAACTAAGTAGTAGGAGATTGATATGATAAAGATAGACACCTGGGCCATAGGTTTCACTAGTGGCTTCTCTCGAGAGCATAAGTATTCTACGATGGGTGAACAAATTACTATTGAGCAATTGACAGAATTGAGCATAGTTATGAGAATATCTAGGTATGATCATGTATATAGGCATCACGTCCGAGACAAGTAGACCGACTCCTGCATGCATCTACTACTATTACTCCACACATCGACCGCTATCTAGCATGCATCTAGAGTATTAAGTTAAAACAGAGTAGCGCCTTAAGCAAGAAGACATGATGTAGAGGGATAGACTCATGCAATATGAAGAAAACCCCATCTTGTTATCCTCGATGGCAACAATACAATACGTGCCTTGCTGCCCTTACTGTCACCGGGAAAGGACACTGCAAGATTGAACCCAAAGCTAAGCACTTCTCCCATTGCAAGAAAGATCAATCTAGTAGGCCAAACCAAACTGATAATTCGAAGAGACTTGCAAAGATAACCAATCATACATAAAAAAATTCAGAGAAGATTCAAATATTATTCATAGATAGACTTGATCATAAACCCACAATTCATCGGTCTCAACAAACACACCGCAAAAAGAAGATTACATCGAATAGATCTCCACAAGAGAGGGGGAGAACATTGTATTGAGATCCAAAAAGACAGAAGAAGCCGTCTAGCTACTAACTATGGACCCGTAGGTCTTAAGTAAACTACTCACACTTCATCGGAGAGGCTATGGTGTTGATGTAGAAGCCCTCCGTGATCAATGCCCCCTCCGGCGGAGCTCCGGAATAGGCCCCAAGATGGGATCTAGTGGATACAGAAAGTTACGGCAGTGGAATTAGGGTTTTGTCTCCGTATCTGATCGTTTGAGGGTACGTGGGTATATATAGGAGGAAGAAGTACGTCGGTGGAGCAACAGGGGGCCCACAAGGGTGGAGGGCGCACCTGGGGGGGCAGGCGCGCCCCCTACCTCGTGGCCTCCTGTTGATTGGATTGACGTAGGGTCCAAGTCTCCTGAGTTGTGTTCGGTGAGAAAATCACGTTCCCGACGGTTTCATTCCGTTTGGACTCCGTTTGATATTCCTTTTCTTCAAAACCCTAAAACAGGCAAAAAACAGCAATTCTGGGCTGGGCCTCCGGTTAATAGGTTAGTCCCAAAAATAATATAAAAGTGGATAATAAAGCCTGATAATGTCCAAAACAGTAGATAATATAGCATGGAGCAATCAAAAATTATAGATACGTTGGAGACGTATCACTTACCATCCTTCCTCTTCTTCGCCGAAGATGTCGGTCTGATCAACCAAAGGCGAGCGTCAGGAAAAAACAGGCACCTGCACGGACCAAGCGAAGTTCGAAACACCTACCGGTCCACCGCAAGGTACTCCACCGTTCGCTTGTGAAGCTTGAGGCCCGACAGCATCGGGACCTAAGGAGCAGGCGCTCGGGCTCCAGTGGCGCTGTGCGGTGCGGAGGCAGAACCGGATCCAGCCCCAGGAGGTGTTAGAGTGGAGGCGGCACCACGGTCCACCAGCGACGATCTTCCCTTCGTCGGGACAAGGGGTTGCTCCTTCCCTCCTTGGTAGGCGTCGGCCTCAGCATCATCAGGAAGGGCGCGGAGAATCTCGGCCTTGCTCGGAAGGGAGGTCTCCTCCACCTCTTCCGGGGTATCCTCAGAATCCTCCTCCTCCTCTCCCTCTGCACGGGACTTGCCAGAAGACACCTCCACCGGCTTTGGCGCTGAAAGAGCTTCCAAAAGCACCGGCGGCACCAGCCCGCGCGCATCAAAAGTCGGCCTGGAGGCGACGAATTCCTCCCGGTCCCTACGTTGGAATAGGGGAATGAAGGAGCTAGGCGGTACTCCTGGTTGTCTCAAACTATGAGTCGCAGGACGGCGTCCAGTTCGTCGTCAGGCAGGTCCCCCGGCCTCAGGCGGGCCTTGTTTTCCCCTCCTTCAAACTACCAGAAGGGGCACGCGCGCCTGGAGTGGGGCGACCCGCAGCGTCAAGAACTCCCTCAGGAGCATCGCTCCCATTATTTTGGCCGCCCTCGCATTACCCGGCTTCAGGTCAGCCATCATCTGCTCCAACACTGACGACGCCCGCTCGTCGATAAGCTTCGCCCTGGGCCACTCCTTGCCTTGCCGAGGCGCCTCCGTCGGCAACGTTAGGCGCGGATGGGCGAGCTTGGCGTCCACCATGACCCACTCGGATCGAATATTGTCGGCCCTCTTCCCGGTGCTCGAGATCGAGTTGGCCTTGCTGGACGCGACGAAGTTAGCGCATCCAGAGATGTGGCCCTTGCTGATGTGGAGGAAGAAGAAATGGCACAGGAGCGCCACAGACGGCATCACGCCCAGGTACGCCTCACAGTAGTAGGCAAAGATGGATAGGAGGAGGACAGAGTTGGGATGGAGGTGCAACGCTTGCAGCCCATAGTGGTCGAGGACTTCATAAAAGAATTCAGAGAAGGGAGGAACCAACCCGACAGCAACGCCGCTCGAAAAGAAGGGGAAGAAGGTGCTCCCCTCAGGCTCCGGCTCATCGAAGGCAAGCCGGAGCTCCGTCTTCCCCCACTCGTTGCTCTCTCCCACCGTCAGTAGGCGCACGGAGGCAAGGCTCTTCTCCGTGACAGTGGGCGCCTCAAGAGCGGGCTCGTACCAAGCCGGGGACGAGGAAGCCTTGACCTTGCGCGATGACATGAGCGGCAGATGTAGAACGAGGCCGGAGCAGAGGAGATCTGGAGCGAGGCAAGGAAGAAGCAATGAAGGAAAGTGCCCCCGGCACCAGCCTTTTGTCAGGTCAAGAAGTTGCCAAAACAGTGTGGGGAAGCGGAGACGCCCACGTCCAATCAACCGCCACGCGTCAACCGAGGCCGCGGGCTTTGGGGGCCCGCGGCGCTTCGATCTTGACCATTGGCTTCGCCGCAAAGCCAAGCCCGCGCGCACCTTGGGCCCGGGGGCTACTGTCGGCATTCTGGGAACGGGGGTCCCCAGACTTGCCTGCCTGCGGCCCGCCGCGTGGCTAAGCCAGCAGGCCGTACGACCCATCCTCAACAACGAAGTGCCTAAGACCCTCGCGAGGGGCCAAGCCTCGCGAGGCGGACGAAGCAAGGCCTCCTCTGGAGTGGCCCAGCCAGGCGGGCTCACCAGGAGCAGAGATATCAAGGCAAGGCGAACCTCACGAGGTTCTCGTGACGTGAGCCGTGATGATCGACCCCAGGCGGGCGCCAGCGCGCATGGCGTCCTTGTTTCCTCTTTGGTGCAAAGGGGGCAAGCGCAGCCGCGGAGTACCAAGGCCTTAGGCAAAGGTTGCCATTTCGGTGCAACAAGACCAAGACCGAGGACTGCAAGACGGAGGTCATCGTGGAGCCCAGAACGACGTCACCGCCAGAACTTTGTGCAGGCAAAGACTACTTTTGTCAGGATAGCTTGTACTAGTTGTCCCCCTTCAAATTAGCCTGCCATTGTTGGCTCCCTTCCCGCTCAATATTTGGGAAGAGGACCAGGGCCTCTATAAATAGGACTAGCCACCACAAGAGAGGGAGAGCTTGGCATCAGAGAGAAGAGCTGGGCAAAAGAGAGACCACCTCACACACAAGCTCACCGAGCACAAGAACGCCTCAACCTCGGGAGGCCGTTCTTCCCTTGTATTGTTCATCATCAGCCCAAGAGGCAATCCACCACCACCATACTGGAGTAGGGTATTACACCACAATGGTGGCCCAAACCAGTACAAACCTTGTGTCCTTCTGTGTTGTGAGTTCGGTGAGTTCGTCCGCGAGATCCTAGTAAGCTAGAGTGTAGATCAGTTGGAGGGAAAGACTTCGCGCGCACCCCAGTGTTCGAACCTTAAGGGTTTCCCGGGACCCCATACCCCGACAGTGATACCAAAGCAGCTTTTGGAACCTAAACTAGTGAACTCGGTCAGACTGAGTCACAGTTTGGTGGCACCGAGACTGCCAGGGTTTCACACAGAATCAAACTCGGTCACACTGATTTGCAGTTTTCGGTCAGACCGAAAGTGCAAGTGCAATGGCCTAAGCCAAATCAGTGAGACCGATTTCTACAATTCGGTCGGTCCGAGATGAGTCTGGCGGAGACCTAACCCTAAATTTTCAAATCCAATCTAATCTAAAGGAAGTTTTCAGTGGATGGATTGTTTGCATACGTGGTCATGATCATGGCAAAGTAATGTGCTACGAATCGGAGTTAAAAGAATAGCACAAAGGATCCAACTCATACCCTAGTTCGGCGGAGTTTGCTACGGTGGCAACAGAGGGGCAGAATTCTGTTGACGGCGATGGAAACCAGCGGTGGGAGGTCGCTGGCGGCGAGAAGACGATCCGGAGACCCGAGGCGGCAGAGCAGGATACGCGCGGGCTGAGAGGTTTCGAAAAAATTTCCAAAATCTCACCCCTGGGTTTATATATCCCGACCCTGTCGGTGTGACCGAGTGGAACAACTCGGTGGCACCGAGATGCAGAGTAGCAAGCGTTTACTGCAACTCGGTGTGACTGAAAAGTTCAAATCGGTTGCACCGAGATTGAAAACGTAGATCAACTTAGTGATCTCGGTGTGATCGAAATGGATGACTCGGTCATACCGGAATACACAAACGCCTCGTTCGGATGTAGACATTGGGCCTCCGAATTTGATATTGGCATTGGTTAGGCCCGAATGCCATTGTTCAGATGGTCTTGGTATTCAAACTTGGAAATGGACCAAGATATTGGCCCATTCACGGCAACACACGCGCCTCCACTTCTCCAATTCATAGCCTCACCGCTCGGTTTTCCTTGGTATTCGGTAGCGCGCGAGCCCCCCCCCCCCCCCGCCCCACTTACCGCTTCGTCCTGTTTGAGGAAAAGGAACATGCGCTGGAGAGGAGAACTGGCGTGACTCACGAGACGGCGGCGCCGACGACTGCCTTCTCCCTCCTCCTCCTCCTCTTCCTCCTCTAATCCCTCGTCCTCCTCTCTTCTCCCCAACGAAGGTTGATCCGTACCAAGTCTTCTTCTTGCTCAACATGGAGAGCGCCCCCTGTCCCTTGTCTACCCCGTCATGGCGACCGAGGTCCAAGGAGGTCCCACCCGACGGCAGCCGGCGGTGGCGGCTGCCTCTTGACTGCCATGGCGAGGCCCCCCATCGGCAACCCGATTCAAGGTACGTATCTTCACTTGTCATGTAGATCTGAATTAGTAGTGCAATTTTCACCTGAGGTAAATTGATATGTTGTACAAGTGATGGATGCCTAATTACTTGATTATTGTGCAGTTGCATACTGTCAGATCAAGTAGATTGGTTTCTTATATAATTGAAAAGAACAACAGGGAAAAGAGGAAAATTATTATCTTGATGGAACTCTACTTTGAATCGGTTCTTTTTGGGATTATCTTGAGGAAGGATTGGCTATTGATGTTGAATGAGAAGAACGGTGCTTGATTGGTGCCTTCTGGATATTATGTATGCTGGTTGGCTGCAATGTAACCCTTAAGAACATGTGGTTCTAATGATTGTTAAAACATGTATCTTTTGGATATTATGTATCGTGTGTTTATGATGGTTAAAACATGTATTTCGAGCTTGCTATTGTCAACTGGATATAATTTGTTGCTACATGTCTGACACTCACTTTTATTGATGTCAAATGCCGATATTTTGTGATGCTCTGGTACAAGTGATGCTGCTATATAAGTAGTGTTGTTGTTATATGATGTTGTTGTACAAGTGTTGTTGCCGGTACGTATGTAAGTTTTGCCGTTTTGTGCTGCTATATAAGTAGTGTTGTTGTTATATATTCATTTTCTGTATAAAATTTAGTTTCAACCAATAGAACAATGTACAATGTAGATACAGTAACAAATGAGCAATTCCAATGCAACTTATGACCATCCAAACAAGCCATGGAATTGAACCACCCTCTCCAAATGCCAAGTGCCAATTACTTGACATCCAAACAGCAGAATTCACATTCAATATCAATATCAATGTCCTGTGTGATTTGGCATTTCCCCAATTCAATGCCAAGCCTCCCAATATCTACATCCAAACGGAGTGAAAGAGGTTTTGGAAGTTTAAGTCTATGACGAATCGGGGACTCCAAGCGCTCCTCACACAGAGTGGTTCGAATCTGACTTGATTAAACTTTGTGATGTAGCATGAATAGAATATGAGACAAGAAAAGCATAGATAGCTAGAGGGAGTTCTTATGCATTCTTTTCCATCCATTTGGCAAAAGAGAAAAAGCCAAACATTCAAAGCAACAAATGGATGTCCTCGAATGAGTAAAATATGCATCCAACATGCTCACACAATAAAATGACAAATGAAATATGTGACAAAGCATGCACAAACACTCTAGCATCTATCAAGCAATTGGCGATGACTAGGTCATCTATATATGAGTATATTGACATAGGAGTCAAATGAGAACATTTGATCATAGGTCATACTCATCGTTTAAGCACAAGTGGGGTTGCCACTTTTACATAAAGCATTGTTGTGCTCACATCATTAGAGTTGCTTTAGCTCAATTGATTAGAGTAAAGCTCCCCCTAGATGTGATATCCCCTCTAAGAGGGATGAACTAACCTTGGGTTGTGTCAATGATGACTTCATGTAGGTGTTGAAGATGTAGATGCTCAATGTTGATGTAGATCATTCGGAGCAATCCTTTGGAGTGAGTTTCACTTTCAATACCTACACAGGTTAGTCCCACAAGGAACAAACAAGGATATCCATAGACATGGAGTGATATTCACATGAGATGATGTCCATGAATGCATTAGGTTACCTTGTCCCTTGTCTTACCAACAAGAGGTTTTGTGACTCCTTGAACTAGTGCAAGATATGGAAGTTGTTTGCACTTGTCCTTGCCAAGATGATAAGAGTGAAGTATGTTGGCGGAGTCACCCTCAAGAACTCTCTAGTTCTTCTTCTTAGGGATCCACACCATCTTGATGGGAATCCTTGGAGTTGTAGTCATACTTGATGAAGTGGAACTTGATGTAGTCTTGGGAACCCACTTGACCAAGGCCTTAGGTGCTTCTTCAAATGCATCAATCTCCTCTTGAAGCTTGTCCTTGCCTTTTAGCTTGTGGTCTTGTGGTGGAAGATCATCTTGAGCTTGGGTTCCTTGGAAAGAAGTAGGATCATACTTCTCTTGTTAAGGAACAAACTTCTTCTTGGGGTATTGATCTTATTGCCAGTCAACTCCATTGGCATTGAACTTTCGTTCAAAACCAACACCTTGATTCTTCCGGTGTCTTCCTTGCTTGCGTACAATTTCCTCAAATTGCTTATTTTCGGCAAGACTCTTGAAAACACCTTTCTCTATGATTCCCTTCAATAAGCTATTTTCTTGCTCAAGTGTAACTTGGCTAAGAGAATCATTAGTGGAATCAAGAGAACTACTAGAAGCAACAACATTGGATTTAGCATGATTGTTGTTACTACTAGAGGAAGTATCTTTCTTGTTCTTGTTGCTAGATTTAACTTGTGGCATGTAAGTATACAAGAGTAAAGGCTTGGCAATGTAAGAAGAACTCTTCTTGCGAAGATCATCGTTGATTGCTTTTAAGAACTCATGCTCTTGCTCAAGGTTAAGCTTTTCAAAGCATAGCTTCTCATGAGTCTTAAAAAGTTCTCGATGATCTTCCAAGGTAGTTTCATGAGCTAACTTAAGAGCATTTAGTTCTTTAGTTAGACGCCCAATCTCATTCTTATCATCGTCATTCGTTTTATCTTGAGATTAATAGCAAGTTCATCATAGTTTTCATAACTAGAGTTGTCAACAAGTAAATCATCATCTCCTAGCAAATCATCTTCATCACTATTAAAATCAACATACTCGGGGTGTGTTACCTTTGGACCTTTAGCCATGAAGAATCCTCCAATTCCTTCATTTGGTGAGTCAAATATGTCGTAGGAGTTGGTTGACACAAGTGCTAGACCGGCAACACCTTCATCTTGAGTATATTCGGAGTCGGAGTGATAACTTCTTTCGGAGTGATTGTCAGAGTCAGAGCCGGATACCCATTCACCAACATGAGCTTGATGTCTTTGTTTTGTGTAGCTCTTTGATGACTTGTCCTTCCTTTCCGAATCCTTGCTTCTCCGTGATGTTCTTCACTCATGACAGTCATCTCTACTCCTTCTCTCTCTTGGTGGTGATTCTTCTCTTCTACTTCTTCTTTTGGGAGAATCTTCTCTTCTTTTGTAGGGAGCCGTACACTCATTGCAATAGTGTCCGGGTCTTCCACAATTGTAGAAATTGCGCTCACGACTAGAAGATCTTTTATCATTGTAGGATCTTGACTTGGAACTTATTTCCTTGCTTCTACTCTTGTAAAACTTGTTGAAGTTCTTCACCATTAGGCTCAATTCTTCGTTGAAGGTTTGTTTCTCACTTGATGATGTGGGAGCATCACATGAGGCTTTGTAAGCACCACTTGACTTGTTGTGAAGCTCTTCCTTATCCTTGAGTGACATCTCATGAACAACAATTCTTCCAATGACTTTCGTTGGCTTGAGATCTTTGTAATTGGACATCATTTGGATCAATGTGCACACGGTATCATATTTTCCATCCAAGGCTCTTAGGATCTTCTTGATGATGAATCTATTGGTCATCTCTTCACTTCCTAAGCCGGCAATCTCATTTGTGATGAGAGCAAGCCTAGAGTACATTGCAGCGATACCTTCACCATCCTTCATTTTGAACTTGTCAAGTTGACTTTGAAGCACATCCAATTTGGATTCCTTGATGGAGTCGGTACCTTCATGTATATCAATCAAAGTATCCCAAATTTCCTTTGCATTCTCAACACGGCTGATTTTGTTGAATTCTTCGGGGCACAATCCGTTAAAGAGAATATCACAAGCTTGAGCATTGTATTGCAGCATCTTCAACTCTTCCGCGGTAGCTTCACGGTTTGGTTCTCTCCCATCAAAGAATTCACCTTGCAAGCCAATACACACAATAGCCCAAACGGCGGGGTTATGTCCAAGAATATGCATTTTCATCTTATGCTTCCATCTAGCAAAATTAATTCCATCAAAGTAAGGACCTCTATGTTGGTAATTTCCCTCACTAGACGCCATACTCTCCTAGGTTGTGAAACCAAGGCTATGATCACCAAAAACCATGGAAATTAAAGCAAATGGAGACCAAAGCTCTGATACCACTTGTAGGATCGAAAGTATGTCTAGAGGGGGGTGATTAGACTACTTGACCAAATAAAAATCTAGCCTTTCCCAATTTTAAGTCTTGGCAGATTTTAGCAACATAGCACAATTCAAGTAGTCAACCTACACATGCAATTCTAAGAGTATAGCAGCGGAATGTAAAACAATTGCATATGAAGGTAAAGGAAGGAGTTTGGAGGGACAAAACACAATGTAGACACAGAGTTTTTTGGCGTGGTTCCGATAGGTGGTGCTATCGTACATCCACGTTGATGGAGACTTCAACCCACGAAGGGTAACGGTTGCGCGAGTCCACGGAGGGCTCCAGCCACAAAGGGTCCACGAAGAAGCAACCTTGTCTATCCCACCATGGCCATCTCCCATGAAGGACTTGCCGCACTAGGGTAGATCCTCACGAAGTAGGCGATCTCCTTGCCCGTACAAACTCCTTGGTTCAACTCTACAATCTTGACGGAGGCTCCCAAGTGACACCTAACCAATCTAGGAGACACCACTCTTGAAAAGGTAATAGATGGTGTGTTGATGATGAACTCCTTGCTCTTGTGCTTCAAATGATAGTCTCCCCAACACTCAACTCTCTCTCATAGGATTGGATTTGGCAGAAAGATGATTTGAGTGAAAAGCAACTTGGGGAAGGCTAGAGATCAAGATTTATGTGGTTGGAATGGAATATCATGACCTCAACACAAGTGTAGGTGGTTCTCTCTTAGAAAATGTATGTTGGAAGTGTAGGCCTATTCTGATGGCTTTCTCCATGAATGAAGAGTAGGTGGAGGGGTATATATAGCCTCCACACAAAATCTAACTGTTACACACAAATATCCAAACTTGGTGGGACCAAATTATAAAACTCGGTCAGACCGATTTAGTTCAAAATGTGAACGTTAGGATTTTTGGTGGGACCGACATGTCAACTCGGTGGGACCGATACCATTAGGGTTAGGGCATAACGTAATCTCGGTGAGACCGATTACACAAACTCGGTGGGACCGATTTTGGTAATAGACAAACAGAGAGTTGGTCAGGCAAACTCGGTGGGACTGATTCACTCATCTTAGTTAGACCAAAACGTTACGAGGGAGAAACAGAGAGTTTGCATTGCAATCTCGGTGGGACCGATCGCTCATCTCGGTTGGATCGAAGCATTATGAAGGGAAACAGAGAGGTTGCAATCCCATCTCGGTGAGACCGAGATCCTAATCAGTGAGACCGAAGTGACTAGGGTTTGTGGCAGTGGCTATGTCAAGTGAACTCGGTGGCGCCGGATAGAAAGTTTCGATGGGGCTGAGTTTGACTTTTCGTTTGGGACAAATGTGGATGTGAGAAAGTAGTTGAGGGTTTTTGGAGCATATCACTAAGCAGTTTGAGCAAGTAACTCATTAAGCAACACCTCACCCCCTTTTAATAGTAATTGGCTTTTCCTATGGACTCAATGTGATCTTGGTTCACTAAAAGTAAAATGTAGAGTCTTGTTCTTTGAGCTTGAGCCAATCTTTTGTCCTTAGCATTTTGAGGGGTCCACTTTCTAATCCATTCCATGCCAATCATTGAGCTTTCCTGAAATATTTATCTTAAAATAGCATTAGCTCAATGAGCTATATGTTGTTAGGAATTACCAAAACCACCCAGGGATAGTTGCACTTTCAGAATGGCTTCAAGCCTAGCCACCGGAGCAAATGTTTCATCGAAGTTAATCCCTTCGACTTGAGTGTATCCTTGAGCAACGAGACGAGCCTTGTTTTTGACAACTTGACCATGATCATCTTGTTTGTTGCGATAGATCCATTTTGTGCCTATGATATTGTGCTTGCGAGGATCGGGACGCTTGACTAGTTCCCATATATTGTTCAGCTCGAACTATTGAAGCTCTTCTTGCATAGCATGAATCCATTCAAGTTCCATGAAGGCTTCAACAACTTTCTTGGGTTCAGATATAGAGACAAATGCAAAGTGCCCAAAAAATTTGCTAGCTGTGTTGCTCTTGAACGAGTGAGTGGACCAGGAGCATTGATGCTATCAATTATCTTCTCTATAATTTATTTGCAACACGAGGATGGAATGGATGAAGATTTTGCCCTTGCTGATCATTGTCTTCGTCTTCAGCATTGGCTTCAGGCTGAGCAGTGTCTTCAGGTTGACTTGGCGTAGAAATGATAAGTTCTTCTTCATCCTGTGCCTCTGATGGTATGATTTCTCCAGTACCCATAAGCTTGATGGATTCACTTGGTGAGACTTCATCTAGCACATTTGGCAGGTGCTCTCTTTGCGAGCCATTAGTTTCATCACACCGCACATCCACAGTTTCAACCACTTTATAGTGAAAGAGGTTGAAGACTCTGTAGGAGTGCGAATCCTTTCCGTAACCAAGCATAAAACCTTCATGTGCTTTCGGTGCAAATTTTGAAGTGTGATGCGGATCCTTGATCAAGCACCTGGTACCAAATACTCTGAAGTAGCTTATGTTTGGCTTCTTACCAGTCAGTAGCTCATATGATGTCTTCTTTAGAAGCTTGTGAAGATAAACACGGTTGATGACGTGACATGCACTATCAATAGCTTCAGGCCAGAACTTCCTTGGAGTCTTGTATTCATCAAGCATCGTCCCAGCCATCTCAATGAGTGTTCTATTCTTGCACTCCATGATGCCATCCTGCTGAGGTGTGTATGGAGCTGAGAACTCATGAGTGATGCCCAATGTATCAAGATAAGTGTCGAGGCATGTGTTCTTGAACTCTGTGCCATTGTCACTTCTGATGTGCTTGATCTTGATGCCATAGTTCATGGCACGATTGGCAAATCGTCTGAAGACATCCTACACTTCAGTCTTGTAGAAAATTATATGCACCCAGGTATATCTTGAGTGATCATCAACAATGACGAAGCCATATAGACAACACTACAAAAAAATACACTTCCGTGATGATACGTGTTTGTCACAGTAGGTCGCATTTTTTGTCATGCATGTACATCCCTGACGATTTTATGACAGAATCAAGATAGTCATACCTGTGCTGCCGTAGAAGTGTTCCATGCCATTATCAAAATTATCATCACGGAAGTGTCCACTTCCATGACAATAAATCGCGCGTCACAGAAGTGCTTTCATCAAGGGTGACCGACACATGGCATCCACCGTAACGGAATGTCGTTAAGCTATCGGGTCCGGTTTTGGATCTGATAACTCGTTAACAGCCCGGACCAATGGGGATTTTCCACGTGTAAAATCATCATTGGCCGCGGGAAACACTTGTTGCCTCACCATTGGGACAGATGGCATCCACTCATTGGACAGGAGGCGCCTATGATAGGTTGACATGTGGCACGACCCAACAGTGGCCCATTCCGGTGAAAAAGGCCGGCCCAGTAAAAATTAGCAGGCCGACCCATATAAGGCCTACTTGTGTCAGGTCCATTTAAGCCCACGGCCCATACGAGATGTGCCAATTCGGCCTGTCAACGGCCTGTTAAAGATTTGACACCATTGCAGCCCATCGTCAATTCGAGCCCATTAACAGCCCGCTATATATTTGGGCTCAATATCGGCCCGATGAGATTTCGGCCTGTTAACGGCCCATTTAATGGATGGGCCAATTTTCAGGATGTACATCTTTCGGCCTTTTAGCGACCCATTTAAATGTTGGGCTAATTTCTGGCCCGGTGTGTCTTTCAGCCTGTTGACGGCCCATAAATCTGATGGGCCATTTGTAGTCGGACCTGAGTTTCGGCCTTTTAGCCTCCCATTTAAGTGCTGGGCCAATTTCTGGCCCGGTGTCACTTTCAGCCTGTTGACGGCCCATAAATCAGTTAGGCCATTTGTAGTCGGACCTGAGTTTTGGCCTTTTAGCGACCCATTTAAGTGTTGGGCCAATTCCCGGCCCTGTGTGCCTTTCGGCCTGTTAACAGAGCATAAATGAGTTGGGCCATTTGTAGTCGGACCTTAGTTTTGGCCTTTTAACGACCCATGCCCTTCATGGTCCAATACCAGCCCGTTTTTTCTTTCGGCCTGCTAAAGGCCCACAACATAGTTGGGCTGTTTACAATACGACCTGACTTTCAGTCTCTTAGCGGCCCATGCTCTTCATGGTCCAGTACAAGCCCGCTGTCTCTTTCGGCCTGCTAAAGGCCTACAATATAGTTGGGCCATATGTAGCCCAAACTTAGTAACAGCCTGTTAACGGCCCGTGAAATAAATTGGGGCCACCTGTTGCCCGCTTCGATGTCGGCCTGTTAACGACCCGGGAGGTAAGAGGGCCGACCATTAAATTTTGGCCTAGTAACGTCCCATTAACTTAATGGGCCCACTAAAGTTTGTTCATGTCTTTAGGCCAAATTCGATAATCTAAGCCCATTACGACGAGCAATTATGCACAGGACCAAAACCGATCAAGCAAAGGTACAACATACAGGGAATAACGTTGCACATCCAGCATATATTACAGGAAATTACATCCACTTGGCAATCAAAGATTGATGCCAGTGCAAATAAATGAGTAGAACCTAACCATCTACAACGTCACAATCTGCAACCTCAGCACAGATGATGCCCATAAGCATGTGGGCAAGTTCTTGCTGCTTTGCTACACTGTCTCTGAAAACATTGATCAGTTGTTGTGTCGCACGACTCTGCACCTCTGATTCATCCACCATTTCCATCATTGCTTCAGTCATTAATTGGTTCACAAACATACATTTATTCCGTTTCATTCGAGACAGAGGATACTGAACAGATTCAAATGGCGATTTTGGCAGGCTTGTATTATTGATAGTGGAGAGTATCTCGACCACTGCATCATAACATAAATTAGGACGGGAACCAAACAGATTAATCATGAGTTATTGCCATATTACCTGGCCTAGATTTACTGGAAAGAAACAATGGGGTTGCCTTGCTATTTTCAGAGTTTGTCTTCTTATCTTCAGCAGCCTGCACAAAATTAACACACTAGCATTGCTATCATTGGCCAAGTCAGATAATAGGAAAGCAACATTGACACAACGAACGTTTTTGCAACTATCCTACACCAAATTAACATAATATGGCACAGCTATCATTAGCCAGGTAAGGTAATACGAAAGCAACATTGACACAATGAATGAATGGGCTACCAAAGAAGCACCACAATTCAGTAATGTGTGTGATATGAGATAGTACATTCATGCAGCTCAGTATGCAAAACTACCAGGCAGTTTTCCTTACAAAAATCAACATTGGCGCCTTTAACACTTTGCTGCAACTAATTTTAGATCAGATAAAGGTTAGATTCATGCCGATTAACAAAATACATGCTGATGTAAAAATATAGTGATATACAACAGGTACTTACATAAGCATTGGAGCACAGAGAATTCTCGCGAGATATTTTCCTCGAATATGATCCCAATGGAGGAAGTCTTGTATCGTTTAACCTTATTTTCTAATAGAGAGATGGGTAAGAAACATGTAGAAAGTATGATCAGAATGCTATAAAATTTCATGATGCGAGGATACGCACACGCTTCTTAGAATGGAGTTGACATTCTTTTGCTGGACTGGAGCGGACTAGTTCTTTGGCCACTGGAATCTGCTTATTATCAGTGGGAGTTGGGTTTCTCTGTGATGGAGCAGTATCTATGAAAAATGGAGTTGGTTTATTATCTCTTGGCGTTTGGATCTTTTGCAAAGACCTGGTTTGTAACCCTTCAGATTCTAACATGGTCGTCTTCCCCTTGCATGCCTTATATAGAAGAATGGTGATTCAGTTATAAAACATGCTACAGCAGAGATGGAATAGGTACTGAAGAATAGAAAGGCATGACATATTGACATGTATTCCCTCCATCCGAAAATAAATGGATGGGTCTAGGCGTATTTCAGTTCTAGATACATCCAGTTTTATCCATTTCTGCGACATTTATTCCAGATGGAGGGAGTATGATGTAAGAGCTAGGGATACGACAGGACAACACAGTAAAAAAACACTGAAAAACCCACTGCAGAACCAAAGTATTCAAACCCACTGATATGAGATAGTACACTCATGCAGCTCGGGATGCAAAACTACCAGGCAGTTTTCCTTGCAAAAATCAACATTGTGGCCTTTAATCATACATTTTGCTACAACTAAATTTAGATCAGATAAAGGTTGGATTCACATCGATTAACAAAATACATGCTGATGTAAAAATATAGTGATATACAACAGGTACTTACATCTACATTGGAGCACAGAGAATTCCTGCAAGAATCTTTCCTCATAAACGATACCATTGCAGAAATTCTTCTATCTGTTAAGCTTATTTTCTAAAAGAGAGATGGGTAAGAAACATGTAGAAAATATGATCAGCATGCTATCAAATTTCATGATGCAAGGATACGCACACGCTTCTTAGAATTGAGTTGACATATTTTTGCTGGACTGGAGCGGACTAGTTCTTTGGCCACTGGAATCTGCTTATTATTAGTAGGAGTTGGGTTTCTCTGTGCTGGAGCAGTATCTATAAAAACTGGTGTTGGTTTATTATCTCCTGGCGTTTGGATCTTTTGCAAAGGCCTTGTTTGTAACCCTCAGATTCTAACATAGTCGTCTTCCCCTTGCATGCCTTGTATAGAAGAATGGTGCTTTAATTATAAAACATGCGACAACAGAGAGATGGAATAGGTACTGAAGAATAGAAAGGCATGACATATTGACATGTATTCCCTCCATCCGGAAAAAATGGATGGGTCTAGGCGTATTTCAGTTCTAGATACATCCTTTTTTATCCATTTCGGCAACATGTAATCCGGATGGAGGGAGTATGGTGTAAGAGCTAGGGATATGACAGGACAACACAGCAAAAAAAACACTAGTTGGATGTAAAACTGTATGCTAGCGGAATACGTACAGAAATAACTAAGGCAACATACACGTGTATGATTGGGAAAATAAGATGGCATTGCAACGAAGCACTAGAACAGCACTTCAATGTAAAAAAACATGGTATGGTAGACAGATGAAGTACATACTGATGAATAACAATGCATAAGATATTCAGAAGCATGATGTCCAAATTAAGCAGATGGCATTGCGATAGAGTAGAATGACAATACTTGAATTTGAAAACTTGCTATCATGAATGGAATAGGTACTGAAAAACAGGAAGGCATGACATATTTACATGAATGATCAACATGCTAAGCACATGGCATTGCAACAGAGTAGATACACTCCAAGACATTATATGCATGTTGTACCCATATCACAGGCCAAGTTAGAGCAAGGACCTTGTGGGGTGAAGAGGATTCATCATCTTTCTGCAAGTCTTCTGAAGAACTGCCTTTACATGTTCCATCATATTGGATATCATTGACATCAAGTTTATTGGCCTTTACATTGCTCCGTGAGGTTCTTGTGGATATATCAGTGTGTGCAATTATATCTGACATGCATGGAAGACAACTAGTAGTTATATTTATGTAATGAGTGCATGTAGGAGACGACATAAATAGTAGGACTGGGGTTAACTAGCAGCAACAGGTCTCATGAACTAAAGGGAGAACACAGATGAAAGCTACAGAATATGTATCGTTTGTACTCGAGATTAACTAGATAGCACCCAAAAGTATTAAAGAACAACATAGGTAATACTAGAAGTGGTATAATACTATAATCACCAGCCTGTGGGATAGCATTGGCTGATGGATGATAATTATGGAACAGCGTTACCTAAAGAACAAGTATCTTAGCTGAACTATGGAACAACGTTAACTCCTGAACAAGACCCGTAAGAGATCAGCATGAATATATAGTGAAATGTGATGATCTATTTTCCATGCTTAGATGAATAACAAAGCCATAAATGTTGCACACAAGTAAGATGAGGGTACAACCTATCTGGCTGCCATCCATAGGAGTGAGCATCATGTGCTGACTTGTCCATGGCCCTGCAGTTGTTGTGGCTGTCCATGTCGGGCACACGCATTCGATGCAGGGAATTGTTGAGTGGGGACTATAGCTCCCTTCTGGTGTATGCTTCCCTTGTTGGAGCAGCTGCGGTGAGTCGGAAGACGGTGTGTCTGAAGATGCAGATAACGCATAATGTTAAGAACGACATATCTCTTTGATCTGAAGAAATACACTAAGAGATCAACAGCAAGGTACGAGAGTGGTCACACGTCTGTTGACTGAAGACTAAATTGGGGTGGTACTGTCTGATCTACGCCGGATGGCTGGCCGTCTTGTGCCTCCCAGCTGACACTGTTCGGAATCTTCCCCGAAGAGCAAGCGATCAACGGCAGAGCAGCCTGCCTCCGCCGTCCGTGGCCCCGGCCAAAACCCCGCTCCCCGCCCCACCGCATTTTCATGGTTGCGCCGCCCCCGGGCCAATCCACAAAGACTCCCCGTCATCCAGATTCGGCGGCGGCAGTACCTTCAACCCACGCAACTCTAAAAGATGGCCATCTAAGCGCTGCTTCCGCGGTGAACTTGCGGCCCCGCACCCTTATGTTAGAAACCAGCCAACCTGCAGCCTAGGAGCTCCGCCGCCTCGAGGGGTGCTGCTTCCCATTGGGAATCGATTGGCCCAGAATAAAAATTCAGACAACTGACGCCTAAATAAAGTGATTTGAGATGAGGGTGCGACCTATCTGGCGGCATGGTGAAGTAGGCAGGTCCAGTTGCCGAGTCGGTGAGACCGGCACGGTTGCGGTGGAGACCGGCGATAGGGAAAGAGCAATGTCGCGACGGTCGACGGCTACGCGGAAGCAGTGCCAGGACTCTGGACGGATCCGAAGTTGGAGCCGCTCCGGCGCCGTGAACAACGGCGGGGGTGAATAGGCTCCTGTACGGTTCACGCGGCCGTCGTCGAGGCAGCACCAGTAGCACGGAGTAAGAGGCACACGTCCCAGTGCACGACGGCAAATGGACAGCGTCTCCGGCATTAGGGAGGAGGGCGGCTGTGAAATTGGTGCGGTGGGGGTGCCATGGAGGTGGGGCTGAGGTTTCGTGGCTTGGGAGAAGGGAGCTTCCCGGGGAGAAGGTGATTTGGCACCCACGAGGTATGAATGGGGGCGGGCGGGGGGGGGGGGGGATTGGGAGGGGAACCATGTCTTACAGACGCATTTTTCTGAAATATGAGGGGGAGTTACAGTTCTACCCTTGCCTATAGGCTTCTCGGCTTGGGTCTGTGTACTGAGGGTCGGGGATAGTCGAGTAACTTTGCTTCTCCCCAAATAGTGGGCGGGAGCGATTTCGGGCGAGGAGGGCGTGTTTTGAACTATAGTGGGCGCGAGCGATTTTGGGTGAGGAGAGCGTGTTTTGAAATAGTGGGCGCGAGCTATTTCGGGCGAGGAGAGCGTGTTTTGCCGACCATGGTTTATGAATTATTCGGCAAATGTCATTTCGGCCGAGGAGAAGGCGCGCTTGGATGAAGTTACGAACCTACCCTCGATGTACAACAGGCCAATTGATGCGTGTCCCACATAGGACGGTAATTTCGCGTCTCCCATTTATTTGCTCGGGCGAATTCCACCGAGCAGAGAGGATGTTTAACGGTTCGTTCAAATTTTGGGAGAACGATCATCCACGTCTACCTTACCAAGTCGATTCGGATCAAATTTTGAAATATGAGCTTGCCACTTCTTTTTTAGATGGAGAGATGATGCTTGGGAGTAATCTGTTTTTACATGCTCGTTGCTAGTGATTTACTATATGACAAATAGTTGACCCACTCAAAAACGCGAATCAAACCCAAAATGAAATATCTCAATTCAATGAAATGGCTCGTTCAGTAGGTCAAAATAGTGAACTAAATCCAAAATTGAACACCTCAATCGAGTAGCATGTTGTACAGTATTATAGTACTCCATGAACATGTTGAAAGTCAAATTAATGAACTTGTTTGATATACGCATATATCCGTTCATGTGTGGATTGCAGACAACATGTTCTCCAATTTAAATATTTGAATGAAGGTTTATATCGAAACATGGTTTATATCAGTGTTTGATGCATAAAACGCGACCTCCCCCTCTCCCGGACTCCTATTCTCTCTCTCTCTCTCTCTCTCTCCGGCAATCTTCAATTCTGTCGCACGCATCCGACACAAAAACCTTGTTGGTCCCTCTCCCTCTCCCTTTCTCTCCATCTCTCTCTCTCTCTCTTTGTGTGTGTGTGTGGGGGGGGGGTCTTTCTAGTTCGCATGCATATATACACCATCTATAGGTCTCTCTCGCACACTATGTATGATACTCTAGCTAGTCCAAGCTAGATATCTTGGGTGCACTCATCGTACACACACAAATTCCTTGGATCTTTGTCCGTAACTCTCTCCCACACCACTATGTCGTCTCGGAGCTCTTCCCCCCTCTCTCAAACTCTCCATCCACCTGGGTCACACATACACATGCATATCTCACTCGCACTCGATAGGCCCATCTAAAACTCTATCTCTCCCCCTCGTTCTCTCTCCATCTCACACGCGCACACACACAATCTCATGCCCAGTTTGCCAAGTGTGATGGTCTCTCACTCAATTGTAGGCACACGCAGTCCCCCCTATATGTATATGACTAGCTAATCTTAGTCTCCATCACAAACATGTGCATGGTCTATCTCGATTTCTCTCGGGGCATCTTTCTATCGTGCATGCACTCCCTCGATCTCCCACCCATATAGTCCCCTCACGATCTCGACGGGATCTCTCTATCACAAACACACCCTCTCTCCCTCCCCATGCGTCCATGCTATCCATGTGTCCCTCTCGACCTTTGTTCCTTGTTGGCTAGACCTCTATTGGACATGTGCTACAGGGGTGTCTCTCTCCATTGCAAAAAATCACACACTAGCTATCTTCGTGTATCTCCTCGCCTCGCTTTTCCATCTCGGAGATGCATGCATGATATGTTCGCATAAGAAACGAAAAAACACACTCTCTCTAATTTATCGTTTGTTGTCACTTTCTCTTTCACACACATACTCTTTTTGCACACTTACTCATTCTCCTTCACACGCACTTGATCTGTCTCGACTGAGGCACTCTCCTCGGTCCATAGCATATAGATTTATTGAAAAGTCAAACATCACAAAGTTTGACCATGTACGTGGAGAAAAGGAATTACATCTAGTACGCCAAACATATACCATTAGATTCACCATGAGATGTAATTTTGTATGATGTATATTTGGTATTGTAGATATAAATAACATTTGCGTAAACTTGATCAAAGTTTCCAAAGTTTGACTTCTAAAAAATTTACATGCACTGCATTATCGAGCGGATGGAATATCTCTTTCCCCCTCTCAGCTATCTGACGCACCACTCAGCCTTATCGGGGCTCCTCAATCTCTCTCAAACTTTATTGTTCAGTTTGGTTCGTGACCTGACCCTCATGCCTTGATGGCCGGTACTGCCTGGTGCGGATGTGAGATGTAAAATATTTCTGCCTGGCCAGGCTTGTGTGGTGCTGAAGCGTTTGGTTCATGCCTTGGCCAGGCAAAGCATCAACGTCCCATCAATCAATCCATGCATCAATTATTTAATGCTAATATCCATCCATGTTGCTGTTAGCCTCGTGGCCACACGACCAGGCACGGCCAGGAGTTCGAAATCGGTCGCCTGGGCCAGGCTACTTGCAGCGTCTGGAGTTCAGCCAGGCTAATTAAAGTGCAAGGGAACCCAGGCCAGGCGGGCTTTCTTTTTCACAGGGTAGCAACCAAAAAAGCGTGCATGAAATCCAGCCACAACCCCAGGCCAGGCAAAAGATGCTCATGACGCAAGCTGAACTGGCCTTATATCTCCCTGGTTCACACATACACATGTCTCGCTCGCGCTATACATATAGACCCATCCAACACTCTCCGCCGTTGTTCTCTCTCCATGTGACACACACCCCCCTAAGTACCATAATCCCTCACTCCATCATAGGCGCAAGCACTCCCCCGCTCCTAAGTATGATTATCTCTTACTAGCCATCAGGAACACACGTATTGTCTCCTTCCATCCATACGTCTATCTCAATATCTCTCGGGGCATCTTCTATCGCGCACACACCTTGTCACTCGATCTCCCACCTATGTAGTCCCATCATGATCTCCAGGGGATCTCTCTATGACAAACATACACTCTCTCCTCCCCATGTCTGTATTTTCTTCGTACGTCTCTCTCGACCTCTCTCCCTTGTTTGTCAGACCCCTCTTGGCCACGTGCTAGGGGTCTTGCTCTCTCGGTTCCAAACAACCACACACTATCTCCTTACCTTGCCTCCGTTGTCGAAGATGCATGTGTGATATGTTTGCATAAGACATGCATGCTTTTTCTCTACTTTTATCGTGTGTTGTCCATGTCTCTTTCACACACGCACACACACTTTTTTCACTCACTCTCTCTCTCTCTAGTTAGGGACTCTGTCACGTCCATAACCATATGGATGTTTTGAAAAGTCAAACCTCAGAAAAGTTTGACCAGGTATATGTGGAGAAAAACATTTACATCTGGAACGATCATTAGATTCATCACAACATGTACTTACTTCATACTATCATTTATCTTTGGTATTGTAGATATAAGTAATTTCTTTATAAACTTGGTCAAAGTTTCAAAAGTTTGACTTAAAAAAATGTTGGAACTACATTATCGAATGGAGGGAGTAGCTCTTTCTCTCTCTCTCTGCTATCTCTCATGGGCCTCCCCTCTCACTCGAACTCTCTATACCGACGGATTATACGCTCACTGTGTTAGCGTATAGCTCCGTATATTGTTTAGTTGACCGGTCAACCAATCCACATGCTGCCTTGTCACTCGTGTTCTGTATCTTCATGTGCTAGCCCATGTGGCAGTGGGTGAAAATAAGTAAACTAGATGCCCATCTGACACACGGTGAAGTAAACAAGGTTGAAACCACTCAGGGTAGCGCCCCGCACGCTAGTAAATTGAGGGCGCATTGAGGACAAACTTCTTGCGCGCGAAGGACACACTCATGCACAATTCACCACTGCGCGGCGGCATGCACAGAAGGACGCACTAGCGCACACCCAACACACAACACACACCAGCACACGTGTACACCGGTGTCGCCGCCGGTTGAGATGGACGGCGATGCAGCCAACAAGAGGAGGCGGCTCGAGCCAAAACCTCATCCGGCGAGCCTGGACTTCATCAGAAGCCTCCCCGACAACATGCTGCTCGTCATCATCGGCCTCCTCCCCACCAAATATGCCGTGCGGACCGCCCTGCTCTCTCGGCGGTGGCGCCCCCTCTGGCGCTGCGTCCCCCTCAACCTCACCATCGACAGCTGCCTCTGCGACGGGGATTGCAAACGCATGGCCGCAGTCTGCAAGATCCTTTCATCGCACCCTGGGCCAGCCAGACGCCTTGACATCCGCATGTTCAGTACCAACTGCAAGGTCCAACCCAAGTTCGGCGAGTGGTTCTTATCCCCCGCCCTAGATTAGCTCGAGGAGCTCAGCTTTGAAGCTGGACGATGTCGCTCTCTGCCGCCGTCCGCGCTCCGCCTCACGCCAACGCCGCACCGCGCCAGCTTCATCTCCTGCTATCTTCCCCAGATTAATGTCGCGCCCGCCCTTCTTCTCCCTCAACTCAAGCAGCTCGACCTCTTCGACGTTGTCATCTCGAAGAAGGCTATGGAGCACATGCTCCGCAGCTATACTGCGCTCGAGTACCTTTGTCTTGAGCAGATCCACGGGTTCATTAGCCTCCACATCGCCTCGACAAATCTTCGATGGATTTATGTGTCTTGCTGGCCCTGCAACAAGACATCAATTGGGAAGAGATCACTCCAGCCGTTCCACGTTATGGTCATTGAGAATGCGCCTTTCCTTGAGAGATTGCTTGTATCGGATCTAGAAGGTCCAACAAAAATCAGGGTCATTGACGCGCCGAAATTGACAGTGTTGGTGTACTCATATGCCAAATTCTCCAAACTCTTTATTGGATCCGTAATCGTTTAGGTACAACACTCATCTTCTTCTCCGTCTTCTTGAAATGCACATTTTTAAATTTCTTCTTGATGTATTTATGACCGTCTTCCAGAAAATGATTCCCACAAGCTTGACCCAGTCCATGCGCACAGTGAAGATCTTAGCACTAAAATCTATCGGCCCCAATCTGGATCAAGTTGTTGGATTCCTTACATGCTTTCCGTGCATGGAGAAGCTACTCATGGAGGTGAAACTTCTTTCCTTTAAGTAAACGGTAATCACAACGTAGCTCAATTTTTTTGTAATTTCCCAAATTACGATGACAAGTGTAGTGTTCAAAACTGCATCTACGCACTGCACCGAAAGAAATGTTTTTAGTATTTTTTCTCACTGATCACCTGCATCGTTTTTATGCTGTACTACTATAGTAGCCTAGGCTAGTCATAGTGGAAAGTAACTTAGACTACTCCAGTAACTCTATGGTTACACTAAGAGCAAGTACTACCTCCGTCCTGGTTTACTCTTCCAATTTTGTAGTATCAAAATTTGACCATAGATTTAACTGACAAAATGTTAATGCATGTCACTAAGAACTATATCGTTGGATTCATATTTGAACATAATTTCAAATGGTGTAATTTTTAGTGACATGCATTGGCATTTTCTTAGGTAAATCTATGGTCAAAATTTTATACTAAATACGAGGTAGTATTCCCTCCATCCCAAAATTCTTGTCTTACATTTGTTTAGATACAAATGTATCTAACACTAAAATGTAACTAGATACATCCGTATTTAGACAAATTTAAGAGAGGAATTTTGGGACATAGGGAGTACAAAAGTGGGCTATGTAGGCCAAAACATGTGCCAAATTCACTCGTGATGCATTTGGCATCGATGCCCCTCCATTGCTCACCTGGTGCCCCAATCTAGATCATTTACTTTGCTCCGGTGCCAAATTAACTCACGCAATGAAAAACAGTGCGTGGGAGAGAGAGAGAGGACTGAGGCAATAAAAAACACATGTTTGGGAGAGTGAGAGGCTGGTGTAGTTGGTTTGATTGATTTTTTTATACATGTGGGTCTGTGTGCACAGTGGTGCCAACTCTCTCACATCGCGAGAGCGGTGCCAAAATCTTTTGATTTGACATCGATGCGTATTATGTGGCATACTTTTGTGAAATATGGCATCGGCTACATAGTGGAAGGCAACAAATGCCCAAGCTCTTCACGTGCTCCTAGTTAAATGAGAGGAAACAGAAAGAGAGAGAGAGAGAGAGAGTGAAAACATATCACTAGCCAGCCAACCCTATCATATGAGCGAATGATATTGGTACCTCTTGATGACACGGCAATCTTATGCAGCCAGCTGCTCTAATATGTTCTCTTCTTTTGCAGAAAAAAAGACCCGAAAGTGAAAAATGTGCTACACTATAACAATATCATCGAATGCCTTGATCTCCATCTTACAGAAATTGATTTGATCGACTACCGAGGCAGCACATCTGAGATTAAATTGGACAGGTTCTTTGTTCTGGAGGCAAGTGTGCTCAAGGTAATCAGGTTTGGCGTTCTCTGGCGCAACAATGAATGGTGTGCTGATCACCGCAAGCGTCTAAGCCTAAATGACAAAGTCTCCGCAGAAGCTTAATTTATTTTTGAAACATCAAGTGGCCAGAGACTCAAAAACTTATTTGCCCATTAGTGACTTGTCAGGGCGGTGGATTTTAGTTTGTACGATAATGCTGCATCCACCTAAAGTAACAAAAGTTCTTACGTAAACTTCCTAGTAATTCCCTCTTCGTAGGTGCAACATTACTCCTAACATTTGTAATATCAGTTTGAAACTTGTAATATTGCCGTGTCCTATTCCTGCGTTTTCAAAATCCTGCGAATCAAACAGGTCCTGAGTTGGTGATGATGTTGTGCCTCCCATCTTTCACCAATAGCCGTCGGATCTAGATCTGACGCATACAAACCAAGCTTCTCCATTTTTGGAAAAAGATGCCCGCACTTGTTCCCTATTTACAAACAACTTCTTGTCTCTCACAATCAGCCTTATCTCCTCCCCACCACATCTAGAAGGCCGTGGAAAAATCTGGCGCGATGGCCGCTGCCGGAGCCGTCCACCCCCAATCTTGGTGTTCCGTGCAATGCACGGGCATCTACGCATGGGAAATTATGTCGAACAGGGCTAGTTGTAAGTAGGCTAGCTCTACAGCCATGATGATAGTGACTGCAGACGGTGAGGCTGACTATGGTATGCCGAATATGGCGCCTATACTCAGGTGTCATCTCCGGCGCATGGTCTTGTCACTTCACTGTGAGGAGCAACACGTAATAATTTGACCAACGGGTAGTACAATGCTAGTACCCCTACTACTACATTGGTAGTACTACTACTAGTACTAGTAGCACCACCGTCTAGATTTAGGAGACCTACCACGTCCATCTGGATTTTAGTATTTGACTAGCAATATCTAGTAATGCATGTCACAAAAATGTACTACTCCCTCTGTAAATAAATACATGGTGTTTTATTCCTATCGGCGAGAGAACTTAATGTTTTTTTGCTAACTAGAGTACTAATAGGATTACATGCAATGAACTAAACACTGCATATCATGTTTGGTAGTCTCAAGTCATTGAAAGCATGCACGACCCACATCTCTCATTGGTTGATATGTCACGAAATAAGAAACAAGGAGGGAGTTAATGCACCGTGCCTAAGTATTTTGGGATTATTTGGTTTTTGTAAGGTGACTTACACAACATTTTTGTTTACATGCATTAACATTTTATTAGTTAAATCATAGGTCAAAACTTGGCGCAAAATGCAAAGGGGACCAATAAACCAGTAAACATCAAACTTCTCTCGTTTGGCCCCAACTAGAGGTCCGGTGAGATGACTATAGTGCACCGGCACGGAGGGGGACGTAGCTTCATTGACTTACGGCAACTGCCTTTGGGTGAATGACACGTGGGCCCAGGGGGTGGCTGGCCCACCTATCATACAACCAAAGGCAGGTGCAGTAGAGGGCCGAGCAGTAGTACAAAATCCTATGCACCTACGCACGCTAACCAAGGGCAAGAGTGATCACTCGAATCACAAGATCAGTTGACTAGAAGCTAAGCTAGACCCATGGAGGCGATGAGCGCGAGCATCAGCCGGCTGTGCTAGATAGTCCAGGACGCCGGCCTGCGGCCCAACACCGAGGAACGTCTCTAGGTAGTATTGCTTGAGGCCGCCAGGGCGAGGGGCCGCTTGGACGACGGCTTCGTCTCCTTGTTCGACGAGGTCCTCGTCGGTTTCCTCGACAAGTTCACCGTCGTCAAGAAGCTTGTGGACGACTTTGACGTAAGCCTCTAGCCGACGCGCCCAGGCTCTGCGATGCCCGCCACCCTCAACAGCCACTATGGTGACAACCTCTTCGACGCACTGGTGGCCCTGCGACTGCCCGCCGTCGCGTCGGAGAATGTCCACCTCGAGGTCGCGCTCGCCATGTAGCGCCTGGCGCAGCAAGACACCATCGACATAATCACCCACGTCTACGCGCAAATCGTCCACAAGGACTACTACATGCAAGAGGAGGACGATAGGACGCTGGCCTTCTTGGACCGTAGGGAAACCTTGGACGGCACTGTTCAGAAGCACGTTGAGCTCACCGCCAACGCCGCTGCTCCTCACACGTCGGTTGGTGACCTAGTGCACTAGGGCGTGAGGATGTCGTTGATGGATTCGTATGTATTTTTATCTTTCCGTCAAATCCATGTAGTAGTATATGATACTACAGTAATTATCTTACCTTTCGCATCAACTTCATAATTTTCATACGTACTCCATGCATGAACGGCGCCATAACCAAACTTCTCATTACTCTAGGCAAAATCATTCTTTTCTATCTATCGGTTGCGCCATGGAGCAGAACCAAATTTTACAAGTTACGAGTTCAAAAGGAAAAGCCTGCCGTGTTCGCGTCGCACCCCCACACGGTTGGTCCGGCACGCCGCTCAAGCGGGAATGCATGCGGTGTTGCATTTTCATTTACAAGTGGGACCGCAGTTGAGCAAACCGACTATCAGCAAACCCCCGCCCCGCCCACCGCGTGATGGCTGAGAAAACAGGAGGGAGAAGATATGGCGATAGCACGGACTCCAAGAAAATTGGTGTCGGATGGGACTTGTGTGGGTGGCGTGTGCCGTACTGCTCGACGTGAATGCTAGTTATGGCCCATGCCACCCCACTATATCGAGCCTATATCGAGGTACGTAGAACAAATTTCCTGCAGTCCGTGCTCAGCCCTCCTCTATCTCTCTTCTCAGCCAGCCAGTGGACGCGCGGATCCCGTCATCTGTTTGCTCACATGCGGCCCCACATGTCAGTGAAAACGCTAGAGGACCCACTAAACCTGCACATCTTTCACCTCGACGTGCTGGTGATGAAAAACAAATCCAATAAAGATCTTCGGTGGCCACTTTTGGAGTTACTCAAGAGTAGTAAGATTCTATTTACAGTTTAACCCAAGATGCACATCTCGTGGCTTCAACTACCACTCTATTTTCTTTCATGACACGACCTGGATGCTGGATGTCCCACGTGTCGGCAAAAGGAGGAAGAACCCGACCAAATCTTCGGTTGTGCTCTCGGATTAGACTAGTTGTGCTAACTTAAAAATTTTATTGTGTACTCCCTCCATTCCAAAATACTGGACTTCCATTTGTCCAAAAATGGATGTACCTATATACTAAAACATGTCTAGATACATATATATTTTGAAAAATAGAAGGCATGTATTGTGCAACGGAGGGAGTAGAATGGATGCAAGTTTTTGTATTGGGAAGAAGAGTACATCCATATATTGATAGAGCGCAATTTAGTAGATGTTCTATCACTTTTAGCTAGCACAGAGGCTAGAGATGAGATTAGTGCACTTGTTGATACTCCTACTAGAATAGAGGCTAGACATGAGACTAGATGCGAGGAAGCAACGTCTACTTCTTTACACTTGAAGAAGAAAGAAGCACGCAAGATCGAGCCTTCGCAGATCAACAATGAATGCATCGAGAAGGCACTAATCCAACTTACAGGAGTAGTAAAATGTATTCTTGTGGTTCTTGTTTTCTTTGGTCTTGCTTTTCTAGTCAAAATTATCATTGGAGTTCGTGTAAAACAGAGGTCCGTTTGGGGTCGTGCGTTGGAGTTGGCCTTACAAGTGGGACCACAGTTAAGGAAACCGACTATCGGCAAACCCCCACCTCGCCCGCCGCGTGATGGCTAAAGTTAGAGAAACGACGAGGTTGAAGAGATTGCTCTAGCATGGACTCCAAGAAATAATATGGTGTCAGATGGATGTCGTGGTGGTGGCGTGTGCCATACTCCTGGACGTGAATGCTTGTTCTGGCCCATGCCACCCTACTACTCCTACTACTTACTCCTACTATATAGTACTAGTATCGAGGATTCGAGGTGCTGGTTACGTACAGCAAACATTAACATATGGCTACAGTAAAAACACCCGCCCGACGCGCGAAGCATGTGAAGCTAGTACAAATAGTGTACTTCTATTGTTGATTGGCCTCATCCGTTAACCTGTTGCAATGCACGTACAATTATGTATTCATAAAATATTTTTTTGCCTCGTCGCACCACTCACTTAGAGAAGCGACTCGAAAGCCATTCATAAATTTAGTAAGTTTATCACAGGCATATCATTTTATTACATACAACAGGTCATCAACCCACATCGAGAATGAGGATACATTATAAATACTAAAGTTTTCACCACACAACAAATAACAAGCAATGAAATGAACTTCAACTCAACCATTCCTCGGTGTTGGAAATGCTTGCTTGGAACCACAAGTGATTCTCTGGGACGGGCCATCGATTGTTGATCTGGAGACCAATGCAGGACTGATCATCCAGGCTGAAACGGCCTACTATATCAGTACCAGGGTAGGGAACCACCCAAATGTCCGAGGTATAGACACAGTTGCTTCTCATAAATGGTACTAGTAACGTTGTGTCAACAGCAGTTGGATCGCCTTTCACCATCATCGGATAGTTTTGTTCAAGGAAGAGCGAGTTTTCTCCAAGACTATCAATTCTGTACCAGGGAGAAGGAGTTGGCGCTAGCACACTAGTATCCATCCCGAATACCATGCAACGGGTGTTGGAATAGGTCCGGAGAGTGCGACCATGGGAGACTACACCTGCTTCCTTAGCAGTAACATCATCAGTGGGCTGTATACACACAAGAAGAGGTGATCCATTGGAATCCACTGCTCGTCCTCATGCTCGTGATCATCACCATCGTCATCTCCCCCTTGGTTATAAAATTTTTGAAGTATAGGTGGTGGGATGTTCACAGAACCTTGGAAACACAAGAAGAAGGTTAATTAGTAAAGGGAAACTTGCTAACCCGCATGCATGTGGATGAAATAATTATAATTATGGTGGAAGACAAAAGTACCGAAACTATGAGGATCCCATGCAAAAACAGTGCCACGAGTGGTGGCAGCAAACACAAGGCCCTCGTATTGAATTGCATCACAGTACTCATCCATGTACAGAAACTGATTTTTGAGCAATATCCATCGAGTAAAACCACCAAGGACGGCAACAAGCTTGTCGAAGATAGCAACAACTTCATAGTTGTTGTAATTCCATGAGAGGTTGGGAACTCGACAAATTGCTATCTTCCGTAGAAGACAATCACCATGATCGTATTTGAACGTGCGTACAATACCGGTGTGCTCAACCTCTGGGCAGTCTGCTGAGATTTTTGGAAGTGGAAACCGGTCACGAGTGTACACATTCACAAGTTCCCACTCGCAGTTGGACCCAATGTAAACAACCCAATCTCCATTTGTGCCCGCCTAAGCCTTGCCCTCAAGCAATGGCATCTTAACATCATACGTATCATTATCAAGCAACATAAACTTACACAGGGCAAGGCCTCTGTCATGCCGGTGCCAGTCATCAGGGTCACGGCGAAGAAGATAGGGGAGATCAAACCGCTCCTTGACTCTTGGGTTCCTTGTAATGATGTTATTAGTTGAGTCGAGAATGGGCTTGAACGAACCTGCCATGCTAGCCGAGGTGATGATGTCGCACCGATCAATGAGTTCCTCCACCACGTCATCTTTCAGATCGGGGCAAGAATAACGGGGTCGTTTCCGGCCTGTTCCCTCCATGGAGAAGACGATTGAACAATGGCAGAAGAAAGGGTGAAGGGCTGAAGGAAAATGGAGGAGGGAGAGGAAGAGCATGCGCCAGCAGTTCCAAATCAAGAGGGAAAGGTGAAGAGTCGATGGACGTTTGCGAGTTTGCCACGGTTCACTAAGAGGCGCCCCGACCTACACGTCTGTTCGAAAATACTCCTACTACTCGCCGTCGTCTCACTGATATGTTGGAACGGGGCCACATGTCAACGAAACATGGTGTGTAATTTCTCGTGCAAAATGTGATCTGGCCGCGTTGGCCCGAGGTGCCGCATTAGTTATCGACCTTTATTTTTTAATGGCGTGCCGATCAGTTTTGAAGCACGACTAACTGGTACTGTATGCAGAAAAAATATAAACTACTCTACCACTACTCCACCTCCGGTAGTAGTAGTAGTAGTACAAAAAAGATATATAGGCTGGAGCTTCAGCGCTTTCTTGCTAAGGGTTGCCCACTTGCTTCTCACACTACCACCCTCTCTCCAGATCTAAAAAAGACGGCCCCTCTCTCCCTCCTCACCGGTGGTCACAGATCCACCGGGGAAGAAAAGGACGTGCAGCGTTGACGCACTCATCGTCGGTGAGCGAGGTCACGCACTGACGACAAGGCCGTCCTCTCAGACCTAGCACCCGCGCAGGATGGCCTCCGTCCCCAAGCTCGCTGCCGTAGTGTGTGCGGAGGACGACGACCATGAGCGAAGCCACTTCCTGCCGACCCTCAGGTATGCTACCTCTTTTCGAACCATAACCTTGTTCTATTGCCCCATCTGCCACATCGTTGCATGTGGATCTTTTTCCACTCCACCATCTTCCCAATTTGCTATCCTCTGCTTTGCTGGCCACGCAGACGAAAACCATAATTTGCACTATTAAAGGAAACCCTACTTCATGCAGACTAATCCATGTCTGGGTTGAATAAGGAAAGGAAGGGAGACTGTACTGTCCAAGAGAGTAGGCATCGAACCCGCATCTAGGTTGAAAAGGGGAAAATCAGTAGCTAAGGAACGAGTCTCGTGTCTCTTGGTTGAAGAAGGGTAGAAAGGCATGACAACGCAATAGAGAATGACCAGGTCGATCGGTTTGTTGTCCTCGCATAGGAAAAAGGTGGCTAAAGAGAACAAAAATGGGACATAATCCACATATGCTGCCTGGATATTTGTTGCTCTGGGCAACCATACCTCCCTCACCACTCTGCATCCGTGGAGGTACATCGTACTGGTGCGCCCACTGTCCGAATGGGCCGCCCATGCTCTTATTGCCACTTTTTTTGTTGTTAGTATAACGCCAGCAGTCAAGTCAAGCAATGCTACTGCTAAAGTGATGCCACATTTAACTAATGCTGCTCTCAGTCTAATGCCACCGATAAATTTAAGCAATGCCATTTAATGTCACTGGATTATTTCAGGGTTAACTGTTGATTATGGATGTATTAAAGATTTTTCAGCTAAGGCATTCTAATGTTGTTGCACAGCCAGTATACCAAAAATGAAACTTGTTACTACCTTCAGATTTTTGTACTGTTAATGCTTATAGATTACATACCTCACTTTCATGAGATAAGTTAATTTTTTTGTACAGTGTCACCAAAATGCCAAGGCGCTGATGTCATTTTATTTTGGTTAAACTGCATAGACAATTATGAAGACAAGAGGAAAGGTCAAGAGTGGGCACCTCCTCCTCCGGCTGTTCTCTTGATTCGTTCGATCAAGTTTTTATGTTTGATCGATTATCAAGATTGGGATAGCAATTTTTAAGGTCCCCCCAAGTTCGAAATGATATTTACCTTGGAGGTACATGGTTTGCAATTTTTTATACTGTCATTAGTTAATAATGCTAGTTACCTTCAGACTTTTGTATTTGGTTTAATGCTCATGCACAACTAGTATACCAATGCTGAAACTTGTTACCTTCACATTTTGTATTGTTAATTCTTATAGAAACCTTCCAGTGCTAGAGTTTATTGAAATCTGTTCAGTAAAACCATTGTACTGTACCCTGTAATAAACTAACTACTCTACTATTGCACTAGCCACTGGATTAGTGTATATTTGTAGTATTCGAATGGTGTTGCATTAGCGTATGGACATAAATAAAGTGTGGCAAGCTTTCCCAGATATGTGCTCAAGAAAACTACTACCTGTTTTTCTAAATACTAGACGTTTGGGTACTTTAAATTGAACCGCTGAAACGTCTTATATTAAGGAACAAAGGGTGTAGAGTTCACTCAAATTATCCCGGTAAAGCTAGTCACACCTTCGTTAAAATTAATGTTCATTATGTTATCGGAGGAGGTCTGTATGTTTGTCTCTAATGCCTGTCGACTACATACCTAACATCATGATGTAATGTTAAGTCATTTCCTTTTGTACAGTGTCACTGAATTGTCAAGGAGGTGATGGCATTTTATTTCAGTAGAACTGCACAAAATTTGCTTAAAAGAAGAGGAAAGGTCAGGAATGGCTTAGTTTTTCAGAAAAAACTATGTATGCCTTCCTGACATCAGCCGATGTTGCTTTATTTATTCATTCAAACAGGTGGTTAGAAACAGTCTTGCTACCTTTTCCCATTAAGAAATTGGAATGCTTATATTTGTGAGTCTATGCTTCAACTAGTGCCACTTTTAGAGTAATCACACTTTCAATATCGATGCAAACAAGGATGCTCGATTTTAGTGTAACTGCACAAAAAGTCCAACTGGTTCTACATTAGGAGCATGTTTTTTTCAAACCTTTATATCCAATTGGTGGCACTATGAGCTGTTCATTATGAAGGTACATGGTTTGCTACTACCTTGCTAGTCTTTTTGTACTGTCATTAGATAGTAATACTAGTGGTTTGCATGTGAATTTATTGGCAGGGTGGACCTACATTGGAGGTGCAGGACAAGATTCAATGATTGGATGCTCAATTTCGGTTGTATCGATTTCACCTCTTCCATCACTGCGAACATGGATATCCTTCGTATGACGAAGAATAGGCGCTATATTTCTGCTCTGAACCAGCAAATCAATTCAGTATGAAATTGTCCAGGGCAAAACATAACTGTATCAGATTGTCCAGTGCAGAACATGACAGATGCTAAGCGGAAGAGACATGTTTAAACCGAAAATACAAGGTGTGGTATATGTTTACTAGCTGCTTGATATTTGTGCAGACAGAGATGTCTGTTCGTTGCTATTTGACAAACAAACAAAGTGTCCGCAGTTTTGGATGAACTGCACAAGAGAATAGTATAGTCACTGCATGCAGTGCCATTTGAAAATAGACACAGAAACATTGGATAGTCACTTCATGGACTGCAGAAAAGTAGTACTGTAATATTTATTGGCCAACACTAGGTGCTTCATTTCTTTAGTCTGATTATACAATGGGCATCATTTTGCCTAAGTTAAAGTTTCTATTCCAAAAATAGTCTCGCGGTGTGATCGGGAGAAGACCAAATCATGTTGCAGTGGATGTTCCTCCATCATGTGTGGTTCATTCTCATGGTTCTAGCTGTTGGTGAAACCACTTACGTTTGCAAGAGGAATTGTAGACTTCACAAACAAATTTGTCTTTCAGTCTGTACTGAATGTTGGCCAAGAGAAGCATCCATGTTAGTAGGAAAAACAGATGTTTTTTCTAGATCTTTGCTTTTGGAGCTACATATTTGTACATGATCTTTGAATCAATGAGATGCATTAACATGTTGATCTTATGTATGGGAATCGTACTAGTTAGTTTTAGTTGCGACGCAAGATCCGAAGTGGCTGATCTTTGCTTTTGGAGCTACATATTTGTATATGGTCTACGAATCATTGAGATGCATTAACAGTTACTTATTTCTGTTCGCTCAGTGTTTACAAGTTACTGATCGATCACTAGCTAGCCTACAAATGTGCTCCTGGCAGTTTTATTTGCAACGCAAGATGTGAAGTGGCAGTTTTTTGAATAAAAATGCCTACCTCTAAAGAAACTGACAAGCTACACTATCGATCCTACACGGATAAAAATGCCTACCTTTGAAGAAACTGACAAGCTACACTATCGATCCTACGCGGATAAAAATGCCTACCTCTGAAGAAACTGACAAGCTACACTATCAATCCTACATGGATAAATAGCGGATCACGCACGTACTACCTCCTTTCCAGTTTGCAGGGCTCAATTCAAGAAACTACCTACTCGATCCTACACGAATAAATAGCGGATCACGCACGTACTAGTACCTCCTTTCCGGTTTGCAGGGCTTAATTCAAACCTCTCGCCAACCAAGGTACTCCCTCCGTCCGGGTTTATTAGTCCCGTGAGCAAAGCAGCAAGACCAAGGCATGGCAATAATTAACGGCATGCAGAAGTTTAAGCCTAATTAATTCTAGTGATTTAAGTGGCTGCATGCGTGCCCTCGGCTGCGACTCGTTCCATGCTGCTTCGTGTACTACCTGCGAGTGATTCTGAGTGCCTGCATGCAGCCGGCCGTAATTAAGGCAGCTAACTGATGCGAAAAAAGACACGCTTTAATTGTTGCGGGCTTTTTAAATCCGTGGAATCATTATTGACAAGGAGGGAGATGATTCGAGTGCACTCGTTTGACCGCCATGCCGGCATGTGACCCAAACGGGACAGGACGGCACAGTCATAATTTCAGTCTCTCTAGTTTTCCACGGCAAGCTGGCGCGCTAAGCCATTATGCATTGAATTCCGATGACCGTCGCGCTACCTTCCGCCTATAAGTACTGTTTCCCGGCCTTCTCCGGTGCCACCGTGACCCAACTCGCCATATCCTCATAAGCCCCCACCGGCCCGGCGTCGCTCGCCACGTCCGCCATGCCCCCGCCCGTCCGCGGTAGGCGACACCGGAGGCGGTCACCGCCGGAACTAGTGTTCGGGTTTTCACCGGAAGGCAGACGAAGGGAGGAGGCATTCTATCTGTCTTTAGATGGCAATGCGGAGATCGAGGAGTTGTTAGAGCGCGACCGCATGGCGGAGGAGCAGGAGTTGTTGGAGCGCGACCGCCTGGCGGAGGAGCATCGTATCGCCGATTTGCGCCACCAGCGGGACATGGAGCAGCAGCGCAGCGACGCTCTGAGTCGCGAGAAGAGCGCTCGCAACTGGGTCGACTACGTGGAGGCCGGTGCCCGGCAAATAGCCCTGGAGGCTGTCGGGCACGCACGCGTTCGCGACGCTGATTTTTACTATCAGCTCGTCAAGTGGGTTTCCCGCTTGGAAGCCGAAGCTTCGGTGGACCACGCCGGCATGGAAAGGGCCAACGTGTGCCAGCAACGCGCCCTATCGCACCTCTTGCAAGTCCGAGGCGAGGCGCACGACGCCGGTGCCGGCGTTTAGCATGTACCACAGATGGCGGCCGGCATCGTCTAGTTAGCTAAGAGTAAGTTAGTACTTGTACGCTACTAGAGTATTAGTGGGAGTAGATAGTTAACTTGGCTATGATGGTTGTCAACGTGGAAGTTCAGTACTCTATATGTGGATCAGACCTGTTACTTTGCTCTGAATGTTGAACTTTCCGTTTGAACATATGGAATGGGCTGTTATTTTTTTAAATGGGTTGTATTTGTCCTCCACGGGTTTAGAGGCTGACTTGTGGGCCTAGCAAGTTGAGCGTACACAAACAGGAGATGATTGTACATGGAGAGGATGACAGTAGGGACCCGCCAAGGTCATGGCAGTACGCAAGCAAGTGCCTCCTTATTTCAAGCCAATAAGAAAATGGCTCCTCCTAGTGGATTTCTGACATCTGGGTCCCATGCCATTGTCAACGTAGTCAATGAACGAGAGAATTGTACAACGAGCGGCTGACACCAGGGACCCAGCAGCTCGCCCAGTTATTTTTGTTTTGGGCTAATTTGATAAATGCCACTCCAAATCTGGTGTATCTGAGAAATGCCACTGCAATTTCCAAACTTTGAAAAATGCCATTTCATGCCATTTCTATTGGCATTTTTCGAAGTCTGGAGTGGCATTTTTCAAAGTTTGCAAACTGCAGTGGCGTTTTCAAAGTTTGCAAAAAATGTAGTGGCATTTTTCAAAGTTTGGAAATTGAAGTGGCATTTTTATGAATCGCCATAATTGGAGTGGCATTTATCTAATTTGTTTTTGAGACGGAAGCAGGGTGTCAACTGGGCTGTGCGGGACACTCTGTCCTGTCTAGACAGCCTTTTCTTTTATGTTTACCACAGACCAGCCCAGTAGTTTTTTTCTTTCTGAAAATGGCTAGCCCAGTTTTTTTGTGATTTGTCAAGTAAGTCGCTTTATCAGGCCTGTTGGGCTGCAAATCTTTCAAGACGAGGAGAGCTTCATTCGGCTGGCCGAGAAAATGGCCTATCAGTAATGAGAAATGGGCTGTACATTTTTAAAATACATCAAACTGGCAATTAGTTTCAAATATCTTTTTTTCATTTCGAGATTTTAAATTGCATTGATTTTTACGCGTGGACAATTTATTGGATTTGATATTGATATACATTTATTTTTAAAATCAGTCTGAATGTGACTCGAAATTTCGGGATTAAAGACATTTCAGACCGCACCGACATATGCAAAATTTCATATAATTTTTTAACCGTGTCCACAATATGGGCTATAATGCTAACAAAAAGAATATGGGCTCCAAAAAAACCCCGTAAGAATAAGCAAATGGGTTGTAAATTATTTGAAATAATGGCAGATGGCTTGTATGCTGTTTTCCACAGATTTGAGGCTTTCCACAGATGGCCTGTATACTATTGGATGTCCATCCAATGGCCGTCATGCTTCTTCAATCTCTGCTCTTCCTGCTCCAGCCCCTCAAACAAGCGCCGGCAGGACTGCCTGCTCCCTCCTCCCCGCCGCCGGCTGTGCTGCCGCGCAGGCCTCACTGCCCACCGTACTCCTATCGCTGGCCTAGCCATCCCACTACTCACCCACACCTGCTGTTATTCCCCGGCGATGGCAGACGAACCAGTAAACCCTCGTACAGTCGTACTCCCCTCCGCGTGGGAAACAAAAACAACTGCCGAGTCTTCCCTGCCTCCGTGTCGTTCCCTTCCTAGGCCTCACCGTCGTCCACCGCCCTGGTGCTCTCGGCGTGGCGTGGTCAACGTGGTCAACGACCGACATGCACCTGAAGTGGACTGTACGTGGAGAGGCTGACAGCTGGGTCCACGGCCGCACGCAAGGAAATGCCTCCTTATTACGCGCAAAATAATGATTCCTCCACATGACATCTGGGACCCACCGAAAGGGCCTCTGTATTCGCGAAAAAAATGTTACCGCCGCTGACAGCTCGGACCCACCAGCTATATCTTCGCACGCAAGGAAGTGCCTCCTTATTACGCACAAAAAAAGAATACTCCCCCTGCTAGCTGGGACCCAGTATAGTGGGCCTACTAAGTTGACGGGGATGAAGGGCTTTGTCAACTTAGTCAATATGCACGATTCTAGCTCGACTGACCGTATGATGTCCATCCAACGGCCGTAGTGCTTCTTCAACCTCTGGTCTTCTTGCTCCAGCCGCCCAAAGCAGCACCGGTCGTGCCGCATGCTCCTGCCTCCTGTGGCCGGATGTGCTGCTGCGGAGGCCTCACCGCCCCCTACTATTCCCACCGCTGGCCGGGCCCTGCGGCGACGGCAGCCTCACAACGCAGCCGAACCAATGAACCCTCGTACTCCTCTCCACGCGGGCTTCCACTACCGCGTCTTCCCCGGCTCCGCGTCGTCCCCTTCCTAGGCCTCGCCTTCGTCCACCGCACTGGTGCTCTCAGCGTGGCGTGGTCAACGTGGTCAAGGAACGACTTCCATCGGGCGTGGACTGTACGTGGAGAGGCTGGCAGTTGGGTCCACGGCCGCAGCAAGGAAGTCCCTCCTTATTACACGGAAAATAATGATTCCTCCACCTGACAGCTGGGACCCACCGGACGGGCCACTGTATTTCGTGAAAAAAACATTTCCCCCTGACTGCTGGGACCCACCAGCTACATCTTCGCACGCAAGGAAGTGCATCCGGGCAAAAAACAAGGATTCGCCCCCCTGACTGCTGGGACCCACCAGCTACATCTTCGCATGCAAGGAAGTGCGTCCGAGCAAAAAAAATGATTCGCCCCCTGACTGCTGGGACTCACCAGCTACATCTTCGCACGCAAGGAAGTGCCTGATAGCCGGGACCCACCTGGTCGAAGCGTACGTAGCGTTGTCATTCTGGTCGCGAACGTGTATGTACATATATACTGGTGGATGTAGAGGCGCACACGTGTCGTAGTAGAGGTGCGCACGTAGCATGTACATGTACGTACAGCGGCCAGGGGGCAAGAAAGAAAATACGGCCAGGTATGTGTACATACAGACGGGGTCTCGAACGCCTACTCGCGCATACGTACGGCGAGGGCTCGTGTACATGGCTGGGTCGGAACGGAGAAACAGCGTCGTCCTCGAGTTCATGGGGAGGCAACGGAATGCGTCGTGTTCATGGGGAGGCAATAGAATGCGTCGTGTTCATCGGGACACAACGGAACGCGTGGGAGCCAACCGGCTGGGTCGGAATGGAATGCGTGGTCGCGTTCATCGGGAGGGCTTGGACGGAACAGGCGATGGAAATGAGGCCTGGCGTACCGCAGAACGGAGGAAACGGACCTCCTACAGTCGAAGCGGGGGTCCTGTTGATCGGGAGGGGTGTGGCGTACCGCAAAACGGATGAAACGAACCTCCTACGGTCGAAACGAGGGTCCTGTTCATCGGGAGGGGTGTGGCGTACCGCAAAACGGGACTCCATGGGATACTGTTCATCTCCACCGTCGACCTCCTCCAGCCTCCACGGGCTACCGTCGACCTCCTCCAGCCTCCATGGGCTCCTGTTCATCCAGCCTCCACCGCGCGCTACTCCACCGGCTATTGCTCAACCACCCCTCCACCATCTACTGTTCATCCAGCCCTCCACACCACGGGGTCCTGTTCAACCACCCCTCCACGGGCACCCCTCCACCGTCTACTGTTCATCCAGCCCTCCACACCACGGGGTCCTGTTCATCCAGAGGCAACGCCACCGCTCACTGTTCATCCACCCCCACCCCCCGCAACGCTCACTATTCATCCAATCGATCGACTTCAGTTAGCAGTAGTAGCGAAGGAATCGCTCGATTGGGTTCAGTTAACATCCATCGATCGATCGCTCGGTTTCAGTAATGCATAGCCTGCAGTGCAATCGCTCAGGTTCAGTTAGAACCCAACGCCTCGCTCGGGTTCAGTTAGAGCCAACGCCTCGCACACATCTGCGTACGTGTACGAGAGAAACGCGCATCGCTTGGCCCCCGACCTCGCACCGTAACCGGGAACTCCCCGAAATTTTCCTCCCCCTCGCTTCTACCATGGTTTTTTCCGTCATGGACGGCCCAAAGAATGTCATGCAGCTGCGTCTCCGGCCCGCCCAAGACGAAAAACCCACTTTTCTGTCATGATTTTTTTGTCATAGAAGTAGGAACCCACCACATTTATGATGATACTGGGTTTTGTCACAATTATCATCATAGAAGTGTCATATGTATGACAGGAAAAAAATTCGTTCGGCCCAAAATGTCACGGATGTGTCTTTTTTTTGTAGTGCAAGCAGTGGTAGTGAGAGTAGAGTAGTGAGTAGGGCCAAATAAGTCCATGTGAAGCAGCTCGAAGGGTTGAGAAGTCGTCATGATCGTCTTCGAGGGATGTTTGGCCCTTGTCATCTTTCCAGCTTCGCAGGCACCACACCGATGATCCTTCTTGAACTTGACGCCCTCGATGCCTACAACGTGTTTCTTCTTCACGAGAGTGTATAAGTTCCTCATGCCAGCATGCCCTAGCCTCCGATGCCAGAGCCAACACTTTGAATCTTTTGCTAGAAGACATATGGCCAACTGTGGTCCTACTAAGAAATCTACCATCTACATATCATCTTTTCGGTACCCTTCAAAGACTAGAGATTTGTCAGATTCCATAAGCACAAGGCAATGATATTTTCCAAATATTACTACCATATTCAGATCACAGAAAATTGAGACAAACATTAAGTTGAAACCAAGGGATTCAACAAGCATCACTTTATCCATGTGCTGATCCTTTGAGATTGCAACTCTACCTAGACCCAATACCTTGCTTTTACTAGTGTTAGCAAATGTGATGTGACTCTTGTCAGATGGGCGTAAGGTTGATTCCATGAGAAGACTTAGATCACCGATCATGTGGTTAGTGCATCCACTGTCCATAATCCATTCGGAAGCCTTTGGTATCGTACCCTATAGTTCAGTTAGGGGGGTAGGCTTCACCAAGGGAAATGTGAAGCATAAACATTTGACGAACGAGTGGATTATGAAAGTTCAGATCCTGGTTAGGGTAGATAGGATGACTATCAAGAAAACCAGGAACAAAATACATAGTAAGACCATTTGGTCATTTTATCTTGCGCCCCACAAGATGTTTTAGGTCCCCAGCAATAGAATCTAATGCCTTTGATTTCCAGTTGGAGACCCTTCCCTACAAAAGAGAGTTAAGTTTTCTTAACCACCCACATTTTCAGGGGTGGCTTCGAAGCAATGAGTCTAAGTGCAGCCTCTGAGAACTTTGGCCTTGGAGCCCTAGCAAATAGTCTTGCGGGAGGTGAATAATACTCATAAGAATAAGCAGAGTAGTTCTTGGTCTTATGAATATGGCGGTTTGATGAAACACGCTCATATTCATAGGCTTGAGTATAGTTTCCCTGCTAAACATTTGTGTTAGGGTGACTCTGGCGAGTCCTCTGTCTGTAGGAAGCCTTTGGTCTGGGGTTTGTCTTCTTCCTAGGTGGTGTCATGATGACATTCACCTGAAGATTTTCAAGACAACTCTTGGGCACCCAGATCTTCTTCAAAGGTGGTCTATTACTGCAGTTAGTACCAATATACTTGGCAAACACTTCACCATTCTGATTCTTAAACAGTTTATAGTTTGCATCAAATGATTCATCAATTATAATCGGGTTAGCACAAGTGAAGCTAGATAAGGTAGATGGATCCACTGAAGGTCCCTTTGCAGCAACCCGTGTGGTTTTGGGGTACTGCTCAGGCTTCCAATAAGAACCATCAACGTTCATTTTCCTCTAGAACCCAACACCCTCTTTCCTAGGGTTTAGGTTCAGAATCTATTTCTTGAGGACATCACATTGTGTCTGATGCCCTTTGAGAATTTTGTACATTCCTGTTTCAAGCAATGTCTTCAACCTGGCATTCTCATCAGCAATAGTAGTGGTATCCTCAGCAGAGGGGTTAGTTACCACATCAGCAGTTGAAGATATTGCAACAGTAGTAGCAGTAGAACATCCAGGAACAGAAGCAGCATTATCACACTCAAGACATTTTAGACATGGTGGTTCAAATCCTTCCTGAGCGGAACTGATCTGTTGAGCGCGGAGTGACTCGTTCTCCTTTTGAAGATATTCATGAGCCGATCTCAAGTTCTCAAGCTCTTGCTTCCTTTGAATATAATCATAGGAGAAATTTTCATGAGTAGTTGAGAGCGTTTCATGACAACTTTCAAGTTCTTCGTACTTAAAGTGAAGATTTTTAATGTCTTCAATTAAGGACTGAGATCGGGTCATTTCTGCGTCCAACAGGTCATCGCTTTTGTCTGGCAATTTTAGAATATGTTCCATAGCATTCTGTTGCTGTGTTGCAATTTTAGCAAGTGTTTTGTAGCTAGATTTAGATTCACATTCAGAGTCATCTTCACTTGATGTTTGATAGTAAGCATCGCGTGAGTTTACCTTGGCACCATGTGCCATGAAGCAGTAGGTGGGTGCAGAGTCATCCTCATCATTAGCATCAGCGTTGGTGACGAGGCCATTGTCTTCAGTGTTGAAGATGGACTTGACGATGTATGTTGAAGCTAGAGCCAGGCTTGCCACGCCCGAATCAGATTCCTCTTCAGACTCCATCTCCACCTCTTCAAATGCAGACTCCTCCTCTGAACCCATCTCCTTGCCAACAAACGCACGAGCCTTGCTGGATGAGCTCTTCTTGTGTTCTGAAGAATTCGACGAAGACTTGCAAAAAGACTTTGAGGATTTCTTCTTCTTCTTCTTCTTCTTCTTCTTATTCTTCTTCTTGTCATCAGAATCATATTCCTTGCTCTTCTTCTTCTTCTTCTTCTTATTCTCATTGTGCCATTGAGGGCATTCAAAGATGTAGTGATCAGGTTTCTTGCACTTGTGGCACGTTCTCTTCTTGTAGTCATGGGAGGAAGCTTCATCATTTCATGAGCTGGATCTTGAAGACTGTCTGGAGCCTTTCTTCTTGGTGAACCTCTTGAACTTCTTCACTAGCATGGAAAGTTCCTTTCCAATGTCTTCAGGATCCTCAGAACTGCAGTCAGATTCTTCTTCAGATGAGGAAACAGCCTTTGCCTTCAAAGCACGAGTTCGGCCATAGTTGGGACAATAGATATCTCTTTTCTCAGATAACTGGAACTCATGTGTGTTGAGCCTCTCAAGTATGTCAGACGGATTGAGAGTCTTGAAGTCAAGGCGTTCATGAATCATCAGGGCCAGGGTGTCAAATGAGTTGTCGAGTGATCTCAAGAGTGTCTTGATGATTTCATGCTTGGTGATCTCAGTGGCGCCGAGTGCATGAAGCTCATTTGTGATGTCAGTGAGGCGATCAAACATCAGCTGAACATTGTCATTGTCATTTCTGTTGAAGCGGTTGAAGAGGTTGCTAAGAACACTAATCCTTTAGTTTCTCTGGGTTGAGACGCCTTCGTTGACCTTGGAGAGCCAATCCCAGACTAGCTTCGCAATTTCTAGAGCACTCACATGACCATACTGTCCTTTGGTCAGATGACCACAGATGATGTTCTTGGCAGTAGAATCCAGTTGAATGAACTTCTTGACATCAGCAGGGGTGACACCTTCACCGGCCTTGGGAACGCCATTCTTGACGACATACCAGAGGTCGTCATCAATGGCTTCAAGATGCATGCGCACCTTATTCTTCCAGTAGGGGTAATCCATGCCATCAAAGATAGGGCATGCAGCGAAGACTTTGATTATCCCCGCAGTCAACATAGCTAAAACTTTAGGTGGTTAAACCGAATCACACAGAACAAGAGAGCACCTTGCTCTGATACCAATTGAAAGTGCTAGTTATCGACTAGAGGGGGTGAATTGGCGATTTTTATGAAAGTCTTCAAAACACGGGGGCTTTGAAGACGAACAGTAGAAATGAACCTATTGATATGCAGCTGAAGGTAGACTACACTAGACAAGCCATACTCAAGTAAGCAATGAAGTGAAAGCACGAAGACTATCAGCAGCTAGGTAGTATGGATCAGGATGGAAGATAGTATGAAGCCAGAAAACAATAGTCTTCACACAATGAAGTCAATCAGACCATGCAAGCAGGCAATGACTTCACGAAGACAAACTATAAGTAAAGAGAGGTAAAGGATAGAACCAGTTGCTTGGTGAGGACAAGGATTTGTTGGACCAGTTCCAGTTGCTATGAAAACTTTACGTCTGGTTTGGGAGGCTGAGATTCAACTCAGAAGACCGTGTATTCACCTTATTCCCCTTGAGCTAAGGACACACAGTCCTCTCCCAATCATTCTGGTAAGTCTTCAAGGGAGACTTCCAAACCTTCACAGACTTTGTTCATTGACAATCCACAATGACTCTTGGATGCTCAGAATGCGACGCCTAACCGACTGGAGGATTCACAGTCCTCAAGTGTAACAAGTCTTCAAGTCACGCAGCCAGAAAGACTTCAGTGATGCCTAACACTCTTTGGCTCTGGGTGTTTAGGGATTTCTCTCTCAAATGCTTCGGAGGTGGGTTGCTCTCAAACAACAAAAGCCGAGCACTAACTCTAAGCATCCACCAATTCATGGTGTAGGGGGTGGGCTATTTATATCCAGGAGGCAACCTGACCTGATTTGTCCGAAATGACCCTGGGTCACTAAGGAACTGACACGTGTCCAATGGTTAGATTTCAAACACGCGCGGCAGCTTGACTTAGGATACAAGTAAAGCTGACTCATCCAGCTCTGGATAAGATTTTCTCTCATTGTCTTCACTCGAAGACACATGATTTGGTTGAGCATCACTTTAGTCATTCTGACTTTGTTCACTTGGACCCCACTTAATGAAGGAAATATGCCTAGAGGCAATAATAAAGTTGTTATTTATATTTCCTTATATCATGATAAATGTTTATTATTCATGCTAGAATTGTATTAACCGGAAACTTAGTACATGTGTGAATACATAGACAAATAGAGTGTCCCTAGTATGCCTCTACTCCACTAGCTCGTTAATCAAAGATGGTTAAGTTTCCTAGCCATGGACATGTGTTGTCATTTGATGAACGGGATCACATCATTAGAGAATGATGTGATGCACAAGAGCCATCCATTAGCTTAGCATAATGATCATTCAGTTTTATTGCTACTACTTTCTTCATGACTTATACATCTTCCTATGTGTTGGGGATATAACTATCAGTTATGACCCGCCCAGGAGGGGCCGGGTCAGCCCCAATGGCAGGTTACACAAGAAGCCTAGTAAACATTAAGATGATAGTTTATCAAATATTATAGAAGGCCCAAAAGCCTAGCGGCGGCTTAAGGCCCAATATTGCAAACCGCCGTATGTAAGGAAAGACTTGTAAAGAAAGGCATGTAAAGGAAGTCACCGAGCCGGACACGATTATGAGCCGGCCGGGACTCTATAGACCACCAGGCGTCAACCCGTGTATATAAGGGGACGACCCGGTGGCGGCTTAGGGCAAGAAACAAAAGATCGATAACCAAGTCGGCAAGTTGAGCCTCTTGGTGATCGAAACCCCGGCAATACCAACACAACTAGACGTAGGTTTGTACCTTCATCGTAAGGGGCCGAACTAGTATAAAACCTCTCGTGTCCTTTGTCCCGATTAACCCCTTTAAGCTTCCTAGTTGCAATGGCCCTACGACTAAGTCCTTTCTCTAGGACATCTGCCGTGACAATTCGACGACAGTTGGCGCCCACCATGGAGCCAGCGCACGCTGGATTTGAGTTTATGAAGGGCAACTTCGAAGGGCTCAAGGGATACGCTGTGGGCCGGATGACCAAGAGTCGTCGCGGCAAGCTCTACATCGACGACGAAGGCTGGGGCCCCGAGGCCGGCTCGATTGAGTACGGGTACCGGGTCCCCTTCGGCGGAATTCACATCTTCATCGGCCGAATCGGTGAGTCAGGCCCTGAGCCGGATGTCCACACCAACCTCATCGAAACGGCTCAGCGCGCAAGGACCACCCGTGTTCAATCTGTCGTGAAGCATGCCTTCATAGGCTGCGTCCACGGCGGTGAACACTCTGAAGGATCGGTGGAGGGCGGTGAGACAGCTATCTATTCTGACACTGCATCATCAACGGACGAGACAGACTCTTTGTACCAGCTGCAGGATGGCATGCTCGGGGGCTGCTCCAATGGCAGCTGTCGTGGGTTTGTCACGGCAGATGTCCTTGTGAAAGGACTTAGTCGTGGAGTCATCGCAACGGGTTAGCTTAAAGGGGTTAAACCGGACAAGGGGACACGGGGAGTTTTATACTAGTTCGGCCCCTTCAAGGAAGGTAAAAGCCTACGTCTAGTTGTGATTGGTATTGCTAGGGTTTCGAAGGCCAGGGAGCGAATCCGCTTTGTCTGGCTCTCGAGTTGTTCTCTCTCCCCTGAACCGCTGCCGGGTTGTCCCCTTATAGATGGGTGGCGCCCGTCGGTTTACAGAGTCCCGAGCCGGAGCATAAACGTTTCCTGTTCGGTCTCTACACTTCCTATCTTACAAAGCAAGTTACATGATTAAGTCGGTTTGTATCTACAGGCTTTAACTCACTTCTGGGCCTTGGGCCTTCATAAAGCGCCATCATCTTCACATCTTCATGGGCTTCTAATGTTCATAAAGTTAATCCGGCTACTCCTGGCCGGTTTACGTCCAGTAGTATATAATATCCCCAACATTAGGCCCCAGATTGATTTGAACAGGTTTCATGTCAATCCTTAGTAAAAACTTCGTCTTCCACATCTTCTCATACTTTGGTAAACTGCCGTGACGTCATCTTCTCAGATCTTGGTGAACATCATGACATCATCTTCATTAATGGTCCTCCGACAATCAAGGCGACAGCTCCGCCTCACTTCCAAGTTTTGTCTCCTCGATTTCCGTGCCTAACACCTATCCCTTGCCTTTATAAATAAGACCGGGGAGTCATTTTCACTTTTCCCCCCTCGTGCCTCTTCGCGTCGTCTTCCTTGCGATGCTCAACCTCCAGAGCTCCACCGCCACCGTTGACCGTCGCCTCTGCTCCAACTCCGGCCGCTGCATCACCCTGAACACACCAGAATACTGCGGCATCTCTCTGCCGTTCCCATGATACTGCTAACTCTTTTCCCTTCCACCCTAGATCTTGTTTTTAGGGTTTCACTGCTCGTCGGAGTTCATCGAAAAACTCAGTGCTATTCTTCTCTTTTCTTCTCTGTAGCATCCCAGGCTAGGTTGGATCTGTTTATCCTTGCGCGGCCATAGCCATAATCATATTCTCCTCATTAGACTCCCTCTTTATATCAAGAACAACTTATCTGAATCTGCTGAACTGTTTAAATACCTGAAGCTTGAACCTGAATATATTCCAGTTTCTGTCATACCTTAGATCCGAAATTTTCATATACCTCTGTGAAATCTGTTTCTCCTCTCACCAATATAGGCGGTTTAACTTTGTATAAGCAATCTATACCATTAGCCCTCTGATAAACCGGAGGAGCCTTTTACCTCCATAGTTATACCCCGGATTAACAGTGTCTGGGTACCCCTGTTCTGGTATTGCCTTTTTATCCATTATTGCATTGGTCTCCGGTTTATGCAATTTCACATATCAGTATATCTTTTACTCCATTGCATCTTGTATATCATCATGAGTGATTTATAAACCGGCCTTTCGTTTCCATCTTGTTTGTTTCGCAATGGCCAAACAATTTACCGCTTGCAACTGGGCTCGTCCCCGGGTCACCGAGGAACAATTGAACGATATGGTCAGCATCGGCTCCTTGCCTAAGAAAACTGAAATTAAATGGCAAGTTCCAGGAGCAGAAAATCCTCCGACCCCAAGGCAGGGTGAGGTGGTGGTCTTTGTTGACCATATAAGTCGTGGCTTCAAACCGCCAGGGTCAAAGTTTTACCGAGATGTGCTTGCCAATTTCCAACTCCATCCTCAACACATCGGGCCCAACTCAGTATCCAATATATGTAACTTCCAGGTCTTCTGTGAAGTGTACTTACAGGAAGAACCAACTGCGGAGCTGTTCGAGGACTTCTTTCACTTAAACTGGCGCACAGAATTTGTAAATGGCCCCAACACTGAACTTGGTGGTGTCTCAATTCAGAAGCGGAAAGAAGTTGAATTTCCTCATGCCAAACTTCACAACCACCCAAAGGAATGAAACCAGACTTGGTTTTAATGCAGAGACACTTCTCCTGAAGATGAGAATCCCCTCCCAGGCTTTCGTGATCACCGGCTTTCCAACACCCATCCGATGCCGCAACGCTTAAGTTCCATAGAAAGGGCGAAATATGCCCCTCAACTTGCCAAACTCCGGGCTTTTATGGCCAACGGTTTAACGGGTGTTGATTTCGTGCGCTGTTGGATATCTTGGAGCATCTTGCCGCTAAGCCGGCATCCCGGTTTAATGTGTGAGTACACCGGTGAGGTTGAAGACCCTCAACGCCATTGCAACATTCAAATTTCTGATGAAGAAGTCACTGAAGGTGTAAAGAAGATTTTGAATGAATCAGAACTAGTATGTAGTCAAACCGGCTTGAATCCCTTCTATACCAAGAACAAACCGCCTGCTGTAAGCATTATACTTCCTTTTCATATTTGATATCTTTAATTTGTGCAACTTGTAATCCTTCTTCTGTGCATGTATGTATAAGGTGATGACCCCTTCTAGAAACAGAAAACCGTAGAGAAAGCAGTAAAGCCAACTGGGGATAAAGCGGTCAAACCATCTCGCCCCAAAACCAAAGCCGTCAAACGAACATCAAAACGGAAAATGGCTGACCGGATCAACATGGAACTTGATGATGATGCTGATGATCCGAAAGTTGAGCTAGAACTTGACTCACTTGGCTCCCTTTTCATGCATCTCATTAACAATGATCTTCCTCAGGAGGACGCAGAAGGCAGTCAAGCTGATGATGTAGAGGTAATTACCCTTTCCTCAGGTTCAGACTCTAAGCCAACACAAAAAACCCGTCAAGTAGTCCGGAAAGTAAGCTTTTCTCATCCTCTTGCTCATTTGGATCCAACATTTATTTTGAAGACTCAGCAGCATGAAGCTCGCCGGACAACCCGGCACAGTGGCCAACAGGTTACTTCAACCGGTTTACCTGACACCCCGGTTCGGAAGCGCCGGTCTGAGGTCTCTCCTACTCCTGACAATTCTTACCCCAAGGCAGGTTATTTCAGACAACCTCTTAATCCGTCTGATTCAAATTATCAGGTGACACCTCCCTCATCTTCTGGTGAATTGACAGCAACTCAACTCCCCCTTTGAAAACTGTGGCTGGGTAAGCTTTGTAACCTTTCATCTCAATGCGTTGTAAATCTGGAATAAAATGTTAACCCTCCTTTTACTTTTGTCTGCAGAGCTAAAGCCAGACCCAGCAAGAAAGCTCGAGTCAACAATCCGCCCGAAGACCCAGCCACTGTTGAAGAAGAACCTAGAGGCGAACTAGACCAGACTTGTGACCCGGAAGGCCCTCATCCTAAAGCCACTTCTGACGACCCGCCCCTTCAAGGCCAAAACACCGATGAACCAATAGACGTTGAACCTGCCGTGCCTGATTCTGAACCAGCAGAGCCAAACCGGGCTAGTCCAGTGAGAGATGCTGAGACTCCATTATCACCAGCCAAACACACTGAAGGCCAAGGAGACGATGTTATCATTACTTGAATGGGCCACAGCTCTGCTGGCCATCCCGTAATCTTGGCTCAACATAGTGCCAAAGAAGAGCAAGCTGCTAGGGAAAAAGGCAAATGGAGTAGTGATTTATCAAATTATGCTCATCTCAACGCTGAAGAACTTCACTCTGGCTTCTTGAACCATCTTCACTCAAACCGGGACTATGAAGTCGGTTTGGTGAATTTGATGAAGGAACGATATGAGGTATTTTCATCTCCCTTTGTTCGTTGATTCAAAGTTGAAATACTAGCCCAAGTAGCCCCCAAGGGGCGTTTTATGATGTTAATCATAAACCGGGTCTTTGTAGCACTTTAAGTTTCTCATCATTGATCCTCAAAATGTCAGGTCTCTAATAGGAACCAAGACTCATCTTTTAACAATTAGATAAGTTTCTGCATCATAGCCCCCAAAGGCTGGTTTAACTTGGCAAGTTAATCCGGGTTTTAGTCCATGCATCCGTTTTAGAACAGACGCACATTAGCCCCCAAGTGTTCAGGATAATACTTGCATTGTTCTGGAGACTTTTATAAAATGTAGTACTTCAGAGCAAATAGGCATTAGCCCCCAAGTATGAAGTGCATAACTTGTTATACGCTTTGTACTTAGAACATATATATCATGTTGTTTAATATACCTTCAATGTTGCAGGCTGAACTGATAAATAGAGATGCCCGAAACTCTGACTTGCAAGAGAATGTGAAGTCACAACAAGCAGAAGCTGCAAAAGCCAAAGAGGAGCTGACCCAAGCCCTGGCCGTAATGGAAAAGCTGAAGGAATCTTTCAACAAAGATCGTGCTAACTGGGAAACCGAAAAATCCGGTTTAACCAAAAGAGCTGAAGACGCCGAGGCAGCCCTGAAACCAATTGTAGATGAACTAGCTGGCTTGAAACGGCAAATCAACGCTATGACTTCTGCTACCTTTGGTAAGTATCTGCTTATGTGTTTTGCGCAAGTCCATGAACCTTATCACTGACCAGAATGTTGATATAAATCCTTGGCAGGCACTCAGATTGCTCATCTTGGTACAGACATGCAGATGAAGCTCAAAGCGGCGTATACTTTGATTGAACAGTTGTACTTTGGGTCTCAGCGGGCTATTTGCACGACGGCTTACAACAAACCGGCCCCAACCTTGATAAAAGAAACACTTGAGAAGTTGGCCATGTTACCAGCCCATATTGCCGAATTGAAGAAGCCAGCTGCCAGAGCAGGAGCTTTAATCGCACTTATGTTGGAAATATGCCCTAGAGGCAATAATAAAATGGTTATTATTGTATTTCCTTGTTCATGATAATTGTCTATTGTTCATGCTATAATTGTATTAACCGGAAGCCATAATACATGTGTGAATACATAGACCACAACATGTCCCTAGTAAGCCTCTAGTTGACTAGCTCGTTGATCAATAGATGGTCATGGTTTCTTGACCATGGACATTGGATGTCATTCATAATGGGATCACATCATTAGGAAAATGATGTGATGGACAAGACCCAATCCTAAGCCTAGCACAAGATCGTATAGTTCGTCTGCTAAAGCTTTTCTAATGTCAAGTATCATTTCCTTAGACCATGAGATTGTGCAACTCCCGGATACCGTAGGAATTCTTTGGGTGTACCAAACATCACAACGTAACTGGGTGGCTATAAAGGTGCACTACGGGTATCTCCGAAAGTGTCTGTTGGGTTGGCACGAATCGAGACTGGGATTTGTCACTCTGTGTAAACGGAGAGGTATCTCTGGGCCCACTCGGTAGGACATCATCATAATGTGCACAATGTGACCAAGGAGTTGATCACGGGATGATGTGTTACAGAACGAGTAAAGAGACTTGCTGGTAACGAGATTGAACAAGGTATCGGGATACCCACGATCGAATCTCGGGCAAGTACTATAGCGGTAGACAAAGGGAATTGTATACGGGATTGATTGAATCCTTGACATCGTGGTTCATCCGATGAGATCATTGTGGAACATATGGGAGCCAACATGGGTATCCAGATCCCGCTGTTGGTTATTGACCAGAGAGATGTCTCGGTCATGTCTGCATGATTCCCGAACCCGTAGGCTCTACACACTTAAGGTTCGGTGACGCTAGAGTTGTAGAGATATTAGTATGCAGTTAACCGAAAGTTGTTCGGTGTCCCGGATGAGATCCCGGACATCACGAGGAGTTACGGAACGAGTAAAGAGACTTGCCGGTAACGAGATTGAACAAGGTATCGGGATACCGACGATCGAATCTCGGGTAAGTACTATACCGGTAGACAAAGGGAATTGTATACGGGATTGATTGAATCCTCGACATTGTGGTTCATCCGATGAGATCATTGTGGAACATATGGGAGCCAACATGGGTATCCAGATCCCGCTGTTGGTTATTGACCAGAGAGATGTCTCGGTCATGTCTGCATGATTCCCGAACCCGTAGGGTCTACACACTTAAGGGTCGGTGACGCTAGAGTTGTAGAGATATTAGTATGCAGTTAACCGAAAGTTGTTCGGAGTCTCAGATGAGATCCCGGATGTCACGAGGAGTTTTGGAATGGTCTGGAGGTAATGATATATAAATAGGAAGTCCAGTTTCGGCCACCGGGAGAGTTTCGGGGTCACCGGTATTGTACCGGGACCATCGGAAGGGTCCCGAGGGTCCACCGGGTGGGGCCACCTGTCCGGGAGGGCCCCATGGGCTGAAGTGACGTGGGAACCAGCCCCTGGTGGGCTGGTGCACCTCCCTTGGGCCTCCCTTGCGCCTAGGGTTGGAAACCCTAAAGGGGTGGGGGCGCCTCCACCTGGCTTGGGGGCCAAGCCACCCCCTAGGCCGCCGCCCTCCCATTATATGGGATCTCTAGGGGCCGGCGCCCCCCCAGGGCCCCTATATATAGTGGAGGGGAGGGAGGGCAGCAGCACCCTAAGCCCTGGCGCCTCCCTCCCTCCCGTGACACCTCTTCCTCCTCGCTTGCGCTTGGCGAAGCCCTGCCGAGATCCCGCTACTTCCACCACCACGCCGTCATGCTGCTGGATCTCCTTCAACTTCGCCTCCCCCCTTGCTGGATCAAGAAGGAGGAGACGTCTCCGCTCCGTACGTGTGTTGAACGCGGAGGTGACATCCGTTCGGCGCTAGGATCATCGGTGATTTGGATCACGACGAGTACGACTCCATCAACCGTGTTCTCTTGAACGCTTCCGCTTAGTGATCTTCAAGGGTATGAAGATGCACTCCCTCTCTCTCGTTGCTAGATGACTCCATAGATTGATCTTGTTGATGCGTAGAAAAATTTAAATTTCTGCTACGATCCCCAACAGTGGCATCATGAGCCAGGTCTATGCGTAGATTCTATGCATGAGTAGAACACAAAGTAGTTGTGGGCGATGATTTGTTCAATTTGCTTACCGTTACTAGTCTTATCTTGATTCGGCGGCATTGTGGGATGAAGCAGCTCGGACCGACCTTACACGTACGCTTACGTGAGACTGGTTCCACCGACTGACATGCACTTGATGCATAAGGTGGCTGGCGGGTGTCTGTCTCTCCCACTTTAGTCGGATCGGATTCGATGAAAAGGGTCCTTATAAAGAGTAAATAGCAATTGGCATATCACCGTTGTGGTTTTGCGTAGGTAAGAAACATTCTTGCTAGAAACCCTTAGCAGCCACGTAAAACATGCAACAACAATTAGAGGACATCTAACTTGTTTTTGCCGGGTTTGCTTTGTGATGTGATATGGCCAAAAGGATGTGATGAATGATATATGTGATGTATGAGATTGATTATGTTCTTGTAATAGGAATCACGACTTGCATGTCGATGAGTATGACAACCGGCAGGATCCATAGGAGTTGTCTTAATTTATTTATGACCTGCGTGTCAATGAAAATGCCATGTAATTAATTTACTTTATTGCTAACCGTTAGCCATAGTAGTAGAAGTAATAGTTGGCGAGGCAACTTCATGAAGACACGATGATGGAGATCATGGTGTCATGCCGGTGACGGTGGTGTTTATGCCGCGCCTCGAAGATGGAGATCAAAGGCGCAAGATGATATCGGCCATATCATGTCACTTTATGATTTGCATGTGATGTTTGTCATGTTTACATCTTATTTGCTTAGAACGACGGTAGCATAAATAAGATGATCCCTCGCAATAATTTCAAGAAAGTGTTCCCCCTAACTGTGCATCGTTGCTAAGGTCCGTTGTTCCGAAGCAGCACGTGATGATCGGGTGTGATAGGTTCTAACATTCGCATACAATGGGTGTAAGCCAGATTTACACACGCAATACACTTAGGTTAACTTGACGAGCCTAGCATGTACATACATGGCCTCGGAACACGGAAGACCGAAAGGTCGAACATGAGTCGTATAGTGGATACGATCAACATGAAGATGTTCACCGATGATGACTAGTCCGTCTCACGTGATGATCGGACACGTCCTAGTTGACTCGGATCATGTATCACTTAGATGACTAGAGGGATGTCTATCTAAGTGGGAGTTCATTGAATAATTTGATTAGATGAACTTAATTATCAAGAACATAGTCAAAAGGTCTTTGCAAATTATGTCGTAGCTCACGCTTTGGTTCTACTATTTTAGATATGTTCCTAGAGAAAATTTAGTTCAGAGTTGACAATAACAATTATGCGGACTGGGTGCGTGAACTGAGGATTGTCCTCATTGCTGCATAGAAGGGTTATGTCCTTAATGCACCGCTCAGTGTGTTGAACCTCGAGCATCGTTTGTAGATGTTGGGAAACATCTGACATACATGTTTTGATGACTACGTGATAGTTCAGTGTGTAATACTAACGGTTTAGAATTGTGGCACCAAAGATGTTTTTGAAACGTTGCAGAACGTATGAGATGTTTCAAAGACTGAAATTGGAATTTCAGACTAGTGCCCACGTCAAGAGGTATGAGGCCTCTGACAAGTTTCTTAAGCCTACAAACTAAGGAAGAAAAGCTCAATCGTTGAGCATGTGCTCAGATTGTCTGAGTACTACAATCGCTTAAATCGAGTGGGAGTTAATCTTCCAGATGAGATAGTGATGGTTCTCCATAGTCACTGCCACCAAGCTATTGGAGCTTCGTGATGAACTATAACATATCAGGGATAGACATGATAATCCATGAGCAACTCACGATGTTTGACACCGCAAAAGTAGAAATCAAGTAGGAGCATCAATTGTTGATGGTTAAACCACTAGTTTCAAGAAGGGCAAGGGAAAGAAGGGATATTCATGAGATGGCAAATCAGTTGCTGCTCTAGTGAAGAAACCCAAGGTTGAACCAAACCCGAGACTAAGTGCTTCTATAATGAGGGGAACGGTCACTGAAGCAGAACTACCCTAGATACTTGGTAGATGAGAAGGCTGGCAAGGTCGACAGAAGTATTTTATATATACGTTATATTATTGTGTACTTTACTAGTACTCCTAGTAGCACCAGGGTAATAAATATCGGTTCAGTTGCTAAGTGTTAGTAACTCGAAATAAAAGGCTGCGGAGACTAGCTAAAGGTGAGATGACGATATGTTGGAAGTGTTTCCAAGGTTGATGAGATCAAACATCGCACGCTCCCTCTACCATCGAGATTGGTGTTAAACCTAAATAATTGTTATTTGGTGTTTGCATTGAGCATAGACATGATTGGATTATGTTTATCGCAATACGGTTATTCATTTAAGGAGAATAATGGTTACTCTGTTTATTTGAATAATACCTTCAATGGTCTTGCACCGGACAAATGAATGGTTTATTGAATCTCGATCGTCGTGATACACATGTTCATGCCAAAAGATATAAGATAGTAATGATAGTACCAGATAGTTGTGGCACTGCCATTTGAGTCATGTTGGTATAAAACGAATGAAGGAGCTCCATGTTGATGGATCTTTGGACTCACTCATTTTGAAAAGATTGAGACATGCGAACCATGTCTATTGGTAGATATGCATGAAAAAAAACTCCATACAGATGGATCATTTGGACTCACTTGATTTTGAATCACTAGAGACATGCAAGTCATACCACATGGGCAAGATGACTGACAGGCCTCGTTTTCAGTAAGATGGAACAAGAAAGCAACTTGTTGGAAGTAATACATTTTGATGTGTGCAGTCCAATGAGTGCTGAGGCACGCAATGGATATCGTTATGTTCTTACTTCACAGATGATTTGAGTAGATGCTGAGTATATTTACTTGATGAAACACAAGTCTGAATTATTGAAAGGTTCAAGTAATTTCAGAGTGAAGTTGAAGATCGTTGTGACAAGATGATAAAATGTCTATGATATGATCATAGAGATGAATATATGAGTTACGAGTTTGGCACACAATTAAGACATTGTGAAAATTGTTTCACAACTAATACCGCTTGGAACACCATAGTGTGATGGTGTGTCCGAACATCATAATTGCACCCTATTGGATATGGTGCATACCATGATGTCTCTTATCAAATTACCACTATTGTTTATGGGTTAGGCATTAGAGACAACCGCACTCACTTTAAATAGGGCACCACACAATTCCGTTGAGACGACACCATATGAACTATGGTTTAGAGAAACCTAAGCTGTCATTTCTTAAAAGTTTGGGGCTGCGATGCTTATGTGAAAAAGTTTCAGGCTGTTAAGCTCGAACCCAAAGCGGATAAATGCACCTTCATAGAATACCCAAAACAGTTGGCTATACCTCCTATTTCAGATCCGGAAGCAAAAGTGATTATTTCTAGAAACGGGTCCTTTCTCGAGGAAAAGTTTCTCTCGAAAGAATTGAGTGGGAGGATGATGGAGACTTGATAAGGTTATTGAACCGTCACTTCAACTAGTTTGTAGCAGGGCAAAGGAAGTTGTTCCTGTGGCACCTACAGCAATTGAAGTGAAAGCTTATGATAGTGATCATGAAACTTCGGATCAAGTCACTACCAAACCTCATAGGTCGACAAGGATGTGTACTACTTCAGAGTGGTACGTAATCCTATCTTGGAAGTCATGCTGCTAGACAACAATGAACCTACGAGCTATGGAGAAGCGATGGTGGGCCCGGATTCCGACGAATGGCTTGAGGCCATAAAATCCGAGAGAGAGGATCCATGTATAAAAGAAAGTATAGACTTTGAAATAACCACTTGATGGTCGTAAGGCTGTTGGGTGCAGATGGATTTTAAAAGGAAGACAGACAATGATGGTAAGTGTCACCATTAAGAAAGCTCGACTTGTCGCTAAGATGTTTTCCGACAAGTTCAAGGAGTTGACTACGATGAGACTTTCTCACTCGTAGCGATGCTAAGAGTCTATTGGAATTATGTTAGCAGTTACTGCATTATTTATGAAATCTTGCAGATAGGTTGTCGAAACATTGTTTCCTCGACGTTTTTCTTGAGGAAGGGTTGTATGTGATACAACCAGAAGGTTTTGTCAATCCTGAAAGATGCTAACAAGTATGTAAAGCTCCAGCAATCCTTCTAAGGACTGGAGTAAGCATCTCGGAATTGGAATGGACGCTTTGATGAGATGATCAAAGATTTTGGGTTTATACAAAGTTTATGAGAAACTTGTATTTCCAAGTGAGTGGGAGCACAATAGAATTTTTGATGAGTATGTGTTGTCAACATATTGTTGATCAGAAATGATGTCGAATTTCTGGAAAGCATGTCGGGTTATTTGAAAAGTGTTTTTCAATGGAAAATCTGGATTAAGCTACTTGAACATTGAGCATCAAGATCTATAAGGATAGATCAAAAACGCTTAATAGTACTTTCAAATGAATACATACCGTGACAAGATTTTGAAGGAGTTCAAAATAGATCAGCAAAGGAGTTCTTAGCTGTGTTACAAGGTGTGAATATTGAGTAAGACTCAAGACCTGACCACGGCAGAAGAGAGAGAAAGGACGAAGGTCGTCCCCTATGCTTTAGATGTAGGCTCTACAGTATGCTATGCTGTGTACCGCACCTGAAGTGTGCCTTGCCATGAGTCAGTCAAGGGGTACAAGAGTGATCCAGGAATGGATCACATGACAGCGGTCGAACTTATCCTTAGTAACTAGTGGACTAAGGAATTTTCTTGATTATGGAGGTGGTAAAAGAGTTCGTCATAAAGGGTTACATCGATGCAAACTTTGACACTAATTCGGTTGACTCTGAGTAGTAAACCGGATTCGTATAGTAGAACAGTTATTTGTAATAGCTCCAAGTACCGCGTGGTAGCTCCATCTACAAGATGACATAGAGATTTGTAAAGCACACATGGATCTGAAAGGTTCAGACTCATTGACTAATAAACCTCTCTCACAAGCAAGATATGAACAAACCCCATGGGTGTTGGATTCATTGCAATCACATAGTGATGTGAACTAGATTATTGACTCTAGTGCAAGTGGGAGACTGTTGGAAATATGCCCTAGAGGCAATAATAAAATGGTTATTATTGTATTTCCTTGTTCATGATAATTGTCTATTGTTCATGCTATAATTGTATTAACCGGAAACCGTAATACATGTGTGAATACATAGACCACAACATGTCCCTAGTAAGCCTCTAGTTGACTAGCTCGTTGATCAATAGATGGTCATGGTTTCTTGACCATGGACATTGGACGTCATTCATAACGGGATCACATCATTAGGAAAATGATGTGATGGACAAGACCCAATCCTAAGCCTAGCACAAGATTGTATAGTTCGTCTGCTAAAGCTTTTCTAATGTCAAGTATCATTTCCTTAGACCATGAGATTGTGCAACTCCCGGATACCGTAGGAATTCTTTGGGTGTACCAAACATCACAACGTAACTGGGTGGCTATAAAGGTGCACTACGGGTATCTCCGAAAGTGTCTGTTGGGTTGGCACGAATCGAGACTGGGATTTGTCACTCTGTGTAAACGGAGAGGTATCTCTGGGCCCACTCGGTAGGACATCATCATAATGTGCACAATGTGACCAAGGAGTTGATCATGGGATGATGTGTTACGGAATGAGTAAAGAGACTTGCTGGTAACGAGATTGAACAAGGTATCGGGATACCCACGATCGAATCTCGGGCAAGTACTATAGCGGTAGACAAAGGGAATTGTATACGGGATTGATTGAATCCTCGACATCGTGGTTCATCCGATGAGATCATTGTGGAACATATGGGAGCCAACATGGGTATCCAGATCCCACTGTTGGTTATTGACCAGAGATATGTCTCGGTCATGTCTGCATGATTCCCGAACCCGTAGGCTCTACACACTTAAGGTTCGGTGACGCTAGGGTTGTAGAGATATTAGTATGCAGTTAACCGAAAGTTGTTCGGAGTCCCGGATGAGATCCCGGACATCACGAGGAGTTCCGGAATCGTCCGGAGGTAAAGATATATATATATATATATAGATATATATATATATAGGAAGTCTACTTTCGGTCACCGGGAGAGTTTCGGGGTCACCGGTATTGTACCGGGACCACCGGAAGGGTCCCGGGGGTCCACCGGGTGGGGCCACCTGTCCCGGAGGGCCCCATGGGCTGAAGTGACGTGGGAACCAGCCCCTGGTGGGCTGGTGCGCCCCCTTGGGCCTCCCTTGCACCTAGGGTTGGAAACCCTAAAGGGGTGGGGGCGCCTCCACCTGGCTTGGGGGCCAAGCCACCCCCTAGGACGCCACCCCTCCCATTAGATGGGATCTCTAGGGGCCGGCGCCCGCCCAAGGGCCCCTATATATAATGGAGGGGAGGGAGGGCAGCAGCACCCTAAGCCCTGGCACCTCCCACCCGTGACACCTCTTCCTCCTCGCTTGCGCTTGGCAAAGCCCTGCCGGGATCCCGCTACTTCCACCACCACGCCGTCGTGTTGCTGGATCTCCTTCAACTTCTCCTCCCCCCTTGCTGGATCAAGAACGAGGAGACGTCTCCACTCCATACGTGTGTTGAACGCGGAGGTACCATTCGTTCGGCGCTAGGATCATCGGTGATTTGGATCACGACGAGTACGACTCCATCAACCCCGTTCTCTTGAACGCTTCCGATTAGCGATCTTCAAGGGTATGAAGATGCACTCCCTCTCTCTCTCATTGCTAGATGACTCCATAGATTGATTTTGGTGATGCGTAGAAAATTTTAAATTTCTGCTACGATCCCCAACAACTTATTCGAGCCAAAGCCTGGATTCCAGACCTTGAAGCGGAGTGTCGGTGTCAAAACCGGCGGATCTCGGGTAGGGGGTCCCGAACTGTGTGTCTAGGCCGGATGGTAACAGGAGGCAAGGGACACGAGGTTTTACCCAGGTTCGGGCCCTCTCGATGGAGGTAAAACCCTACGTCCTGCTTGATTAATATTGATGATATGGTTAGTACAAGAGTAGATCTACCACGAGATCAGAGAGGCTAAACCCTAGAAGCTAGCCTATGGTATGATTGTTGATGTGTATGTTGTCCTACAGACTAAAACCCTCCGATTTATATAGACACCGGATAGGGTTAGGGTTACATAGAGTCGGTTACAATGGTAGGAGACCTTCATATCCGTATCGCCAAGCTTGCCTTCCACGCCAAGGAAAGTCCCTTCCGGACGCGGGACGGAGTCTTCAATCTTGTATCTTCATAGTCCCGGAGTCCGGCTGAAGGTATAGTTTGGCTATCCGAACACCCCCTAATCCAGGACTCCCTCAGTAGCCCCTGAACCAGGCTTCAATGACGACGAGTCCGGCGCGCAGATTGTCTTCGGCATTGCAAGGCGGGTTCCTCCTCCAAGTACTTTATAGAAGATTTTAAACACAAAGATAGTGTCCGGCTCTGCAAAATAAGTTTTCCACATATTGCCATAGAGAGAATAATATTTACACAAATCTAATCTGCGACGTATTCCGTAGTGCGACACACCACTGCCAAGCTTTTATCCGAGTCGTTTCATTATCCCACCTCAGCGCGTCATGCGAGGCGGTTTCCTTGGCACGTCTTGTCAAAGCAGAGATTGTGTCCCCTTATTCCGGGATTCTCATCAATACGGGCGTGGGTAACCCAACCGCGCCTTTGATTACGGCGCTTGGAGATAAGCGAGTTTTACCAGGCTGGTGGGGACATGTAGTTGCGTCCACCCATATAAGGGGATAAGGATCCACCTTTTCACCCACGCCTTCTTCCTCCTTTGCCTATCCATTCTTGCGCACTCGAGCTCCAGCGCCCAAGTCCGCACTACCACCTGAACCTTCTCCAGTCATGTCCGGAGCGGGAGGCAAGTGGATGGTCTGCTCCGTCACGGAGGGACACATCAAAAAGCTGAGGAAGGCTGGATATCTGGCTAGCGACATCGCGCACCGGCTTCCCGAAAAGGGGCAGCTCATCCCCACTCCTAGGCCCCATGAGAGGGTGGTATTCCTCCCCCATTTCCTCCGCGGACTGGGCTTCCCTCTCCATCAATTTGTCCGGGGGCTCATGTTCTACTACGGCCTAGATTTCCACGATCTGGCCCCGAACTTCGTCCTCAACATCTCGGCGTTTATCGTCGTGTGCGAGGCGTTCCTCCGCATCCGCCCCCATTTCGGCCTATGGCTTAAGACTTTCAACGTCAAGCCAAAGGTGGTGCGTGGAAGCCAGGCGGAGTGCGGCGGTGCCATGGTTGGCAAGATGGCCAACGTCCTGTAGCTCGAGGGCTCCTTTGTGGAGACCCTGAAGGGGTGGCAATCATGGTGGTTTTACGTCACCGAGCTGCGTGATGCTGAATGGGTCGCACCCCCTGAGTTTTGATCCGCCCCCCTACGTGGCTCACCTCCTGGAAGGAGACAGGCCTGTCTTGGGGTAAAAAAGGAGAGCTGACCGGACTCCAAACATGCATCCAAACCCTGGTGGACAAGAAGCTCAAGCTTGTCAACATAGTCCAGGTTATGCTCATCCGCCTGATCCTCCCGTGTCAACGATGGGCCTTCAACCTATGGGAGTTCGACCCGGCGCAGCATCAAACTCTAAACAGGCTCTTCGACACGACGTATGAAGATGCCTGGAGGATGCTTTTCAAAGGCACCGAGGCTCCCACATCCGCTACCGAGGATCGCGGATTCATTACTCAGCATCACGCTCATGTGGTAAGCTATTTTTGTCCTTTTACAGGGTAACAGTTTTTCATAGTTTGACTCTATGCGGGATCTAAGGTCCCTTATCTTTGATAGGATTGGGAGGCGACGTCCGGACAGATCAACTGTCTGGCACCTTTGCCCGAAGGCCCAGCGGACGCTCGCTTGGCGAAGCTGGTGGTTCCGGCGCCCTATGTGGTGCCGGAGAAGAAGGCCACGAAAAGGGCCACAGGGACTCGAAAGAGTGCCCGGCGCCAGGAGGTGTCGGATTCATCATCTGGCGGTCCCGAAGCACCTTCCTCTCGTGAAGACGAGGAGGAAGAAGAAGAGACCTCTCCCCCTCCAGCGGGAGGAGAGAAGAAAAGGAAGGCCGCCCTCTCTTAGGAGGTCAAAGGGTCCAAGAAGGGGAAAACCCTTCCTCCGGACTACTCCAATGACGCCGACGACGGCGGAGAGGAGTGGAAGCCCAGGGCCAAGCCCCTGGCAAAATCATAAGTATCCGGATACCAGAGTAATTCATAGAATTCATTTATTGCACAGCTTTCCCTTATGTCAAACATGCTTATGCAGCCCACCCAAAGACCGGCTCGACGCGTCGTCGAGCGGCTCACTGGACTCGTCGGATGTGAACTCACTTCCGACGGCTTCCTCCCCCCGCCCTATGGACGACACCGAGGTGTTTTCCCAACAGGTTCCAAGCAGGGAGGAGGTGGTCCCGGAGGCGACGCAAGGTGACCTCCCGGACTCCAGGAGTAAAGGGGATGAAACCCCCCAGGGCTCCAAGTCCGGCTCTAGGTCGGACACCGTTCCGGAACCTTCAAGGGTTCCGGAGTCCGGCGGGGGACCTCCTTCCAAGAGGAGCAAGTCCACCGTGCCGGCGACCCCCGTCCACCCGGAGGCGCCGGACAATATGTTGGAGGCGCTCCAAGCCGCCTCCATCGACGAGGAGCACCGCGCTATTATGAGTGCGGTGGTCCAGAAGGTTCAGTCCGCCAAGAGCGGACTGACTGAAGCTTGTACTAGCCTTTTGACAGGCTTTGAGGTAAGTAAATAATGTGTAAATGATATTACCGCATAGACAGTAGCCCCTGATGCTCTGTTGGGCCTTCGGGAAGAAAAGCTGAATAGAGGATCAAAAAATTTGCAGGAGTCTAACAAAAGGAGTCAATATGCGTGTGCAGGCTTCTCTGCTGGCGTCCGCCGTACTCACTGTGGAAGTGAACACGCTGAAGCAGAGCCTCGAGAAGTCCTAGCGAGAGCTCGGGCGTGCTAAGAAGCAGCTCCAGGAGAAGGAAGGTAAGAAATACCTTGGTTGAATATGTAGATAAAAAGGTGCAATTGCAAGAAATGATAGGATTCGGCTGCGGAGCTCACCGAGCGGGAGAGATATGAGGCCGAGGTTGGCAAGGTGCGGCAAGAGCTCCAGGTTCTCATGAAGAAGCATGAGAGTTTGGAGCTTGACTCGAAGACGCGAGCGTCCGAGCTCGCGGCGGCCATTGAAAATGCCAAGTCTGCCAAGGCCGAATCCCAGAAGACCCTCCAGGCGTTGGATGAGGTGAAGAAAATAGCGGCGGGTAAGGCATTCTTTATGCAAAGTAAACACATAAATGTGAGCTACTTGATACTTACCGGAATCTGGAGCTCTCCAGGGGCATTTGCAGATCTTCCCCGGAGTGTATCCGATGCCGCCGCATTCTATCGAGCCGAGGAGGGCAGCTCGACGGAGAAGGTGTTCTGGTCTCAGTATGCTGAGGCCGGACACCCCGTGCCCCTGAGCGACCAGCTAAAGCAACTGGTCGAGCTCCACAAGGCGGCCGAACAGGCCATGAAGGGCCTCCTAGTTCGGCTGTGGCCTGGAGAGGCTCTGCCTAGGAGCTATTTCAGGCTGGTGCGGCGGCTGGTGGAGGCCTGTCCAAGGCTCGAAGTTATCAAGCGCTCCGTCTGTATTGAAGGTGCCCGTAGGGCCTTTGCCCGTTCTAAGGTGCACTGGGGCAGGCTGGATGCGGAGAAGCTTGTGAAGGACGGGCCACCAGTGGGGAAAGAGCATTGCAAGCCCGAAAATTACTATAAGGATGTTCTAAAGGGTGCCCGCCTTGTGGCGGATGAATGTACTAGGGATGTAATTTTTGAGTAAAACTCGCTCTTTTTTGTCCTGTGCACTGAAAACTTGTTCATATGCGCTGAGCAATGCTGCTTGAATTTAAAATATTACCTTCTGTGCGGCTGTTTATCAATACTGAGAGATGGCGAGTCGTCGGCTTCTGCCCCCTTGCCACTAGTGCTGGGGTGTTCGGGGATAAATCTGGGCGCTCTTTTTCCCATGTTTGGGTCCTTCGAGGGAGGCGCTCAGCCCAACGAACGAGGCAATCGGACTATAATGCGAGAACACTCTCACTTAGCCATAGAATTCTATAATTTTAAATTTCGGCGAAGCCCCTAGTATTCGGAAGACCGAGTTCGGGGCGCTATCCACGCCTTGGCCGGACAGAGCTGATTTGTCGCCCTAAGCGGCATAAGTCTTTAGGGACTCGAAAAAAAAACCTCTCGAACAGCAACCAGCTCTCGCTTCATCATGACAATCAGTTTTAGCTTTCTCCACTGAGGTGCTCGGCCCAGCTCAACTGGGGCACAATCACAGTGGTTCTCCTAGTGCTACCTTAGCCGATATAGCGGAACGTAAGGCACCAAAACATAGGAGCCGGGAAAACCCAACTATTGACCCAAGACATGATTCGGAGCCGATGCATATAATGCTATAAGTTCGGGGTGCCGCACTTCTGAAAGTGTTCGGACTTCTCACACCATATTGAGGGGTGCTAAAAGCCCCTGGCGTATTTTGGCCGTACCAAGTTGTACGGGTGCAACATGTCGTTAAGGAACATTTATTTTTAAAAAGATAGTGCAAAAATAGAAAAAAGCTATGCATTGTTTATTAAAAATAGCTGCGATCAAAGAAGAATGATACAAGTAATGCGATAAACAAAAAGTTGGACTATTTAACATGTCTTCTCCAGGGGCAAGCTGCGGAATAGTATGCGAAACAGGTATACTGCTCGTGATAGAGACCACCTGGCATTTGCGTAATGCGGCATGGCTTGTCTGCTTCCCTGGTTCTTGCATCATTTGTGCGGCAATTGAACTGCCGAACAGGCCTTCCGAAGAGAAGAGTCCTGGAAGTAAGAGAAAAGTAAAAAATCGGCAGCCCCTGGCGCGGTTTAAGCCGTGTTTTGGGCGTGCCGTGATGGTGCCCCTCCCCCTATGCCCATGGTATTTCCAGAGCGTAATTATGTACGCGAAGTACTGGCGTCACCTTTTTGCTAGGGTTGGGGTTGGGGCCATATTGCTACGCCTGCTCGGAACATGCTAGGCGGTCTTGTTGTAGGCTACTCCGGGCGCGCTTGACGGTGTTCAGACGTTTAATGGCCGGACTGGAGAACTGCCTGGAGAGGCTGCTTTGTACTTCCGCTGCAAGGGCCGCCGTGTGCTCCTCCGTTCGAAGGGAGCGTTCGGTGTTTCCATTGACCATAATTATTCCACGAGGGCCTGCCATCTTGAGCTTAAGGTATGCATAGTGCGGTACCGCATTGAATTTGGCGAATGCGGTTCGTCCGCGCAGTGCATGATAGCCACTGCGGAATGGGACTATGTCGAAGACTAATTCCTCGCTTCGGAAATTATCCGGGGATCCGAAGACCACTTCAAGTGTGACTGAGCCTGTACAGTTGGCCTCTACACCTGGTATTATGCCTTTAAAGGTCGTTTTGGTGGGCTTAATCCTCGAGGGATCGATGCCCATTTTTCGCACTGTATCCTGGTAAAGCAGGTTCAGGCTGCTGCTGCCGTCCATGAGGACTCTAGTGAGATGAAATCCGTCAATAATTGGGTCTAGAACCAATGCGGCCAATCCGCCATGACGGATGCTAGTGGGATGGTCTCTTCGATCAAAGGTGATCCGGCAGGAGGACCATGGGTTGAACTTTGGGGCGACTGGCTCTACCGCGTATACGTCCCTTAACGCGCGCTTCCGCTCCCTTTTTGGGACGTGGGTGGTGTATATCATGTTCACCGTCCGCACTTGTGGGGGGAAACCCTTCTGTCCATTGTTGTTCGGCGGCCGGGGCTCCTCGTCGTCGTCGCTATGCAGCCCCTTGTCTTCATTGTCGACGCTTAACTTGCCTGCCTGCTTGAACACCCAACAATCCCTGTTGGTGTGATTGGCCGGTTTTTCGGGGGTGCCATGTATTTGGCACAAGCGGTCGAGTATTTGGTCCAAGCTGGACGGGCCCCTAGGATTCCTTTTGAATGGCTTTTTCAGCTGACCGGATTTAGAGCCTCTAAATCCGGAATTAACTGCCATATTCTCAGCATTGTCGCTGTTAATGCGGCGCTTCTGCTTGTTGCGACGCGACCTGCCACTAATGTCCCTGGTGTCCGAACTACCAGGGTTCTTGGTCATATTGTTGCTACGAGCAAGCCAGCTGTCTTCTCCCGCGCAAAAGCGGGTCATGAGTGTCGTGAGTGCTGCCATAGATTTCGGCTTTTCCTGTCCAAGGTGCCGGGCCAGCCACTCGTCACGGATATTGTACTTGAAGGCAGCTAGGGCCTCAGCGTCCGCAAAGTCAACTATTTGATTTTTCTTTGTTAGGAACCGTGTCCAGAATTGCCTGGCCGATTCCTCTGGCTGCTGAATTACGTGACTTAGGTCATCGGCGTATGGGGGTCGCACAAAAATGCCCTAGAAATTGTCGAGGAATGTGGCTTCCAGGTCCTCCCAACAACTGATTGATCCTGTTGGCAAGCTATTGAGCCAATGCCGAGCTGGTCCTTTAAGCTTGAGTGGGAGGTATTTGATGGCGTGAAAATCGTCGCCGCGGGCCATGTGGATATGAAGGAGATAATCCTCGATCCATACCGCAGGGTCTGTTGTGCCATCATATGATTCGATGTTTACGGGTTTGAAACCCTCGGGGATTTGATGATCCATTATTTCGTCTGTAAAGCACAGTGGGTGTGCGGCGCCTCTGTACTGGGCGATATCATGACATAGCTCCAATGAGTTTTGTCTACTGTGTTCGGCCCTGCCGAATTTGTGGCCGGCGTGGCAGTTACCGTCTCAAGCCGTGGGGTGCCCACGCGATCCATAGATCGATCGTGTTTGCCTTGCCTTGTCCTCCAACATGTCTCGTAAGTCCGGCGCATATTCCCGTGCCTTGGTACGGGGTGCGGCTTGAGTGGAGGGCCGGGAGGCCTCTCTGTCGCGGCCACGACGTGGCCGTTCGGCCGCATCAAGTGCTTCCTCCTCTAATTGGGGTAGCAACCTGCGCTTTGGGTAACTCTTGGAGGGGCGTTCGAGTTTATGCTCTTCGGCCGCAAGGACTTCGGTCCATCTGTCAACCAGCAAATCTTGATCAGCTCGGAGCTGTTGTTGTTTTTTCTTGAGGCTTCTTGCCGTGGCCATAAGCCTGCGTTGGAAACGCTTTTGCTCAACGGGATACTCTGGCACGATGAATTCGTCGTCATCGAGGCTTGCCTCGTCTTCGGAGGGAGGCATATAATTATCGTCCTCGACCTCTCTGTCTGCCGCTCTCTCATGAGGGCTGGTTTCTCAATCCTCCTGTGCTAAACCTTGCTGGAGGGGGTTTTCTTCGGCACTCTCCGGAGTATTATTATCTCCCGTGCTGGGTTCACCGTTTTTGTGTTGGCAGGATTTTGAGCGGCGCCGCTGACGCCGGCGCTTGGGCTGTTTCTTGGAGGGGTCATCCTCCGTTGTTCCATCGCCCTCTCCCTCTTTTGGGTGTCCACCATGTATATGTCATATGACGAGGTGGCTTTCCAGGGCCTGGTAGGCGCTGGTTCTTCATCATCTCCTTCATTGACGTCCATATCGTCGATGTCTTCGGAGTCGAAGTCGAGCATGTCGGTTAAGTCGTCGACAGTGGCTACAAAGTGGGTGGTGGGTGGGTTTTGAATTTCTTCATCGTCCGTACCCCAACCTTGCTGACCGTAGTCCGGCCAGGGCTCTCCTGATAAAGAGAGAGACTTCAGTGACTTCAGGATATCGCCAAAAGGCGAGTGCTGAAAGACGTCCGCGGCCGTGAACTCCATGATCGGCGCCCAATCGGATTCGATCGGCAGGGGCGCGGAGGGTTCGGAGTCCGGAGAAGAATCCGGCTCCGTGGAGTCACAAGTCTCGCAGAGTACGGTGCTGGTGTTCAGCTCAACCGCCGTTGGGATCACAGCCCCCGAGGTGGCGTCCAACCTCCCATCCTTGATCGGCGCGGTTGGCTCCGAACTAAGGGTCGAAGCCGATGCGGGTGCGGCCTCCAGGGCACTGTTCGGCAGCAGAGCTAGGTCATGCTCGTCGTGACAGTGCGGCGCGCTTGGCGGTGGTTCGAATCCGCCGAAGATCAAGTCCCCGCGGATGTCAGCCGTGTAGTTTAAATTTCCGAATCTGACCTGACGGCCAGGGGCGTAGCTTTCGATCTGCTCTAGATGGCCAAGTGAATTGGCCTGCAGTGCGAAGCCGCCAAAGACGAAGATCTGTCCGGGGAGGAAGGCCTCACCCTGGACTGCATCGCCATTGATGATCGTAGGAGCCATCGGGCCTGACGGTGACGGCACAGAGGAACTCTCAATGAAAGCACCAATGTCAGTGTCAAAACCGGCGGATCTCGGGTAGGGGGTCCCGAACTGTGCGTCTAGGCCGGATGGTAATAGGAGGCAAGGGACACGAGGTTTTACCCAGGTTCAGGCCCTCTCGATGGAGGTAAAACCCTATGTCCTGCTTGATTAATATTGATGATATGGGTAGTACAAGAGTAGATCTACCACGAGATCAGAGAGGCTAAACCCTAGAAGCTAGCCTATGGTATGATTGTTGATGTGTATGTTTATATAGACACCGGATAGGGTTAGGGTTACATAGAGTCGGTTACAATGGTAGGAGATCTTCATATCCGTATCGCCAAGCTTGCCTTCCACGCCAAGGAATGTCCCTTCCGGACGCGGGACAGAGTCTTCAATCTTGTATCTTCATAGTCCGGGAGTCCGGCTGAAGGTATAGTTCGGCTATCCGAACACCCCCTAATCCAGGACTCCCTCACAGAGGATATCATTAAAGAATACCCAGGCGTGAAGGAGGACGGTTCAAACTTCGACAATGATGACCTCCGGCGGATGACCAAAGAGATGCGGCTAGTAGCTAGGAAGCTGGCCGAAGACACAGACTTGTCCCATTTTCAACCGGCTTATGACGTTGAAGGGAAAAGACAGCCTGCCGAAATCCATGAAGTTGAAGAACTTGTGCCTCCGATTCGTAAGCACACTTACGCTCCTGATATTAACCCATCCAATCTTATCCATGAAGAGGCAGTATTTCAAGCTTTAACTGGAGTCGATTGGTCGACGATTGATTTCAAGCGTCTGGGGAGGGATGAAGAAGTGCCCACACCAACTGACCCTCAACCATCAAACCGTCCAGACGAAGCGTCTTAAACCGGTCGCCGGTTTCCTGTCTATTGTGTGCCGATATTGTGAAAAACAATTATGCCATTGGAGCCGCTCTGAAAGCTTCTTGTAATAGGATAGCCAAAACTCCGTTATCTGCCATGCCATCGAGCATGTTTTGTAATACCTCATGACAACTTGTGCCACCTTTTGGGATATATTTATGGATAGCCCATGATGAATTGTGTTCCTGGGTACAACAACTTAAAAGTATCTAGCGGTTTACCGCTAGACGGGTCATGATGCCCAACAAGTATACAATACGTAGATGAATAATCGAAGTGTTTGTATAAAAAGCAATATGTGCAACATACCTCATTGGTTGACCAACGGTGTATACGGCAAAGGTGTTAATACCAATCCAGAACGTTGATAACCCCATCCTTATAATGCCGGATTATATAGTAAACCAGACCGGGATAATTACCGGGTTTTCTTTATAACACTGGTGATTTAGTCAAACCAGACCGGGTCAACGAACACCGGTTTATAACTGATCATGTGCCGACAACTTGTAGTTGAAAGGCAAGCCGGGTCAAGGACGTCGGGTTATCAGAAGACACTTATGAATTTCAACAAATAAAACTCAAAAAGGAAATATGCAAGGCTTTTTACGAGCTCCCAGGCTCCAAATCGAGGCTTTTCATGGGCTGCCAGGCCTCTGAGTTAAACCATTTAACAAAGCCTTTTAAGATGGGCCTCCAATTAACCAATCGTCATTTTAACCTTGACAAGTTCAGGGTCTATAAAAGATTGACTTGTCAAACGTTCGGCGGGTCATACCAGGATTACCTGGACAGGAGTGGCTTACTTGATGAAGGCAGGTTAACCCGGGGTTTTAGGTGAATACACCAGGCTTCCAAGCCGTGGCTTGATAGCCAATTACAAGGGTCCTTTCAAACTCTTTGTTGCTTTGCAAAAAGAGCCCCCAAGTAACTTTGTGAGCTGTGCTCAGTGTGTGCCCATGTTTGAGTCTGTGCTTTGTGCAACACTCTCTTTGGCTCCACATATTTTTCTTTTGTGGCTTAAACGCCTATCAAGAGGTGTAGCTATGGTGTGAAAACAACCAAGCCCCCTAGTGATATCCCTTCGTGGTTTCAAACCGATCAAGAGGTGTAGCTATGGTTCAGATATGACCAAGCCCCCTAGTGATTTTCTTTATATCCGTGTAGCTGCTGAGACCGGATTAATAAAAAAACTCCGCTTTGTCAGTAAACTCTTGTAAGCACACACAAGATGTAAAAAGAACAGATACCCCGCTGTAATGGAGGCTTCGGTTTATTATATGATATATATACATCGTCATAAATATGTACATATGAAGAGCCTATGGCTTCAAGTATAGTAAGGCCAAAGAAGAGCTATGTTCCATGGCCGCTTGGTCTCCTCCTCCGATTTACGTGAGCCTTTGTGCTCTCGAACATCAATGAGGTAGTAAGACCCATTGTGCAAATTCTTGCTGACCACAAAGGGTCCTTCCCAAGGTGGGGATAACTTGTGCATATCAGTCTGATCCTGGATGAGCCGGAGCACCAAATCGCCTTCTTGAAAGGTTCTGGTTTTAACCCGGCGGCTGTGATAACATTGGAGATCTTGTGGATAAATCGTCGAACGTGCTGCTGCAAGATCACGCTCTTCATCCAACAGCTCCAGGGAATCTTGATGTGCCTTCTCATTATCAGCTTCAACGTAGGCTGTCACACGGGGCGAGTCGTGACGGATGTCACTAGGAAGAACTGCCTCCGCTCCATAAACCATGAAGAAAGGTGTGTAACCCGTAGACCTATTGGGTGTGGTGTTGATGCTCCATAACACAGAAGGTAGCTCCTCAACCCAACAACCCGATGTCCGCTTTAAAGGAACCATAAGCCTGGGTTTGATACCTCGTAGAATTTCTTGATTTGCCCTCTCCGCTTGACCATTAGACTGGGGGTGAGCCACTGATGCTAGATCAAGCCGGATGTGCTCACGTTGGCAAAATTCCTCCATCTCCCCTTTTGACAGATTAGTACCATTATCAGTTATAATATTGTATGGAAAGCCAAACCGGAATATCACCTTTTTGATGAACTTAACCGTCGTGGCCGCATCACACTTACTGACTGGTTCTACCTCCACCCATTTGGTAAATTTATCAACTGCTACTAACAGGTGGGTCTTTTTGTCCTTGGATCGCTTGAAGGGTCCAACCATATCAAGCCCCCAAGTCGCAGACGGCCAAGTTATTGGAATCATCCTCAGCTCTTGAGCCGAAATGTGCGCACGGCGGGCAAATTTTTGACAACCGTCACATCTCTTGACTAAATCCTCCGCATCAGCATGCGCTGTCAACTAGAAAAAACCGTGGCGAAAAGCTTTAGCAACCAAAGATTTTGAACCTGTGTGGTGACCACAATCTCCTTCATGTATTTCTCGCAAAATCTCACAACCCTCTTGAGGAGAAACACAACGCCGAATTGCTCCTGAAACGCTATAATGATGTAACTCCCTATTGAGTATGGTCATGGACTTGGAACGCCGGATTATCTGTCGAGCCAACGTTTCATTGTCTGGTAACTCGCCCCGGTTCATGTAAGCCAGATATGGAATTGTCCAATCCGGTATGACGTGCAGAGCTGCCACCAATTGAGCCTCCAGATCCGGAATAGCCAACTCTTCTTCGGTTGGTACCTTGACTGACGGATTATGCAATACATCAAGAAAGACATTTGGCAGAACCGGTTTACGCTGAGAACCAAGATGACTTAAAGCGTCCGCCGCTTCATTATTTCGCCGGTCTATATGGTCCACCTGATAACCCTTGAAGTGACCAGCCACTGTGTCCACCTCTCGCCGATATGCAGCCATGAGTGGGTCTTTAGAATCCCAAGTGCAAGACACCTGTTCAGCCACCAGATCTGAGTCCCTGAAGCACTTAACCCGGCTTAAGTTCATCTCCTTAGCCATCTGAAGACCGTGGAGCAAAGCCTCATATTCAGCCGCATTGTTAGTACAAGGGAACATTAAACGGAGGACATAACAAAACTTGTCACCTCGTGGGGAAGTTAGTATGACTCCAGCCCCCGAGCCCTCCAACTGTCTGGACCCATCAAAATGAATAGTCCAATATGTATTATCTGGTTTCTCTTCAGGTGCCTGTAACTCCGTCCAGTCATTGATGAAATCCACAAGTGCCTAGGATTTGATTGCTGTGCGGGGTATATATTTGAGCCCATGAGGTCCAAGCTCAATAGCCCACTTAGCAATCCGGCCAGTTGCTTCTCTGTTTTGAATTATATCTCCCAGAGGGGCTGAACTGACCACTGTGATGGGATGGCCCTGAAAATAATGTTTGAGTTTCTGGCTTGCCATAAACACTCCATACACCAGCTTCTGCCAATGCGGATATCTCTGTTTTGACTCAATGAGCACCTCACTGATATAATAAACCGGATGTTGAACCAGATATTCCTTGCCAGCTTCCTTGCGCTCTACCACAATAGCTATGCTAACAGCTCGGGCATTAGCAGCCACATATAGCAATAACGGCTCTTTATCGATCGGTGCTGCAAGCACGGGCGGTTCAGCTAACTGCCTCTTCAGATCCTTGAACGCTTTATCAGCTGCCTCGCTCCAGACAAACTTATCTGTTTTCTTGAGCATCTGATATAAAGGGATGGCCTTCTCTCCAAGGCGACTGATAAACCGGCTCAAAGCTGTAATCCGGCCGGCCAGACGTTGAACGTCATTGATACATGCCGGTTTAGCCAAAGATGTAATTGCTGAAATCTTTTCCGGATTAGCCTCAATGCCTCTGTTTGACACTAGAAAACCCAAGAGCTTGCCTGTCGGGACACCAAAGACACACTTCTCTGGATTGAGCATCATCTTGTAAAACCAGAGGTTGTCAAAGGTTTCTCTCAAATCATCTATCAATGTTTCCTCCTTCCTGGACTTTATCACAATATCATCCACATATGCATGAACGTTGCGCCCAATCTGTGTATGAAGGCAATTCTGAACACAACGCTGATAAGTTGCCTGGGCACTCTTGAGTTCAAAGGGCATGGAGACATAGCAGAAGGCTCCAAAGGGAGTTATGAAAGTTGTCTTCTCCTGGTCCTTAACCGCCATTTTGATTTGATGATAACCACAATATGCATCCAGGAAACACAAACGGTCACAACCTGCCGTAGCATCAATTATCTGGTCAATACGAGGGAGGGCAAATGGGTCTGCAGGGAAAGCCTTGTTTAAATCTATGTAATCCACACACATATGCCAAGTGCCGTTTTTCTTAAGAACCAGCACCGGATTAGCCAACCACTCTGGATGAAAGACCTCGACAATAAACCCCGCGGCCAACAAACAGGCTACCTCTTCACCGATAGCCTTACACCTTTCTTCATTGAAGCGGCAGAGAAACTGCCGGACCGGTTTAAACTTAGGATCAATGTTAAGTGTGTGCTCAGCGAGTTCCCTTGGTACACCTGGCATGTCAGAAGGTTTCCATGCAAAGATGTCCCGGTTCTCACGGATGAACTCGATGAGAGCGCTTTCCTATTTGGGATCCAGGTTAGCGCTGATGCTGAATTGCTTGGATGAGTCACCAGGAACAAAATCAATCATCTTAGTATCTGTAGCGGATTTGAACTTCAACGCCAGATCATGTTCCGTAGTCGGCTTTTTCAAAGAGGTCATATCTGCTGGATCAACTTGCTCCTTATAGAATTTCAACTCCTACTGTGATAGTCCCCTTATGACCTGGCATTTTAAGCTGTAGATAAACATAACACGGCCTTGCCATGAACTTAGCATAAGTCGGCCGCCCAAACAGGGCATGATACGGACTTTTGATTTTCACCACCTCAAAAGTCAATGTTTCTGACCTTGAATCATAATCATCCCCAAAGGACACCTCTAAGGCTATCTTGCCCACTGGGTATGCGGACTTACCAGGCACCACACCATGAAAAACGGTATTTGACGGTTTAAGATTCTTATCTGTCAACCCCATTCACGGAATGTATCATAATATAGAATGTTGATACTACTTCCTCCATCCATGAGCACTTTAGTGAACTTATATCCCCCCACTTGAGGGGCCACCACTAGGGCCAAGTGACCCGGATTGTCAACCCGGGGTGGGTGATCCTCTCTGCTCCATAAAATGGGTTGCTCAAACCAGCGTAGATACTGAGGCACTGCCGGTTCAACAGAGTTTACTGCCCTCTTGTGAAGCTTCTGATCACGTTTACACAAGCTAGTAGTGAAGACATGGTATTGCCCACTATTTAACTGCTTAGGATGGCTCTAATAACCTGACTGCTGCTGCTGCTGTTGGTTCCCCTGATGGTTGTAGCCTCCCTGGTTGCCTTGGTGCCCTTGATTGATGTGCCCGGTTTGATTGCCTTGAAATCCTGAACCGAAGCTGCCACCTCCGTAACCCGGCCCATGGAAGCCACCTCCTGAACCGCCGGACGGGCCATTATCGTACTGGAACATATTGGAGTTCTTAAAATCCCGCATGATGTAACAGTCCTTCCAAAGATGCGATGATGGCTTCTCCTTTGATCCATGCTTTGGACAGGGCTGATTTAACAGGCGCTCCAAATTGGGGCCTGAACCTCCGCCCCTCTGGGGCTGCTTGCCCTTGCGGCGCTGGCCGTTCTCCTAAGCATTGGTGTTAGCGACAAAGTCCAAGCTGCTATCGGCCTTGCGCTTACCACTATTCTCGTGGCCTGCCGGATTAGGCTGCTCACCCTTGGCGTTGCCGTTCTTCTCCCCCTTCCCCGGTTTGTCCTCCTCTGAGTCCGGGTCCTTGGTATTATCTGAATCGGCGTATTTAAACAAAGCGGCCATGAGCGTTGACATATCATTGCAGTGACGTTTGAGCCTTCCTAACTTCTGTTTAAGCGGCAGAAAACGGCAATTGCCCTCCAACGTTAGTACTGTGGTGTCTGCATTGATACGATCCGATGAATGCAAAATCGCTAAGACCCGCTTGACCCAATGGGTCATGGACTCCCCCTCCTCCTGGACACAGGCGGACAAATCCACAATTGACATGGGCTGCTTACAAGTGTCTTTGAAGTTCTGGATAAACCAGTGCTTCAATTCGGCCCATGATCTGACAGAATTAACTGGTAAGCTCTTTAACCAAGTACGAGTTGTTCCCTCCAACATCATGGTGAAGTATTTAGCACATACCGCTTCATCCACATCCAGCATCTCCATCGCCATCTCGTAACTTTCAACCCACGCCTCTGGTTGCAAATCGGTGGTGTAATTGGGCACCTTACGAGGCCCTTTGAAATCCTTAGGCAGTCTCACATTACGCAAAGAGGGGGTGAGACACGGCACCCCTAAGGAACTGAACACCACCCCAGGTTCTACTGACGCGGTAGGGTGAACCGGAGTATGTTGACGCGCCCCGTGTCGAGCTGCTAACTCGGCCTCCCGACGCGCGCAGCCATGATCTACAACATCTTGTGCATTAGCACCTCCCCCTGCCGGGTTGTGTACTCGCGGCGAATTACGGTGACGTGCGCTGCTTGACACAGCCGGTTCATCCTCCACGTGTCTGCTATAGCTCCTGCTCAAACGAGGAGTTGAATGAATCCTCTCGCGACTGTGCGAGTATGCCTGCTATTGATTTAGTGCCGTCTGAAGGAGATCTCTGGCCCGACGTGCCTCAATCGCAACTAGTGATTCGCTGTCGGTTGGGAGGGCTGCCAGGCGTGAAGCGGCGACCACGGTATTGTCCAACGGCTTGTAATAATGCCCGGGAGGTGTTGGTACATACTGTGGCACAGCGTTGTTCTGACGAGGCGGGTCCATTGTGCACGGCTGAACTGGCGCTCCCGTTCGTGGTGCCTCCGCCCGGTTCAGTATTAGCTGGTGGCTAGCTCCTGCTCCTGCTCCTGGTGTGTTGAAGAGATTTCGTGGCTCATAACCCGACGGGAGATGCGATCGGTACCTTCTTCTCATGACTTCTTCGGAAGCGTTCTGATCCAGTCTAATCCGGTAGGCCTGAGCTTCCAGCTCGGCCCGTTCTATAGCCATCCTAGCGTTCTCTGCCACTAGGTCCGCTTTAGCCTGAGCTATTTGATCCTTCACCTTGGCAATCTCCGCATTGTGCTGATCCCGGGCTGCTGCATCCACCTTTGCAGCCATGAACATTGCCAGAGCGTCGAACAGGTCAGACAAGACCTGAGCCGAAGGCGGCGCAGAGCCTCCTGCCCCCGCCGGCGTGGCTGTTGTTGAACCGGAGAGCATCGCTGCAGCAGTTGATGAGTGAGGCACTGACTGTGTGCCGGCCATGAAGATAGCGGCCCGGTTTGTCAGATCAGGGGGGTCCGGAATACTGTTGCCCTCGGATCCCCTATCAATCCGGCCATCTTGTAACTAATAGAGTGATTCGGTCTCTCCAGAAGACTCGTCGTCGGAACAGACAACGGTTTCCCCATCGGACGCCGGTCCGTCCTTGTATCCCACTCCATGGATGACACCTACGAAAACATGCTTTGTCACGGGCTGAACCGGCGAAGAAATTGCACACCGAGCCGTTTCGATGATGTCGGTGCAGATGTCCGGCTCAGGGGCCAGTTCGCCGATCTTGTCGATGAAGACGTGAATCCCACCAAAGGGGACCTGGTACCCATATTCGATTGAATAGGCCTCGGGACCCCATCCTGCGTTGTCGATGTAGAGCTTGCCGCGACGACTCTTCGTCATCCGGCCCACAGTGTATCCCTTGAGTCCATCAAAGCTGCCCTTCAAGAACTCGAAACCATCGTGCGATAGCCCCACGGTGGGCGCCAACTGTCGTGGGTTTATCACGGCAGATGTCCTTGTGAAAGGACTTAGTCGTGGAGCCATCGCAACGGGTTAGATTAAAGGGGTTAAACCGGACAAGGGGACACGGGGAGTTTTATACTAGTTCGGACCCTTCAAGGAAGGTAAAAGCCTACGTCCAGTTGTGATTGGTATTGCTAGGGTTTCGAAGGCCAGGGAGCGAATCTGCTTTGTCTGGCTCTCAAGTTGTTCTCTCTCCCCTGAACCGCTGTCGGGTCGTCCCCTTATATACATGGGTGGCGCCCGTCGGTTTACAGAGTCCCGAGCTGGAGCATAAACATTTCCGGTTCGGTCTCTACACTTCCTATCTTACAAAGCAAGTTACATGATTAAGTCAGTTTGTATCTACAGGCTTTAACTCACTTCTGGGCCTTGGGCCTTCATAAAGCGCCATCATCTTCACATCTTCATGGGCTTCTAATCTTCATAAAGTTAATCCGGCTACTCCTGGCCGGTTTATGTCCAGTAGTAATATCCCCAACAGCAGCAGTATTCCGGATCCCCTTGAGCCGCCGAATTGGACCAGAGTCTTCATGCCAGGGACACAGCCCGGGCAGAACACCACAACAGCGTCAGCGAGAGCTACTGGGTCGGCCGCAGCCGGGTCAGAAGACCCCGGGCGCCCCCCGGCTCAGATTCTAATGGACCTCATGGATAAATTGACGACTCTGTTGACTGATGTGGTACAGTCGGCGGATAAAGCCCAGCATGACGCAGAGGTGGCACGCGTATGTGAAGAGATGGTGCAAGCTAAGGAAAATCTGGCCGCAGAGGAAGTCAGGATGGCAGCGGAACGGGCGGCTCTGGACATTCGTGCTCAACAGTTTCAAGCAGAGACCTTCTGGCTCTCGGTGGATCTGATTGCGTCAAACGAGGTCATGAGGAGAAGGCATCAGAAAACTCAGTCACGTCTACCTCTGACGCTTGATCCTAGGAACCTGTTCCATACACCCGGATCTGGGGGAAGCAACCCGCCGGAGGCACACCGGATCACGACACCCAGTGCGCCGGTCCAACCGCGTGCCATGGAACCACCTCGTATATATCGTTACCGCTCCGCCTCATTACGTACCAACACCACCGGGTCACTTCTCCAACCCCTTGGAAAACCTCATCGCAGCGTAGGCTCGCTTGGCGGCTCTCCCAATGGAAGGTGACTCACCAGCGGCGGTCGAAACACGGAGGGTAAGAGAACTTCTTCAAACAGCTCTAGCACAATAGGATGCGTACTCCTACAGTCGAGACAGGATCCATTCAACTCCTCGCGCAAGCCGGAGCCCGAGCTACAGTAGGCATATGGAATTCGCAGACATGTCAAGCAATGCTCAACGCCGCAACCAGCCACACAGGCATGAGCCGGTGCGGGCTGGAGCCCTTAACTTGGCGGATCAGGAGAGGATTCGACAAGAGGCAGAACGAGCAGTTCAATTGGCAGCAGATCAGGCGGTTCATCAAACTTTTCTGGCTTATCCAGCAACCTCGGTCGAGGCAGGAGTGGCCACGAGAACCAGAGGCGCCCTTGCTTGGTGCCAACCATACGTAATGAGCGTTTGCCCAAGGACTTTAAAGGGCCTCGTAAGGTGCCTAATTATACGGCTGACTTACAGCCTGGGCTTGGATTGAGAGTTATGAGATGGCTATGGAGTTTTTAGAGGTCAGCAACGCAGCAATGGCTAAGTATTTCACCATGATGTTGGATGGAACAGCTCGTACTTGGTTGAAGGGGTTGCCACCGAATTCAATCGGCTCATGGGCGGAGTTGAAGGCTCGGTTCATCCAGAACTTCAAAGACACATATAAGCAGCCTATGTCGATTGTGGACCTGACTAAGTGTAAGCAAGAGGAAGGCGAGTCTATGACCCATTGGGTGCGCCAGGTCAAGGAGATAATACATTCATCTGATAAGATGGATGCCGGCTCAGCAGTCTTGATGTTGGAGAAAAATTGCCGTTTTGAACCTTTGAAGCAGAAGTTGGGGCGGCTCAAACATGATTGCAATGACATGGGCCAGTTGATGGCGGCTCTCGTCAAGTATGTTGATTCTGACAGTACCAAAGACCCGGTGTCTGATGAAGAAAAGACAGCGAAGGGAAAGAAGAACGGCAACGGCAAGGGTCACCAGCATAACCCGGCAAATCAAGGAGGTAATAAACGTAAGGATGATGAGTTTGTTGCTAACACCAATGCACAGGGTGGAAATCAACGGCGCAAGGGCAGACAACCCCCTCAGTCAGGCGGGTCAGGTCCCACCCTTGAGCAACTATTGAATGAACCTTGTCCAAGGCATGGCACCTGGGAGAAGCCAGCCACCCACCTGTGGAAAGATTGTACGATCATGAAGGCATTTAAAAATTCAAACACATTTGATGGCGGTCACGACCCAGGTGGCAGTTCAGGTGGAGGCAGTTTCCAAGGCCCAGGTGTTGGTTCAGGTGGAGGAGGATTTCATGGTTAGGGCCATCCTGGTAACCAAGGAGGATATAATCCACAACCCGGCCAAGGTAATCAGCAGCAACAGTCCGGATATCAGAGCAACCCAAAACAACTAAATAGTGGGCAATACCATGTATTCACCACTAGTTTATGTAAGAGGGACCAGAAGCTTCACAAGAGGGCCGTCAATGCCGTTGAGCCGGCGATTCCATGTTACTTACGTTGGTCAGAGCAGCCTATTGTGTGGAGCAGAGAGGATCACCCACCCCGGGTCGATAATTCGGGTCACTTGGCTTTGGTAGTGGAACCTTAGGTTGGTGGATACAAATTCACTAAGGTACTCATGGATGGAGGCAGCAGCATCAACATCCTCTACTATGAGATGTTCCGCCGGATGGGGTTGACTGATAAGAGTCTTAAACAATCCAACACTATTTTTCACGGTGTGGTTCCTAGCAAGTCGGCATACCCAATGGGTAATATTGAACTGGAAGTAGCCTTTGGGGATGAGTATGACTCCAGAGCATAAAAACTAACCTTTGAGGTGGTTAAGATCAAAATCCCATATCATGCTCTGTTTCGACGGTCGGCTTATGCCAAGTTCATGGCTCGGCCGTGTTATGTATATTTGCAGCTCAAGATGCCGGGCTATAAGGGCACCATCACAGTACATGGGAGCCGGAAAATAGATTTGGAGTGTGAAGAAGGTGATGCTGCCTATGCTGAATCTGTTTGTGCAACATAGGAGTTAAAGTTTTACAAAGATCACGTTGACCCGGCAGACATGACGTCGTTAAAGAAACCAACAACAGTGCATGAGCCGGTGTTGAAGTTCAAATCAGCTGATGACACCAAGATGGTTGACTTTGTGCCTAGCGACTCATCCAAGCAGTTCATCATCAGTGCAAACTTGGATCCAAAATAGGAAAGCGCGCTCATCGAGTTCATGCGTGAGAACCAGGACATCTTTGCATGGAAACCTTCAGACATGTCAGGTGTCCCGAGGGAACTCGCTGAGCACACTCTCAATATTGATCCAAAGTTTAAACCTGTCAGACAGCTTCTCCGATGGTTCAATGAAGAAAGGCGCAAGGCCATTGGAGAAGAGGTGGCCCGGCTCTTGGCGGCCGAGTTCATTGTAGAAGTCTTTCACCGAGAGTGGTTAGCCAACCCGGTGCTTGTACTAAAAAGAATGGCACTTGGCGTATGTGTGTGGATTACACCGATCTGAACAAGGCTTGTCCGGCTGATCCTTTTGCCCTCCCCCGTATTGATCAGATCATCGATGCTACGGCGGGTTGCGCATGTTTGAGTTTCTTGGATGCTTATTCAGGTTATCATCAGATCAAGATGGCGGTCAAAGATCAGGAGAAGACGGCTTTTATCAATCCCTTTGGAGCTTTCTGCTATGTGTCTATGCCTTTTGGGCTTAAGAGTGCCCAGGCAACTTATCAACGGTGTGTGCAGAATTTTCTTCATAATCAGACTGGGCATAATGTTCATGCCTGTGTGGATGATATAGTGGTAAAATCCAGGAAGGAGGAAACCATGGTTGCAGATCTGAAAGAGACCTTTGATAATCTCCGGGTCTACAAAATGATGCTTAACCCGGCTAAGTGTGTTTTTGGAGTCCCAGCCGGCAAGCTCTTGGGTTTTTTGGTGTCCAACCGAGGTATTGAAGCTAACCCGGAGAAAATCAAGGCAATTACATCCCTGGCCAAACCAACATGCATCAATGACGTTCAACGGCTGGCAGGTCGTGTTGCTGCTTTGAGCCGGTTCATAAGCCGTTTAGGGGAGAAGGCAATGTCTTTGTATCAGGTGATGAAGAAAACATATGATTTTGTTTGGAGCGATGCTGCAAACTCTGCTTTTGAAGATCTGAAGACACAGCTTGCTGAGCTGCCGGTCCTTGCTGCTCCAGTTGAGAAAGAGCCGCTGTTGTTATACGTGGCCGCCAACTCACGAGCTGTTAGTGTGGCTATTATGGTGGAGCGCAAGGAGGCTGGCAAGGAACATCCGGTTCAACGGCCTGTTTACTACGTCAGCGAGGTGTTAATTGAATCCAAGCAACGATATCCACATTGGCAGAAGCTCGTATATGGGGTGTTTATGGCAAGCCGGAAGCTTAAACATTATTTTCAGGGACATCCAATCACTGTGGTCAGCTCTGCTCCTTTGGGAGACATCATTCAAAACAGAGAAGCCACTGGACGAGTCGCCAAGTGGTCCATTGAGCTTGGGTCTCATGGGTTGAAGTATGTACCATGTACTGCGATCAAGTCTCAAGCACTAGTTGATTTTATCAATGACTGGACAGAAATGCAGATGCCAGAAGAGAAACCAGACAACACATATTGGACTATTCATTTTGATGGATCCAGACAATTGGAAGGCTCGGGGGCTGGAGTTGTTTTAACCTCCCCTCGAGGTGACAAATTTTGTTATGTGCTACGGCTGATGTTTCCTTATACTAACAATGCAGGAGAGTATGAAGACTTGCTCCATGGTCTTCGAGTGGCCAAAGAGATGAGCCTGAGCTAGGTCAGGTATCTTGGCGACTCGGACTTAGTGGCTCAACAGGTATCAGGCAAGTGGGATTCCAAAGACCCTCTCATGGCGGCTTATCGCCGTGAAGTTGATGCGGTTGCAGGGCATTTCAAAGGATATCAGGTGGAGCATATTGACCGAAGGAAGAATCAAGCGGCTGACCCTCTAAGCCGGTTGGGATCTCAGCGTAAGACGGTACCACCTAACACTTTTTTGGATGTCTTGCATAACCCGTCTGTTAAGTTGCCCACAGAAGAAGATCTAGCCGTACCTGACCCGGAGGCACAGTTGGTGGCGGCTCTTCATGTCATCCCAGATTGGACAGTGCCATTCTTGGCTTACATGACCAAGGGCGAGTTGCCAGCAGATGGGACCCTGGCTCGACAGATAACCCGGCGGTCTAAGTCAATGACGATTTCTGATGGAGAATTGTACCATCGCAGCATCTCTGGAGCGTTCCAGCGGTGTGTTTCCCCTGAAGAAGGCCAAGAAATACTTCGTGAGATCCATGAAGGTGATTGTGGTCATCATGCCGGGTCAAAATCTATGGTGGCCAAGGCTTTTCGTCACGGTTTTTACTGGTTGACGGCTCACGCTGATGCGGAGGATCTGGTTAGCAGATGTGACGGATGTCAAAATTTCGCACGACGAGCACATGTACCGGCTCAGGAACTCTGGATGATTCCAATCACTTGTCCGTTTGCGGTCTGGGGGCTTGACATGGTGGGACCTTTCAAAAGGTCTAAGGATAAAAAGACACATATTTTAGTGGCAGTTGATAAATTCACAAAGTGGGTTGAGGCAGAGCCGGTGAGTAAGTGTGATGCGGCCATGGCGGTTCAGTTCATAAAAAGGTGATATTACGTTTTGGTTTTCCACACAGCATTATCACTAACAATGGCACTAATCTGTCCCAAGGGGCTATGGAGGAGTTTTGTCAACGTGAGCATATCCGGCTTGATGTTTCTTCTGTAGCTCATCCTCAGTCCAATGGTCAAGCTGAGAGAGAGAATTAGGAAATTTTAAAAGGTCTCAAGCCCCGGCTTATGTTTCCCTTGCAGCGCACGCCAGGTTGTTGGGTAGAGGAATTACCCTCGGTGTTATGGAGTATCAACACCACACTGAACAGGTCCACAGGTTACACACCTTTCTTCATGGTGTATGGTGTAGAAGCAGTACTGCCTAGTGACATCCGTCATGACTCGCCCCGTGTGGCGGATTATGTTGAAGCTAATAATGAACAAGCCAGACAGGATGCACTTGACTTGTTAGATGAGGAACAAGACTTAGCAGCGGATCAATCAGCAATTTATCAACAGGACCTGCGCCGTTATCACAGCGCCGGGTTAAGTCCAGGACTTTTCAGGAAGGTGACCTGGTGCTCCGGCTCCTCCAGGATTTGTCAAATGCACACAAGTTATACCCACCTTGGGAAGGACCTTTTGTGGTCAGCAAGAACTTAAACAATGGGTCATATTACCTCATTGACGTTCGAGAGCACAAAGACTCACGTAAGTTGGAGGAAGAGACCCGCCGGCCGTGGAACATTGCTCAACTTCGGCCATACTACACTTGAGCCACCGGCTCTCATCATGTACATACTTTAACATTGTATATACCATGACAAGTAAAAAGAAGGACCATCAGTCTCTTTTCTTTTCAAAAGATTACGTATCTTTGTTATGTTTTATTTTCAGCTGACTATTAAGGAGCTGATCATATTTCAATCAAGTCTAACCTTTTTGGTCCAGCTTATGATCATATTCAAATCTAGCTACAATATCATGGTCACTTGGGGGCTTCCTGTTCAAACATAGGTCGTATTCGAACCAAAGAGAACATAGCTATCGTAACCCTCTTGATCAGCTCCAGGCCAAACTCACTTGGGGACTTCTTGATCGTATCTGAATCATAGCTTAACCCCTTTTGGGTCCGACTTGGATCGTATTCGAATCAGGGTCGTTAAAAACCTCTCAAGGTCATTTGGGAGCTTCCTGTTCAAACATAGGTCGTATTCGAACCAAAGAGAACATAGCTATCGGTACCCTCTTGATCGGCGCAACGCCAAAGCCACTGGGGGCTATATGGTCATATTCGAACCTTAGCTTAACCCCTTTGGTCCGGTTTACTGATCGTATTCAAATCAAAAGCCCCCAACCTTTCAATACAAGGTTAAATTGTACTTGTCATCCGTTGTTTGCCTTTTAGTGTTTTGTTGTCTCAATGTTATAACTAATTAGCCTGATCTTCTTCGCCGGCTGGACTATTTGACAACAAAACCACCAAGGTATGATGATCATTAAGTATTCAGAAGCATTGACTTCTCAAAAGATTTAAGTTATCAACTTCATTACCCGGGTCATTTAAACCGGTGGTCTAAAGATCATAGGTACACGTATGGCTATTGTTTATACGCAATTGACTGTTGCATTAACTAACAGGTTAATTTCAGCCTTGTTCTCTTTTTATATCTGTTTCTGTTTTTTATTATGGTAAACATATTGGCTATAAGCCGGGTGTTCTAACCCGTTCGGTACTAAGCCGCCAAGTCAGCTTTTTCCCTTGTATCTACAGGAACAGAGCTGGAATATTACAGGGACAGCCATAAGTATGATGCACATATTGACATCAGGAAACAGAGAATCACAGATAAGTGTTTTACGCGCGATGCCATAAGCAAATCATAAAGTGTTTTCACAGCTAAACTATTACAAGGATTTTATAAGCCCATGAAGATGATTATTGCTCCTCCCTCGCCGGTTCATCGCCCTCTGTTGGTTGGAAGCTGGGTTTTGACGAGTCAAAACCATTCACGGCGACAAATTCAGCTTCTTCGTCGATCAGGCCGGCCGGATCAACTTCCGGGGCAATGTATTTTCTCTTACAGGTGGGATCAAATCTGTCACCTTGTACGAGGGAGTCGCCATCTTCTTATTTTCAACATCAAAACCCGGCTAGTACTTGTCGATGTTGGTTTCATCTCCAAGAATAGTCGCCTGAGGTCGCACCTCCCTCATGCAAGCAACGAAGTCGTCCTGTTCAAATAGTGACCCGTCTTCCTTTACCGTGGGGTACCCTCTGGCTACATCAGCCGGGTCTAGATCTGGCACCCAAGCCTTGGAGCGGCTCAGGGCAGTCAAAGCTCCGGCTCTCGCACAGGAGCGCTTAACCTCTTGGAACCTGGCGGGCAAAATTGACAGCTTCCTTAGAACATCGCTGAGCCGGTTTGGCCCTTGATTGGCAGGAGAGATGGCAGCAAGTGCCCATTGTGCGCCAATATACAGTTGTTCTACTAAAGTATACACTGCCTTCAGTTTAATCACAGGGTCCTGGCTCAGATTCTTGCTTCGTGGGCCTGCACATATTTTATAAACAAAGTCAACTGGCGTCTTATATTCCGGATCAGCAAAGGAGTACACAGGATTGCAGATAGACGGCTTACCAAAGATGGCGGCCACCATTTGAGACACCCGGCCCTTTAAACCGTTCAGTTCTGTCGAAACCTCTTCAAGGGCTGCTTCGGCCTTCTCGGCGCATTGTGTCAGAAGCGTTTTTTCCTCTGCCCAGGTTTTTCTTCTTGGCAGCGAAGCTGGTCTTTAAATTTTCCATCTCAGAGAGACTTACTTGCAATTTGGAGTTAGCAGACTTGATTTCTGCTTCCTGACCTGCTAGCCGGGTCTTCGCATCAGTCAATTGCGAGTTTAGTTCAGATAAGGCATTCTGCAAGAAAAAATACTCAGATGAGTCAAGATTTTGCTCAAAGGTTCAAACATCAAGATTCAAGTCTCAAGTACTTTACAAAAAACCACTTGACACTTGGGGGCTAATGTATGCCAAAACAATTTCTTATGACTCTAAAGACATACTTTAAGTCCCAAGTACTTTACAAAGTAACAGCACTTGGCACTTGGGGGGTAATGTATGCTATTCAGCAAGTTTCTCAAGGTTAAGCTGGATTATGAAATTCTTTGAATACAGTACAAGACAATTTAAAGTACCGAGTCATCTATGATCAAAATGAACTGGCCCTTGGGGACTACAGGTGAAGCTTTATTCTATTTTATTGAACTCAAGAAAAGTCTCAAAGATAAAAGTCTTGGCCTATATCATCAAGTCTACAGATCATTCCGGTTCTCTTATAATCTGAAGACTTGGGGGCTGGCAGAATATAGATAAGCCGGAAGAACATACCTCATATTTCAGCTGCAACTGTTTGACCATTTCGATCTCAGAGTCGCGACTGGAGTGCACATGGCTGAGATAGCCTGATAAAATATCGTTGGCATTTAGATGATCATAATTGGCAACGTCAAAGCGCACTTTCTGCCTCTCCAATGCTTCTTGTTTCGCCGTGTGGCGAGCCAGCACGGTTGGATTCCCTGGTTCAATAAAACAGCTCCCGGTGATCAAAACGTCTTGTGCAGACGGTGATGGCGGGTTGGATGAGCTTGATGGTCCAGTTGCAGAAGGATTCACGGTGGTCTCATCAAACGACGGCTCAGGAGGATTTGCTTCTGCATCGACAGGCGGGTCTTCTGGAGCGTCGGTTAATGGAGGAGAAGGTGGCCTGGCCGGGTCAGATGTAAGGATTGGCGGGTCTTCTTCCGGTTTAGCTACCTTTGCCTTCTTCAACTTAGCTTAGCCACTAAGAGAAATGTTGTAGGACTGTGAGTACAAATATACAATTCGAACAACCCGAAAAAAGGAGGATTTTTCATTACCCAGGGGCAGTCTTGAAGGCCGGAAATTGGGTCTGCGATGAGTCGCCAGAAGAGCGAGACACCTCCTGAAAAGATAACATAAAGTTAAAGTAATGCAAGGGAAAGGATCCATTAAACAGAGTTAAAGACAAAAGAAGTAAAACCTCATTCCGGCGCTTTCGGGGAGTTTGTTGAAGAGCAACAGCCGGTTCGTCTTCGGTCCGAGCTTGACGGCGGCTCTCATGTTGCTGCTTTTTCAAAAGAAAGTGAGGGTCCAGATAAGCCAAAGGGTGTGAAAACCTTACTTTCCGGGTTACGACTCGAAGTTTCTGTCTTGGCAAATGTGCTGAGTCGGAGGAAATAGTTACCTCTTCTTCCACGGCCTGACTGGCCCCTGTGTCGTCCTGGTAATGATCAATGTTAATAAGATTATTAAAGAATCGGCCAAGGGAGTCAAGGGCTACCTCTGACTCAGAAGTTTCGTCGAGTTTCATCAAGTCTTCAACATGCTCCTGTTCTTCTTTTTGGAACTCCGGGTCGTTTTCTTGGCGGTTATGGCAGCGATTCTTGCTTTCTTCACAGCTTCATGGTCATATTTCACTTTCCAGTAGTCAGATTTGGCCTGCGAACAGGTGAAAACAAAATGAAAGGTTAGGCAAGTGTTAAATAATACGGCTGAGAAAAGTACAAAGAAGAAAGATCAGAGTCTCCTTACTTCTGGCGCCGGGTTAAGCTTGCAGAAAGGGTTTAACCCGATGATACTACAATCTTCGTACTTCCCATTCACCAGAAGGGTTTACATCGAAACAATATCTGCTTCCGTTAATTGCATGTGGCTGTGACGAAGAGAGTCGTCTGGGCCTCCACCATACTCGTACGTCAACTTTGATCGACGACACAGAGGAATAACCCGCCATGAGATCCAACAGCGGGTCAGATCAACTCCAGTCAGGTCGTTTCCTAATAAGGCGTTAATCCTTTTTATGGATGGGATCGGCTTCGTACGTTCAGCAGCCGTAAGCTTGTCAGGGGGCACAAATTTGGAGTCAAGACGCTTGGCGCGATGACCCGGCAATGGCTTCTCATTTGCTGGTGAGATATCTTGACAGTAGAACCAAGTCTGGTTCCAGTCTTTGGGATGACTCGGTAAGACTATGAGGGGGAAGACAGCGCCCTGCCGACGCTGAATTGAGATACCTCCAAGCTTCAAGCTAAGGCCGTTGGTGCACTCATTCTACCGATTTAGATAAAAGTATTATCTAAATAGCTCCACAGTTGGCTCTTCCTGAAGGTACACCTCACAAAGCACTTGGAAATTGCAGATATTAGATATGGAGTTGGGCCTGATATCTTGAGGATGGAGTTTGAAAAAGTGGAGGACATATCTGAAGAACTTTGAGCCAGGCAGTGAAAAGCCACGATTCATATGGTCAGTAAAAACAATCACTTCGCCGTCTCTTAAATTGGGCCGTTCTTCCTCCGGGTCAGGAGCACGGTAAGACATGACGGTTTTTGCTGGCAAAAATCCTATGGTAAAGAACTCTTTCAAATGTTCCTCAATTACAGTTGAGGGAAACCAGTTGCAGATGGTTGGCGCTTTGGACGGCATGATGTTCAAAAATGAACTGAAAAGAAAGGTAACATGCCGGTTCAATTCAATGATGAAATTAACAGTTGAAAGATGATAATACAGGAAAGTAATGGTGGCTTAGTTAAGGGCTAATGTCATATAAGGAAAAGTAAGCCGGCACAGTAAGCCGCCATAACTACAGGTATTTGAGAAAAGCAAAATTCAGCTAAGTGTTGAGACAAACAAGTTTCCTAAATGCTTGGTATTATTCTAGATCAAATGGCTATTCAAAATGGGAAAAATTCTAGACCTAAAGAGTTTAGCACAGATGAGTCTGAGAGTTCTAATGATCTTTGAACCAGAGAAAGGGATCTGTGGGCATCAAATGTAGGCACAAAAACGCTACCGCACAAGCATATATATCTTTTTGGATCAAGAAGAGGCCTGTGGTAGAAGAACTACGACAAACTACGATGAACTATGAAGAACATGACAGAGTATGGAAACCCTAATGCGGATCTGAGAAGTGAAAATAAGAACACTTACAACCATGAATCTCCTGCGGAGGTCGCCGCCATTCTCTGGACCGATTCAGGTTGATGCAGTGGCCAAGATTGACGGAGACGGAGGAGAAGCGCGGCGGCGGTGAGGCTCGAGCAGCAGGAGGGTTACGAGAGGAAGAAGATGGAGAGAGAGAGAGAAGAATGAGGAAGGCCGAGGTGTGCCTATTTATAAGGAAACATGTGAACAGACGGGCACGAAAATCGAGGGGGAGCCGAATAATGGTTATCCAACTACACAGACCCCTCGATTCTCGGAAGACATTAAAGATGAAGATCCGTTGGGAGATGACGTCATAAAAGTTTTTTGCGTTTTCAAGAGATGACGTCATGGCGGGTTACAAGAACTTCTGCGAGGATAAGAAGATGGATTTTGTCTAAGTGTTGAAGATTGACAAAGAACGAAGTTCAAAGTCAACCTGGGGCCTAATGTTGGGGATATAACTATCAGTTATGACCCGCCTAGGAGGGGCCGGGTCAGCCCCAATGGCAGGTTACACAAGAAGCCCAGTAAACATTAAGATGTTAGTTTATCAAATATTATAGAAGGCCCAAAAGCCTAGTGGTGGCTTAAGGCCCAATATTGCAAACCGTCGTATGTAAGGAAAGACTTGTAAAGAAAGGCATGTAAAGGAAGTCACCGAGCCGGACACGATTATGAGCCGGCCGGGACTCTATAGACCACCAGGCGTCAACCCGTGTATATAAGGGGACGACCCGGTGGCGGCTTAGGGCAAGAAACAAAAGATCGATAACCAAGCCGACATGTTGAGCCTCTTGGTGATCGAAACCCCAGCAATACCAACACAACTAGACGTTGGCTTTTACCTTCATCGTAAGGGGCCGAACTAGTATAAAACCTCTCGTGTCCTTTATCCTGATTAACCACTCTAAGCTTCCTAGTTGCAATGGCCCTACGACTAAGTCCTTTCTCTAGGATATCTGCCGTGACAATTCCATGACACTATGACTATGAGATTATGCAACTCCCAAATACCGGAGGAACACCTTTTGTGCTATCAAACGTCACAATGTAACTGGGTGATTATAAAGATGCTCTACAGGTGTCTCCAATGGTGTTTGTTGAGTTGGCATAGATCGAGATTAGGATTTGTCACTCCCTCTATCGGAGAGGTATCTCTAGGCCCTCTCGGTAATGCACATCACTATAAGCCTTGCAAGCAATGTGACTAATGAGTTAGTTGCGGGATGATGCATTACGAAACGAGTAAAGAGACTTGCCTGTAATGAGATTGAACTAGGTATTGAGATACCGACGATCGAATCTCAGGCAAGTAACATACCGATGACAATCGGAACAATGTATGCTGTTATGCGGTTTGACCGATAAAGATCTTCGTAGAATATGTAGGAACCAATATGAGCATCCAGGTTCCGCTATTGGTTATTGACCGGAGATGAGTCTCGGTCATGTCTACATAGTTCTCGAACCCGTAGGGTCCGCACGCTTAACGTTTTGTGACGATTTTTATTATGAGTTATGTGATTTGATGACTGAAGTTTGTTCGGAGTCCCGGATGAGTTCGGGGACATGAAGAGGAGTCTCGAAATGGTCAAGACGTAAAGATCGATATATTGGAAGGCTATATTCGGACATCGGAAAGGTTCCGAGTGATTCGGGTATTTTTCAGAGTACCGGAGAGTTATGGGAATTCTTATTGGGCCTTAATGGGCCATACGGGAAAGGAGAGAAAGGCCTCAAGGGTGGCCGCGCCCCTTCCCCATAGACTTGTCCGAATTGGACTAGGGAAAGGGGCACCCCCTTTCTTCCTTCTCCTTCTCGCTTCCCTTTTTCCTATTCCATGTGAGAGGTGGAATCCTACTAGGACTAGGGAGTCCTAGTAGGACTCCACACTTTGGGCGCACCCTATGAGGGTCGGCCTCCTCCTCCCTCCATCCTTTATATATGTGGCCAGGGGGCACCCCATAGACACACAAGTTGATCATTGATCCCTTAGCCATGTGCGGTGCCCCCTCCACCATAATCCACCTCGGTCATATCATCGTAGTGCTTAGGCGAAGCCCTGCGATGATAGCATCATCATCACTATCATCACGCGTCGTGCTGACGAAGCTCTCCATCGACACTCAGCTGGATCGAGAGTTCGTGGGACGTCATCGAGCCGAACGTGTGCAGATGGCGGAGGTGTCGTACTTTCGGTACTAGGATCGGTCGATTGTGAAGACGTATGACTACTTCAACTGCGTTGTCATAACAGTTCCGCTTACGGTCTACGAGGGTACGTGGACATCACTCTTCCCCTCTCATTGCTATGCATCACCATGATCATGCGTGTGCGCAGGAATTTTTTTGAAATTACTACGTTCGCCAATAGTGGCATCCGAGCCAGGTCTATGCGTAGATGTTATATGCACGAGTAGAACACAAAGGAGTTGTGGGCATGGGTTTATACATATTGCTTGCCGTCACTAGTTGATTCTTGATTCAGCGGTATTGTTGGATGAAGCGGCTCAGTCCGACATTACGCGTACACTTATGCGAGACTGGTTCTACCAACGTGCTTCGCACACAGGTGGCTAGTGAAGGAAATATGCCCTAGAGGCAATAATAAAGTTATTATTTATTTCCTTATAATCATGATAAATGTTTATTATTCATGCTAGAATTGTATTAACCGGAAACATAATACATGTGTGAATACATAGACAAATAAAGTGTCACTAGTATGCCTCTACTTGACTAGCTCGTTAATCAAAGATGGTTATGTTTCCTAACCATGAACAATGAGTTGTTATTTGATTAACGAGATCACATCATTAGTTGAATGATCTGATTGACATGACCCATTCCATTAGCTTAGCACCAGATCGTTTAGTACGTTGCTATTGCTTTTCTTCATGACTTATACATGTTCCTATGACTATGAGATTATGCAACTCCCGTTTGCCGGAGGAACACTTTGGGTGCTACCAAACGTCACAACGTAACTGGGTGATTATAAAGGAGCATTACAGGTGTCTCCAAAGGTAGATGTTGGGTTGGCGTATTTCGAGATTAGGATTTGTCACTCCGATTGTCGGAGAGGTATCTCTGGGCCCTCTCGGTAATACACATCACATAAGCCTTGCAAGCATTACAACTAATATGTTAGTTGTGAGATGATGTATTACAGAACGAGTAAAGAGACTTGCCGGTAACGATATTGAACTAGGTATTGGATACCGACGATCGAATCACGGGCAAGTAACATACCGATGACAAAGGGAACAACGTATGTTGTTATGCGGTCTGACCGATAAAGATCTTTGTAGAATTTGTAGGAGCCAATATGGGCATCCAGGTCCCGCTATTGGTTATTGACCGGAGACGTGTCTCAGTCATGTCTACATTGTTCTCGAACCCGTAGGGTCCGCGCGCTTAAGGTTACGATGACAGTTTCATTATGAGTTTATGCATTTTGATGTACCGAAGGTTGTTCGGAGTCCCGGATGTGATCACGGACATGACGAGGAGTCTCAAAATGGTCGAGACGTAAAGATTGATATATTGGAAGCCTATGTTTGGACATCGGAAGTGTTCCGGGTGAAATCGGGATTTTACCGGGTTACCGGGAGGTTACTGGAACCCCCCGGGAGCCATATGGGCCTTCATGGGCCTTAGTGGAAAGGAGAAAGGGGCAGCCCAAGGTGGCTGCGACACTTCCCCCTCCCCTAGTCCTATTAGGACTAGGAGAAGGTGGCCGGCCCCCCTCTCTCTCTTTCCCCCCTTGGGAATCCTAGTTGGAATAGGATTGAGGGGGGAGTCCTACTCCCGGAAGGAGTAGGACTCCTCCTGCGCCTCTCTCCCTGGCCGGCGCCCCCCTCCCCCCTTGGCTCCTTTATATACTGAGGTAGAGGCACCCTAGAACACACAAGTTGATCCATGTGATCTATTCCTTAGCCGTGTGCGGTGCCCCCTGCCACCATATACCTCGATAATACTGTAGCAGAGTTTAGGCGAAGCCCTGCTGCGGTAGTACATCAAGATCGTCACCACGCCATCATGCTGACGGAACTCTTCCCTGACACTTTTCTGGATCGGAGTCCGGGGATTGTCATCAAGCTGAACGTGTGCTCGAACTCGGAGGTGCCGTAGTTTCGGTGCTTGATCGGTTGGATCGTGAAGACGTACGACTACTTCCTCTACGTCGTGTCAGCGCTTCCGCAGTCGGTCTGCGTTGGGTACGTAGACAACACTCTCCCCCTCGTTGCTATGCATCACATGATCTTGCGTGTGCGTAGGAAATTTTTTGAAATTACTATGTTCCCCAACAGTGGCATCCGAGCCTGGTTATTTATGTTGATGTTATATGCACGAGTAGAACACAAGTGAGTTGTGGACGATACAAGTCATACTGCCTACCAGCATGTCATACTTTGGTTCGGCGGTATTGTTGGACGAGACGACCCAGACCAACATTACGCGTACGCTTACGCGAGATCGGTTCCCTCGACGTGCTTTGCACAGAGATGGCTTGCGGGCGACTGTCTCTCCAACTTTAGTTGAACCGAGTATGGCTACGCCCGGTCCTTGCGAAGGTTAAAACAGAGTCTATTTGACAAACTATCGTTATGGTCTTGATGCGTAGGTGAGATTGGTTCTTACTTAAGCCCGTAGCAGCCACGTAAAACTTGCAACAACAAAGTAGAGGACGTCTAACTTGTTTTTGCAGGGCATGTTGTGATGTGATATGGTCAAGGCATGATGCTGAATTTTATTGTATGAGATGATCATGTTTTGTAACCGAGTTATCGGCAACTGGCAGGAGCCATATGGTTGTCGCTTTATTGTATGCAATGCAATCGCGATGTAATGCTTTACTTTATTACTAAACGGTAGTGATAGTCGTGGAAGCATAAGATTGGCGAGACGACAACGATGCTACGATGGAGATCAAGGTGTCGCACCGGTGACGATGGTGATCATGACGGTGCTTCGGAGATGGAGATCACAAGCACAAGATGATGATGGCCATATCATATCACTTATATTGATTGCATGTGATGTTTATCTTTTTATGCATCTTCTCTTGCTTTTATTGATGGTAGCATTATAAGATGATCTCTCACTAAATTATCAAGAAGTGTTCTCCCTGAGTATGCACCGTTGCCAAAGTTCATCGTGCCCAGACACCACGTGATGATTGGGTGTGATAAGCTCTACGTCCATCTACAACGGGTGCAAGCCAGTTTTTGCACACGCAGAATACTCAGGTTAAACTTGACGAGCCTAGCATATGCAGATATGGCCTCGGAACACGGAGACCGAAAGGTCGAGCGTGAATCATATAGTAGATATGATCAACATAAACGATGTTCACCATTGAAAACTACTCCATCTCACGTGATGATCGGTCATGGTTTAGTTGATTTGGATCACGTAATCACTTAGAAGATTAGAGGGATGTCTATCTAAGTGGGAGTTCTTAAGTAATATGATTAATTGAACTTAAATTTATCATGAACTTAGTACCTGATAGAATCTTGCTTGTTTATGTTGATTGTAGATAGATGGCTCGTGCTGTTGTTCCGTTGAATTTTAATGCGTTCCTTGAGAAAGCAAAGTTGAAAGATGATGGTAGCAATTACACGGACTGGGTCCGTAACTTGAGGATTATCCTCATTGCTGCTCAGAAGAATTACGTCCTGGGAGCACCGCTGGGTGCCAGGCCTGCTGCTAGAGCAACACCAGATGTTATGAACGTCTGGCAGAGCAAAGCTGATGACTACTCGATAGTTCAGTGTGCCATGCTTTACGGCTTAGAATCGGGACTTCAACGACGTTTTGAACGTCATGGAGCATATGAGATGTTCCAGGAGTTGAAGTTAATATTTCAAGCAAATGCCCGGATTGAGAGATATGAATTCTCCAATAAGTTCTATAGCTGCAAGATGGAGGAGAACAGTTCTGTCAGTGAGCATATACTCAAAATGTCTGGGTATAATAATCACTTGATTCAATTGGGAGTTAATCTTCCGGATGATTGCGTCATTGACAGAATTCTCCAATCACTGCCACCAAGCTACAAGAGCTTCGTGATGAACTATAATATGCAAGGGATGAACAAGACTATTCCCGAGCTCTTCGCAATGCTGAAAGCTGCGGAGGTAGAAATCAAAAAGGAGCATCAAGTGTTGATGGTTAACAAAACCACTAGTTTCAAGAAAAAGGGCAAAGGGAAGAAGAAGGGGAACTTCAAAAAGAACGGCAAGCAAGTTGCTGCTCAAGAGAAGAAACCCAAGTCTGGACCTAAGCCTGAAACTGAGTGCTTCTACTGCAAGCAGACTGGTCACTGGAAGCGGAACTGCCCCAAGTATTTGGCGGATAAGAAGGATGGCAAGGTGAACAAAGGTATATGTGATATACATGTTATTGATGTGTACCTTACTAGATCTCGCAGTAGCACCTGGGTATTTGATACTGGTTCTGTTGCTAATATTTGCAACTCGAAACAGGGACTACGGAATAAGCGGGCACTGGCAAAGGACGAGGTGACGATGCGCGTGGGAAACGGTTCCAAAGTCGATGTGATCGTGGTCGGCACGCTACCTCTACATCTACCTTCGGGATTAATATTAGACCTAAATAATTGTTATTTGGTGCCAGCGTTGAGCATGAACATTATATCTGGATCTTGTTTAATGCGAGACGGTTATTCATTTAAATCAGAGAACAATGGTTGTTCTATTTATATGAGTAATATCTTTTATGGTCATGCACCCTTGAAGAGTGGTCTATTTTTATTGAATCTCGATAGTAGTAATACACATATTCATAATGTTGAAGCCAAAAGATACAGAGTTGATAATGAAAGTGCAACTTATTTGTGGCACTGTCGTTTAGGTCATATCGGTGTAAAGCGCATGAAGAAACTCCATACTGATGGACTTTTGGAACCACTTGATTATGAATCACTTGGTACTTGCGAACCGTGCCTCATGGGCAAGATGACTAAAACACCATTCTCCGGTACTATGGAGAGAGCAATAGATTTGTTGGAAATCATACATACCGATGTATGTGGTCCAATGAATATTGAGGCTCGTGGCGGATATCGTTATTTTCTCACCTTCACAGATGATTTAAGCAGATATGGATATATCTACTTAATGAAACATAAGTCTGAAACATTTGAAAAGTTCAAAGAATTTCAGAGTGAAGTTGAAAATCATCGTAACAAGAAAATAAAGTTTCTACGATCTGATCGTGGAGGAGAATATTTGAGTTACGAGTTTGGTGTACATTTGAAAAACTGTGGAATAGTTTCGCAACTCACGCCACCCGGAACACCACAGCGTAATGGTGTGTCCGAACGTTGTAATCGTACTTTACTAGATATGGTGCGATCTATGATGTCTCTTACTGATTTACCGCTATCATTTTGGGGTTATGCTCTAGAGACGGCCGCATTCACGTTAAATAGGGCACCATCAAAATCCGTTGAGATGACGCCTTATGAACTGTGGCTTGGCAAGAAACCAAAGTTGTCGTTTCTTAAAGTTTGGGGCTGCGATGCTTATGTGAAAAAGCTTCAACCTGATAAGCTCGAACCCAAATCGGAGAAATGTGTCTTCATAGGATACCCAAAGGAAACTGTTGGGTACACCTTCTATCACAGATCCGAAGGCAAGATATTCGTTGCTAAGAATGGATCCTTTCTAGAGAAGGAGTTTCTCTCGAAAGAAGTGAGTGGGAGGAAAGTAGAACTTGATGAGGTAACTGTACCTGCTCCCTTGCTGGAAAGTAGTACATCACAGAAAACTGTTTCAGTGACACCTACACCAGTTAGTGAGGAAGCCAATGATAATGATCATGAAACTTCAGATCAAGATACTACTGAACCTCGTAGATCAACCAGAGTAAGATCCGCACCAGAGTGGTACGGTAATCCTGTTCTGGAAGTCATGATACTAGATCATGATGAACCTACGAACTATGAAGAAGCGATGGTGAGCCCAGATTCCGCAAAATGGCTTGAAGCCATGAAATCTGAGATGGGATCCATGTATGAGAACAAAGTATGGACTTTGGTTGACTTGCCCGATGATCGGCAAGCAATTGAGAATAAATGGATCTTCAAGAAGAAGACTGACGCTGATGGTAATGTTACTGTCTACAAAGCTTGACTTGTCGCAAAAGGTTTTCGGCAAGTTCAAGGGATTGACTACGATGAGACCTTCTCACCCGTAGCGATGCTTAAGTCCGTCCGAATCATGTTAGCGATTGCCGCATTTTATGATTATGAAATTTGGTAGATGGATGTCAAAACTGCATTCCTGAATGGATTTCTGGAAGAAGAGTTGTATATGATGCAACCGAAAGGTTTTGTCGATCCAAAGGGAGCTAACAAAGTGTGCAAGCTCCAGCGATCCATTTATGGACTGGTGCAAGCCTCTCGGAGTTGGAATAAACGTTTTGATAGTGTGATCAAAGCATTTGGTTTTATACAGACTTTCGGAGAAGCCTGTATTTACAAGAAAGTGAGTGGGAGCTCTGTAGCATTTCTGATATTATATGTGGATGACATATTGCTGATTGGAAATGATATAGAATTTCTGGATAGCATAAAGGGATACTTGAATAAAAGTTTTTCAATGAAAGACCTCGGTGAAGCTGCTTACATATTAGGCATTAAGATCTATAGAGATAGATCAAGACGCTTAATTGGACTTTCACAAAGCACATACCTTGACAAGATTTTGAAGAAATTCAAAATGGATCAAGCAAAGAAAGGATTCTTGCCTGTGTTACAAGGTGTGAAGTTGAGTAAGACTCAATGCCCGACCACTGCAGAAGATAGAGAGAATATGAAAGATGTTCCCTATGCATCAGCCATAGGCTCTATCATATATGCAATGCTGTGTACCAGACCTAATGTGTGCCTTGCTATAAGTTTAGCAGGGAGGTACCAAAGTAATCCAGGAGTGGATCACTGGACAGCGGTCAAGAACATCCTGAAATACCTGAAAAGGACTAGGGATATGTTTCTCATATATGGAGGTGACAAAGAGCTCACCGTAAAAGGTTACGTTGATGCAAGCTTTGACACTGATCCAGACGATTCTAAATCGCAAACCGGATACGTGTTTACATTAAACGGTGGAGCTGTCAGTTGGTGCAGTTCTAAACAAAGCGTCGTAGCAGGATCTACATGTGAAGCGGAGTACATAGCTGCTTCGGAAGCAGCGAACGAAGGAGTCTGGATGAAGGAGTTCATATCCGATCTAGGTGTCATACCTAGTGCATCGGGTCCAATGAAAATCTTTTGTGACAATACTGGTGCAATTGCCTTGGCAAAGGAATCCAGATTTCACAAAAGGACCAAACACATCAAGAGACGCTTCAATTCCATCCGGGATCTAGTCCAGGTGGGAGACATAGAGATTTGCAAGATACATACGGATCTGAATGTTGCAGACCCGTTGACTAAGCCTCTTCCACGAGCAAAACATGATCAGCACCAAGGCTCCATGGGTGTTAGAATCATTACAGTGTAATCTAGATTATTGACTCTAGTGCAAGTGGGAGACTGAAGGAAATATGCCCTAGAGGCAATAATAAAGTTATTATTTATTTCCTTATAATCATGATAAATGTTTATTATTCATGCTAGAATTGTATTAACCGGAAACATAATACATGTGTGAATACATAGACAAATAAAGTGTCACTAGTATGCCTCTACTTGACTAGCTCGTTAATCAAAGATGGTTATGTTTCCTAACCATGAACAATGAGTTGTTATTTGATTAACGAGATCACATCATTAGTTGAATGATCTGATTGACATGACCCATTCCATTAGCTTAGCACCAGATCGTTTAGTACGTTGCTATTGCTTTTCTTCATGACTTATACATGTTCCTATGACTATGAGATTATGCAACTCCCGTTTGCCGGAGGAACACTTTGGGTGCTACCAAACGTCACAACGTAACTGGGTGATTATAAAGGAGCATTACAGGTGTCTCCAAAGGTAGATGTTGGGTTGGCATATTTCGAGATTAGGATTTGTCACTCCGATTGTCGGAGAGGTATCTCTGGGCCCTCTCGGTAATACACATCACATAAGCCTTGCAAGCATTACAACTAATATGTTAGTTGTGAGATGATGTATTACGGAACGAGTAAAGAGACTTGCCGGTAACGAGATTGAACTAGGTATTGGATACCGACGATCGAATCACGGGCAAGTAACATACCGATGACAAAGGGAACAACATATGTTGTTATGCGGTCTGACCGATAAAGATCTTCATAGAATTTGTAGGAGCCAATATGGGCATCCAGGTCCCGCTATTGGTTATTGACCGGAGACGTGTCTCGGTCATGTCTACATTGTTCTCGAACCCGTAGGGTCCGCACGCTTAAGGTTACGATGACAGTTTCATTATGAGTTTATGCATTTTGATGTACCGAAGGTTGTTCGGAGTCCCGGATGTGATCACGGACATGACGAGGAGTCTCAAAATGGTCGAGACGTAAAGATTGATATATTGGAAGCCTATGTTTGGACATCGGAAGTGTTCCAGGTGAAATCGGGATTTTACCGGGTTACCGGGAGGTTACCGGAACCCCTCGGGAGCCATATGGGCCTTCATGGGCCTTAGTGGAAAGGAGAAAGGGGCAGCCCAAGGTGGCTGCAACACTTCCCCCTCCCCTAGTCCTATTAGGACTAGGAGAAGGTGGCCGGCCCCCCTCTCTCTCTTTCCCCCCTTGGGAATCCTAGTTGGAATAGGATTGAGGGGGGAGTCCTACTCCCGGAAGGAGTAGGACTCCTCCTGCGCCTCTCTCCCTGGCCGGCGCCCCCCTCCCCCCTTGGCTCCTTTATATACTGAGGTAGAGGCACCCTAGAACACACAAGTTGATCCACGTGATCTATTCCTTAGCCGTGTGCGGTGCCCCCTGCCACCATATACCTCGATAATACTGTAGCAGAGTTTAGGCGAAGCCCTGCTGCGGTAGTACATCAAGATCGTCACCACGCCATCGTGCTGACGGAACTCTTCCCCGACACTTTTCTGGATCGGAGTCCGGGGATTGTCATCAAGCTGAACGTGTGCTCGAACTCGGAGGTGCCGTAGTTTTGGTGCTTGATCGGTTGGATCGTGAAGACGTACGACTACTTCCTCTATGTCGTGTCAGCGCTTCCGCAGTCGGTCTGCGTTGGGTACGTAGACAACACTCTCCCCCTCGTTGCTATGCATCACATGATCTTGCGTGTGCGTAGGAAATTTTTTGAAATTACTACGTTCCCCAACAGCTAGTGGGTGTTAGTTTCTCCAACTTTAGTTGAATCGGATTCAATGAACAGGGTTGTTTCTGAAGATCAAAAATCAATCACTATATCGCGTTGTGGTTTTTGATGCGTAGGTAAGAACGGTTCTTGCTCAGCCCGTAGAAGCCACGTAAAACTTGCAACAACAAAGTAGAGGACGTCTAACTTGTTTTTGCAGGGCATGTTGTGATGTGATATGGTCAAGACGTGATGAGATATAAATTGTTGTATGAGATGATCATGTTTTGTTGAAGTTATCGGCAACTGGCAGGAGTCTTATGGTTGTCTCATTATTGCATAAGATGCAAGCACCATGTAATTGCTTTACTTTATCGCTATTAGTTGCAAAAGAAATAGTTGGCGAGACGACCATGTGACGACACATTGATAAAGATCAAGATGATGGAGATCATAGTGTCATGCTGATGATGATGGAGATCATGACGGTACTTTGGAGGTGGAGATCAAAGGCACAAAATGATGATGGCCATATCATGTCACATATTTTGATTACATGTGATGTTTATCTTTTATGCTTCTTATTTTGCTTAGTACGACGGTAGCATTATAAGATGATCTCTCACTAATTTCAAGGTATAAGTGTTCTCCTTGAGTATGCACCGTTGCAACAGTTCATCGTGCCGAGATACCACGTGATGATCGGGTGTGATAAGCTCTACATTCACATAGAACGGGTGCAAGCCAGTTTTGCACACGCAGAATACTCGGGTTAAACTTGATGAGCCTAGCATATGTAGATATGGCCTCGGAACACTAAGATTGAAAGGTCGAGCGTGAATCATATAGTAGATATGATCAACATAGTGATGTTCACCACTGGAAACTACTCCATCTCACATGATGATCGGACGTGGTTTAGTTGATATGGATCACGTGATCACTTAGATGATTAGAGAGATGTCTATCTAAGTGGGAATTCGTAAGTAATATGATTAATTCAACTTAAATTTATCATGAACTTAGTACTGATAGTATTTGCATATCTATGTTGTAGATCAATTGCTCGCATATAGCTTCCCCGTCTTATTTATGATATGTTCCTAGAGAAAACTATGTTGAAAGATCATAGTAGCAATGATGCGGACTGGATCTGTGATCTAAGGATTATCCTCGTTGCTGCACAGAAGAATTATGTCCTTGATGCACCGCTAGGTGACATAACTATTGCAGGAGCAAATGCAGACGTTATGAACGTTTGACAAAGCTCGGTATGATGACTACTTGATAGTTTAGTGCGCCATGTTTTACGGCTTAGAACCGGGACTTCAAAAACATTTTGAATGCCACGGAGCATATAAGATGTTCCAAGAGTTGAAATTAGTATTTCAGACTCATGCCCGTGTCGAGAGCTATGAGACCTCTGACAGTACTTTGCCTACAAGATGGAGGAGAATAGCTCAACTAGTGAGCATGTGCTCAGAATGTCTGAGTACTACAATCACTTGAATCAAGTGGGAGTTAATCTTCCAGATAAGATAGTGATTGAAAAAGTTCTCTAGTCACTATCACCAAGTTACTAGAACTTCGTGATGAACTATAATATGCAAGGGATAACGGAAACGGTTCCCAAGCTCTTCGCGATGCTGAAATTGGCGAAGGTAGAAATCAAGAAAAAGCATCAAGTGTTGATGGTTGACAAGACCACTAGTTTCAAGTAAAAGGGCAAGGGAAAGAAAGGGAACTTCAAGAAGAATGACAAGCAAGTTGCCACTCCCGTGAAGAAGCCCAAAGCTGGACCTAATTAAGCCTGAAACTGAGTGCTTCGACTGCAAAGGGAATGGTCACTGGAAGCAGAACTACCCCCAATACTTGGCGGATAAGAAGGATGGCAAAGTGAACAAAAGTATATTTGATATACATGTTATTGATGGGTACTTTACTAGTGTTCATAGTAACCCCAGGGTATTTGATACCGGTTCAGTTGCTAAGATTAGTAACTCAAAACAAGAGTTGCAAAATGAACAGAGACTAGTTAAGGGCAAGGTGATGATGTGTGTTGGAAGTGATTCCAAGGTTGATACGATCACCATCGCACACTCCCTTTACCTTCGGGATTAGTGTTGAACCTAAAATAAATGTTATTTGGTGTTTGCGTTGAGCATAAATATGATTGGATCATGTTTATTGCAATACGGTTATTCATTTTAAGTTAAAGAATAATTGTTGTTCTATTTACATGAATAAAACCTTCTATGGTCATACACTCAATATAAATGGTTTATTGAATCTCGATCGTAGTGATACGCATATTCATAATATTGAAACCAAAAGATACAAAGTTAATAATGACAGTGCAACTTATATGTGGCACTGCCGTTTAGGTCATATTGGTGTAAAGCACATGAAGAAACTCCATGCTGATGGACTTTTGGAATCACTTGATTGTGAATCATTTGATGCTTGCGAACCATGCCTCATGGGCAAGATGACTAAGACTCCGTTCTCCGGAACAATGGAGCAAGCCACTGACTTATTGGAAATAATACATACCGATGTATGCGGTCCGATGAGTGTTGAGGCTCGCGGCGGGTATCATTATTTTCTGACCTTCACAAATGATTTGAGCAGATATGAGTATATCTACTTGATGAAACATAAGTCTAAAACATTTGAAAAGTTCAAAGAATTTCATAGTGAAATGGAAAATCATCGTAACAAGAAAATAAAGTTTCTACGATCTGATCACAGAAACAAATATTTGAGTTACGAGTTTGGACTTCATTTGAAACAATGTGGAATAGTTTCACAACTCACGCCACCTGGAACACGACAACATAATGGTGTGTCCGAACGTCATAACCGTACTTTATTAGATATGGTGCGGTCTATGATGTCTCTTACCGATTTATCACTATCGTTTTGGGGTTATGCATTATAGACAGCTGCATTCACGTTAAATAGGGCACCATATAAATCTATTGAGATGACACCGTATGAACTATGGTTTGGCAAGAATCCAAAGTTGTCGTTTCTTAAAGTTTGGGGTTGCGATGCTTATGTGAAAAAGTTTCAAACTGATAAGCTCGAACCCAAATTGGAGTAGTGCGTCTTCATAGGATACCCAAAAGAAACTGTTGGGTACACCTTCTATCACAGATCTGAAGGCAAGATATTTTGTTGCTAAGAATGGATCCTTTCTAGAGAAGGAGTTTCTCTCAAAAGAAGTAAGTGGGGGGAAAGTAGAACTTGATGAGGTAATTGTACCTTCTTCCAAATTGGAAAGTAGTTCATCACAGAAATTAGTTCCAGTGATTCGTACACCAATTAGTGAGGAAGATAATGATGATGATCATGAAACTTCAGATCAAGTTACCACCGAACCTCGTAGGTCAACCAGAGTACGGTCCGCACCAGAGTGGTACGGTAATCCTATTCTGGAAGTCATGTTACTAGACCATGACGAACCTACAAACTATGAGGAAGCGATGATGACCCCAGATTCCACAAAATGGCTTGAGGCCATGAAAACTGAGATGGGATCCATGTATGAGAACAAATTATGGACTTTGATTGACTTGCCCGATGATCGGTGAGTCATTGAGAATAAATGGATCTTCAAGAGGAAGACGGACGCTGATAGTAGTGTTACTATCTACAAAGCTCGAATTGTCGCAAAAATGTTTTCGACAAGTTCAAGGTGTTGACTACGATAAGATTTTCTCACTCGTATCGATGCTTAAAAGTCTGTCCGAATCATGTTAGCAGTTGCCACATTTTATGAAATCTGGCAAATGGATGTCAAAATTGTATTCCTTAATGGATTTCTTAAAGAACAGTTGTATCTGATGCAACCAGAAGGTTTTGTCGATCCTAAAGGTGCTAACAAAGTGAGCAAGCTCCAGCGTTCCATCTATGGACTGGTGCAAGCATCTCGGAGTTGGAATATATGCTTTGATAAAGTGATCAAAGCATATGGTTTTATACAGACTTGCGGTGAAGTCTGTATTTACAAGAAAGTGAGTGGGAGCACTACAACATTTCTGATAAGTATATGTGAATGACATATTGTTGATCAGAAATAATGTAGAATTTTCTGGAAAGCATAAAGGAATGTTTGAAAGGATTTTTTAAAAGAAAGACCTCGGTGAAGATACTTACATATTGAGCATCAATGATGCGGAGCATCCCACGGACATCACCATGTCAAGAGTCCGTTTGGCAAGTGACACGTTCGACATCCACTCCACATACACAAAGGTGAATCGTCTCCTTTATGCGTGTTCACTTGACCCCTTCGAGGATGGTATACTACTTGACACTTCTCCCGTGTGCATGCATAGGTATTGTCAGAAAGCTACGGACGACATGGAGGAGTGCAAGCGCCAAGGAACACCTACACCATCTGCGAGGGAAGCGTGGAAGCGAACATGGAAGAAGACAGAGCTGCTACAAGCTACAGCCACTGGATGTCTGGACGCCACCGAACATCCGGTACCTCGTGCAGCCCAGACGGCCAGAAGAACTCCAGGCAACGAATGCTACAGCGGCCGGACGTCCGATGAGTCCCAACGCCCGGACGACCGGCGTTGATCGGACGACTGGTGCCACTACACACGAGAAGAATCAACGGACATCCAACACGCACCGGATGTCCGGACCGCCCTGAGCCACCGGACGTCCGACCCCCACTGGTCGTCCGGTACCTGCCTGTGCACAGTCGCGGGCCTTTGGCCTTGTACCCCTCTCCCACTTACCCATTCGTGGCTAAGACTATAAATAGACCACCTCCACCTCCTTTCTAGAGTTAGCAAAGGATTAGCTCATATTTTGTGTGAGAGCTTTGCTCATCCACTTGGTTACCTTCTCCTCGGTGATAGCGCCTCCTCGGAGAAGATCCCCCAAGCGGATTCAAGACCCCTTCATGGGAAGAACATCAAGACCTCCTCACGGAGAAGACCGGCTACCTTTGTATCGTCCCTAGTTGACCGTGGATCTTGTATCTTCCTTTATGTTCATGGATCTAGCGCATGTGTGATCATACTTGTTGGCTTGAGTGTTCTCTTGTGTTCCCCTTGTGATTTTCCCCTCGTGTTTCCCCTCGTGTTCTTCGTGTTCTTCGCGGATCCGCTCCTTTCGTGAAAGATCTGCCGTATAGGGTTCCACCCTACACCATCTTGGTATCATGAGCCACGTTGATCACGATTTCGGAGCCTCCCCGTTGTGTTTTCTAGCCTAATTTTGTTGTGTTCTTCCCTAAATTCAAAAATCCCCACCAAAAATAGTCCCAATTTTTTTTGTGATTTGTTGGTTTGAGGAAGTTTTGTTGATTTTAATCCATGGATTTGCTTGGTTTCAAGTGGATCTAGTTTAATCTCGTTACTGGCAAGTCTCTTTACTCGTTCCGTAATGCATCATACCGCAACTAACTCATTAGTCACATTGCTTGCAAAGCTTATAGTGATGTGCATTACCGAGAGGGCCCAGAGATACCTCTCCGATACTTAGAGTGACAAATCCTAATCTCGATCTATGCCAACTCAACAAACACCATTGGAGACACCTGTAGAGCATCTTTATAATTACCCAGTTACGTTGTGACGTTTGATAGCACACAAGGTGTTCCTCTGGTATTCGGGAGTTGCATAATCTCAAAGTGAGAGGAACATGTATAAGTCATGAAGAAAGCAATAGCAATAAAACTAAACGATCATTATGCTAAGCTAACGGATGGGTCTTGTCCATCACATCATTCTCGTTCATCAAATGACAACACATGTCTATGGCTAGGAAACTTAGCCATCTTTGATTAACAAGCTAGTCAAGTAGAGGCATACTAGGGACACTCTGTTTGTCTATGTATTCACACATGTACTAAATTTCTGGTTAATACAATTCTATCATGAATAATAAAATACAAATAACAACTTTATTATTGCCTCTAGGGCATATTTCCTACAATAAGGCCAAGAGGTGGAGAAGGAATTGGGCCACAAGGGCCCAATAGGGAGCCCCCATCCCTTTCCCACTATGGGAGGCCGAATCCTACTAGGGGTGGGAGTCCAACTTCCCCTAGGCGGCGCACCAAGGGGGACCCCTCCCCCCTTGGTGGGGTTGCCCCCTCCTCTCCCCTAAACGTATATATACTAGAGAATTTCCAGCCTGTAATGATACAAGTTTTGGAGCCTCCTCTAGTTGATCTAGTTCTAGTTGGTCCTAATTGACTGATTAGAGCTAGCCCTAGCCACCTCTAATCCTCATAATTAGAAGCCCCATGTGGTTCTAATCTCATCCCCATAATTCTCCGGCGACGATTAGCTCTGGGCAGCGAAGCACTACCGGATCGTGAAGACCGCACGCTTGCAACCAAGTGGAGAGGCCGTGCTTTCGGTCTTCTGTTCGAGGGAACATTCAAGGGCAGTTTGCGGGATTGTCATCGAGGTTCGAGGGACTCCAGGTACGATCTACACCGACTCGTCTACTTCCTTTCACTCCGGAGTTGGTAACGATCGGTGATTCAAACCTAATATGCATCTTCATATTGTTCCTGGGTATTCGTAGGGCTATTTTTTTTGTTTCGTACTATGTTTCCCAACACGGTATCCTCGAGCTCCGCCATTGCGGCGACGTCTGCTCCAACACCGACGCGGAGCTTGGGAGGTAATCCAGGACTGGATGCAGATTGTGATGATCTGCATCGGCGACATCTGAAGGATGGTGGATCGTGTGCTAGGTTCGTGGATGGCAGGTATGGTTTCCTCCTCATATGTCTTAGTCATGTGGGGGTGCCAGATCTGGAGTTTGATGGCGTGTCCGGGTTTTGCCCCGGTCTGATTCACTGAACGCTAATGGTTTCGCCTTTGTCGAGCCACCTTGAAGGTCCGCAAAGTTGCATATCAACGATGGAGCCACATCGAGCTCGGGATGTGGAGGTGATCCGTCACTTTTTTCCTTTGCTGGCTGCTATGGTGGTGTCAGTGGTAGGTGAAGGGCATTGGTGTCAAGCTCAGAGGATTTTTCGGTGGCTGGTGTTCCTTTGTGGAAAGGCTATCATTATGTTATCTTTTTAGTTTTGCTAGGTCGATATCTACGTGACTTGTACTATGATCCTTATGATATAAATGAGACACATATTATCTTATAAAAAGGGCAACTAACCAAGGGGTACCCCTTGCGGGAGCCCCGCAAGGTTCCTTTTGGTGGCCACGTGTCGCATGCTGAGCGCTCCCTCTTATTTTTTTGGGTACATGTGTTCGGGTTTAGATGGATTTTTGTTTGGTTTTTAGATTTTCGCCCGGTTTTGGTTTCAGACCCATTTCTTTTAAATGTGCGAGAAAACGCTTTTCTTTTCTTTCGCAAGAGGCACACATTTATTTCTCGTGGAGGCACAGATTTACTTCCGGAAGAGACACAGTTGTGCCTCTCTGAAAAGAAAACACATTTTTTTCTTCCGAGAGAGGCACCGCTGTGCTGTGTGCCTCTCGGAAAGAGAGAAACATGCGTTTTTTCTTCCACAAGAGGCCGTGCCTCTTGAAAAAGAAAAAAAAAACGTGTTTTTCTTCTTCCGCGAGAGTCACAGTTTTGCTTCTCGTGAAAGCACAAATTTGATTACGCGAGAGGTATAGCTGTGTCTCATGGAAAGGGAAAAAATATATTTTCTTTCTTTCGCGAGGGACAAATATTTGCCTATATGAAAATGTTCCACAGTATATAGGAATGTTCACCATATATGTTAATAAATAATAATAAAGAGAAGACCAAACATACAAAACCGGAAAAAATGTCTGTAAAAGAACTAGAATGAAAACACAGAAAAGGAAAAAAAGCAAACAAAAAAGCCACAGAGAAAACAAACAAAAACAAAAAAGGTAGCAGCGAACTGGGCTGGCTCAACTGCCGGCGAAGCCACGCCTATTTGCCGCCTGTGGGCGGCATATATCCATTGTAGACAGATGGGGTTGCCACGAAAAAAATACAGATCGACTGATTCTTCATACCATTGACTTGGTCAAATGTTGAATAACCAGCGCACTAGCAAAATCTGCCGTGCTTTCGTCAGTGGTATATGCAACAAACTGTAGCATGGGATTTTTTTCCGCGAAAAAACCTCTAATCTATTCATCTTCAATCATGGCAGTACAACGAACAACAGAAATAAAAATTACATCCAGATCCGTAGACCACTTAATGACGACTACAAGCACTGATTTGACCCGGAACCTCCTACAACAAGAATACTGCTCCATATATTTCTTGACGGAGCAACAGTTGCAAGTGTGCATGCTCTCTCTTTCTCTATCTCTGTGGATGGGTCAACCTACAAAATCATTATTGGTATCGGTCGAAAATGTAGGGTGCATGAGAAAACGAGCACCATGAACGCTTCCGTCGGTGCGTGAAGTTTGTCCGGGAGGGAACATCACATGAAGGACGCTGGTGAATCACATGAAACCCCAGACTGGATGACAAGTGTGAAGAGCCGCCATGGAGCCGAAGAAAGGCTACGTAAAAAAAAGCAGAAGAAAGGCGTGAAGAACCGACAGTGGAGCGGCAGGTGTCGCGCGCTGTTTCCTCTGCCTGCACCGCTGCCCAACACAAGACGCTGCAAACCCCGACCGACCGGCCGACCGTGTAGAAATCTCCCGTTCGGACCAGCCTTTTACGTGCTACACCTACCATGCAGCGGCCTCTCCTCTCCCGGCCGTGTTCCAACTTGTGCGTTAATTTGACCACACCAGCTTCGGCAGCTCGAGTTTAATTGGTCAGCAGTCTTGGTTCCACATATATGAGACCAGACCAACAACCGGCCCCGCAGCCGCACGGCACGGGTCAAATTTTGTGGTCGGTTTTTAGACTCGTAAAAGTATTTCGTGTATGATCATTTGAGTCTATATTTGTTCATATTTCTCTTTTTATCTAAATAAAATTTATAAATATTTGAAATGCGATGTTCTCTGAAAGAAAGTGGACATAAAAAAAGACCCCGATAAATCTCAAACGTTCAGATTTTAAGCATGCCATCTCTAACGTTTTTTCACGTCAACTTTAGTTGACGTGGGGTGCCTACGATGACTTCGTAAATTTTAAGATGATATACCGGCTCAGTCTTTCGGAGGTGCTCATAGAGGTAGGGTGTGTGTATGCGTTCATAGGGGGTGAGTGTATGCACGTTTATATGAGCGCTTGCGTCTGTACTGTGTTAAAAAAATGACAACTTTGTCTCAGTCTGTTTTTTGTCCGAAAATTATCATGTTTGCCAATCTGTCGTGAACTAAAGTTGGTATGAGAAATGTTCGGGTTGCCATGCTTAAAATCCGAACGGGGTTTATCATTTCCGTAAATAAAATGCAAAGAGTAATAACTCGCAAAAGCTATTTTGTTGTTGTTGTGGGGACGCAAAAGCCATTCTTTGAAATCGGTCGAAACATTTAAGGCCAGAGACAATCCATACACACTGCCACCGATTGCTTGAAAGAATGAACAAATTTTGTACTCAAATAGTAACATAGTTACAGTTAGACCTTTGTTGAATGGCCAGTTGATCTCTACAACGAAAGAATGATCCTATCTATATATACTCCTCTACAACAAAGAGGCAAAAAGAAAAAGAGAGCCTCGCATCTTTACATCTTCTAACCGAAGAAAAACTGTCTGCTTGATCGGTTCGCTTAGCAGCAGTGCGTGGGAGGGCTGGACCCTGATTTCAGGTCGCCGAACATCTCCATCACCATCCCGATGCCGTCCGTGAGCCAGGCGTCCCCCGTCAACGTCCTCGCCGAGACGGCCATGACGCTGAGCATCTGCACCAAGAGCACCACCAGCAGCACCATCCTCATCAACGCCGCCGCGGTCGCCGCCATCGCTGTTGTTACTGTGCAGACGGGAGACAGCAGGTTCTGATCTAGGGGGGAGAACGATTGCCTTGCTTGCTTCGTGTTCAGTAGCTTCAGGTTCCGAGGTTCAGCGGAGCTTGTGAGAGCTTGGTTTGGTTTGTTTCTGCTGAATGGAGATGGGTTGATTTGCATGGTGTGTCTCGGTTTATATAGAGGTGAGACCGTGAGAGGGGGGTAGGTGCACGTAGGTGGTAGGTGCACACACATGCATGCGCATACGTGTGCCCGGCCGTGTAGAATGGGTCACTGCTTCCGATCTCCCCACCCCACCTCGTATTTTTCGTGTTGGACAGGTTCCGGCCCTTTGACCCGTCGACACAGACCTTAGAGACGGTCAGCACCGTTGATTTACCTAAAGCAACCGACGAGTAGTCTTGGTCTTGATGACGTCAACACTGTACGGTCAATCTTTCCCATGGACAAGACATCAGTTAGTTACTTAATTCAACCCAACCCATGGCAATAGCTACCAACATATATTGCCCCTGTTTTTATTATTTATTTAATCCACGTATTAGCTTTGCTCAAGGTCAAACTTTGTAAACTTTGCAAAGTTTATAAACAAAAATATTAACATATATAATAATAAATTAATATTATTAGATTCATTATTGAATGTACTTTCACATCATATGAATTTGTTAGGGTAAATGTTTGTATTCTTTTTCATAAACTTGATCAAACTTTACGAAGTTCGACTTCAGTCAACCTAATATGCAGAGTAAATAAAAACAGAGTACATCCTTTCTGACTCGAACTCTATAAGACATTAAGATACACGATACATTTGGTCCAACGGCTACAGTATTTCTTGACCAAGTAGCAGTGGTAGTACGACAGTGAACACGATAGATTGTTCATGTTGGCGACATTAACAAGGACGATGCGTGTCTGTATGCAAGTTTTCCCTGCCTCCCCCCTTTCACGACCAGGACCAACCCATGTACACCAACACGAGGAATTTCAGCTTCTCGTTGAACAAATAATATTCGTGTTCTTGCGTTTGACCCGAACGAATTCAGAATTCAAAAGCACGCATTCCTTTACGTTAGTGCAGGTTTCTGCGACACTTCCTCTGCCGCTAGCCTAGCCTGCTAGCACGTAGTATTATACGGTTCTACTTGTCCAACAAGCTGGAACGGTTCAAGAGCCGGAGTGCAGCATGATCGTGCGCTGATCGATTCAGACCGGCGTGTTGGAGAGACCATGAACGAGTCTTGCATGAATTCTCCCTTCTCCACGTACGTTTGAATCGTTTACCGAGGGCACTGGCTGGATAGCCGCACGCCACGCCGCTCTGCATGCATGTATATATACAGACGAGCTCATCGAGCTTCCTCCAATCCAAACTAACCTCAGCTCCTCAGCCAGACATTGCTGCATATAAGCACAAAACCAGAACTTGAAGCTCGAAAACAGAGAGTACTCCACCCTGTTCCTGTGTCTCTTTTGGGTTCAGTCTCTCTCTTGATCGGGACGATCTTTCCTGCTGTGTCAGACGACAATGGCGGCGACGGTGAACATGGTGAAGGCGGTGTTGCTGCTCTTGCTCGTGATACAGATCTCCAGCGTGCTCGCCGCCGCGGCGAGGCCGTTCGTGGGGGACGACGGCCGGTGGTTGGAGAACGGGGTCGGGATGGTGACACAGATGCTCGGCGGCGTCAAGCAGTCAGGGTCCAGCGGCCGCACGCACTGCTGCTGACGTGCTCGCATAGTTTATATTACATAGGTATAGGAATACTTGTGAAGAATTGTTCTTTGGTTCATTTGGGATCCAGCAACCTTGAAGATGAACAGTACAGTGCCGCTCTTCCTTTGTTTCTCTGGTGTTTCTGCGTACGTGGTGGGGTGCAGGATCTTCGTTTTCCTGCCTTTTTCTGAGACCAAAGCGTACGTATGACTATGTCCAGTTCCTGACTTGTGGTGGAATTAAGCCTTAAATGTGAATCCCCTGCGTGAATTAGACAAACTGTTCAGAAAATATATTACGGCGCTCCATCGTAGCAGTTTTTCTTTTTGACAGGGAAGGTTTCCTACCTCCAATAGCGGTAAATCTTAACGAGGAGATATCTGGGTAGGGGTAAAATGTCAGACGACTTAGATTTAGCAGAACCATAAATATGGTAAGAAAACTTTACAAAAATATTAACTATAGGACCGTAAAATCTGACGAACGTTCGTTTGAAGGGGTTTGCATCTATAAACGTTTTAAACGACAAGTTTAGTTATATGGAGTTGGCAATTTGAGGCAAAAAGGCAGGATTTGCCATCTCCTACCAGGTAAAGTTGAAGAAAAAAGATGTTCGTTTGACATTCCCTTTCAGCTGACGTTCGCCGGTTATCATTACCCTAATTGTTGTATTGCACAATATTTGTTTCTCACGGTCACCGAGTGTGTGTTAACTACCAACTTCTATACCCCTCAACAGAACCATAATGAAGTATTTATATTTATTGTTTTTCATGTTTGAACCTAATATGGTGTTGAATTTTTGTAACATGATAGGAAATGTACGACACAAAAGTAACTACGATTACCAATTTGCAGTTATAGTGCTCAAATGCCAAGCCTCCTCGCCGCCCTCCTCTGCGACCACCGCCGGCGTTCGCTGGAGCAGGGAGCCACCTGCTCCCACACCGGCGGCCACTCCGGCCCCGGCGTCCACCTCCCTCGGCGCCGGCCGCTCCGACTGCGCCGCCTAGCCCGTCGCCATGGCCTATGTTAGAAAAAATCCGAGGCCACCGTTGATCTACCGAGGACCAAGCAATCACACGAGCATGACACCGTGATTTGTTAACGAGGTTCATCATCATAGCTACATCTCCGGGGCATGACTACGGGCGCTCCTCCCCATGACACCGTCACAATACCGCATCCCGGCCGCCCGGGCGCCGGCACACGCCGCCGGCTCCCCCCGCGTGCCTGTGCTATTATGTTGGCATAGGTTACATCGTGTGTCTACCCCCGCTATATATGAGAGGCCTAGGATACAAGTGTCCTATTATGACACAACTCCTAACCTGTCTACACACAGTCCAAAGCCAAGTCCAACTGTAACCTAACTTGTACAATAATATTCGACACAATTCTAACAAACTCCACCTTGACGAATATTCTCCACCACTTTGAATTCGTCCGTGCGTCGAACCTACATGTACATTGGACTTGAGATACGCCATGAGCACCGCTGCTACTCCCAGACTCCATATGACTCCACCTGCAACTGTAGTCCCTTCTCGTCTTCTTCACAGTCAACACTCGAGCAAAAATTAAGTTTCTCATTACTCTACTTTGTGCTCCTAACTTTCGGAGTTTCCATTCAACGCCATCACACACCGATAATTTATCTGCGTGAAAATGAAAAACTCACATATTGGATGTCACATACAAGAGTTACCTGAACTCAACATCACCGCTCTTTCTTGACCGTCTGTCTGAAACTTGAAGAAATTTCACCGTCGCCCTGTGTCACCCTGAGTCAAATTCACAGTTGTCTCATCCTTTTTCCCGGATAGTCTCTAACATGTCCCGCAGCTATAGCACTCCGCCTCCTTCTGTACTTGTCATCCGCACTTTGCCATGTGCACTGAACACCACAGAATATACGGCCATGTACTCTCTCAGCTTTTGACAATTTCAGACTTTCCGTCACTTTCTCAGATTCTCCATGGTCAACTCATGTCCATCAACTAGCACCGATAGACCCAATCACCAACTTGAATCTGGTACTCGTCAACACTGCTTCAGCACCCCTGCACAATTTGTCTGACCATATGTCTCACCATTAGTGCCTTGGTCTGTCGCTGTGTCCCGTGCTTATCGCACGCCTCGCCGCTATCACCGCGTCGAGCCTCTGCTGTCCTGGTCGAGTCTCCCGGGTAGCTAGCCCACACTGCCTCAACCCCCACTGCAGAGAACCACCGATCATCACCGACCGATGCCGAGTATCACGCCTCCATCAGACCACTGGTACCCAGTCTGATCCACGTGTCTCTCGCTATCCCGCTGAAATAGGCTTCGACTCTCTGAATTCTTACGTCGTAGCCTCTCCATCAGCACAGAGTGAAGTCGTCCATCAGACTCCAACTCCACCTTCAACAATACTCCATGGTGGTTGTACGTGCCACCCTCCCACGCCCTGTCGACTCCAAGCTCTCATGTGCACCGTCTTAAATCAACCCCGCGCCATAGTCTGTCGAAGCTGCACAAGCCCTCAGGCCTGCACCACGTGTTTCCACGCCCCAGAAGTCGGCCACCATCAGCATCACACTCCTATGTTGTCGTCACTGAAACCACCATCGTCTTCTGCTTTGACCGACAACCCGGTCGATCCGTCCTGTCCGACCCCGCCGAAATTATCTGACTGCAACCATGCTTCACCCTGCGTCGTGTCCGCCCGCACTCCGTGCATTGCTTGACGCCCAGTGTATGCATGAACCTGACGCGCTCCAGGCTCCTCCGAACCTTATGCACGTGTCACCAACCTGCAAACTTCCTGGTAAAACCACGTGTACAATTAGCAATGCAATCCAAAAACAAGTTACTTCCATGGTATCTTCCGTGGCTGCACCATGCATGCCTCCACAAGTCCCATCGCTCCTCTTTTTTTTACCATTGTTGTCCATGACACGTATATACCACACCTTGCAGATCTTTTTTCCCAAACAAATCCCGTGTCATCGCACCTGGCGTCCCGCAACATCCAGCTCGGTCACCTCTTTTTTTTTCGAATGTTGGTAGATTGACTGCCAAATTCATTGATCAGTGGGGGAAAAACGAGCTATAGGGGTACCCAAGACAGGTGAACAGCAAGGGACTGAACACCCACATGGATAAATAACAGAAAGAGAAGGCAAGCAAAAAAAGCGGCAGAAAGACAGCCCGCAAGCAAATCAGCTCGGGTCGAAGGGAATTCCCGCTCTAGCCAAGTTCCAGAGCTGGATTTCATCTCTTACTTTGGTCACAAAGCTGTCTTGCCCCATGCATTCGTTGTTGAAAATCCTTCTGTTCCTCTCTCTCTATATATATATATTTCCCAACACATCAGCTGAATAATGGATAATGTTCCTTTCTTCCTGTCAGCACTTGCTCTGCTGTGGCAGGTCGTAAGCCACTGTTGGACATTCAATAACCCATTCCAAGTTACTGGAAGTAACGCTGGCATGCTAGCCAGACGAGCAATCTTCTCCCAAGAGTGCCGTGACCATGGGCACTCGATCAACAGGTGGGACGGTGTTTCTAGATTCCTTTCACAAAGAGCACAGAAGTAGTTATTCTCCCAACCACGACGGAGCAGGGCATCCGCTGTTAAAATTTTGCCCAACAAGGCCGTCCATAAGAAAAAGTGACATTTGCCAGGTGCCCACCCCTTCCAAATCAGATTGTATCCCTCTGTTGGCACCGCTCCCTCGAACTGGAGCAAGTATGCAGAACGAGCCGTGTATTCACGGTCTGGCGTGAACCGCCATGCGATTCTGTCTGGTTATCCCTCCCGTAAAACGATTGTGTCCAGTAACTCCGTCAGGCTCGTCAGTTTCGACAGCATGTCGTCGGACAGGCCCGTTGCTAGGTCTTGTAGCCACTTCTGCTCTGTGAGAGCATCATATACCGTGCGATTTTTCCTAATAGAAATCTTGTATAGCATTGGTGCAATGGTTTTGGGACATTGCCCGTGAAGCCATCGATCCTACCAAAAAATTGCTTTCCTGCCATCACCAATTGTAATCTCCATGGCCATTGCAAGGAGCATCCTCTCACTGTTGACGCAACGTAGCGGCATTCCAACCCATGGCCTGGGTGGGTCTTTCCATGCCATCCATAGCCATCGTAGCCTCAACGCTGTACCAAACTTTTTTAGGTCCAGCACCCCCAGGCCTCCAAGGCTTTTTGGGCAGCAGATCTGGCTCCATCCAACCCTGCATTTGCCAGCACTACCCGTGGCGTCCCCGCTCCAAAGCCAAGCTTGACAGATTTTTTAGAAGTCGTTTCAGAACCCAAGCAGGGAGCTTGTGCACCATCATCATGTAGATTGCGAGGGCGGTAAGACCGGATTTAAGAAGCATGAGACGCCCACTCTTGGCCATGAGACCACCTTTCCATGCGGCCGTCTTGTTTCCAAATTTTACCAAGAAAGGGTCTAGATCCCCCTTGGTTAGGTTCCGCGGAGAAAGCGGCATTCCAAGATATGTTATCGGAAAAGTCTTACATGGGATGCCCAGGGGTGCCAGTATGGTGTCCAGATTGATGGCTCCGCATCTTATTGGGAGAGCCGAGCTCTTATTGGTGTTCACCTTCAGCCCCGACGCGTCTGCAAAACATTGCAGCAACAGGTGGACCATTCTTGCGTCGTCCTCCCGTGGGTTGGTGAACAGGGCGACATCGTATGCGTAGAAGGAGCAACGCATCATCGGATTCCGTCCTGGAAGTTTGGTAAGTACTCCATTTGTTGTGGCTAAATTCAGAAATCTCTGTAGGGGATCCATGGCCACGATAAAGAGGAAAAGTTGGAGCTTTGTCGGAGGAGCCGAGTGCTTTGCCTAGAGCCTCTCATGACCCCAAGCAGGCGCTGCTTGATAGGGCGTGTAGTCTTCGTGGTGGTTGGCGGCGCACCAAGGAGTGATGCCGACAGCAGCGAAGCAATTTTGCTGATGAAGGCACGTTGTTCGTCTATGTGCAACTCCGAGACTTTGGTGGTGATGGCTGATATGAGCCCTGGACCGGACATGTTGGCCTCCGCAAGAGCACGCCTGGCGCGCACTTCCTCCGCATATGGGTGTTGCTGGTGACCGAGATACTGCATGGTTGAAGCTTGGTTTGCCGCAGCTCCTGGCCAAAAGACCACCTCAGGGCCAATGGCCCAGCTGGGCTCCCACTACAAGCCAGCAAGTTGGGCCGAACCCCATTGGGGCAGCCAGCATGGGCCCTCGTGCATAGGAGGTGGCTCCCAGAGGCCTTGCGTCGCTCCAACCGGTGATGGAGGCAGCTCCCACCCTGTAAACGCCGCAGGACTCAGAGTAGGCGGCAGGGGGGCCAGCTCATGATTTCGCTGCGCGTCTTGGTTGAAAAAGGAGGCAATGCCCAGGGTGGTGATGGAGGTTGCGCTCTGCATGGTCGGGTTGGGCCATGACACAGTACCGCTGACCTGGTACTGCCACACTACCGGAGAGAGCGGGTGTTGCTGCCTGGGTGGGGAGTAGAGCTGCATCAGGCCGGTGAGATCTGGTCCCCAATCCCCCGCTCCTGTCCTCACCAACGCCCGAGCTGCAAAATCAGAGTCTGGTAGTGCGAGCCTACACGTCAGACCATCATAGCCCTGCAAGCAGGTCGGGATGGCAGCCATCAGTGAACCCTGCGTCTCCGTGCCCACCGTCTCCAGAGCTCTGGCAGCGAGATCAGGGGGCGGCAGAGAGAGCCCGTCGACCCCGTCATCAGCGCTGTGCGTGTTGGTCAGGGCAACAACGACACTTTGAGCATCACTTCTGGTGTCCTCTTCAGCTTGCTGATCTGCTTGCTCTTCTGCTACATGTGCTGGTTGGACAGGCAACACCTCCAAGGACAGGGTCACGAGCACATGCTCGCGGTCCAATTGAACGGGACGTGGGACCGGCCTGGCCCCTCCATTGGTAGCCGCTTGCCATCGAGGCTCCACTGGGTCGCAAGCTGGCCCGGCATCAGTGTCGTGGCGCCTGTGCTGGCGTGGCTGTGGGTCGTACGCCGCCGTGTCCCTACATTGCGCCTGATCGCGCATCCCTCTCCAGAATCTCTTGCGACCACCCACGCGGCCTTGTTGCCCCCTGTTCCTGCTCCCGCCCTCATCTCTGTCTTCGTCATGACGACGACCTGCGATGAAGGAGCCAGCCGAGGCCACCGGGCGCCCCCGGCCCTCGCCGTCCATTACGCCCAAGCGCCAATCTTTGTGCTTGTAGATTCTTGGCCACTCCCTGAACACACCATCAGGCAATGGTGTGTAGTCCTTGACCTCGTCAAGGTGGATTGGCACTAGGAAATGCGGCCCTTCCTTGCCTTGCTCCGTAGGGGTTCCTTCGGGCAACGATCCTCCCGACCGCGGTGCGTCTGGCCTATTGAGCACATTGAAGTCACTGGCGCACGGAATCTTGTCGGGGTCCCAAGCGCACACCCAGGCGAAGAGCGTTCTGCGGTTTGTCTTGGTCAGGGACTGACGCTCTATGAGGTCGAGCTCGTAGTCTCTGCCGATGACCTCCTGGACGGAGTCCCAATCCCAGGCGTTCAGCGGGAGGCGGTCGATGGCGACACGGCAGTAGGATCGCCACACCTTGTTCCCGCCTGGGGGGGGGGGAACCATGGCCTGAGCTTGAACTAGACGCCGGCGACGACCACCACCCTGCGCTCGAACACGAGGTCCCGCTGGTGACGCTCTGCAAGGGTGAGGATGAAGTCCTTCAAGAAGCACGGAGCAACATTGATGTCGCGGCAAGGGAAGCCATGCTCGCACGCAATCGCCCTGACCACCGCGTCGGCCGAGATGCCGCCCCACAGCGAGGACGCCGTGAGCATCAGGGCCGTAGTACGCAGCCGGTAGGCCCCCTCCTCCATCGCCGGCATGGACACAACCGTGCAGCTGGACATGGCCGGTCTCCTGTGGGCCTCTCCTGGAATGAAGTCCATGGCCACACCCGTTGCCTCACGGACGGCCGCCGGCGGGTGCCGCGCAGCGTCGGCTGGCACAGGCGCAGCGGTGGAGGGGGGGGGCTGCGCAGGTGGAGCGGGCGCAGAAGGAGCAGCGGAGGTGGTGGCCGGCGCCGGAGGAACGAGCGTAGTAGGCGCGGCGGAGGTGGGGGGGGGGTGAACACAGGTGACTGCTGAGCTCTGTTGAGGCGAAGACGAACTGGGCACTCACGCTCGAAGTGTCCCGAGCGCTTACAATTGTAGCAGAACTCGAGATCTTGACATTAGAAGAACTTGTGCCGCGGAGCAAGGCACCTATAGCAGCAATTCCCAAAGCGCGCCTTGAATGCCATGGCCGCAAAGTGCGCGGACCGCTCATGGAGTCTCTGCGCCGAATCCTTTGATGGCTGTGGTGGTTGATTCGCCTGACGCGCCTGGTGCCTAGCCAGACGTTGAGCACGCCGGGAGGAGACGACCGTCCAAGACAGTCCTCCAAGCTCACTGGCGCAGGTCGGAGCAGCGAGAGTGGGGGATATGCGAATCGCGACGTCCGGAGCCGGTGTGCCTGCGCATGCCTGCCCCTGGGCGGCAGGCTCCCTGGCGCAACCCCCCCCCCGCCTAGCCACGATAATTGATTGTAGGCGTGGCCTGGGAAGCGTGGCCACATCCGCCCAAGAACGGGCATGGAGCTCAGCCGACGCCGCCTGCGCACACTGCAACGCACCCAGAGAGGAAGGAGGTGGAGGTGGGGGACTTACATGGCGTGGAGCGGCATCTCCCAGGGCGGTTAGAGCCACACAAGGAAGAACTCGCCCCGAGTTCGGGTCCACCCAACCCGTCAGAGGGCATAGCTCGGCCGCTCGGAGAGCGATGCAGGGGAGGATGCGGCCTGAGATCCCATCAATGAAGGCGGAGTGGTCCGCGCCGGCGTTGAACGCGGTGGTTGTGGTAGGTGGCGCCGGGTCGCGCGTAGGTGCACGAGAGCGGTGTCCTCTTCTACTCTACCGACATGCAATAACCAAGATTCGTTGAACGTTGCAATAGGGACATAGAGAGATGGCTCCCTCGGTCACCTCTTGCTTCGGCTCGGCGTACAACACCTAGCGCTTTCAAATAGTTCCCTGGGCCACCATCCTGGCTAGGCCTTGGGCCACAAATTGCTAAGCCTCCGTCGTAACTGACCTGGCTCGGCCAGCCCCACCTGCACCTGGTTTGCCCACAATGCTGGCTACGCTGTACGCACGACACGGACCGCACCAGGCCGCTGACGCTGCCTCGTCAATCGCTTCGAGTCCGATCCGAGACTTCCGACGCTACGCGATTCCGCCACTATTGCTGGCTGATTCCTTTTCGCTGGACCACACTGCACCAAGCTGCTGCCTCGGCTTCGATCTCGTTGAAACACGACGATCCGATCTGCCGCCACCATATGCTTGGTCGCCTGCTACTGCCAATCCCGATTGCTTCTTGAAGAACTACAACAACCGCGAACACTTCATCGCTGCCTCCTGGTTACAACTCACCAGCAACGACTCGCCGACTAACTCTACTCCCACGGCTGACGATCCCTTTGCACACAAGTCCGTTGATACGTTCTTCCTCCTTTGAATAAACTTCCACGACCTTTTCGAACCTTGCTCTGATACCATTTGTTAGAATAAATCCGAGACCACCATTGATCTACCGAGGACCAAGCAATCACACGAGCATAACACCGAGATTTGTTAACGAGGTTCACCATCATGGCTACATCTCCGGGGCATGACTACGGGCGCTCCTCCCCATGACACCGTCACAATACCGCATCCCGGCCGCCCGGGCGCCGGCACACGCCGTCGGCTCCCCCCGCGTGCCTGTGCTATTATGTTGGCATAGGTTATATCGTGTGTCTACCCCCGCTTTATATGAGAGGCCTAGGATACAAGTGTCCTATTAGGACACAACTCCTACCCTGTCTACACACAGTCCAAAGCCAAGTCCAACTGTAACCTAACTTGTACAATAATATTCGACACAATTCTAATAGCCTCGTCCCCCTCCCCCTCCGCCGTCGGGCATTCCCGCGAGGACCGTTGGCTAGAGTCGAGCCCCTCCTCTGCCGGGTCCCCGCTCACCTACCGCCAGGTCCTCTTCCGCCCGCCGGTGCCCCCCTCCCAGGCGTCTCCCCTCTCGCGCTCGCCGTCTCTCTCACCGCCGGCAGCGAGCCCCTCACCGCCTGCCCCGCGCCCACCCCTCCGGTCCGAGATCTGCTGAGTGCCCGAGGAGATGGTGGATGCGCGGGATGCGTGGCAGTTTGCTCGGGGCCGCAAGCGCCCCCGTCCGCGCAAGCATCGTCGCAGCTGCGAGGTCCTGAGGCAAGGTCCCGACCCAGGCCTTCCTGGCTTCGCGAGGGCGACTGTCCCCGTTGCCTTGGCTCCGGCCATCCCCTCTCTGAGTGCCGGAAGGACATCAGATGCGTGAAATGCAGGTTCTTTGGCCAAAAGGCCAAATTCCGCTCCCTCCCCCGAGCCGTCGCATCCTCCTCTGACGGCTCCGCCCCGTCGTCGCTCAAGTGCTGCGTCCCCTCTCCGGCCACTGCGGCTGGCCGCCCATCGTCCTCTCGTTCGACAGCCCCCACTCGCTCTTCTTTAGGTCTGCTCACGCCCGCGTCCTCCGAGCCTGCAGACGGCGCCGGTGCGCACCTCGACCAAGCATCCCCCGTGTCCACCAGGCCTGCAGACGTCGCCGGCCTGCGCCCCGACTAGGCGTCCCCCATGTCCTCCGGGTGGACCACGGCTATCTCCTCTCGGGCTGCCCTGTCGTCGCCAGCTTCCTCCGCCCCTGCGGCTTCCTCGCGGCCCTCCTTGCTGGCCTCTGCGGCGTCCTCCATCGCTACCCCGCTCTTTGGCCATCCCGCTTGCTGCCCAGCCACCGCGATCTGTTACTTGCCCGCTCCCGAGAGGTCATGGAGGCGGTGTGCGCACTTGAACGTGCCCTACTGGTCATTACTGCGGGCAGTCGCACTGCTGTCACCCGCGAAGAGGTTGACGATGCCATTTGCTCCCAGTGCGACCTCGCCGATGGGGATTTCTCCGTCCACAAGCACGCTCCTGAGGATTTTCTCGTCCGCTTCGCCAGCCTTGAGCACCGCACGCGTGGCCATGAGCTAGGTGCGCACACCCCAGTTCTGGCTCATCTTCCACCCCTGGGGCAAAGAGGCAGGCTCTGAGCCTGTCAAGGCGCTCTTTCTCGTCTCCCTCGAGCTCTTTGGCATCCCATATCACGCTTTGCACTGGTCATCCGCCGAAACTCTACTCTCTCCTTTCTGCAAGATCGAGCACCTTGCTCCCGAGACCTGGAGCATGTCCGACATATCCGTTTTCAGGCTCTCCTCCTGGACCATCAACCCTGACACGATCCCGCGCTCCTCCGAGCTCCTCCTGCGGGGCGACGACTGTTGGGGAACGTACACTAGTACATCGATGTCCTAAACAAACAATTTAAAACCCCTTTTCACGACGGCATTTGGAACCGTCGCCAAGTGAGTGTAGGCGATAGGGGGTCCTTCCCACATGACCCAGAAATCGTCGGGGATAGGCCCTCCTGGGACCCAGGCTGGGGCCGTGTGCGATCGGGCGAGGCATGGAAACCCAATCATTTCCATAGGTATGTACATCCCACACGGTGAATCCCAGTAATCATTTTCGTATGTATGTACATCCCACACGGCGAATCCCAGAAATCATTTTAGTAGGTATGTACATCCCAGACGGTGAATCCCAGAAATCATTTCCGTAGGTATGCACATCCCACACGGTGAATCCCAGAAAATCATTTCCGTAGGTATGTACATCCCACACAGTTCTTTGTGTGGAAACGTGTGTGCAAGGTGGCCTAACGCAAACAGTTCGTTGCCGGAAGCCATTTGTGATTGTTAGTTGATCGAACACGCCTACTTTCTAGAAACCGTGCAGGTTGTTTGAGTTCATCACCCACGGTGCTGTCTGAGTAACCGTTTGCAATAGAAAACCCCAACAAGCAGGGTAATTAGCCTATTATTGATAATCCATGTACTAATCAAACTGATATTTCTTATAAAACATGCCTGATATTTCATATCCGTATAAAAGCAACCAGGATTTCATAATCGAATTACATCAGATAGCTTCGGCACTAGGTTACGCCATTACACAACAGCACCAAGTTTCACATGCAGCATCAAAAACCTTCAGAAAGTAGCATCATACACGGTAAATAGACAGATGAATCTCATCTGGGAAACTGCAGAAGCGGAAGGCAAATATTGAGCCTTCAGTGATGTTGAATGTCCTTGCAAATTTAGGCCAGTGGCTATGGATAATTGCCTGCCCAACCTTCATCCTCTTCAGCAAGACTTCAATATTGTACCATGGGTGTTGAATGAATACCTTCATCGCCTCTTGACCATGCAGGTGGTTTGAGAGGTTATCATCGGTGAACTGCTTTGAAAAGTACTGAAAACAAAGCTATGCATAAATCGTCATTGTAGATTTTGAAATGGCACAAGGGGTAAAAACAAGGTAAAAGAGTTGGTACCATCCTATAGTTGACTGATGTCTTCTTCATTGTGCAAACAAAGATCTTGCTGTTATTCGTCGCAAGTTTCTTCATCCTAACAATCTTTTTGAGTTTCTTTACTTGACTGATATTCATGGACATCTCATTTCCCCATAGGCAAAATGGGTCGAATAGTGGGTCTAAGCCTCTGACAGCAGGACCTACATGTGCAAGACCAAATTGTAAGAAACCTAAATATTAGAATGATTCCTGCAACTGCACAATAATGTGCTATTAGCCAAAGGACCCTTCTTGAACAAACCTCGATGGTAAACCGCAGTGTCTCCCATTGTTTCCCTACAACACACATAAGGAAGATCTTGATCAGGTTAACTGAGAGTTGCCATACTACCAGTAGAATATGTATTGAGTAAAGCCAAATTTGATTGGTGTCACATGCATAACAATACAAAATTGTACCCACAACAAATGAAAATCAAATTGCAGAACTGAACCAAACAGTTAAATGGACAACAGACCAAATGAACCAAAATAGTTAACTGAGCACGACATTGCAGAATAGAAACATGTACTAGAAGATAAGACAGTTAACAAAACAAAGAATGCTTGAGAACAGTACTACGAAATGTAGCAATTGATGGACCAACGTGTTAACTGAACATTACATTTCAGATGACCAAACTATTAACTGAACATCAGATTGCATATTAATATTACAGAGGACAAATCACTAGAAGTCACTGGCGGTGGCCTCAAGAAAACATGAAGAACTGTATTTTAAAGTAGACAACCGCGCGGCGGTGTTGATGGTAGCCTCGAAGACGAGGTGCTCCTCCAAGATCTGGCGGTCGACACGCATGGTAGCCATAGCGACCTCGTTCGCGTGTGCGGCCGCATGCTACTCAGCTCCATGTTATACTGCGTGTAAAATGGCTGTGGGCGGTGCTTAATTGGAGGAGGGGGGCAATGATTTCGGTGGAAGGTGTCGCTCCGTCAGTCGGGGCATGTGGGATGGGAAAGGAGGAGGATGGTGTGGGTGGGATGTGGATTACCTGACCATATCGACGAGGCTGCGCAGCAAGAAGAAGGCTCAGCGGCGATGAGGCCGTGCAGCAAGAAGAAGGGTCGCCGGCGAGGAGGCGGTGCTGCAAGAAGAAGGGTCACCGGCGAGGAGGCGGCACTGCAAGAAGAAGGGTAGCCGGTGAGGAGGCGGCGCTGCAAGAAGAAGGGTTGCCAGCGAGGAGGCTGAGCTGCCAATAAGCAGCAGTGAAGGTTTGAACTTGGAAAGCAAGGAGGAACAGTGGAAATGCGGCTTTTGGTAGGAGGGAGGGGCGGGGAGATAGATATTTCCGCGGTGGCAAAAAAATTTCGCTCGGTGTCGGGAGAAACTGGCGCGCAAGTTTGGTTCAAGCGGGGGCGGTGGCCTGTAGACGAAGAAGCTTCCTGCGTAAGCCAGACAAGACGGTGCACCAAGATATTTTATATCCCATCCCACACGATTCTTTCTAGTAAACTGTTTGTGGTATACCTGATTTTTTTATTATGTTTTGAAAGACAAAATGGTGTTACAGAGTGAAAGGATGGTGTTTGAATCGCTAGAACATTTACGTACAGTGAACATGCAACTAGTACATGAGTGTCGTGTTTAAATTTGGAATTATTACGGGTTCGTTTGGCATTTTATGCATTAATTTAGTTTCTGGGCATTTAATGTGTATAATTGAAATTTGAACTACAAGCACATGCTCCAATGCACCAAAGTTTGCTGAAAAATCACATGTGTGTCTTTGGGTGAATTTATAAGTCCCATGCAAGAAATGAGAATAAAATTCAAACATCTGGGTGTCGTGGCTCGGCCGGAATGATTGAGAAACTTGTTTTTTTAATTCCTGTAAATCCAAAACACGGCTAAAAATCATGAAACTTGGCATGGTGTCATGAATGGCACCAACATGTTGCAGTAATTTTTTTGGCCGAATTGTAACAATCTTTGGTGTAATTGCAAACCAGAGCTTCCCTCAAGAAGACTCCTGGTTCCGAGAGGGAACGTGTCACCTCCGTGTGCGAAACGACATACGTACACTGCCTTCTTCTGCCTTAATTTTTATACACTAGCAGATTAGACCAAATAGAAGTATTATGCTAAATTTTGGAATTATTCCATGTTCGTTTGGCCTTTTTATACATTAATTGACTTTCTAGGCATTTAATGTGCATAATTCAAATTTGAACTACAAGCACATGCTCCAGTGCACCAAAGTTGTTTCAAAAATCACAGGTGTGTCCTTGGTTGAATTTCTAGGTCCCATGCAAGAGATGGGAGTGAAATTCAAACATCTGGGCGTCGTGGCTCGACCCGAAAGATTGAGAAACTTGTTTTTTTATTCCTGTAAATCCAAAATGCGTCTGAAAATCATGAAACTTGGCATGGTGTCATGACATGACACCAACATGCTGCGGTAATCTCTTTGGCCGAATTGGGACAAGCTTTCATGTAGGCTTATTGCAAACCGGAGCTTCCCTCAGGAAGGCTCCTGGTTCCGAGAGGGAACATGTCACCTCCGTGTGCGAAACGACATACGTACACTGTCTTCTCCCGCCTTAATTTTTTTACACACGCAGATTAGACAAAATAGAATTATCATGCTAAATTTTGGAATTATTCTGTGTTTGTTTGGCCTTTTTTATATATTAATTGAGTTTCTGCGCATTTAATGTTTATAATTCAAATTTGAACTACAAGCACGTGCTCCTATGCACCAAAGTTATTTGAAAAATCACATGTGTGTCCTTGGGTCAATTTCTAGGTCACATGCAAGAGATGGGAGTGAAATTCAAACATCTGGGCGTCGTGGCTCGGCCGGAAAGATTGAGAAACTTGTTTTTTTAATTCCTGTAATTCCAAAACATGCCTGAAAATCATGAAACTTGGCATGTTCTCATGACATGGCACCAACATGCTACGGTATTTTTTTTGGCCGAATTGGGACAAGCTTTGGTGTAAGCTTCTTGCAAACCGGAGTTTCCCTCAAAAAGGCTCATGGTTCCGAGAAGGAACGTGTCACCTCCGTGTGCGAAACGACATACGTACACTGCCTTCTCCTGCCTTAATTTTTTACACAGCCATATTAGATCAAATAGAAGTATCGTGCTAAATTTTGGAATTATTCCAGATTCATTTGTCCTTTTTTATACATTAGTTGAGTTTCTGGGCATTTAATGTGCATAATTCAAATTTGAACTACAAGCAGAGGCTCCAGTGCACCAAAGTTGTTTGAAAAAACACATGTGTGTCCTTGGGTGAATTTCTAGGTCCCATGCAAGAGATGAGAGTGAAATTCAAACATTTAGGCGTAGTGGCTTGGCCGGAAAGATTGAGACACTTGATATTTTAATTCCTGTAATTCCGAAACACGCCTAAAAATCATGAAACCTGGCATGGTCTCATGACATGGCACCAACATGTTGTGGTAATTTTTTTGGCCGAATTGGGACAAGCTTTGGTGTAAACTTCTTGCAAACCGCAGCTTCCCTCAAGAAGGCTCGTGGTTCCGAGAGGGAACGTGTCACCTCCGTTTGCAAAACGACATACATAAACTGCCTTCTCCCGCCTTAATTTTTTTACACAGCCAGATTAGACCAAATAGAAGTACCGTGCGAAATTTTGGAATTATCCCGCGTTCGTTTCGCCTTTTTTATACATTAATTGAGTTTCTGGGCATTTAATGTGCATAATTCAAATTTGAACTACAAGCAGAGGCTCAAGTGCACCAAAGTTCGTTGAAAAATCACACGTGTGTCCTTGGGTAAATTTCTAGGTCCCATGCAAGAGAATGGAGTGAAATTTAAACATCTGGGTGTCGTGGCTCTGCCGGAAAGATTGAGAAACTTGGTTTTTTAATTCCCGTAATTCCAAAACAAGCCTAAAAATCATGAAACGTGGCATGGTGTTATGACATGGCACCAACATGCCGCGGTAATTTTTTTGGCCGAATTGGGACAAGCTTTGGTGTAAGCTTCTTGCAAACCGGAGCTTCCCTCAAGAAGACTCCTGGTTCCGAGAGGGAACGTGTCACCTCTGTGTGCAAAACGACATACGTACATTGCCTTCTTCTGCCTTAATTTTTATACACTGGCAGATTAGACCAAACAGAAGTGTCATGCTAAATTTTGGAATTATTTCGTGTTCGTTTGGCCTTTTTATACATTAATTGACTTTCTAGGCATTTAATGTGCATAATTCAGATTTGAATTACAAGCACATGCTCCAGTGCACCAAAGTTATTTGAAAAATCACATGTGTGTCCTTGGGTGAATTTCTAGGTCCCATGCAAGAGATGAGAGTGAAATTCAAACGTCTAGGCGTCGTGGCTCGACCGGAAAGATTGAGAAACTTGACATTTTAATTCTTGTAATTCCAAAACACCCCTGAAAATCATGAAACTTGGCATGGTCTCATGACATGGCACCAACATGTTGCGGTAAATTTTTGGCCAAATTGGGACAAGTTTTGGTGTAAACTTCTTGCAAACCGAAGCTTCCCTCAAGAAGGCTTGTGGTTCCGAGAGGGAACGTGTCACCTCCGTGTGCGAAACGACATATGTACACTGCCTTCTCCTGCCTTAATTTTTTTACACAACCAGATTAGACCAAATAGAAGTACCGTGCTAAATTTTGGAATTATCCCGCGTTCGTTTCGCCTTTTTTACACATTAATTGAGTTTCTGGGCATTTAATGTGCATAATTCAAATTTGAACTACAAGCACAGGCTCAAGTGCACCAAAGTTGTTTGAAAAATCTCACGTGTGTCCTTGGGTAAATTTCTAGGTCACATGCAAGAGATGGGAGTGAAATTCAAACATCTGGGCATCGTGGCTTGGTCGGAAAGAGTGAGAAACTTGGTTTTTTAATTCCCGTAATTCCAAAACATGCCTGAAAGTCATGAAACGTGGCATGGTGTCATGACATGGCACCAACATGCTGTAGTAATTTTTTTGGCCGAATTGGGACAAGCTTTGGTGTAAGCTTCTTGCAAACCGAAGCTTCCCTCAAGAAGGCTCCTGGTTCCGAGAGGGAACGTGTCACCTCCGTGTGGGAAACGACATACATACACTGCCTTCTTCTACCTTAATTTTTATAAAGTGGCAGATTAGACCAAATAGAAGTATCATGCTAAATTTTGGAATTATTTCGTGTTCGTTTGGCCTTTTTATACATTAATTGACTTTTTAGGCATTTAATGTGCACAATTCAAATTTGAACTACAAGCACATGCTCCAGTGCACCAAAGTTGTTTGAAAAATCACATGTGTGTCCTTGGGTGAATTTCTAGGTCCCATGCAAGAGATGAGAGTGAAATTCAAACATCTAGGCGTCATGGCTCGACCGGAAAGATTGAGAAACTTGATATTTTAATTCCTGTAATTCCAAAGCACGCCTGAAAATCATGAAACTTGGTATGGTCACCTGACATGGCACCAACATGTTGCGGTAAATTTTTTGGCCGAATTGGGACAAGCTTTGGTGTAAACTTCTTGCAAACCGGAGCTTCCCTCAAGAAGGCTCGTGGTTCCGAGAGGGAACGTGTCACCTCCGTGTGCGAAACGACATACGTACACTGCCTTCTCTCGCCTTAATTTTTTACACAACAAGATTAGACCAAATAGAAGTACCATGCTAAATTTTGGAATTATCCCGCATTCGTTTCGCCTTTTTATACATTAATTGAGTTTCGGGGCATTTAATGTGCATAATTCAAATTTGAACTACAAACACAAGCTCGAGTGCATGAAAGTTGTTTGAAAATTCACACATGTGTCCTTGGGTGAATTTCTAGTTCCCATGCAAGAGATTGGAGTGAAATTCAAACGTCTGGGCGTCGTGGCTCGGCCGGAAAGATTGGGAAACTTGGTTTTTTAATTCCTGTAATTCCAAAACACACCTGAAAATCATGAAACTTGGCATGGTGTCATGAGATGGCAGCAACATGCTACGGTAATTTTTTTGACCGAATTAGGTCATGCTTTGGTGTATGCTTCTTGCAAACCGGAGCTTCCCTCAGGAAGACTCGTGGTTCCGAGAGGGAACGTGTCACCTCTGTGTGCGAAATGACATACCTACACTGCCTTCTCCCGCCTTAATTTTTTACACAGTTAGATTAGACCAAATAGAAGTACCGTTCCAAAATTATGAATTATCCCGGGTTCGTTTCGCCTTTTTTATACATTAATTGAGTTTCTGGGCATGTAATGTGCATAATTCAAATTTGAACTACAAGCACAGGCTCCAGTGCACCAAAGTTGTTTGAAAAATCACATTTGTATCCTTGGGTGAATTTCTAGGTCCCATGCAAGAGATTGGAGTGAAATTCAAACATCTGGGCGTCGTGGCTCGGCCAGAAAGATTGAGAAACTTCGGTTTTTAATTCCTATAATTCCAAAACATGCCTGAAAATCATGAAACTTGACATGGTGTCATGACATGGCACCAACATGCTGCGGTAAATTTTTTGGCTGAATTGGGACAAGCTTTGGTGTAAGCTTCTTGCAAACCGGAGCTTCCCTCAAGAAGGCTCGTGGTTCCGACAGGAAACGTGTCACCTCCGTGTGTGAAACGACATACATACACTGCCTTCTCCCTCCTTAATTTTTTTACACAGCCAGATTAGACCAAATAGATGTACCGTGCTAAATTTTGGAATTATTCCGGGTTCGTTTGGCCTTTTTATACATTAATTGAGTTTCTGGGCATTTAATGTGCATAATTCAAATTTGAACTACAAGCACATGCTCTAGTGCACCAAAGTTGTTTGAAAAATCACATGTGTGTCCTTGGGTGAATCTCTAGGTCCCATGCAAGAGATGGGAGTGAAATTCAAACATCTGGGCGTCGTGGCTGGGCTGAAAAGATTGAGAAACTTGGTATTTTAATTCCTGTAATTCCAAAACATGCCTGAAAATCATGAAAATTGGCATGGTCTCATGACATGGCACCAACATGCCGTGGTAATTTTTTTGTTCGATTTGCGAAGGCGCACACATTAACAATCAACAAAGTCATTTTTGGAACAAGTGCTGTCACGTTAAAAATCGGAAACACAAGTATTATTGAAACCGTGGGTGTTCGACTTACCAATTACGTGCGGCCATGCATCCTCTTTTTTTATTGGCTAGGAGGTGCCGTGCGGGGTAGCTATTTGAGTACGGGAGGCGTGCGATCAGACCCCTGCGCATGCTCATCGGGAGGAGAGCCTTTTGACCGCTACCCGCCGCGAACCTCCCTCCCAACGTCTCCATTAATGGCGCCCGAGCACCTGTTCTACGGTGTGGCTATATGTCTCACTGGACTGAGATTTAGGAGAGAAAAGTGAAAATCTGAAAAGAAAGTTTTGCATGGATCTTGATGTAAGATCCGACGGACGTATGTAGCATCGACTGCGACTTATAGCAAGCATGATGAATATAAGGACGATGACATTGGATAATAATTGTCTTACATATTTATAAACATAATTAAAAGAAGCCACATGCGGCAACGCCCGATATACACAATGGCAAAAGAAGAAGGAAGCCACAGCAGGAACTAGTCTCCACGGCGTGTGGCGACGAGCTCTTTCTTGTCCTTAAGATGCTGGTTCGGAGCATCCACGGATTCCTCCACCAGCCTTCTGCGCTCGATGCGCAACATGTCATTCTCGTCCATAAGTTTCTCGACGATGACGCCGATCCTCTTCAACAAGGCAGTGGTCTGCTCCTGCTGCTCCGCACTTCCGACGATCTTCGCCCTCAGCAGGTCGCGCTTGGCCCGAAGCTTCGCATTGCTCTCATTTAGTTGCCGGATGACGTTGATAGACTATTCAAACGAGGCTTTCAGGTCATCCTGCAACCTCGCCCACTTGGAGATCTGATCCATCTGCCTAAGGACGAGGGCACACATGCGCCTGTAAGAGTCCTCGCCTGCCCGCGAGGCATATTTCCAGGCCGCCGCGCTGCGGGAGGACATCTCTGCTGCATTCGCGGCACAACGGGATATCTCTTCTGCTTCCGCAGCACGGCAGGACCAGTCTGCTGCATCGACGGCGCGGCGGGTCCTCCATGCTGCTTCGGCGGCGCGGCGGGACCTCTCTTCTGCTACAGCAGTGCGGCGAGACATGTTGGCTGCTTTCGTGGTGAGGCGGGACATCTCTCGTGCTCCCACTTCCAGGCTCGCCTATCCTTGGTGGGATTCTCTCGACCCAGAACTCACGCTGGCCATGGCGGACGCAAGGAAACGATGATGAATGACTTGTTTGTTTTTGACTTTTTGTGTATGAGGAGTTGAGGAGGAATGTGCAGTCATCTCGGAGTAGTAGTATTTATAACCGCATAGTAATACACTCCTAAGTGGGAAACCATTTAGGTTTTGATCGGTGTGAACATGTTTGCAATTTGGAATGTGACGGGACGCATGCTCAAAATTTACTGACGGTTATAAGTGCGGCACTATTCCCGGAAGGCGTAACATGGGCACGTATGCCTTCTCGACCGCGTACGTGGCGTTTGCACCATAGGGTACACCGCAATAGGCTATGTCAGCACACATCTTGTTCCAACAATCGTGCGCACTCGTTATTACCATCACACACGCTTCTTTTAATTAGAATGGGTGTGCCCGTCTAGCGCACACACGTTGATCTATCTATATGTTTCAGTTTGTTGTGGCTAATCGCAAACAGTTCATCCATGTGAAGTGTATGCCATCAATCGCAGACACTTTGATCTGGCTTACCCGCTTCTGCTTTGTTGCCTAATTGCAAACAGTTAATCCTTCTAAAGCGTATGCCCTCAATCACACACACCTTGATCTGGTTAACCGTTTCTTTTGTGTTGCCTAATCACAAACAGTTCATCCGAGTGAACCGTATGCTGTATATCGCACACACCTTCATCTAGCTGCCCGTTTCTTTTGTGTTGCCTAATCACAAACAGTTCCGAGTGAACCCTATGCTCTATATCGCACACTCCTTCATCAGGCTGACCCTTTCTTTTGTTCTGCCTCATCGCAAACAATTCATTGGACTAAACCATATGCCCTGGATCGCACACGCAACTAAAATCTAAACCGTGTTTGATGCATCCTCCATTGCAAACGTTTTGCACCTTTTTGACGGTTTTTTACATCCCCGTTTGTGATTAATGCATCACACATAGTTTCGTGAAAGGGTCTCTGATCGTAGTGTCGCATTAGCAGCATCCTATAGTAGTGGTAGTATTTCAAAAAAATTCCTACGACCACGCAAGATCTATCTAGGAGAAGCATAGCAACGAGCGGGGAAAGTGTGTCCACGTACCCTCTTAGACCAAAAGTGGAAGCGTTAAGTAACGCGGTTGATATAGTCGAACGTCTTCGCGATCCAGCCGATCAAGTACCGAATGCACGGCACCTCCGCGATCTGCACACGTTCAGCTCGGTGACGTCCCTCGAACTCTAGATCAAACTGAGGCCGAGGGAGAGTTTCATTAGCACGACAGCGTAGTGATGTTGATGATGAAGGTACCGACTCAGGGCTTCGCCTAAGCACTACGACGACATGACCGAGGTGGAAAATCGTGGAGAGGGGCACCGCACACGGCTAAGAAATCCTCTTGTGTGTCTATGGGGTGCCCCCTCCCTCGTATATAAAGGAGGGGAGGATGGGGCCGGCTGGCCTCAAGGGGCGCACCAAGGGTGGGATCCTACTCCTACTAGGAGTAGGTTCCCCCCTTTCCTAGTCCAACAAGGAGGGGAAGGAAGGAGGAAGGGGAGAGAAGGAAGGAGGGGGGCGCCGCCCCCACCCCTTGTCCAATTCAGACTGGGGGGGGGCACCACCTCCTGGCCGGCCCTCTCTCCTCTAAGGCCCATGGTGGCCCATTAACTTCCGGGGGGGGGGGTGTTCCGGTAACCCTCCAGCACTCCGGTTTTTATCCGAACCTCTTTGGAACACTTCTGATGTCCGAACAACATGGTCCAATATATCAATCTTTTTGTCTCGACCATTTCGAGACTCCTCGTCATGTACGTGATCTCATCAGAGACTCCAAACAACCTTCAGTACATCAAATCACATAAAATCATAATACCAATCGTCATCTAACGTTAGGCGTGCGGACCCTACGGGTTCGAGAACTATGTAGACATGACCGAGACACTTCTCCGGTCAATAACCAACAGTGGAACCTGGATGCTCATATTGGTTCCTACATATTCTACGAATATCTTTATCGGTCAAACAGCACAACAACATACGTTGTTCCCTTTGTCATCGGTATGTTACTTGCCCGAGATTCGATTGTCCGTATGATCATACCTAGTTCAATCTCGTTAGCGGCAAGTCTCTTTACTCGTTCCTAATGCATCATACCGCAACTAACTCATTAGTCACATTGCTTGTAAGGCTTATAGTGATGTGCATTACCGAGAGGGCCCAGAGATACTTCTCCGATACACGGAGTGACAAATCCTAATCTTGATCTATGCCAACTCAACAAATACCATCGGAGACACATGTAGAGCATCTTTCCAGTTATGTTGTGACGATTTAGCACACAAGGTGTTCCTCCGATATTCGGGAGTTGCATAATCTCATAGTTAGAGGAACATGTATAAGTCATGATGAAAGCAACAACAATAAAAACTAAACGATCATTAATGCTAAGCTAATGGATGGGTCTTGTCCATCACATCATGCTCTAATGATGTGATCTCGTTCATCAAATGGCAACACATGTCTATGGTTAGGAAACTTAACCATCTTTGATTAACAAGCTAGTCAAGTAGATGCATACTAGGGACATTCTGTTTTGTCTATGTATCCACATATGTACTAAGTTTCTGGTTAATACAATTCTAGCATGAATAATAAACATTTATCATGCTATAAGGAAATATAAATAACAACTTTATTATTGCCTCTAGGGCATATTTCCTCCAGTCTCCCACTTGCACTAGATTCAATAATCTAGTTCACATCTTCATGTTATTTAACACCTATAGTTCACATCTTTATGTGATTAGTTCACATCTCCATGTGACTAATACCCAAAAGGGTTTACTAGAGTCAATAATCTAGTTCACATTGCTATGTGATTAACACCCAGAGTGATCATGTTTTTCTTGTGAGAGAAGCTTAGTCAACGGGTCTGCCACATTCAAAGCCGTATGTATTTTGCAAATTTTCTATGTCTACAATGCTTTGCATGGAGCTACTCTAGCTAATCACTCCCACTTTCAATATGTATCCAGATTGAGACTTAGAGTCATCCAGATCAGTGTCAAAGCTTGCATCGACATAACGCTTTACGACGAACTTTTTGTCACCTCCATAACCGAGAAATATTTCCTTAGTCCTCTAAGGATAATTTTGACCATTGTCTAGTGATCTACTCCTAGATCACTATTGTACTCCCTTGACAAAATCATGCTAAGGTATACAATAGGTCTGTTACACGACATAGCATACTTTATAGAACCTATGACTGAGGCATAGGGAATGACTTTTCATTCTCTCTCTATTTTCTGCCATGGTTGGGTTTTGAGTCTTTACTCAACTTCACACCTTACAACTCAGGCAAGAACTCCTTCTTTGACTGATCCATTTTGAACTTCTTCAAAATGTTATCAAGGTATGTACTCATTGAAAGTCTTATCAAGCATCTTAATCTATCTTTATAGATCTTGATGCCTAATATGTAAGTAGCTTCACTGAGGTCTTTCTTTGAAAAAAATCCTTTCAAACACTCCTTTATGCTTTCCAGAAAATTCTACATCATTTTCGATAAACAATATGTCATTCGCATATATTTATCAGAAAGGCTGTAGTGCTCCCACTCACTTTCTTGTAAATAGAGGCTTCGCCAAAAGTCTGTATAAAACCATATGCTTTGATCACTTTATCAAAGCGTATATTCCAACTCTGAGATGCTTGTACCAGTCCGTAGATGGATCGCTGGAGCTTGCAGACTTTGTTAGCACATTTAGGATTGAGAAAACCTTCTTGTTGCATCATATACAGCTCTTCTTTAAGAAATCCATTTAAGGAATACAATTTTGACATCCATTTGCCAGATTTCATAAAATGTGGCAATTGCTAACATGATTTGGACAGACTTAAGCATCGCTACGAGTGAGAAAATCTTATCGTAGTCAACACCTTGAACTTGTCAAAAACCTTTTTTGCGACAATTCGAGCTTTGTAGATAGTAACACTATTACCAGCGTCTGTCTTCCTCTTGAAGATCCATTTATTCTCAATGGCTCGCCGACAATCGGGCAAGTCAATCAAAGTCCATACTTTGTTCTCATACATGGATCCCATCTCAGATTTAATGTCCTCAAGCCATTTCGTGGAATCTGGGCTCATCATCGCTTCCTCATAGTTCGTAGGTTCGTCATGGTCTAGTAACATGAGTTCCAGAAAGGATTACCGTACCACTCTGGTGCGGACCATACTCTGGTTGACCTACAAGGTTCGGTAGTAACTTGATCTGAAGTTTCATGATCATCATCATTAGCTTCCTCACTAATTGGTGTATGAATTACTGGAACTGGTTTCTGTGATGAACTACTTGTTGGGGAATGTAGCATAAATTCAAAATTTTCCTACGTGTCACCAAGATCTATCTATGGAGTCATCTAGCAATGAGGGAGGAGTGGATCTACATACCCTTGTAGATCGCGCGCGGAAGCGTTCAAGAGAACGGGGTTGATGGAGTCGTACTCGTCGTGATCCAAATCACCGATGATCCTAGCGCCGAACGGACGGCACCTCCGCGTTCAACACACGTATGGAGCAGTGACGTCTCCTCCTTCTTGATCTAGCAAGGGGGAAGGAGAGGTTGATGGAGATCCAGTAGCACGACGGCGTGGTGGTGGAAGTAGCGGGATTCCAACAGGGCTTCGCCAAGCGCTGCGGGAGGAGGGAGATGTGTCATGGGAGGGAGAGGGAGGCGCCAGGGCTTAGGTTTTGTTGCCCTCCCTTCCCCCCACTATATATAGGGCCAAGGGAGAGGGGGGGGGGCGCAGCCTTGGCCCTTCCTCCAAGGAAGGGTGCGGCCAAGGGAGGAGTCTCTCCTCCCCAAGGCACCTCGGAGGTGCCTTCCCCCTTTAGGACTCTTCCTTTTCCTCTTCTCTTGGCGCATGGACCTCTTGGGGCTGGTGCCCTTGGTACATATAGGACAAGGCGCACCCCCTACAGCCCATGTGCCCCCCCGGGGCAGGTGGCCCCACCCGGTGGACCCCCGGGACCCTTCCGGTGGTCCCGGTACAATACCGGTGACCCCGAAACTTGTCCCGATGGCCGAAATAGCACTTCCTATATATAATTCTTTACCTCCGGACCATTCCGGAACTCCTCGTGACGTCCGGGATCTCATCCGGGACTCCGAACAACTTTCGGGTTACCGCATACTAATATATCTATAACCCTAGCGTCACCGAACCTTAAGTGTGTAGACCCTACGGGTTCGGGAGACATGCAGACATGACCGAGATGACTCTCCGGTCAATAACCAACAGCGGGATCTGGATACCCATGTTGGCTCCCACATGTTCCACGATGATCTCATCGGATGAGCTACGATGTCAAGGACTTAATCAATCCCGTATACAATTCCCTTTGTCTATCGGTACGATACTTGCCCGAGATTCGATCGTCGGTATCCCGATACCTTGTTCAATCTCGTTACCGGCAAGTCTCTTTACTCGTTCCGTAACACATCATCCCGTGATCAACTCCTTGGTCACATTGTGCACATTATGATGATGTCCTACCGAGTGGGCCCAGAGATACCTCTCCGTTTACACGGAGTGACAAATCCCAGTCTTGATTCGTGCCAACCCAACAGACACTTTCGGAGATACCTGTAGTGTACCTTTATAGCCACCCAGTTACGTTGTGACGTTTGGCACACCCAAAGCACTCCTACGGTATCCGGGAGTTGCACAATCTCATGGTCTAAGGAAATGATACTTGACATTAGAAAAGCTTTAGCATACGAACTACATGATCTTGTGCTAGGCTTAGGATTGGGTCTTGTCCATCACATCATTCTCCTAGTGATGTGATCCCGTTATCAACGACATCCAATGTCCATGGTCAGGAAACCGTAACCATCTATTGATCAACGAGCTAGTCAACTAGAGGCTTACTAGGGACATGGTGTTGTCTATGTATCCACACATGTATCTGAGTTTCCTATCAATACAATTCTAGCATGGATAATAAACGATTATCATGAACAAGGAAATATAATAATAATCAATTTATTATTGCCTCTAGGGCATATTTCCAACAGTCTCCCACTTGCACTAGAGTCAATAATCCAGTTCACATCGCTATGTGACTAACACTCAAGGTCACATCCCCATGTCACTAACACCCAAGAGTTTACTAGAGTCAATAATCTAGTTCACATTACCATGTGATCAACACTCGATGAGTTCTAGATTTGAACATGTTATGCTTGTGAGAGATGTTATAGTCAACGGGTCTGAATCTTTCAGATCCGTATGTACTTCGCAAATCTCTATGTCATCTTGTACATGGAGCTACTACGCTATATTTAGAGCCATTTCAAATAACTGTTCTACTTGGAGCTATTCTAAATTGTTGCTCCATTATACATATCCGGTAGCTCTACTCAGAGCTATCCGGATAGGTGTTAAGCTTGCATCGATGTAACTCTTTACGTCGAACTCTTTATCACCTCCATAACCGAGAAACATATCCTTATTCCTCTAAGGATAATTTAAACCGCTATCTGGTGATCTACTCCTAGATTACCTTTGTACCCTCTTGCCAGATATGTGGCAAGGCACACATCAAGTGCGGGACTCAGCATGGCATACCGTATAGAGCCTTTGACAAAAGCATAGGGGACGACCTTCGTCCTTCCTCTTTCTTCTGCCGTGGTCGAGCTTTAAGTCTTAACTTCATACCTTACAACTCAGGCAAGAACTCCTTCTTTGACTGGTCCATCTTGAACACCTTCAAGATCATGTCAAGGTATGTGCTCATTTGAAAGTACCAATAAGAATTTTGATCTATCCTTATAGATCTTGATGCTCAATGTTCAAGTAGCTTAATCCAGGCTTTCCATTGAAAAATACTTTCCAAATAACCCTATATGCTTTCCAGAAATTCTACGTCATTTCTGATCAACAATATGTCAACAACATACACTCATCAGAAATTCTATAGTGCTCCCACTCACCCTTTTGGAAATACAAGTTTCTCATAAACTTTGTATACACCCAAAATATTTGATCATCTCATCAAAGCGTACATTCCAACTCCGAGATGCTTACTCCTGTCCTTAGAAGGATTGCTGGAGCTTTGCATACTTATTAGCATCTTTCAGGATTGACAAAACCTTCCGGTTGTATCACATACAACCTTTCCTCAAGAAAATCGTCGAGGAAACAATGTTTTGACATCCTATCTGCAAGATTTCATAAATAATGTAGTAATCGCTAATATAATTCCAACAGACTCTTAGCATCGCTACGAGTGAGAAAGTCTCATCGTAGTCAACTCCTTGAACTTGTCGGAAAACATCTTAACGACAAGTCGAGCTTTCTTAATGGTGATACTTACCATCATTGTCCATCTTCCTTTTAAAATCCATATGTACCTAACAGCCTTACGACCATCAAGTAGTTCTTCCAAAGTCTACACTTTGTTTTCATACATGGATCCTATCTCGGATTTTATGGCCTCGAGCCATTTATCAGAATCCGGGCCCACCATCGCTTCTCCATAGCTCGTAGGTTCATTGTTGTCTAGCAACATGACTTCCAAGACAGGATTACGTACCACTCTGAAGTAGTACGCATCCTTGTCATCCCACGAGGTTTGGTAGTGACTTGATATGAAGTTTCATGATCACTATCATAAGCTTCCACTTCAATTGGTGTAGGTGCCACAGGAACAACTCCTGTGCCCTGCCACACACTAGTTGAAGAGACGGTTCAATAACCTCATCAAGTCTCCACCATCCTCCCACTCAATTCTTTCGAGAGAAACTTTTCCCCGAGAAAGGACCCGATTCTAGAAACAATCCCTTATTGCTTTCGGATCTAAGACAGGAGGTATACCCAACTGTTTTGGGTGTCCTACGAAGATGCATTTATCCGCTTTGGGTTCGAGCTTATCAGCCTGAAACTTTTTCACATAAGCGTCCCAGCCCCAAACTTCTAAGAAATGACAGCTTAGGTTTCTCTAAACCATAGTTCATATGGTGTCATCTCATCGGAATTACGTGGTGCCCCTTTTAAAGTGAATGTGGTTGTCTCTAATGCCTAACCCATAAACTATTGTGGTAATTCGATAAGAGACATCATGGTATGCATCATATCCAATAGGTGCAGTTATGATGTCCGGACACACCATCACACTATGGTGTTCCAGGCTGTATTAGTTGTGAAACAATTTCCACAATGTCTTAATTATGTGCCAAACTCGTAATTCAGATATTCATCTCTATGATCATATCATAGATATTTTATCCTCTTGTCACGACGATCTTTCAACTTCACCCTGAAATTACTTGAACCTTTCAATAATTCAGACTCGTGATTCATCAAGTAAATATACTCAACATCTACTCAAATCATCTGTGAAGTAAGAACATAACGATATCCACTACATGCCTCAGCACTCATTGGATTGCACACATCAAAATGTATTACTTCCAACAAGTTGCTTTCTAGTTCCATTTTACTGAAAATGAGGCTTTCAGTCATCTTGCCCATGTGGTATGATTTGCATGTCTCAAGTGATTCAAAATCAAGTGAGTCCAAACGGTCCATTTGCATGGAGTTTCTTCATGCATATACACCAATAGACATGGTTCGCATGTCTCAAACCTTTCAAAACAAGTGAGCCCAAAGATCCATCAACATGGAGCTTCTTCATGCGTTTTATACCGATATGACTTACGTGGCAGTGCCACAAGTAGGTGGTACTATCATTACTATCTTTTGGCATGAACATGTGTATCACTACGATCGAGATTCAATAAGCCATTCATTTCAGGTGTAAGACCATTGAAGGTATTATTCAAATAAACAGAGTAACCATTATTCTCTTTAAATGAATAACCGTATTGCGATAGACATAATCCAATCATGTCTATGCTCAACGCCAACACCAAATAACAATTATTTAGGTTTTAATACCAATCTCGATGGTAGAGGGAGCGTACGATATTTGATCAACCTTGGAAATACTTCCAACACATATCGTCATCTCACCTTTTAGCTAGTCTCCGTTTATTCCGTAGCCTTTTGTTTCGAGTTACTAACACTTAGCAACCGAACCGGTATCTAATACCCTAGTGCTACTAGGAGTACTAGTAAAGTACACATCATAATGCATATCCAATATACTTCTGTCGACCTTGCCAGCCTTCTCATCTACAAAGTATCTACGGTGGTTCTGCTTCAGTGACTGTTCCCCTTATTACAGAAGCACTTAGTCTCGGGTTTGGGTTCAACTTTGGGTTTCTTAACTAGAGCAGCAGCTGATTTGCCGTTTCATGAAGCATCCCTTTTTGCCCTTGCCCTTCTCGAAACTAGTGGTTTCACCAACCATCAACAATTGATGCTCCTTCTTGATCTCTACTTTTGTGGTGTCAAACATCGCGAATATCTCAAGGATCATCATGTATGTACCTGATATATTATAGTTCATCACGAAGCTCTAGCAGCTTGGTGGTAATGACTTCGGAGAAACATCACTATCTCATCTGGAAGATCAACTCCCACTCGATTCAAATGATTGTTGTACTCAGACAATCTGAGCACAAGCTCAACAATTGAGCTTTTCTCCCTTAGTTTGCAGGCTAAGAAAATCGTCGGAGGTCTTATACCTCTTGACGTGGGCACGAGCCTGAAATCCCAATTTCAGTCCTCAAAACATCTCATATGTTTCGCGACGTTTCAAAAACGTTTTCGGTGCCTCAACTCTAAGCTGTTTAACTGAACTATCACGTAGTTATCAAAATGTGTATGTCAGATGTTCGCAACATCCATAGACAACATTCGAGGTTCAGCACACTAAGCGGTGCATTAAGGACATAAGCCTTCTATGAAGCAATGAGGACAATCCTCAGTTTACGGACCTAGTCCGCAAAATTGCTACTATCAACTTTCAACTAAATTTTCTCTAGGAACATATCTAAACAGTAGAACTGAAGCGCGAGCTACGACATAATTTGCGAAGACCTTTTGACTATGTTCAGGATAATTAAGTTCATCTTATGAACTCCCACTCAGATAGACATCCCTCTAGTCATCTAAGTGATTACATGATCCGAGTCAACTAGGCCGTGTCCGATCATCACGTGAGACGGACTAGTCAACATCAGTGAACATCTTCATGTTGATCGTATCTTGTATACGACTCATGCTCGACCTTTCGGTCTCTTGTGTTCCGAGGCCATGTCTGTACATGCTAGGCTCGTCAAGTCAACCTAAGTGTTTTGCATGTGTTCCGAGGCCATGTCTGTACATGCTAGGCTCGTCAACACCCGTTGTATTCGAACGTAAGAATCTATCACACCCGATCATCACGTGGTGCTTCGAAACGACGAACTTTCGCAACGGTGCACAGTTAGGGGGAACACTTTCTTGAAATTTTAATGAGGGATCATCTTATTTACTACCGTCGTTCTAAGTAAACAAGATGCATAAACATGATAAACATCACATGCAATCAAATAGTGACATGATATGGCCAATATCATATTGCTCCTTTTGATCTTCATCTTCGGGGCTCCATGATCATCATCGTCACCGGCATGACACCATGATCTCCATCATCATGATCTCCATCATCGTGTCTTCTTGAAGTTGTCACGTCATCTATTACTTCTACTACTATGGCTAACGGTTAGCAATAAAGTAAAGTAATTACATGACGTTTATGTTGACACGCAGGTCATAAATAAATTAAGACAACTCCTATGGCTCCTACCGGTTGTCATACTCATCGACATGCAAGTCGTGATTCCTATTACAAGAACATGATCATCTCATACATCACATATATCATTCATCACATCCTTTGGCCATATCACATCACATAGCATACCCTACAAAAACAAGTTAGACGTCCTCTAATTGTTGTTTGCATGTTTTACGTGGCTGCTATGGGTTTCTAGCAAGAACGTTTCTTACCTACGCAAAAACCACAACGTGATATGCCAATTGGTATTTACCCTTCATAAGGACCCTTTTCATCGAATCCGATCCAACTAAAGTGGGAGAGACAGACACCCGCTAGCCACCTTATGCAACTAGTGCATGTCAGTCGGTGAAACCAGTCTCACATAAGAGTACATGTAAGGTCGGTCCGGGCCGCTTCATCCCACAATGCCACTGAATCAAGATTGGACTAGTAACGGTAAGCATATTGAACAAAATCAACGCCCAAAACTACTTTGTGTTCTACTCGTGCATAGAAACTACGCATAGACCTAGCTCATGATGCCACTGTTGGCGAACATAGCATAAATTCAAAATTTTCCTACGTGTCACCAAGATCTATCTATGGAGTCATCTAGCAATGAGGGAGGAGTGGATCTACATACCCTTGTAGATCACGTGCGGAAGCGTTCAAGAGAACGGGGTTGATGGAGTCGTACTCATCGTGATCCAAATCACTAATGATCCTAGCGTCGAACGGACGGCACCTCCGCGTTCAACACACGTACGGAGCAGTGATGTCTCCTCCTTATTGATCTAGCAAGGGGGAAGGAGAGGTTGATGGAGATCCAGCAGCACGACGGCGTGGTGGTGGAAGTAGCGGGATTCCAACAGGGCTTCGCCAAGCGCTGCGGGAGGAGGGAGATGTGTCATGGGAGGGAGAGGGAGGCGCCAGGGCTTAGGTTTTGTTGCCCTCCCTTCCCCCACTATATATAGGGCCAAGGGAGAGGGGGGGGGGCGCAGACTTGGCCCTTCCTCCAAGGAAGGGTGCGGCCAAGGGAGGAGTCTCTCCTCCCCAAGGCACCTCGGAGGTGCCTTCCCCCTTTAGGACTCTTCCTTTTCCTCTTCTCTTGGCGCATGGGCCTTTTGGGGCTGGTTCCCTTGGCCCATATAGGCCAAGGCGCACCCCCTACAGCCCATGTGGCCCCCCGGGGCAGGTGGCCCCACCCGGTGGACCCCCGGGACCCTTCCGGTGGTCCCGGTACAATACCGGTGACCCCGAAACTTGTCCCGATGGCCGAAATAGCACTTCCTATATATAATTCTTTACCTCCGGACCATTCCGGAACTCCTCGTGACGTCCGGGATCTCATCCAGGACTCCGAAAAACTTTCGGGTTACCGCATACTAATATATCTATAACCCTAGCTTCACCGAACCTTAAGTGTGTAGACCCTACGGGTTCGGGAGACATGCAGACATGACCGAGATGACTCTCCGGTCAATAACCAACAGCGGGATCTGGATACCCATGTTGGCTCCCACATGTTCCATGATGATCTCATCGGATGAACCACGATGTCAAGGACTTAATCAATCCCGTATACAATTCCCTTTGTCTATTGGTACGATACTTGCCCGAGATTCGATCGTCGGTATCCCGATACCTTGTTCAATCTCGTTACCGGCAAGTCTCTTTACTCGTTCCGTAACACATCATCCCGTGATCAACTCCTTGGTCACATTGTGCACATTATGATGATTTCCTACCGAGTGGGCCCAGAGATACCTCTCCGTTTACACGGAGTGACAAATCCCAGTCTTGATTCGTGCCAACCCAACAGACACTTTCGGAGATACCTGTAGTGTACCTTTATAGCCACCCAGTTACGTTGTGACGTTTGGCACACCCAAAGCACTCCTACGGTATCCGGGAGTTGCACAATCTCATGGTCTAAGGAAATGATACTTGACATTAGAAAAGCTTTAGCATACGAACTACATGATCTTGTGCTAGGCTTAGGATTGGGTCTTGTCCATCACATCATTCTCCTAATGATGTGATCCCGTTATCAACGACATCCAATGTCCATGGTCAGGAAACCGTAACCATCTATTGATCAACGAGCTAGTCAACTAGAGGCTTACTAGGGACATGGTGTTGTCTATGTATCCACACATGTATCTGAGTTTCCTATCAATACAATTCTAGCATGGATAATAAACGATTATCATGAACAAGGAAATATAATAATAATCAATTTATTATTGCCTCTAGGGCATATTTGCAACACTACTTTCCAATTCTGGAGAAGGTACAATTACCTCATCAAGTTCTGCATTCCTCCCACTCACTTCTTTCGAGAGAAACTCCTTCTCTATAAAGGATCCATTCTTAGCAACGAATATCTTGCCTTCGAATCTATGATAGAAGGTGTACCCAATAGTCTCCTTTGGGTATCCTATGAAGACACATTTCTCCGATTTGGGTTCGAGCTTATCAGGTTGAAGTTTTTTCACATAAGCATCGCTGTCCCAAACTTTAAGAAATGACAGCTTAGGTTTCTTGCTAAACCACAGTTCATATGGTGCCGTCTCAACAGATTTAGATGGTACCCTATTTAACGTGAATGCAGCTATCTCTAATGCAAAACCCCAAAATGATAGTGGTAAATCGGTAAGAGACATCATAGATCGCACCATATCTAATAAAGTACGATCACTATGTTCCGACACACCATTACACTGTGGTGTTCCAGGTGGCGTGAGTTGCCAAACTATTCTGCATTGTTTCAAATGAAGACCAAACTCATAACTCAAATATTCACCTCCACGATCAGATCGTAGAAACTTTAGTTTCTTGTTAAGATGATTTTCCACCTCACTCTGAAATTCTTTGAACTTTTCAAATGTTTCAGACTTATGTTTCATCAAATAGATATACCCATATCTGCTCAAATCATCTGTGAAGGTCAGAAAATAAGGATACCCGCCGCGAGCATCAACACTCATCGGACCGCATACATCAGTATGTATTATTTCCAATAAGTCTGTTGCTCGCTCCATTGTTCCGGAGAATGGAATCTTAGTCATCTTGCCCATGAGGCTTGGTTCGCAAGCATCAAGTGATTCCAAAAGCCCATCAACATGGAGTTTCTTCATGCGCTTTACACCAATATGACCCAAACAGCAGTGCCACAAAAAGTTGCACTATCATTATTAACTTTGCATCTTTTGGCTTCAATATTATGAATCTGTGTATCACTATGATCGAGATTCAATAAACCATTCACCTTGGGTGTATGACCACAGAAGGTTTTATTCATGTAAAGAGAATAACAATTATTCTTTGATTTAAATGAATAACCATATTGCAATAAACATGATCCAATCATATTATGCTCAACGCAAACACCAAATAACATTTATTTTAGGTTCAACACTAATCCCGAAGGTAAAGGGAGTGTGCGATGGTGATCGTATCGACCTTGGAATCACTTCCAACACACTTCATCACCTCGCCCTCAACTAGTCTCTGTACATTTTGTAACTCTTGTTTCAAGTTACTAATCATAGCAACTGAACCAATATCAAATACACAGGGGCTTCTATGAACACTAGTAAAGTACACATCAATAACATGTATATCATATATACTTTTGTTCACTTTGCCATCCTTCTTATCCTCCAAGTATTTGGGGTAGTTCCGCTTCCAGTGACCATTCCCTTTGTAGTAGAAGCACTCAGTTTTAGGCTTAGGTCTAGCTTTGGGCTTCTTCACGGGAGTGGCAACTTGCGTGCCATTCTTCTTGAAGTTCCCTTTCTTTACCTTGCCCTTTTACTTGAAACTAGTGGTCTTGTCAACCATCAACACTTGATGCTTTTCCTTGATGTCTACTTTCACCGATTTCAGCATCACAAAGAGCTTGGGAATCGTATCCGTTATCCCTTGCATATTATAGTTTATCACGAAGTTCTAGTAACTTGGTGATAGTGACTAGAGAACTCTATTAATCACTATATTATCTGGAAGATTAACTCCCACGTGATTCAAGTCATTATATTAATCAGACATTCTGATCACATGCTCACTAGCTAAGCTATTCTCCTCCATCTTGTAGGCAAAGTACTTGTTAGAGGTCTCATACCTCTTAACACTGGCACGAGTCTGAAATATCATTTTCAGCTCTTGGAACATCTCATATGCTCCATGGCGTTCAAAACATTTTTGAAGGCCCGGTTCTAAGCCGTAAAGCATGGTGCACTAAACTATCAAGTAGTCATCATATCGAGCTTGTCAAACATTCATAATGTCTGCATCTGCTCCTGCAATAGGTCTGTCACCTAGCGGTGCATCAAGGACATAATTCTTCTGTGTATCAATGAGGATAATCCTCAGATCACGAACCTAGTCCGCATCATTGCTACTATCATCTTTCAACTTAGTTTTCTCCAGGAACATATCAAAAAGAAAAACATGGGAGCTATACGCGAGCTATTGATCTACAACATAGATATGCAAATACTATTAGGACTAAGTTCATGACAAATTAAAGTTCAATTAATCATATTACTTAAGAACTCTCACTTAGATAGACATCCCTCTAGTCATCTAAATGACCACGTGATCCATATCAACTAAACCATGTCCGATCATCACGTGAGATGGAGTAGTTTTCAATGGTGAACATCTCTATGTTGATCATATCTACTATGTGATTCACGCTCGACCTTTCGGTCTTAGTGTCCCGAGGCCATATCTGCATATGCTAGGCTCGTCAAGTTTAACCCGAGTATTCCGCGTGTGCAAAACTGGCTTGCACCCGTTGTATGTGAACATAGAGATTATCACACCCGATCATCACGTGGTGTCTCGGCATGACGAACTGTAGCAACGGTGCAGACTCAAGGAGAATACTTATACCTTGAAATTTAGTGAGATATCGTCTTATAATGCTACCACCGTACTAAGAAAAATAAGATGCATAAAGGATAAACATCACATTCAATCAATATAAGTGATATGATATGGCCATCATCTTGTGCCTTTGATCTCCATCTCCAAAGCACCGTCATGATCACCATCGTCACCGGCTTGACACCTTGATCTCCATAGAAGCATCATTGTCGTCTTGCCAACTATTGCTTCTACGACTATCGCTACCGCTTAGTGATAAAGTAAAGCAATTACATGGCGAATGCATTTTATACAATAAAGCGACAACCATATGGCTACTGCCGGTTGCCGATAACTGTTAAAAAACATGATCACCTTAGACAACAATTTATATATCATCACGTCTTCACCATATCACATCACAGCAAGCCCTGCAAAAACAAGTTAGACGTCCTCTACTTTGTTGTTGCAAATTTTACGTGGCTGCTACCGGCTTAGCAAGAACCGTTCTTACCTACGCATCAAAGACCACAATGATTTTCCATCAAGTGTGTTGTTTTAACCTTCAACAAGGATCAGGTGTAGTCACACTCGATTCAACTAAAGCTGGAGAAACAGACACCCAATAGCCACCTATGTGCGAAGCACGGTGGTAGAACCAATCTCATGAACGCGGTCATGTAATGTTGGTCTGGGCCGCTTCATCCAACAATACCGCCGAATCAAAGTATGGCATCCTGGTAAGCAGTATGACTATTATCGCCGACAACTCTTTGTGTTCTACTCATGCATATAACATCTACGCATAGACCTGGCTCGGATGCCACTGTTGGGGAACGTAGTATTTCAAAAAAATTCCTACGATCACGCAAGATCTATCTAGGAGAAGCATAGCAACGAGCGGGGAGAGTGTGTCCACGTACCCTCATAGACCGAAAGCAGAAGCGTTAATTAACGCGGTTGATGTAGTTGAATGTCTTCGTGATCCAACTGATCAAGTACCGAATGCACGACACCTCCGTGTTCTGCACACGTTCAGCTCGGTGATGTCCCTCGAACTGTAGATCTAGCTGAGGCCGAGGGAGAGCTTCATCAGCACGACGACGTAGTGATGGTGATGATGAAGTTACCGACGTAGGGCTTCGCCTAAGCACTACGACAATATGACCGAGGTGGAAAACTGTGGAGGGGAGCACCGCACACGGCTAAGAAATCAACTTGTGTGTCTATGGGGTGCCCATCCCCTGTATATAAAGGAGGGGATGAGGGGTCCGGCCGGCCTCAAGGGGAGCGCCCAAGGGGGGGAGGGAATCCTACTCCTACTAGGAGTAGGTTCCCCACTTTCCTAGTCCAACATGGCGGGGAAGGATGGTGGAAGGGGAGAGAAGGAATGAGGGGGGCGCCGCCCCCACCCCTTGTCCAATTCGGACTGGGGGCGCGTGCCACCTCCTGGCTGGCCGGCCCTCCCTCCTCTAATGCCCATGGTGGCCCATTAACTTCCCGTGGGGGGGGGGGTCCGGTAACCCTCCAGCACTCCGGTTTTTATCAGAAACTCTCCGGAACACTTCCGGTGTCCGAACAACATGGTCTAATTTTTTTGTAGTTTTCTTTTATAAACTAAACTAGTGATAAAACAAGAAACTAAAAGATTCGATTGCAAGATCTAAAGATATACCTTCAATCGCTAACCTCCCCGGCAACGACGCCAGAAAAGAGCTTAGTTGACGGGGTGTTAGTGCCGCTTTCCTCGCCTCCCCGGCAACGGTGCCAGAAAAGAGCTTGATGTCTACTACACAACCTTCTTCTTGTAGACATTGTTGGGCCTCCAAGTGCAGAGGTTTGTAGGACAGTAGCAAATTTCCCTCAAGTGGATGACCTAAGGTTTATCAATCCGTGGGAGGCGTAGGATGAAGATGGTCTCTCTCAAACAACCCTGCAACCAAATAACAAAGAGACTCTTGTGTCCCCAACACACCCAATACAATGGTAAATTGTATAGGTGCACTAGTTCGGCGAAGATATGGTGATACAAGTGCAATATGGATGGTAGGTAAAGGTTTTCGTAATCTGAAAATATAAAAACAGCAAGGTAGCAAGTGGTAAAACTGAGCGTAAACGGTATTGCAATGCTAGGAAACAAGGCCTAGGGTTCATACTTTCACTAGTGCAAGTTCTCTCAACAATAATAACATAATTAGATCATATAACAATCCCTCAACACGCAACAAAGAATCACTCCAAAGTTACTAATAGCGGAGAACAAACGAAGAGATTATTGTAGGGTACGAAACCACCTCAAAGTTATTCTTTCTGGTCGATCTATTCAAGATTCCGTAGTAAAATAACACGAAGCTATTCTTTTCGTTCAATCTATCATAGAATTCGTACTAGAATAACACCTTAAGATACAAATCAACCAAAACCCTAATGTCACCTAGATACTCCAATGTCATCTCAAGTATTCATGGGTATGATTATACGATATCCATCACACAATCTCAGATTCATCTATTCAACCAGCACAAAGAACTTCAATGAGTTCCCCAAAGTTTCTACCGGAGAGTCAAGACGAAAATGTGTGCCAACCCCTATGCATAAGTTCACGAGGTCACGGAACTCGCAAGTTGATCACCAAAACATACATTAAGTGGATCACGTGATATCCCATTGTCACCACAGATAAGTACATGCAAGACATACATCAAGTGTTCTCAAATCCTTAAAGACTCAATCCGATAAGATAACTTCAAAGGGAAAACTCAATCCATCACAAGAGAGTAGAGGGGGAGAAACATCATAAGATCCAACTATAATAGCAAAGATCACGATACATCAAGATCGTGCCGAATCAAGAACACGAGAGAGAGAGATAGAGAGAGATCAAACACATAGCTACTGGTACATACCCTTCGCCCCGAGGGTGAACTACTCCCTTTTCGTCATGGAGAGCGCCGGGATGATGAAGATGGCCACCGGAGAGGGATTCCCACTTCGGTAGGGTGCCGAAACAGGTCTAGATTGGTTTTCGGTAGCGGAACTCCCGATCTAGGTTTCTTTCTAGAAGTTTGGGTATATATAAGAGGTGTTGGAGTCGGGAACAAGTCAGGGGGGTCCCCGAGGCGGCCACGTGGTAGGGGGGCGCGCCCAGGGAGGTATGGTGCACCCCCACCCTCATGGTGGCCTCGGGACTCTTCTGGCCCATCACCGGTACTCCGTGGGCTTCTTCTGGTCCAAAAATGATCTCCGTGAAATTTCAGGTCAATTGGACTCTGTTTTGTTTTCCCTTTCTGCGATACTCAAAAACATGGAAAAACAGAAACTGGCACTAGGCTCTAGGTTAATAGGTTAGTCCCAAAAATCATAGAAAATACCATATAAATGCATATAAAACATCCAAGGTTGATAATATAATAACATGGAACAATCAAAAATTATAGATACGTTGGAGACATATCAAGCATCCCCAAGCTTAATTCCTGCTCGTCCTCGAGTAGGTAAATGATAAAAACAGAATTTTTGATGTGGAATGCTACCTAACATAATTATCAATGTAATTTTTCTTTATTGTGGCATGAACATTTAGATCCATAAGATTCAAGACAAAAGTTTAATATTGACATAAAAATAATAATTCTTCAAGCATATTAACCAAGCAATTATGTGTTCTCAAAATAGCATGGCCAACGAAAGCTATCCCTATAAAATCATATAGTCTGGCTATGCTCTATCTTCATCACACAAAATATTTAAATCATGCACAACCCCGATGACAGGCCAAGCAATTGTTTCATACTTTTGATGTTCTCAAACTTTTTCAATTTTCACGCAATACATGAGCATGAGCCATGGATATAGCACTATAGGTGGAATAGAATGGTGGTTGTGGACACGGCAAAAGGAGAAGATAGTGTCCGTGTACAAAAGTAGGGGCTCTTCTTTTGACCCCTTTACTTGTGCACGAGCAGTCAGAGCCGCGCGCCACGACCACACTTAGTAGGGCAGAGGAGGGAAGCCGGAGAGAAGCCAAAACACGAGACAACCAAGGCAACGCCAAGACCTGAAGCGCAGGAGAGTAAGAGGGCGAAGTGGACTCCCTCGGCAAGATCCTTGCCGAGGCAGCCTTCGCAGCCTCGGCAAGAGCCTTGCTGGGGAAACTTGCCCGATGCCAGCGGAGTGAGCCACCCTTGAGCCCACAGGCTCCAACCCAACCAACTACATTGGAACCAAGGCTCGGGAGGCGCCTCTGTGGTGGCATGCAAATCTTTGTCAAGATCATAAACATGTGAGATCAGATGAGGACCAGAAGACGGCGACCCTCGGCAGGATCCTAGCCGAGGAAATCCACAAGACCCCCGGCAAGACCCTTGCCGGGGACAACTGCAACGCCACAGCAGCACCCTTGCCGGGCCCCTGGCAAGACCCTTGCCGAGGGCATTAGCAGGGCCACTGCCAGGCCTACGCCAGCCAAGACTCCACCACCGTCCCCAAGCAACTGGTAGCTCAACTAGCTGGGCGGGCACCTGCGTGGCGGCATGCGACCCTTCATGAAGGCTCCACCATCGCGCCAGCCCAGCAGCCAGCCAACGTGGTGCCAATATGCCTCATCAGCTCGGACGCGTGTCGAGGCCAGGCGAGGCGGCGACAGCTGGAACATGCTTCCCTGGCGTCCCCGATAAAGCAAGGAGGGCACATCGGCAGCACATTAAATGTGTTTGTCCGACGGTCCCAGAGGATAGGCTTGTCAATTGTAGACCTTTCCACCTCCTGTGTGCCACTATGACAACCCCTTTTTCATATAAAAGGATGACCGAGGCGACCAGGAGGGGGATTCGGCTCTTTTGGGCAAAGTTGCATCCCGTAGCTAGCTCAAGAACACAAGAACACTCAAATACATCCACCAAAGCAGGACTAGGGTATTACGCATCTTCACGGCCCGAAATTGGGTAAATGATCCGTGTGCTTCCTGTCAGACCCGCTCTTCGCACAACTTCGTGCCCACCAACCGTAGAAGGGATCCCAGTGACCCCATAGGTGTCGTTTCCACCGACATATCTAGCACGCCAGGTAGGGGGAGGATTTGTGAAAATCTGGTTTGGCAGTCGGCCTAGCGGTTCTTGATCTTCATGGCTCCCAAGAAGAAGGCGGCCATAGCGATCGGTTCGTCGGGAGCCGGACGTCCTATACCGGTGCGGGCGAGCAGCGGGCCAGTCGCGGACAGGACCCGAGGCGCGACCCGCGAGCACCAACATCGCTCTGGCAATCAGAGCCTGGCGAGCGGCGTCGTTCATGCGCAAGGCAACGGGCCGCACACAGCAAAATCCAGAGACGTAGCCCCCCTCCCCCCCGCAGGTGGCGTGGGACCCTCCGGGGGCGTTGCTGTACCACCCACGGGCGGCGCGGCGACCTCCAAGATGCCCACTCCGGTGCCCACAGCGCGCTCTTCCCAGGTTGTGCGCGACGAGCAGCGTCACCATGTCGGTGACCCTGGACACCGCCGTGGGGAGAGTCCCGCGCGTCATTTGCAGGATGAAGGAGGTCAGCATGCCCGCTGAAGTGCTGGCAGAGATGGCACACAGCCCCCGGGCCATGACAGAGCTCCTTCTAACATGGTTAGAAGTCGAAGCGCACCACGGTCCATGCAGCTTTCGCCACCACCCACGCCAGCAGAACGTTTGGCGCGCGCGCAGCTGCTCCTCAACCTCCCTCCTGCTGCGGAGAAGCTCGATGAGTGGAGAGCCACTATCCAGAGCCTCGTTGGCGTCGCCAACAAAGACGAGCCACGACCGGTGGGGCCCTCAGGCCGGCGCTCCATCGAGCCACTGCACGCCAGCAGTGGAGGGGCCGGAGGTGCCGCGGCCACGGTGCACTCTCCTCCTCCACGCCAGCCACCGCGGATGTCGGTCCGTCGTGATGATGCTTGTGATAACATTTCCATAGAGTCATCCGACCCACGGACCCACCGCGACCAATGCCAGGTTCCTCGGGAGCGAGCCCATGAAGACGCTCGAATCACCATCGAGCGCCGGCACGATACGCTCCACCAGTCAGACAGGCGGGCGAGGCCCGCTATGGACCACCCAGCATCGGGAGGCTTCGGCGGCCTACCTTACGAGGTGGGTTGCCCAGCCTTTACCCGTGAGCTGCGGCAGTTCCAGTTGCCATTCCACCGCACGTTCAAGCCCGACATTGGCGAGAAGTACAACGGCAAGACCCATCCATCAGAGTTCCGCAGCATCTACACCATCGCGATGCAAGCCGCTGGAGCTCGTGACGACAAGGTGCATGCCAATTACTTCCCGTTGGCCCTGAAACCCAATGTCATGTCTTGGTTGATGCACTTCCCGGCAGATTCCATCTCTTCTTGGTCGGACCTGTGTCATGAGTTTGTTGGTGCCTTCACTGGAGGCCACCAGGCTCATGGCCAGGTGAGTGATTTGCATATCATTCCCCAGAAGGAAGGTGAAAACCTGCGCAAGTACATACAGAGGTTCAGCCGAGTGCAATACAACATCCCGGATGTTCATCCTGCCGCCGTGAATAGTGCATTCCATCAGAATGTGCGTAACCGCAAGATGTGTGAAGAGCTGGCAATGAACAAGGTCAAGGACGTGGCCGAACTTTACGTTCTGGCCGATAGATGCGCCTGGGCTGACGAGGGAAGGAAGTACCCCGGCGAAGACGCCGGTGCGGAAACTGACTCTACCGACGAAGACACCGCCGCCCCGACGAAAAAGGGTTGGCGTCGCAACAGGAAACGCAATGGCAAGGCCGTGCTTGTCGTCGAGGGATCCGACGACACCGGCGCCACTAAGAAGGCCAAGGCAGACGACCCCGGCAAGGAGATTGCCGGGTGCGCTGCTTGCCGGGCCTTGGCGGCTGCCGACATGCCAGGGGGCTCCGACAAGCAGTATTGCAAGATCCACCGCACCAAGGGCCACGACCTCCAGAACTGTCGACAAGTTGAGCTACTTGCTGAAAAGCAAAAGATGAATATGAGAGGTGGGACAAGGAGAAGGGTCAGGATGGTGCCGAAGGTTCCGATAAGAAGCGTGGCGGCCAAGGGGGCCGCGGCGGCAAGGACAATCAGCAAGAGAGGCCCGCTCGGGGCTGCGACAAGAAGCAGGAAGACGACGATCATGACAAGTCCGGCGAGCATGAGTTCCAGAAGGCTACAGAGGCCATGTGCGTCGATGGTGGTGCCTCGCTGCATAGTTCTCACTGCCAGCTCAAGCAGTGGGCATGTGAGATCACAATAGCAGAGCCGTCGTTCGATGCTTAGAAGCCTCTGAAGTGGTCCAGCACGCCCAGCATCTTTGACGCCGAGGACCACCCTGATCGCACAACTGCGTTCGGGTGTTTGCCGTTGTTGGTTTCACCAACGATATGCAACCTCAAGGTGAACAAGATGCTGGTTGACGGTGGGGCCGGTCTGAACTTGATCTCACCCGTTGTGATCAAAAGGCTACAAGTTCCTGATGGAGACCTTGAGAAAACGGGCACATTTCAAGGGGTCAACCCGGGAAGGAGCTAGCCGAAGGGGAAGGTCACGTTTCCTGTGACGTTTGGAGGCTAGCTGAACTACAGGACGGAGAAGATTGCCTTCGATGCAGCTAAGATTCCCTTGCCCTACAACGGGATTCTTGGCCGCCCAGCACTAGCCAAGTTCATGGCGGCATCACATTACGCCTACAAAACGCTGAAGATGCCCGAGCCGATGACCATCATCACCGTTCCCTTCGACAAGAAGGATGCATTGATCTGTGCTAACCAAGTCTACTGAGAAGCAGTTGCAGCAGCTGCCGCCAAGGCACTTGCTCCTACCACTGAAACCCCGGGAGAGAAGAAGAAGACCGGCAAGACCTATTGCACCCACGTCGGCAAGCGCACCTCTTTGGAGTGTTGTGCTACTGTCGAGGACGTGCCAGAGAGCTTCACCGGCAAGAGCAAGAAATCCAGAGCTGCACCTCCAGATACCAAGAGGGTGTCCTCCAAGGAGGATGGCACAGGAGGGGCTTTCACCATAAGCTCCACCCTCGACAGCAAATAGGAAAGTGCTCTCGTCACTTTCCTTCAGGCGAATGTCGATGTGTTTGTATGGTAAGCAGCAGACATCCCCGGCGTTCCCAGGGAACTGATTGAGCACCATCTTGCTGTCTGTCCCCATGCGCGACCCGTCAAGCAGAAGGTCAGGAAGCAAGCTTTGGAACAGCAAGAATTCATCACAGAGGAGATTAGGAAATTGGAAGCGGCAGGCTTGGTGAGACGAGTGCTCCATTCAACGTGGTTGGCCAATCCGATGGTGGTGCACAAGGCGAACGGGAAGTGGAGGCTGTGTATCGATTACACAGATATCAATAAGGCTTGTCCTAAGGACCCCTTCCCATTGCCGCGCATTGATAAGATTGTTGACTCCATGGCCGGGTGCGATCTATTATCATTCCTCGACGCCTACTCGGGCTATCACCAGATCTTCATGGCAAAGGAAGACGAAGAGAAGACAACATTCATCACCCCATGTGGTACGTATTGCTTTTTACGGATGCCTTTCGGGTTGAAGAGTGCTGGCTCGACATTCGCAAGGGTGGTCCAAATTGGTTTTGAGCCCCAGCTACATAGAAATATGGAAGCTTATATGGATGACATAGTGGTCACAACCAAGGACAAGGCAACCCTTGTACAAGACTTAGAAGAGACGTTTGCCAACCTACGCAAGATCAACCTCAAGCTGAACCCTGAGAAGTGTGTCTTCGGCGTTTCGTCCAGAAAACTTCTCGGGTTCTTTGTGTCGTAGTGTGGGATTGAGGCAAACCCGGACAAAATCAAGGCTATTGAGCAGATTCAGGCACCCAAGCGGATCAAGGATGTGCGTCAGCTCACTGGCTGCGTTGACCCCATGAGCAGATTCATCTCCAAGTCCGCTGAGCGTGCCCTTCCCTTTTTAAGATCTTGAAGAAGGCGGGCCCAATGGAGTGGACCCCAGAGGCTGAGGCAGCGTTGCAAGATCTAAAGAAATACCTTTCCTCTACACCAATACTGGTTGCGCCTAAACCACAAGAGCTGTTGCTGCTTTTATCTGGCGGCGATGAATCAAGTGGTCAATGCCGCGCTAGTGGTGTAGAGGGAGGTCGGTAAAGAGGTAGTAGCAACGGCGGGACTGGCAGATGGCAAGCCAGAGGCTCCGCCGGTAGGGCCCGATGCCGGTAAGGAAAGGCCCCCGGCGGAGTCTGACGCCATCAGGACAGGCCCCATGCAATCAAATGAGGTGGTGCCGAAGAAGAAGATGATGCAGCACCCTGTTTACTTTGTCAGCTCCCTCCAGCAGGGGGCTAGGTCAAGGTACTATGGTGTGCAGAAATTGCTCTTCGGCCTCCTTATGGACGCGAGGAAGCTGCGTCACTACTTCCAAGCACATGAAATCACCGTCGTCACCCGCCTCCTATTACAACGGATACTGCACAACGCAGGCACAACTAGAAGGATTGTGGAGTGGGCCTTGGAGCTTTCGAGCTTTGGTTTGAAGTTTGAAAGTACTTCGACAATCCAGAGCAGAGTGTTGGCAAAGTTCATTGCAGAATGGACCTCAACGCCTGACAAGGAAATCCAGGAGACCACCCTCCCCGGCAAGGAAGCAAGTCGCAACTAGATCATGTACTTTGATTGGGCTTTCTCGCTGCAAGGCACCGGTGCTGGTGTGCTGCTCGTCGCACCCACCGAAGATCACCTCAAGTATGTGATCCAAATGCACTTTCCCAGGGAGATGTCCACCAACAACACTGTTGAGTACCAGGGGTTGCTTGCTGGCCTCAGGATCGCGGCGGACCTTGGGGTCAAGAAGCTCATCGTCAGAGGTGATTCACAGGTTGTCGTCAGACAAGCTAACAAAGATTATCAAAGCCCGCTGATGGAGGCCTACATAGATGAGGTGAGGAAGCTGGAGGAGCGTTTTGATGGTATACAAGAGGAGCACGCTCCCCGAGCGGAGAATGACACCGCCGATTACCTGTCGAAGCGCGCTGCATTCAAGCTACCTGTGGAACGAGGTACTTTTTTTTGCTTCGGCTAACTCAACCATCCATCGAACCATCAACGGAGCAGAACAAATGGAGGAAATCAGGCCCCGACAAGTACTTTCCCGCTAAGCCCCCAGGGGCCGCCGGCAAGGGTGTTGCCGCGGATTCTGAGCCTGCCGATGAGAGACTGATTCCGGCGGGCCATCAAGCCTTGGCCGTAGAGGCGGCCGCTCCCATGGCAGAAGAAATGCCTTTGGTCCTTGCCGTTGAGCCCCAGGCTTCGGCATGGGCATAGTATACTATCCGATTCCTCTAACAGGGGAGCTTCCTGAGGAGTAGGAAGAAGCGGAGAAAGTAGCCATCGGTCTGCCATGTATCAGTTCGTTGATGACGTCCTGTACAGGAAGAGACTGAACGGTGTGAAATTGAAGTGCATTCCCCGGGAGGAGGGACTGGATCTGTTGGCAGAGATACACGGAGGCATATGTGGCTCCCACATAGGGTCAAGGGCCCTTGCCGGCAAGGCATTCTGGCAAGGTTTCTTCTGGCCCACTGCCCTCCAGGATGCAACGACACTAGTAACCAAGTGTGAAGCGTGTCAGTTCCATTCGAAGAAGCTTCATCAACCAGCTCAAGCCCTTCAAACAATTCCTCTTTCCTGGCCATTCTTGGTCTGGGGGCTCGACATCCTGGGCTCTTTCCCCCGCACTGTCAGGGGCTTTGAGTACTTGTACGTTGCGATCAACAAGTTCACAAAGTGGCCAGAGGTGAAAGCATTGACGAAGGTGACAACATAGTCAGCTGTCAAGTTCTTCAAGGGGCTAGTGTGCCATTTTGGTGTGCCAAACAGAGTCATCACCGACAACGGCACGCAGTTCACAAGCCACACCTTCATGCAATACACCCAAGACCTCGGCAGCAGGGCCTGTTTCACTTCCGTGGCACACCCATGGAGCAATGGCCAGGCGGAGAGGGAAAATGCTAAAGTGTTGCGAGGCCTGAGGACAAATACTTTTGACAGGCTGCACAAGAGTGGAAAGCGCTGGATTGATGAGTTGCCGGCGGTTCTTTGGTCGATCAGAACGAAGCCAAATTGAGCCACCGGCCAGACAACCTTTGCCCTAGTATATGGGGCAGAAGCAGTTCTCCCCATGGAACTCATATGCGGGTCACCTCGAGTGCTCGCTTGCGACGAGCTTGAGCAAGAGCAATTGCGGCAAGATGATGCAACGCTCCTTGGGGAAGATCGTCTTCGGGAGGCTGTGAGAGCAGCACGCTACCGGCAAGCCTTGCGCCGCTACCATAGCCGCAAGATTCATGCCCAAAGATTTGAGGAAGGCGACCTTGTTCTTCGGCGTGTTTTGTCGGCCAAGAATTCAACAAGTTGACGCGGAAGTGGGATGGCCCTTATCGGGTAATACGAGTCACCAGGCCTGGCACAGTCTGCCTGGAGACCGAAGATGCTATTCCAGTGAGTAATACCTGGAACATTGAACATCTTCGCAAGTTTTACGCATAAGGCGCGGTTGTCGGCCCCCCCGACAACCCACCTTTTGTACAAGCCTTGCCGGCAAGGCATGCAACCCTTTGTACAAAACCAAGCGCAGACCCTGATCATAAATAAATGAAGCGCTGGCGCCCTAAGTTTTAGCATGCATGCTAGGTTAAGTCTCTCCCTCGGTTAGGGTTGATAGTGCATAGCGGCGGCTAACCCCTAGCCTAGAGGTCGAGTATGCGTCTTTCTATCTTCTTTGGTTTGCAGGGCATGTGGACACTTCTGCTGAGCCGCTTGGGAGAAAGAAAACTAACCGGCGCTCCGGCCCGTGCAAGCCAAGACTGCCGGGGGCTAAAGACACAAGGACCTAACCACGACAAGCCAAAGTTGCCGGGGGCTGCAAATTCAGATAAGTCCTTCATCTCCTGTTGTGCATTTCCATATGGAACTGGAACAAATGAAACCTTGTTTTGCTCCAAGATCACCGTGCTCCCCCTTCTTCTTGCACCCAAGTCCCTGGGATAGAACCAGGTTGTAGACGCGGTGGCAAGGAAATAAACGAAGGGCCTAACTCTACTTCACCCCTGCCTCCGCTAAAAGCGTGAGAATGGTCGACTGAAGTCAGGGGACGGCAAGGCCTGTTGCCGGGCGACAATGTTTATCTTAAAAATAACAAGGATTCGTTCCTTGGCATGGGCCTCGCTCACGCACAAAGAACCCGGCAAGCACCCTTTTTCATTAAAAACATCCCATACAGGTACAGTTCATACGGAATTAAAAACGTGAGCAAGGGGATTACAAGTCTTAAAATTAACAAGTGCCCACGGGCTTACAAACTAAAAACAGATAAGATGCCCGTAATCCCCTTCTTGTTGCTCTCCTTAGAAGGTGGAACAATATGGCAGGAGGGGAAAAAGAGCGCCAAGGCGTGGTGCGAGGAGCAGAAGGCACCAAGAGAATGTCCCGGTGCCGGGAGGGAAGCTGGATGATGAGGCAGCGGGCCAGCAATACACGACGAAGGCGTCGGTGCCCGCGTACTCCGACTTGACGGCTGCCACCCGCCTTCTTTGGCCCTCCTACGCCAGCTGCCCAAGGAGACGACGGGGAGCACCCCGATGGAGAGCTTGACGAGGAAGGCCCTCGGCAGGCCACACGACGTAGGGCGGGGCGACGCGGTCATTCAAAGACGAGGTTGGCGTGACCCCGCTCGACGCTCTCGTCATCGCTGTCACTACCCTCCTCATCACTCCCGCTTGAAGAGGAATCTTCATCGTCGGAGGAGCTCTCCACGCAGCACTTTAGGCGAGTTCCAAGATCTCCATAGACCTTGACGGAGAGCAGGCCGCCCTCCATTAACTTGAAGTAGAGGAAAAGCCCCGCCGTCAGGCTGTGGATGCGAGTGAACGTTTTCCATCTGCGGCGGAGGTACATGACGTGAGGAGCAGGGAAGTCAACATCGACCCGCGTGCCGCCATTCCCGCAGCCCCTCATGTGCAACCTGAGGGTCTGGGGTGGATTGAGCTCCATCTCCCGAGAAAATGGGGTAGGGAGACGGAGGCGGCAACAAGGTGGCTGGTGCAGCCTGATGAAGAACTTGCGGGGCTGGTCCCCGACGTGGCCCTCCATCGGGGGAGGCATCGCTGGCGGAGGCGAGGCCGATGCGCCGCCCCATCCCCCTCTCCCTCGAGCGCCACGGCGACCTCCGCCTCGCCCCCTCCCCCTTCCTCTAGTGGCCGACTCCGCCGCCACAAGCTCTTGGGGAGGAGGGACGCGCTGACGAGCGGCAACCCTCGCCGCCACCATCGAAGGGCCGACACCTCCTCTCGCCATGGCAGATGGAAGAAAGGATCCGAAGTGAATGGAGGATGGATGCTGGGAGAATGTGGGATGACATCCCCCTCCCCCTCCTTATAAAGGGGTGAGGTCGAGGCTCGGCCGCCCCACTCAACCAATCCAACCACCAGAGGCGCAGGGAATCAGGACCGACCAGCTGCCCCAATCAGCGACGGCCCGGTTTCCCGCCTCCATCGCCTGCCACCTCCATGGGGGACACGTGGCGAGCAAGCGAAATTGAGGGGACAGGTGAGGCGACCGTTCCCTACCCCGTGATCGTGGGGGACTGACGCTTTGAAGACCATGACCCGAGTCCGCCCAAGTAAATGAGCCGCGCCTGTGCGCCTCCCTCTTTTTACGGGGAAGGCGCGAGCCGCCTCTTTACCATGATGTGATGTGTAATAGCCTGATTTTTGGCCCTTTCTTTTTCTTTTCTTTTTCTGAGGTTTTTGCCTGAGATTTCTTTTTTCCGTGGCTATGTAGTCTGGAAACTATAGAAGATGCCCTCTTCTTTGTTTCCAGAGTGGCTTGTCATTCCCAAATCCTTCCCTAGACCCTTTCATTTTCATCCTAGCCCAAATCCCACTATTCTTTTCATTGGGAATATTCCTTTTCTATTAAAGGAATAACTCAAATTGCCCTAGGTTGTGAAGAAACCTTTATTTCCATCACTCCTAAAATTCCCAAATAATTCTCATAAATTGTTTGGGTCATATCTTTCTCAAATATGGCAAAATATTTCATTTGTCATGTTTATCATCATGCTCAAATAATTCATTTCCTATTCTGCCCTAAATGGCACATTGTGAAGCAAGTGCTATTTTCATTTTCCCAATTGACCTCAAACTCCTTGGACACCTTTTTCCTGTCCATATCATCGCCACATATCAAAATGCAACCTCATTTGCCTAGTAATTATTTAATTATGATTTTCCAAAGTTTCTATCCAGAAAGAAGCTTTGTGAAGGAGGTGCAAGCTAGGCATATCCAAATGAGTTGCCATTTTTCATGGTCCCTCATATCATCATATCATAGCTCTCCACCAAAGTAGAGCTCCTGTCATGCCTCCATGTGAGCTCATCTTCTATCTTTGATTCTGTCCAAAATTTCAGTTTGTGAAGCAAGTATATTTTATCTTGCTCCATTATGGCTGCCAATTTTTCTAGGTCTTCTATTATCCATATAACCTAGCTCCACCCATTTTGGGCATGGTTCATCAAGCCATTATTTCTCTAGATTTTTGCAATTTTCTGTCCAGAGGAGATGTTTGTGAAGCAAGTACCAGTTTGGCTTGGCCAATTGGTATGAGACTTTTTGAGCATCTTCATAGGACCAAATGACTCTGCCTTGCCCAATTTGAGCTCAAGTTGATGCTTCATCAGAGTGCATCATCATAATCTAGTTTCTGGACCAGTTTATGTGGTTGTTAAGCAACTATATTAAATCTTGATCCTAATCCGCTCCAAGTTACCAGGGTGAAAGTCCTTCTTACCCTAAACCTACCAGACAACTCCATTGCTTCCAAACTCCTTCCTGTTGATCAACAGTGTTCATCCAAGTTTACTGCAGTAAACTTCAGAGGTTAATTACCATTCAACTGAAGCTCTTTTAACCAAACTACCACCGAAGTTGCAACCTACCTTGGATGAACTTACCACTAGGAAACATTTGCTAGACATTTGTCTCCTCCTCATGCCAGTGCACGCGGTGACCGCGAGAATGGCGTGCCTGTGCACGCGCTCTCTGTGTAGTGGCCGCGTCCAGTGGCTGCTCGTGCTGGACCCCCTCCTCCTCTCACCGCCTTCGCGCGCGTGAGCGTGTCCAGCAGCTGGCCCACATTGTCGCCATTCCCCTGGACCCCTCTCCCCCTCCGCCCGTTTCCTCACCGACGCCCACCGACGCTCGCCGCTGAATGCCCACGGGAGCACAGTGCCCCGACATGTTTTAATGGTGCTCGGCTTCTTCCTCTACTCTCCGGCGTCGTCTACTCATCCGTGAGCTATGAATCACTTCCCCGTCACCTTCCCCGAGCTCATGCACGTGCACACGCGTTCGCGGCGCCGGACACGCGTCCGTGGCGACGACAGCGCGACACCTCGCCCTGCGGCTATATAAGCCCACCTGAGCGCCTCTAAGCTCACCACCAGCCTCACAACTCTCCTCCGGTCCCGCCCAGCCTCTCAAATGAGCTTGAGGAGCTCTCTGTGTCCACCATGGCCGCCATCTCTGTCCGCTTCGATTCTGGTGAACCAAGCCCATTCCCTCCGTTCCACCACCACCATCGGCTCCTCCGTGCCCCGTAGAGCCTCCCCAACCCATTCGTTCATCGCCGGAGTGCATGTGGCTGCGGCTCCCAAGGTGGGCCGCCGCCTCTGCCCTCGGCCGCTGCAACCCCTCGCCGCCATCCCGCTTCTCCCTGGCGCTCGTTTCCTCTTTGGATGGATGCGGTGGGCCGCGACGCGCTCGCTGGTGGCCTTCCCTTGGCCGGAGATGGCCGGAGCTGCCGTGCCTGGTGACGGCAGCGCCCCTGCCTTGCATTCTGTCGAGGAGAGGAGGAGCAGATGTGGGGGGAAGAAGGCATGGAAGGAGAGAGAAGATGCGGCGGGCCCCACGCATCATCGACCCTGAGCCCGGCCCCACCATGCTGACCTAGATAAGTGACGGGCCCAACCCGTGGGACCCACACGTCAGCTGCTCAAGCCCCTGCCCCGCCTCTGCCACGTGTTTAAGTGGAGGCGTAAAACACTCTAGTACGTTTTCGCGTAAAGAAAGCGTACTTTCCCCTGAGTACATTTTCTTTTAGAGCAAGTGTATTTCCTCTCTGTTTCAGCCCAGAATGCGTTTTCTTAATCAGAAAGCATATTTCTAACTTTGCGCCTCTGCCTTATCCACTCAGGGACTTGTTTGTGATGATATTTTTGAAAAAAAGTCCCTGAACTTCAGCCCTTCATATATTTTTAACCACAACTCCAAATGAGGTGATTCCAAAGCCCACGTCTTCGTTTCGTCGAACCCGTTCTATGGGTTTCATTTCACTATGGTTGACACTGTGAAAATGACCATTTTGCCCTTACGATTAAACAGCCCCTCTGGGAGAGAACTGTTTTCGGCAAATCTTTTCGCGGCTTCACCACACTCCTTCCCGGTGCCTTCTTCACCCCCAGGCAAGCCACAATACCCACTTGCATGATAGTCATGTAGTAGCTAGGGTTTTCAACTTGAATATTTGTTAAATGTTTGCTTCTTTAAAATATGGTTACCATTGTTGCTTCTGGGTTAGTGCTTACTTTCTTGCTATGTTGTTATGCACCTGGTTATCATGCCCTACTAGTTGCCAGTATTCCTTTCATATGCTTATGCTTGCTAGTAGTACATGTTGATGTCGGTAATGGTCTTTCGTGCGTGACTATCGTCTGTCCTGAGTGCCGTTGTTATGCATGTTTCATTGCATCCCGTTGGTTAAATACTTGCATTGTTGTTATGTTCTTGCATGATATTTATTGTTGATGCTAGTGGTCATGCTATGTTTCTGAGAAGTATGTACTTGTGATGTTCATGTTAGTCAGTATGCCATGCTCAGTTGGATATGATTCATTGTTGATATAGTGGATAGTTATGTTGTACTCTCATGCTTATGTTGATATCATGCTCATGCTTTGCAATTGCATCATGTTATTTTATCATGGCTTAGCATATTTGCATGCAAGTTTAACCGGATTAAATTGAACTTGAACAACTATTGGCTGAGTCATGGTGCCACCATATTGAGCTGACCAGTGCAACCACACTTGCCGGTATGGGAAGGTCCTAACTGGGTCTATTATCGTGCCTCTCGCCGGTGCCTCCAACTAGGGAAGGTTATGGGTGTGCTTACCCTGATCAGGTAGGCAGACATAACCTTGTGTGCCCGTAGATTGGATGATAAGCGCTTTTGTCCCTGTTTGGGACGGGCCACGATGGTGGCCGTTGTGTCTTTGGTAGACACGGGGCCACCCATGACTTAGCCCAAAGGGGAGTTGGTCGGAGTGGCCAGGAGAGTGTCATGGAAATAGATCGGTTTTGTCAGAATGTCGTTGGTCCACCCGAATGGGAGTGCGAGGCCGTGGGTTCCGTAGTGTGGGTAAAGTGTGCTAACCTCTGCAGAGTGTATATTAAAACTGTCGATAGCCACGCCTGTGGATAAGGGCCCAATTCGTGTCGGTTCCACTGTGAGTCAACAGTATCAATAATAATGTGTTTAATAACAACCCCGGTTCGATGAGGAGATAAGTTGGTTGTGATCGCCGGAAAGATCACCGTTTGAGACAAGTGTTGGTCATGGTTGTGATCGCCGGAATGATCACCTTGGTATCAAGGATACCGAGTTGTTGGATATTCGTGATGTTGTCTGAGAATCATGGGTAAAGATCAAACTCCTTGTGGTCATTTAATGATTACTACGGTATTGTTTATACCAAGCTTGATTTGATCCTGAGATGATCGTGTGATGTCCGAGGATGGTAAGTGATGCATGTGATGGTTACGAAGTAACCCGAGCAGAATAAATAGTGCATATAGTGTCATCATGTTGCATGCTAGTATCGTCAGATTTATATGCTCATGCCATACTCATGTTGTTCTAGCTGTATCATGTTCATATTGTTGCTGCCATGTTATCCCGATGACCTCATGAATATTTCCTTCTTAACCTATAATTGCCATGCTGTTGTTTGTCTTGAATGCTTCTAGTTATTGTGAGCTTGCAAGTACATTCAATGTACTGACCTGGTGTGTCATGCCAGTTTGCAGGTCATGCTGGATTTGAATGCTTGTTTGCCATGGATTCTTTGTTTGCGAGCTAGGATAAGCGTTCTAGCCAGAGTCCCTACGGAGTGGAGTTCACCACCATCATCGTTGTTCTACTGCTAGAGTTATTCCGCTGCTTTGAGTTGTTCTACTGCTTGCATAGAGCAACTAAGGATGACGTAGGGTCGCCGTGCCGATGTTATTCATTATAATATCGGAGACCTTGTAATCATATTCGTGTAATAATAGAAAGCTGGTTTGTTCTATGCTAAGCAGTTCCGTATTCCAGAAGACTTCTCCTCGATCTCTGGGCTGGAATACGGGGCGTTCCGGTTTCTCTGAGCCGGGGTGCCACAGGCTTGGTATCAGAGCAGGTCTGGCTGTAGGATGCCCTAGCCCGTGCGAATGTTAGAAAGCGGTAGTATAGACCCCAATTGGTTTTTTTGCACTTGATTGTTGCATTTGTTTGTCGCATAGCATGCATATAGATTGTTATTTTGTCACTAACGGTTAATCTTGTGAGTGTAGGTGGCATCGTTTTCGGTCCACCGCCTGCACCATCTTTCTTAGCATGCCTGCTCCTCGGTGTGATGCGACCACATCATCATCCATGCCCTCCATCTCGTCCCCTTGGCAACCCTCGCTGATCTTTGTTATCAGAAAAGGGCAATGCCAATAAACCCAATCTTCCACTGTTATCTTGCCATGTCATTTCATTCTTTGGACGGGTACGATTCCCTTCATACGCTTGATGATGAGGTGCTCGTGACTTTTGTGTCTCGCTACTTGATCGTCAAGTCCGTCCTCACTTGTGTATCCATCCAGATCCAGCCGCTGTTCAGCCAGTGCTTGGTGTAGCTTTAGTTACGCCAACTCCTTCCACACATGGATATAATTTTCGTACACACCGCCACCGCATATTAGACCGTAATACCAGAGTTTCCGTACGATTTGTGTGCTTAGGTGTGCATGCATATTATGGTGTGACTAGCAGTAATATGTGATGATTGCTTGATTAATTATATTAGTAGTATGTTTGTGTGCCTTTGTTTTAGTCGTTTCTTTTGTTTCTTTATTTGGGCCTTCGGTGTTACAAATTTTCCCCTATTAAAGTTGCTCGTCAGCTGACACCGGACCCGAAGAGTCAGCAAGAAATGCATATATTTGGAAACTCAGCTAAGAAGAATGGAATTGTCAGCAGACTGCAGTGAAATTGGAAATAGCTCGTCTGAATACAAAAGAAATACTGGATGGAATGTCAGTATAAAGTTTGCATTGACGTGCACTCCTCACAACAGTATGGAATTCTCAACCGACTGCATTCAGATTGGGGGATATCCGATCATGTTACTGAGTGTCAAGTCTCCCTCAGCGTGTACTCCTCATAGCAGAAATAATCAAATCAGCAAGAAGATAAATTGTGTGCAAGGTTGATAGAATATTATCAAAGGTATGGCTCAGATACAAGTTTAATTTTTCGTTGAGGATGATTTTGGAACCCGATGTACCTAGAAGCAAGCAAAAATATGACATGTACTCAGAAAGGAGGATAGTACTACAAAACCCCGTTTCATACAAGAAATCAATAACAAATTTTTTAAGATGGTTATATATGTGGAAATCGGTCCGCATATCACAATAAGAAGCTTCTGGTGTAAGCAACCCAATCTTCCCTCGCAAGATACCCGAGAAGCTTCCAAGGCAAGAGTCATCTATCTTCCTCAGTACGATATATGGATGATTTCCCGTACAAGGTACTCTGCCTTCTTCAGTAAGCAACCGCAAAGCTTTCGGCATAAGGTACAGAGTCTTTCCCCAGCAAAGTCTTTAAGGGTGTAAGCTTCTGAAGCACGATACCCAGTCTTCTTCAGCAAGCTGTCCGATGAAAGTTTCAAGCACAAGCCAGCCAATCTTCCTCAGTAAGACATTGGTACAAGGTAGTACGTTGTGAATTGATAGCATATGGCAGTGAATCCCGAGAATCAGATCCGCAACATTTTGGTCAGAAGCAAGAATCAGTCAGGATACACGTCTGTCTCAGGAATCAGATTCTCATATATATGCGGTGAGCATACCACCAAGATCTTACAAGTCACTCAGATGAGGATCTGACAACCATGTGAGGATGGTTAAGAGAAGAAAGCCAGTATACACCGCAGTGTGACAAAGGATTATGTGGGTTGACGACATCAATGAGCTCAATGCAAGTGCCCATGAACCTGGAAAATGATCCCGATGAGCCCTTGTCCCCTTTTTCTCCAATGACGGCACCACGCTTGTGATCTAAGTTGTTTTTAGCTATCCGGGGTGGATGCCAATTTTTATTTCTCTCTTCAACAACTGCCACGAGTTCTGAGTTCCTGTTCGGCCGTCTCGTACAGCTGTTAAGTTTCTTTTTGTGACAGTAGCCCTATAGCTGCTTTTTGGCTACTTTAGGGAGCTGCCACCTTCTTCTTATCAACCCGGTCTCATGTTCTGAGATGCTTTTCGGCCGTCCTGAGCCGTGGTTGAGTTATTTCAGTAATGTCCCAGATCGGAGATGTAAATTCCATTCTGGTGGCTACTGATTTATTTGCCGATTTCTTGCAAAGGTTCGGATGATCATTTTCCTGCGGTCAGAACTTGAGGGTTGTTGAACCTGCCATTTAATGGGGTACCCTGTCAGAAAAATGAGGATAAGCTGCGATTGCCGACAAATTGCACTGACAGTACCTATGGTGATACGAAGAAGCAATATGACCCAGCTCTTTCAGCCAAGGATCCAGGCCAAGAAAACAATAATGAAGGAGCAAGACCAGTGATGCAGGTATAAAAACTGTTGCAAGACCCGCGTGGTGCAGAACCACCATTAGTCAAGTCTGCAGATATTATCATACAGTTCAAACTCCTATGCTAGCCACGACAGGCGACAATCAAATATTTGGTATGGATCCGATACTCCAGACAGTGGAACCAGTTAAGATGATTCAGAAACTTCCGCGATAACCTAGAAGCTGTCAGGAAAACGGTTATGACCCAACTCACTGTTTGGAACCCGAAGGGCCTGCATTTAGTGGAGAAACCCAATACAAGGAGTTAGAGCTTGGGTGTCCACTAGAAAAATCTGATCACCACTTCACGAAAGATTGTCAGTGCTGGATGACACACCCAGCAGAAATCGCTCTTGGATTTGTGAGACCGACATATATTTCAGTCGTGAGAATCAATTACAGTCAGCTAAGTCAGCAGATCTAAAAAGAAATTGGAGCTTGTATAAGCATGAACAAGCAAGGGAAGATCTGTCAGAATATGGATATATTAAAGCAAACCACCCCAGGGCCAGTCAGATAAAAATTTAGTGGGAACAAAAATAAGAAAAAGGATAACCGAGTTGGAAACGGTTTCCTTAAGTCAGTATCTTCATACTTGTTCCCTGAGCAACCAAATCTCGAGGACGAGATTTCTTTAATTAAGGGGGTAAGGTTTGTAATAGCCTGATATTTGGCCCTTTCTTTTTCTTTTCTTTTTCTGAGGTTTTTGCCTGAGATTTCCTTTTTTTTCCGTGGCTATGTGGTCTGGAAACTGTAGAAGATGCCCTCTTCTTTGTTTCTAGAGTGGCTTGTGATTCCCAAATCCTTCCCTAGATCCTTTCATTTTCATCCTAGCCCAAATCCCAATATTCTTTTCATTGGGAATATTCCTTTTCTATTAAAGGAATAACTCAAATTGCCTTAGGTTGTGAAGCAACCTTTATTTCCATCACTCCTAAAATTCCCAAATAATTCTCATAAATTGTTTGGGTCATATCTTTCTCAAATATGGCAAAATATTTCATTTGTCATGTTTATCATCATGCTCAAATAATTCATTTCCTATTCTGCCCTAAATGGCACATTGTGAAGCCAGTGCTATTTTCATTTTCCCAATTGACCTCAAACTCCTTGGACACCTTTTTCCTATCCATATCATTGCCACATGCCAAAATGCAACCTCATTTGCCTAGTAATTATTTAATTATGATTTTCCAAAGTTTCTATCCAAAAAGAAGCTTTGTGAAGGAGGTGCAAGCTAGGCATATCTAAATGAGTTGCCATTTTGCATGGTCCCTCATATCATCATATCATAGCTCTCCGCCAAAGTAGAGCTCCTATCATGCCTCCATGTGAGATCATCTTCTATTCTTTGATTCTGTCCAAAATTTCAGTTTGTGAAGCAGGTATATTTTATCTTGCTCCATTATGGCTGCCAATTTTTCTAGGTCTTCTATTATCCATATAACCTACCTCCACCCATTTTGGGCATGGTTCATCAAGCCATTATTCCTCTAGAATGTTTGCAAGTTTCTGTCCAAAGGAGATGTTTGTGAAGCAAGTATCAGTTTGGCTTGGCCAATTGGTATGAGAATTTTTGAGCATCTTCATAGGACCAAATGACTCTGCCTTGCCCAATTTGAGCTCAAGGTGATGCTTCATCAGAGTGCATCATCCTAATCTAGTTTCTGGACCAGTTTATGTGGTTGTTAAGCAACTATATTAAATCGTGATCCTAATCTGCTCCAAGTTACCAGGGTGAAAGTCCTTCTTACCCTAAACCTACCAAACAACTCAATTGCTTCCAAACTCCTTCCTCTTGATCAGCAGTGTTCATCCAAGTTTACTGAAGTAAACTTCAGAGGTTAATTACCATTCAACCGAAGCTCTTTTAACCAAACTACCAACGCAGTTGCAACCTACCTTGGATGAACATACCACTAGGCAACATTTTCTAGACATTTGTCTCCTCCTCATGCCAGTGCACGCGGTGACCGCGACAATGGCGTGCCTGTGCACGCGCTCTGTGTGCAATGGCCGCGTCGAGTGGCTGTTTGTGCTAGACCGCCTCTTCCTCTCGTTGCCTTCGCGCGCGTGAGTGTGTCCACAGCTAGCCCGCGTCGTCGCCGTTCCCCTGGACCGCTCTCCCCCTCCGTCTGTTTCCTCACCGACGCCCACCGACGCTCGCCGCAAACGCTCATGGGAGCACAGTGCCCCGACTTGTTTTAATGGTGCTCGGCTTCTTCCTCTACTCTCCGGCGTCGTCTACTCCTCCGCGAGCTCCGAATCACTTCCCCGTCACCTTCCCCGAGCTCATGCGAGCGCACACGCGTCCACGGTGCCGGCCACGCGTCCGCGGCGACGACAGCGCGGCACCTCACCCCGCGGCGATATAAGCCCACCCCGAGCGCCTCCGAGCTCACACCAGCGTCACAACTCTCCTCCGGTCCCGCCCAGCCTCTCAAACGAGCTCGAGGAGCTTGCTGTGTCCACCATCGCCGCCATAGCCGCCGACTCTGTCCGCTTCGATTCCGGCGAACCAAGCCCGTTCCCTCCATTCCACCACCACCATTGGCTCCTCCGTGCCCCGTAGAGCCTCCCCAACCCATTCGTTCGTTGCCGGAGTGCATGTGGCCGCGGCTCCCAAGGTGGGCCGCCGCCTCTGCCCTCGGCCGCTGCAACCCCTCGCCACCATCCCGCTTCTCCCCGGTGCTCGTTTCCTCTCTGGATGGATGCGGTGGGCCGCGACACGCTCGCCGGTGGCCTTCCCTTGGAAGGAGATGGCCGGAGCCGCCGTGCCTGGCGACGGCAGCGCCCCTGCCCTGCGTTATGTTGAGGAAAGGAGGAGCAGACGTGGGGGGAAGAAGAAGGAGGCGTGGGAGGAGAGAGAAGATGCGGCGGGCCCCACGCGTCGTCGACCAGAGCCCGGCCCCACCACGCTGACCTGGATAAGTAATGGGCCCCACCCATGGGACCCACACGTCAGCTGCTCAAGCCCCTTCCCCGCCTCTGCCACATGTTTAAGTGGAGGCCTAAAACACTCTAGTATGTTTTTGCGTAAAGAAAGCGTACTTTCCCCTGAGTACGTTTTCTTTTAGAGCAAGCGTATTTCCTCTCTGTTTCAGCCCAGAATGCGTTTTCTTAATCAGAAAGCGTATTTCTAACTTTGCGCCTCTGTCTTATCCACTCAGGGACTTGTTTGTGATGATATTTTTGCAGAAAAGTCCCTGAACTTCAACCCTTCATATCTTTTTAACCACAACTTCAAATGAGGTGATTCCAAAGCCCACGTCTTTGTTTCGTCGAACCCGTTCTATTGGTTTCATTTCACTATGGTTGACACTGTGAAAATGACCATTTTGCCCTTATGCTTAAACAGCCCCTCCGAGAGAGAACTGTTTCCGGCAAATCTTTTCGCGGCTTCACCGCACTCCTTCCCGGTGCCTTCTTCACCCCCAGGCAAGCCACAATACCCACTAGCATGATAGTCATGCAACAACCATGGTTTTCAACTTGACTATTTATGAAAAGTTTGCTTGTTTAAAATATGCTTATCGTTGTTGCTTCTGGTTTAGTCCTTACTTTCTTGCTATATTGTTATGCACCTGGTTATCATGCCCTACTAGTTGCCAGTATTCCTTTCATATGCTTATGCTTGCTAGTAGTACATGTTGATGTCGGTAATGGTCTTCGGTGCATGACTATCATCTGTCCCGAGTGTCGTTGTTATGCATGTTTCATTGCATCCCGTTGGTTAAATGCTTGCATTGTTGTTATGTTCTTGCATGATATTTATTGTTGATGCTAGTGGTCATGCAATGTTTCTGAGAAGTATGTACTTGTGATGTTCATGTTAGTCAGTATGCCATGCTCAGTTGGATATGATTCATTGTTGATATAGTGGATAGTTATGTCGTACTCTCATGCTTATGTTGGTATCATGCTCATGCTTTGCAATTGCATCATGTTATTTTATCATGGCTCAGCATATTTGCATTCAAGTTTAACCGGATTAAATTGAACTTGAACAACTGTTGGCTGAGTCATGGTGCCACCATATCGAGCTGACTAGTGCAACCACACTTGCCGGTATGGGAAGGTCCTAACTGGGTCTATTGTCATGCCTCTCGCCGGTGCCTCCAACTAGGGAAGGTTATGGGCGTGCTTACCCTGATCAGGTAGGCGGACATAACCTTGTGTGCCCGTAGATTGGATGATAAGCGCTTTTGTCCATGTTTGGGACGGGCCACGACGGTGGCCGTTGTGTCTTTGGTAGACACGGGGCCACCCATGACTTAGCCCAAAGGGGAGTTGGTCGGAGTGGCCAGGAGAGTGTCATGGCAGTAGATCGGTTTTGTCGGAACACCGTTGGTCCACCCGAATGGGAGTGCGAGGCCATGGGTTCCATAGTGTGGGTATAGTGTGCTAACCTCTGCAGAGTGTATATTAAAACTATCGATAGCCGCGCCCGTGGATAAGGGCCCAGTTCGTTTCGGTTCCACTGTGAGTCAACAGTATCAATAATAATGTGTTTAATAACAACCCCGGTTCAATGAGGAGATAAGTTGGTTGCGATCACCGGAAAGATCACCGTTTGGGACCAAGTGTTGGTCATGGTTGTGATCACCGGAATGATCACCGTGGTATCAAGGATATAGAGTTGTTGGATATTCGTGATGTTGTGCGAGAATCATGGGTAAAGATCAAGCTCCTTGTGGTCATTTAATGATTACTATCGTATTGTTTATACCAAGCTTGATTTTATTCTGAGATGATCGTGTGATGTCCGAGGATGGTAAGTGATGCATGTGATGGTTATGAAGTAACCCGAGCGGAATAAATAGTGCATATAGTGTCATCAGGTTGCATGCTAGTATCGTCAGATTTATATGCTCATGCCATACTCATGTTGTTCTAGCTGTATCATGTTCATATTGTTGCTGCCATGTTATCCTGATGACCTCATGAATATTTCTTGCTTAACCTATAATTTCCATGCTGTTGTTTGTCTTGAATGCTTCTGGTTATTGTGAGCTTGCAAGTACATTCAATGTACTGACCTGGCATGTCATGCCAGTTTGCAGGTCATGCCGGATTTGAATGCTTGTTTTCCATGGATTCTTTGTTTGCGATCCAGGATAAGCGTTCTAGCCAGAGTCCCTACGGAGTGGAGTTTAACACCGTCGTCGTTGTTCCGTTGCAAGAGTTATTCCGCTGCTTCGAGTTGTTCTACTGCTTGCATAGAGCAAATGAGGATGGCGTAGTGTCGCCGTGCCGATGTTATTCACTGTAATATTGGAGACCTTGTAATCATATGCATGTAATAATAGAAAGCTGGTATGTTCTATGCTAAGCAGTTCCGTATTCCATAAGACTTCTCCTCGATCTCTGGGCTGGAATACAGGGCGTTCCGGTTTCTCTGAGCCGGGGTGCCACATGATGCATGCGTGCGGAAACCGCCCCACGCATGACCCCACGTCACGCACGACCCTCCACGTCGCATGTTCAACTCAGGTCGTGGGGAAGCGCAGCGGACGAGAAGTTACTATGATAAAATCCGCCCCACCTGCCCACGCATCGTTCTGGGCTTAGCCCAACAACACGGCACGCTTATGTGTGGCCCAGGCCCGGGGGCTCCTATCGATGTACAAAAAGTAGGGGCTCTTCTTTTGACCCCTTTACTTGTGCACGGGCAGTCGGAGCCGCGCGCCACGGCCACACATAGTAGGGCAGAGGAGGGAAGCCGGAGAGAAGCCAAAACACGAGACAACCAAGGCAACACCAAGACCGGAAGGGCAGGAGAGCAAGTGGGCAAGGTGGACTCCCTCAGCAAGATCCTTGCCGAGGCAGCCTCCGCAGCCCCGGCAAGAGCCTTACCGAGGCAACTTGTCCGATGCTAGCGGAGTGAGCCACCCTTGAGCCCACAGGCTCTAACCCAACTAACTACATTGAAACCAAGGCTCAGGAGGCGCCTCTGTGGTGGCATGCAAATCTTCGTCAAGATCATAAACATGTGAGATCAGATGAGGACCAGAAGACGGCGACCCTCGGCGGGATCCTAGCCGAGGAAATCCACAAGACCCCCGGCAAGACCCTTGTCGGGGACAACTGCAATGCCATAGCAGCACCCTTGCCGGGCCCCCGGCAAGACCCTTGCCGAGGGCATCAGCAGGGCCACTTCCAGGCCCGCGCCAGCCAAGACTCCACCACCGTCCCCAAGCAGCTGCTAGCTCAACCAGCTTGGCAGGCACCTGCGTGGCGACAGACGGCCTCTACACCGACTCAGCAAGCACCTACATGGCGGCATGATGGCTCCACCACCGCGCCAGCCCAGCAGCCAGCCAACGTGATGCCATGATGCCTCATCAGCTCGGACGTGTGTCGAGGCCAGGCGAGGCGGCGACAGCCGGGATGTGCTTCCCTGGCATCCCCGATAAAGCAAGGAGGGCATGTCGGCAGCACATTAAATGCGTTTTTCCGATGGTTCCAGAGGATAGGCTTGTCAACTGTAGACCCTTCCACCTCCTGTGTGCCACTGTGGCAACCCCTTTTTCCTATAAAAGGAGGCCCGAGGCGACCAGGAGGGGGATTCAGCTCTTTTGGGCAGAGTTGCACCCTGTAGCTAGCTCAAGAACACTCAAATACATCCACCAAAGCAGGACTAGGGTATTACGCATCTTTGCAGCCCGAACCTGGGTAAACGATCCATGTGCTTCCTGTCAGACCCGCTCTTCGCACAACCTCACGCCCACCAACCGTAGAAGGGATCCCAATGACCCCATAGGTGTCGTTTCCACCGATAGATAGTCTCACATCAACTAGGCATATCAACAGGTTATGGAGATGCCCATCAATAGATATCAATGTGAGTGAGTAGGGATTGCCATGCAATGGATGCGCTAGAGAAATAAGTGTATGAAATCTCAACAAAAGAAACTAAGTGCGTGTGCATCCAACTCGCTTGCTCATGAATACCTATGGAATTTTGAGGAAGCCCATCATTGGAATATACAAGCCAAGTTCTATAATGAAAATTCCAACTAATATATGAAAAGTGACAACATAGGAGACTTTCTATCACGAAGATCATGGTGCTACTTTGAAGCACAAGTGTGGCAAAAGGATAGTAACATTATCCATTCTCTCTTTTTCTCTTTTTTGTTTTTTTGGGCCTTCTCTTTTTATGGCCTTTTCTTATTTCTCCTTTTTTTATTTTTTGTCCGGAGTCTCATCCCGACTTGTGGGGGAATCATAGTCTCCATCATCCTTTCCTCACTTGGGACAATGCTCTAATAATGATGATCACCACACTTTTATTTACTTACAACTCGATACTTAGAACAAGATATGACTCTATATGAATGCCTCCGGCGGTGTACCGGAATGTGCAATGACTCATGAGTGGCATGTATGAAAGAATTATGAATGGTGGCTTTGCCACAAATACAATGTCAACTACATGATCATGCAAAGCAATATGACAATGATGGAGTGTGTCATAATAAACGGAACGGTGGAAAGTTGCATGGCAATATATCTCAGAATGGCTATGGAAATGCCATAATAGGTAGGTATTGTGGCTGTTTTGAGGAAGATAAATGGCAGGTTTATGGTACCGGCGAAAGTTGAACGGTACTAGAGAGGCTAGCAATGGTGGAAGGGTGAGAGTGTGTATAATCCATGGACTCAACATTAGTCATAAAGAACTCACAAACTTATTGAAAAAATCTAATAGTTATCAAAACGAAGTATTACGCGCATGCTCCTAGGGGGATAGATTTGTAGGAAAAGACCATCACTCGTCCCCAACCGCCACTCATAAGGAAGACAATCAATAAATAAATCATGCTCCGACTTCATCACATAACGGTTCACCATACGTGCATGCTACGGGAATCACAAACTTTAACACAAGTATTTCTCAAATTCACAACTACTCACAAGCATGACTCTAATATCACCATCTTCATATCTCAAAACAATCATCAAGTATCAAACTTCTCATAGTATTCAATGCACTTTATATGAAAGTTTTTATTATACCCATCTTGGATGCCTATCATATTAGGACTAAGTTCATAACCAAAGAAAATTACCATGATGGTATAAAAGACTCTCTAAATAATATAAGTGAATCATGAGAGATCAATAATTAATATATAAAATAAAACCACCTCCGTTCTCTAAGAAGATATAAGTGAAGCACTAGAGCAAATGACAAACTACTCCAAAAGATATAAGTGAAGATCAATGAGTAGTTGAATAATTATGCAACTATGTGAAGACTCTCTAACATTTAAGAATTTCAGATCTTGGTATTTTATTCAAACATCAAGCAAATCAAAATGAAATAAAATCACGCTCCAAGCAAAACACATATCATGTGGTGAATAAAAATATAGCTCCAAGTAAAGTTACCTATGAACGAAGACGAAAGAGGGGATGCCATCCGGGGCATCCCCAAGCTTGGTTGTCCTTGAATATTACCTTGGCGTGCCTTGGGCATCCCCAATCTTAGGCTCTTTCCACTCCTTATTCCATAGTCCATCGAATCTTTACCCAAAACATGAAAACTTCACAACACAAAACTCAACCGAAAACTCGTAAGCTCCGTTAGTATAAGAAAATAAATCACCACTTAGGTACTGTTGTGAACTCATTCTAAATTCATATTGGTGTAATATCTACTGTATTCCAACTTCTCTATGGTTCATACCCTCCGATACTACTCATAGATTCATCAAAATAAGCAAACAACACATAGAAAACAGAATCTATCAAAAACAGAATAGTCTGTAGAAATCTGGAGGTTTCGAATACTTCTGTCACTCCAAAGATTCTGAAATAAATTGGTGGACCTGAGGAATTTGTCTATTAATCATATTCAAAAAGAATCAACCTAAATTCACTCTCCAGTAAAAAATGGCAGCTAATCTCGTGAGCGCAAAAGTTTTTGTTTTTTACAGCAAGATCGCAAAGACTTCACCCAATTCTTCCCAAAGGTTCTACTTGGCACAAACACTAATTAGAACATAAAACCACATCTAAACAGAGGCTAGATGAATTATTTATTACTAAATAGGAACGAAAAGCAAAGAACAAAAATGAGTTTGGGTTGCCTCCCAACAAACGCTATCGTTTAACGCCCCTAGCTAGGCATGATGATTTCAATGATGCTCACATAACAGATAAGAATTGACACATAAATAGAGCATCATTAAGAATATGACTAGCACATTTAAGTCTAAACCACTTCCTATTCATAGGGATTTTTTGAGCAAACAATTTATGGGAAAAATAATCAACTTGCATAGGAAGGTAAAACAAGCATATCTTCAAGATTTTCAACACACAGAGAGGAAACTTGATATTATTGCAATTCCTACGATCATATATTCCTCCCTCATAATAATTACATGTAGGATCATAAGAAAATTCAACAATATAGCTATCAATCATATTCTTAACACGATCCACATGTATGCAAAGTTGACACTCTTCCAAAATAGTAGGATTAACATTAACTAAAGTCATGACCTCTCCAAACCCACTTTCATAATTATCACAATAAGATTCAACACCCTCCAAAATAGTGGGATCATTACTTCCTAAAGTTGACACTCTTCCAAACCCACTTTCATCAATATAATCATCATAAATAGGAGGCATGCTATCATCAAAATAAATTTGCTCAACAAAACTTGGGGGACAAAAAATTATCATCTTCATCAAACATAGCATCCCCAAGCTTGTGGCTTTGCATATCATTAGCATCATGTATATTCAAGTAATTCATACTAAGAACATTTCAATCATGCTCATCATCCAAAGATTTAGTGCCAAACATTTTAATACATTCTTCTTCTAACACTTTGGCACAATTATCGGAATCCTTATTTTCACGAAAGACATTAAAAATATGAAGCATATGAGGCAACCTTAATTCCATTTTTTGTAGTTTTCTTTTATAAACTAAACTAGTGAGAAAACAAGAAACTAAAAGATTAGATTGCAAGATCTAATGATATACCTTCAAGCGCTAACCTCCCCGGCAACAGCGCCAGAAAAGAGCTTAGTTGACGGGGTGTTAGTGCCACTTTCCTTGCCTCCGTGACAATGGTGCCAGAAAAGAGCTTGATGTCAACTACACAACCTTCTTCTTGTAGACGTTGTTGGGCTTCCAAGTGCAGAGGTTTGTAGGACAGTAGCAAATTTCCCTCAAGTGGATGACCTAAGGTTTATCAATCCGTGGGAGGCGTAGGATGAAGATGGTCTCTCTCAAACAACCCTGCAACCAAATAACAAAGAGTCTCTTGTGTCCCCAACACACCAAATATAATGGTAAATTGTATAGGTGCACTAGTTTGGCGAAGAGATGGTGATACAAGTGCAATATGGATGGTAGATAAAGGTTTTTGTAAACTGAAAATATAAAAACAGCAAGGTAGAAAGTGGTAAAAGTGAGCGTAAACGGTATTGCAATTCTAGGAAATAAGGCCTAGGGTTCATACTTTCACTAATGCGAGTTCTCTCAACAATAATAACACAATTAGATCATATAACAATCGCTCAACATGCAACAAAGAATCACTCCAAAGTCACTAATACCAGAGAACAAACGAAGAGATTATTGTAGGGTACGAAACCACCTCAAAGTTATTCTTTCTGATCAATCTATTCAAGAGTCCGTTGTAAAATAACACGAAGCTATTCTTTCCGTTCAAACTATCATAGAGTTCATACTAGAATAACACCTTAAGATACAAATCAACCAAAACCCTAATGTCACCTAGATACTCCAATGTCACCTCAAGTATCCGTGGGTATGATTACACTAGTAGAAAACAGGGCTATGGTCCAGGCCGGCTCAGCCCATTAGTCCCGGTTCAGTGTAGAACCGGGACCAATGTGGGCATTGGTCCCGATTCGTGAGCCCAGGGGCCGGCCGGGCCACGTGGGCCATTGGTCCCGGTTCGTCTGGACCTTTTGGTCCCGGTTGGTGGGACGAACCGGGACCAATGGGCCTCGCTCCTGGCCCACCACCATTGGTCCCGGTTGGTGGCTTGAACCGAGACCAAAGGCTCCCCTTTAGTCCCGGTTCATGCCACCAACCGGGACCAATGAGGTGCCTATATATACCCCCTCACGCAAGAGCAGAGCACAGTGCTCTGTTTTTTCTGGCCGAGGGGGAGAGGGCTTTGTGGTGCTCTAGCTCACCTCCTATGCACATGAGGTGTTCGATGGAATGCCCGAGCCACACTACTTAAGCTTTCTCCTCTCAAAGCTCGACCTCCAAGCTCCATTTTCCTCGAGATTTGTCTAGATTTAGCAGTCCGTCACGCCCCGTCCCCGTCTTCACCGCCGTCGATCACCCGCGCCGATCTCATCACCGACACCACCGTGGTGAGCCTCTTGTTCATATCTTCTTTCTGAAAGGAAAAATATTCTTACTTCTATGTTTAGATAGATACTTGTATCATTTTCTTACATTTATTATTGCATCTTATATAGTGCGATGGTTTTGGTATCCGCCCCCATCGGCCCTCGTCCTGTCTATGATTCGGATTTGGTATGTATATTATCTTTATAACTATTAGTTCATTTATTGTTTATGAAAATTATGCCGACCAACGTGACATAGATTTTATTTATCTAGGATGTATGTGAATCGGAAATGCCAACTGACCCTATTGTCGAGAGGTTAAATTTAGTTGAAGAAGAAAACAATTTGTTGAAGGAAAAAATAAAAAAAATTGAGGAGGAGAAGATGATATTGGAGTTTTTGTCGTAACCCTCTCTACTTTTTGGAACATGCTATGTGGGTGAAATGATGATACCATGCCAACTTTCAACCTTTTCAGGGTTCATTTTGAAATGCTTTCCAATTTCAGAGTCATTTAGCTCAAAGAATGAATTAATAGCAAACAGAATAAACTACAAAACTTTTATGAAAATAAAAACAATCAATTAAAATATTATGTTATGATCAACTAAAATAAAACTATAATATTCTTCAATAGCAAAAAGAATATAATTTTTGTGACGTAAAATCAAACTATAAGTATTTAATTGTAAGTATAAATAAAAAATAAATAGCAAAGAAGAAAAAATTTCTAATTTTATAGTAAAGTTATTCATAAACTAGTGATTCACACAAATTTTTAAAAATTCAAATTTAAACTATTTAAAATTTAAAACTAATGGCACTAACAGAAAGTTTATAATTTTTGTGACCTAAAAGCAAAAAGAAATCACTAAAAAACTGTAAGTATTTAGTTGTAAGTAGAAATAAAAAATAAATAGAAAAAAATTTCTATTTTTATAGTAAAGTTATTCATAAACTAGTGATTCACACAAATTTTTAAAAATTCAAATTTAAACTATTTAAAATTTAAAACTAATGGCACTAACAGAAAGTTTATAATTTTTGTGACCTAAAAGCAAAAAGAAATCACTAAAAAACTGTAAGTATTTAGTTGTAAGTGGAAATAAAAAATAAATAGAAAAAAAATTCTATTTTTATAGTAAAGTTATTCATAAACTAGTGATTCACACAAATTTTTAAAAATTCAAATTTAAACTATTTAAAATTTAAAACTAATGGCACTAACAGAAAGTTTATAATTTTTGTGACCTAAAAGCAAAAAGAAATCACTAAAAAACTGTAAGTATTTAGTTTTAAGTAGAAATAAAAAGATAAAAAACCAAAAAATATAGAAATAAAAAAGAAAAAACCAAAAAAAATGCCTCCTACTGGGCCTCCACGGCCTGAATACGACTAGAAACCCTACATGGGCCAGGATTCAGGCCCGCAGAAGGCCCAATAGGCCCACAGGCAGTAGCAAGTTTAGGCCCGAAAGCCTGCATTAGAGAGGAGCTCGAATGGTTAGGAACACCAGCGCTTATAAACCAGTGCTGGCGCCCTTCAGCTAGCGATGTGGGACTAAACTTTTGGGCTCGGGGCAGCAAAGGGCATTGGTCCCGGTTGGTGGCACCAACCGGGACTAAAGGGGGCATTGGTCCCGGTTCGTGGCACCAACCGTGACCAATGCCCCCCTTTAGTCTCGGTTGGTTCCACCAACCGGGACCAAAGGCCGCCGCTTCCCGCCCTTTGGGCTGCTGAAAATTGGCCTTTGGTCCCGGTTCGTGGCACCAATCGGGACTAAAGGGGGCATTAGTCCCGGTTTGTGCCACAAACCGGGACCAATGCTCCGTCTATATAAGCCACACTTGTGAAAATTTTGGTTCAGTTTCTTCGATCCCGCCCCGACGTCGCCGCCAGGCTGCCCCTGTGCTCGCCTCGCCGTCGCCGCCGTTGCCCCTACCCCGCCCCCGAGCGCGCCCTGCCTCGCCGTCGTCGCCGGCCGCCCGTCCACCGCCCCCGAGCACCCCCTGCGCCGCCGAGCCCATCCGCCGCCCCCGAGCACCCCCTGCGCCCCCGAGCCCGTCCGCCGCCACCGAGCGCGCCCCGCCGTCGCCCTCGCCCTCGTCGACCCTGAGCCCGTCCTCGTCGCCGTCGCCCCCGACGCCGGCCACCCGCGTCTCCTCCCCGATCCCTCCGGGAGAGGTAGCTACCGCCCCATCCTCCCCCTTCCTTCCTTCCCTGCTCCTTAATTTGCAAAATATTGATATGATGTAGATGTATGTATGTATGTATGAGTTGGGGAGAAAGTTTATAATTTTTGTTCATATATACTGTACATGTATGTATGATGAATTTTGATATTTTTTTGTTCATATATAATGTAGATGTATATGTATGTATGGAATGATATCGATGGATGTATGTATATAGAACATTCGTAGAAAAAAATGTCCCCCTCCGGTTCACTCGGGAACACTAACTATCTCGGAGAAAAAAATGTTATCGGGGAAAAAAATGTTATCGGAGTCGAGGGTCGTCGAACATGAGAGGAAGAAGAGGATAAAAAAGAAGAGGAAGAAGAAAAAAAGAGGAGAAGAAAGAATAGAGGAGCTTCTCCTCTATTCTTTCTTCTCCTCTTTTTTTCTTCTTCTTCATCTTTTTTTTATCGGGAGGGGTCGACGGTCGCCTAGGGGTCGAGGGTGGGGGGGGGGGTCGAGAACGCCGGACATTCATGAGAGAGGCGAGGAAGAAGGGGAAGAAGAGGGAGAAGAAGAGGAGAGGAAGAAGAGGAAGTCTTCTCCTCTATTCTTTCTTCTCTTCTTTTTCTTCTTCTTCTTCCTCTTTATTTTATCGGGAACGAGGGTCGTCGAGAGGTCGAGGAGCGGTAGAGGAGAAACCCTAAATAGAAAGTATCGTCGGTGTGAGATACATGTACCGTCGGTGTCGGACACTACACCCACATCCCACAAGTGGCGCGGGCTTCGACGCCCACGTCACTTGTGGGACGTGGATGTAGTGTCCGACACCGAAGGCCACATGTATCTCACACCCACGATACTTGCTAGCTATTTAGGGTTTCCTCTACCGAAAAGAAGAGGAGAAATAAATAAGAAGAAGAAAAAAGAAGAAAAAGAAGAGGAGAAGAAGAAAGGAATAGAGGAGAAGAAGAGAAAAATAGATATATTCTATTTTTCTCTTCTTCTCCTCTATTCCTTTCTTCTTCTCCTCTTTTTTTTTCTTTTTTTTTCTTCGACACGTGGGGGGGGGGGCTCGAGAACGCCGGACATTCATGAGAGAGGCGAGGAAGAAGGGGAAGAAGAGGGAGAAGAAGAGGAGAGGAAGAAGAGGAAGTCTTCTCCTCTATTCTTTCTTCTCTTTTTTTTCTTCTTCTTCTTCCTCTTTATTTTATCGGGAACGAGGGTCGTCGAGAGGTCGAGGAGCGGTAGAGGAGAAACCCTAAATAGAAAGTATCGTCGGTGTGAGATACATGTACCGTCGGTGTCGGACACTACACCCACATCCCACAAGTGGCGCGGGCTTCGACGCCCACGTCACTTGTGGGACGTGGATGTAGTGTCCGACACCGAAGGCCACATGTATCTCACACCCACGATACTTGCTAGCTATTTAGGGTTTCTTCTTCTTCTTCTTCTTCTTCTTCTTCTTATTATTATTATTATTATTATTATTATTATTATTATTATTAACCGGAAGTAGAGAGAGGTTTCCTAGTGTCAAAGTATTGAAGAAATCCATGCCTTCATCATTAGCCGGAAGTAACCAGGGCATGTTGGTACGAAGTTGTGCAAAGTTGTTCTGGAATGGAGTCCCGGATAGAATAATCCGCCTTTTGGTACGAATTCAGCAAAGGCCTTCCAAATAGCGATATTCGAAAGGCTCTTGCTAAACTTTGTACCAAAAAGCGAATTATCCTATCTGGGACTCCGTTCCAGAACAACTTTGAAGAGCTTCATACCATCATGCACATGTTACTTTCGCCTAATGATGAAGACATGGTTTTGTTGAATCCCTTGACACTAGGCAACCTCCCGACCCCTCGGCGATCCTATCGAACATGAGAGGAAGAAGAGGATAAAAAAAGAAGAGGAAGAAGAAAAAAAGAGGAGAAGAAAGAATAGAGGAGATCTTCTCCTCTATTCTTTCTTCTCCTCTTATTTTTCTTCTTCTTCCTCTTTTTTTTTATCGGGAACGAGGGTCGTCGAGGGACATAGATGTAGTGTCGTCGTTGTCGATATATACCCCCTCCCGATAGCTTACTGTGATTAGGTAGCTAGTTCTACGTTTGGCACTAATATATCCATCTGTCATGTTTGAATAATAATTGCCATGTTGTAAATATTTGTAGAAACTATGGACACCGCCCTAGACGAAGCAACAAAAGAAGCGTTGTTGAGGGACATAATCGCAGAAGGAAGTGATGCCATCTCGTTGTTTCTCAACGAAACCGATGGTCTGGAAGGAGAGGGTGAACAAGCTGGCTACGGTGACCGAATGCCGGTGCAAGAAGAAGAACATGACGACGGCTCCGGTGACCCAATGCCGGTGCAAGAAGGAGACCGTGATGACGGCTCCGGTGACCGAACCGAGTCCGGCCAGGTATATATATTAGTTAAGCCTATGCTGACTAGCTGATTGATGCATTCATTGTTTTGGTATGTACACATATTAATTAAGTCTTTGTTCTTTTTTCTAGCCCTCCGAATCGAGCACAACTTCGGTAAAGAGACGAGGCCCGAAGAAAAAGTTGAGCTCGGATGAAAAGTTTGAGATCATAGCAATCACGCCCGACGGCCAACCTATTGAACCCCTCCGGACAAAGAGCGCATTTGTTGCTCAGTGCGGGGTTCTGGTTAGGGACAAGATCCCGATAAGCATCCAGCAATGGTTTAAGCCGGCTACAGAAGACCCTGAGGTGTCTTATGTCAATGATATGCAGAAAAATGATCTTTGGACTGAGCTGAAGTCAAATTTCACCCTACCGCCTGAGGATAATCCAGAGAACCCAGTTAAAGAGAAATTAATCAAGTCTTTTGCTCTGAAGAGGATGGCAGAACTATTCAGGAGGTGGAAGAAAGAGCTGAATAAGTTTGTCGAAAATAATGAGACACCAGAATTCAAGGGCAGATATGAGAAGATCAGAGATCACTGGCCCGCATTTGTGGCCCACAAGACATCAGAAAAGAGTAAGAAGATGTCGGTGACAAACAAGAAAAGTGCTGTGAAGAAGAAGCTTCACCATCGCACGGGGTTAGGTGGCTACCTCGTAGCCCGGCCTAAGGTGTCCAAGACTGAGAATGATCTGGTTCATAAAGGGATCGAACCAGAGACAATTAACTGGCCAGACCGTTGCCGGACTTGGTTCTTCAGGGCTGGCGGAACACTGGACCCTGTAACAGGGAAGTGCATTTGGACGAACGATCAAATGGACATACCAGTCAGTAAGCTTAAGCAGTATATCGAAGCAGCGCAGGAAGGGACGTTCTTTCCAGATAGAGAGAATGACGAGCTCACAATGGCCCTCGGGAATCCTGAGCACCCTGGACGGACACGAGGCACGCCAGGCTCCATTCCGTGGAAGGTTGGGTTTCCGGACGCAGGTGGTTACAAATCCCATGAGAGGAGGAAAAAAGTGCAGCAGACCCAAATACAGGCACTGCAAGCAAGGGTAGACGCGATAGAGGAACGAGAAGCAAATCGCAGCAAACGTACTGCCGAAGCCTCCCCCGAAGCTACCCCGCCATCTCAGCGCAGAAGCAGCGTGGCTTCCACCGAGCTGCTTTAGCTGGAGCATGCCTTGACGGCTCCTGCCAGCTATCCCGTGGATGCTATAACGGAGTCTCAAAATTGCCACGTTATGACGCAATGGATGAATTTGAAGGTCAAGGCGGCTGTTGGCTCTGTTTATCCTACTGAACCCGGCGCAACTTTTCACTGTCGGCCGATTCCAGAAGGATATGCTAGGGTGATGGTGGATGAGATAACGGAGGGATTTGAGGACCTCCAGCTTGACCACCCTACCGGTGAAGGGGAGACTCGGTTGGGGTTTGCTCTGAAGACTCCATGCCTATGGCGGAAGGAGCTCATCAACCTTCCGAACTGGACGCCACCGCCTCCTCCTCCTCCTCCGGCGAGTCAGGGCACTCCGCCTCCACCGCCTCCTCCTCCGGCGAGTGACGATCAGGGCCCTCGGCCGGCTCCTTCTCCAGCGCGTGGCGGCACTCCGCCTCCTTCTCTGCCTGCGCCGACGCGCCCGAGCAGCCAGCCTCCTCCTTCTCCGCCTCGTCAGCAAGGGCGGAAGAGACCTGCCGCCGCTCCAGCTGCTCCGGCGCGTCGTAGTCCTTCTCCTCCGCCGCTTAAGCAAGTAAAGAAGACAACCGCTCCGTCTGCTCGGTCGGCGTCTAGCAGTACAACCAGAGGCGGGAGGACATACAGATTCGGTCCTTCTCTGAAGACTCCAGAGAAGTTACCATATGAGAGGACCCTGGAGGAGAACACCGAGATCGCGCGAGAAGAAGTGAGGAACTTCTTTGAAGGGGTGAAAGCAAAGAAACATCCACCTCCGGAGGAGAAGGTAGATCGGGTGAAAGTGAAGCGCACTCTGGCTGCCCTGACAAAACCACCGAAGTCTGATCCGCCGAAAGGAAACTATGACCGCATTATTGGAAAGGAATTTGCCGAAGCGGAGCGGTCGGGAAGTACTGTCAGTGATCAAAGGCTGAAAGAACGACGAGCTGGGAAACAAATTTCCCAGCTCGGCGAACAAGCGAAGCAATCGTGCCCCCCGCTCAAGGTGCCTAGCCACAACGTCGATAATGATCCGAGGATGGTGCCCGGTTATAGCAATCTTGCAGATTACCTGCCCGACGAAGTACATTATGAACCCATGAAGGTGCAGATACAAAGATACGAGTACGGGAAGCCTCTCGTCAAAGATGAAAGATCTCTATCAACGATGATGCGAAGATTGCATGATTGGTACTTGAAAATCTGTAGAGACTCTGGGGGGAGGAGTACTTTGTATGTGAAAGTTAAAAAGGAGCATGACCTCGTTGGAATTGATCTGTTGCCTGTTCCATTTGAGGAGTTCTATCAGTTTTTCAATCAATTGGCCCTTGATAAAACAACGGTCGCCTGCTACTGTCTGTAAGTAGTACTACTTCTGTCATTAAGTTTCTCTATATAGCTTAGCTCTTTCATTGCATGTATTTATAATCATCCTCACTATATTATGCAGATTCAAGATCGCCGAATTGAAGAAAAGACAAGTCGGTGATATTGGGTTCATTAACACATATCTCATAGATGCAACACAGGTTAAACTTCATGCCGCAGCTACCGAGGCCAACTTGCTATGATCGTTCGTAATAAATCAAAACAAAGATATAATACTCTTTCCTTACAACTTCAGGTGAGTGTTACTGTCTTGTGCGTATTCGGTTTCCCTTATATATTAGTCAAGGTTATAGTAATGTAATTCATGAGTTATGCATGTGTGTGCAGTTTCCACTATATTCTCCTAGAGATTAAGCTTGAGCAGGGAGTAGTAACCGTCTTAGACTCTAAACGAAAAGATCCCAAGGAGTATGCGGACATGACTGAAATCCTCAAGAAGTAAGTTAAATCGATCATTATCCACCATATTAGCAACTTTGTTCATTTCCTGATATCAAGTAATTGTTTTGTTTGTTCGGCAGGGTTTGGAGAAAATTCACCAAAACAGTTCCGGGACTGCCGAAGGAGCTGGAATTTAGACACCCGAAAGTAAGTACTATAGTAGCATGTTCCGCGCATCTCCTAGTGATTCAAGCGCTAGTTTCATCAATACCATTTAGCATTCTTGCTTATCAGTTTGATTGACCTCTATTTCTTGTAAAGTGGTTGTGGCAGGAACAAGGGAATGATTTCTGTGGATACTACATCTGCGAGTCCATCCGCCACACGACCTGTGAGCGGGGCGGGTACTCTAACGAACAATATGAAGTACGTAAATAACAACATTCACAATTTTATTTTATTACCATCATTTGTGTTGAGTTTCATTCATTTATATTTATATATATATATATATATATATATATATATATATATGTATTGACCCCCTTCTTCAAATTAGATGTTTCGGAAGCGGGATGAACTCCTAGCACCAGCTCGCATGCGAGCAATTCAAGAGGAATTGGCGGCATTCTTTCTTGACCACGTGATCCCTGAAGACGGAGAATTCTATGTGGACCCTGAGTCCGTATGATTATATTTTTAAGAGATAATTATTGTATATATGTAGCCGGTAGTGTCAGATAGATATACGAGAACTTGTTGTTCGACCAATCTCTCGGAGAAGGAGAGGTGGTCGATATCACTTCTCTCTGTATATATGCATATATGTTCATGACGATCTTCTGTTTCCTTCGTTTGCTTACTAGCTAGCTAGCGTGTCTAGTCCTCTCTATATACATATGTATAGTACGTAGCGTCGACCAAGCACGGACATAACAGAGGACACTTCTCTCTATTAATTATAACTAGCTAACACAATATATGAAACACCTAAATTAACCCCCCAAAACCCCCAACCCCCCCCCCCTTTCAAAAAAAAACAAAAACCCCAGCCACAGAAGTGCTGACGCGTGGATTCCTATTGGTCCCGGTTGGTGCCACCAACCGGGACCAAAGGGTCTCCTGACTGGGCTCTGCGCACTGCCCACGTGGAGGGCCTTTAGTCCTGGTTCTGGATTGAACCGGGACTAAAGGGGGGAGGTATTAGTACCGACACTTTAGTCCCGGTTCCGGAACCGAGACTAAAGGCCCTTACGAACCGGGACTATAGGCCCTTTTTCTACCAGTGTTATATGATATGCATCACACAATCTCAGATTCATCTATTCAACCAACACAAAGAACTTCAAAGTGTGCCCCAAAGTTTCTACCGGAGAGTCAAGATGAAAACGTGTGCCAACGCCTATGCATAAGTTCACAAGGTCACGGAACTCGCAAGTCGATCACCAAAACATACATCAAGTGGACCACCTGATATCCCATTGTCACCACAGATATGCAAGACATACATCAAGTGTTCTCAAATCCTTAAAGACTCAATCCGATAAGATAACTTCAAAGGGAAAACTCAATCCATCACAAGAGAGTAGAGGGGGAGAAACATCATAAAATCCAACTATAATAGCAAAGCTCGCGATACATCAAGATCGTGCCGAATCAAGAACATGAGAGAGAGATCAAACACATAGCTACTGGTACATACCCTCAGCCCCAAGGGTGAACTACTCCCACCTCATCATGGAGAGCGTCGGGATGATGAAGATGGCCACCGGAGAGGGAGTCCCCTCCGGTAGGGTGCCGGAACGGGTCTAGATTGGTTTTCGGTGGCTACAGAGGCTTGCGGCGATGGAACTTCCGATCTAGGTTTCTTTCTAGAAGTTTGGGCATATATAAGAGGTGTTGGAGTCGGGAAAAAGTCAGGTGGTCCCCGAGGCGGCCACGAGGTAGGGGGCGCGCCCTGGGGGGTAGGGCGCGCCCCCACCCTCGCGGTGGCCTTGGGACTCTTCTGGCCCATCTCTAGTACTCCGTGGGCTTCTTCTGGTCCAAAAATGATCTCAGTGAAATTTCAGGTCAATTGGACTCCGTTTGGTTTTCCTTTTCTGTGATACTCAAAAACGAGGAAAAAACAGAAACTGGCACTGGGCTCTAGGTTAATAGGTTAGTCCCAAAAATCATATAAAATACCGTATAAATGCATATAAAACATCCAAGGTTGATAATATAATAGCATGGAACAATCAAAAATTATAGATACGTTGGATACGTATCAAGCATCCCCAAGCTTAATTCCTGCTCGTCCTCGAGTAGGTAATGATAAAAATAGAATTTTTGATGTGGAATGCTACCTAACATAATTATCAATGTAATTTTCTTTATTGTGGCATGAATATTCAGATCCATAATATTCAAGACGAAAGTTTAATATTGACATAAAAATAATAATACTTCAAGCATACTAACCAAGCAATTATGTCTTCTCAAAATAACATGGCCAAAGAAAGCTATCCCTACAAATCATGTAGTCTGGCTATGCTCTATCTTCATCACACAAAATATTTAAATCATGCACAACCCCGATGACAAGCCAAGCAATTGTTTCATACTTTTGATGTTCTCAAACTTTTTCAATCTTCACGCAATACATGAGCATGAGCCATGGATATAGCACTATAGGTGGAATAGAATGGTGGTTGTGGAGAAGACAAAAGGAGAAGATAGTCTCACATCAACTAGGCATATCAACGGGTTATGGAGATGCCCATCAATAGATATCAATGTGAGTGAGTAGGGATTGCCATGCAATGGATGCACTAGAGCTATAAGTATATGAAAGCTCAACAAAAGAAACTAAGTGGGTGTGCATCCAACTCGCTTGCTCACGAAGACCTGGGGCATTTTGAGGAAGCTCATCATTGGAATATACAAGCCAAGTTCTATAATGAAAATTCCCACTAATATATGAAAAGTGACATGATAGGAGACTTTCTATTATGAAGATCATGGTGCTACTTTGAAGCACAAGTGTGGCAAAAGGATAGTAACATTGTCCCTTCTCTCTTTTTCTCTCATTTTTTTGTTTTTTTGGCCTTCTCTTTTTTATGGCCTTTTCTTTTTTCTCCCTTTTTTTATGTTTTGTCTTGAGTCTCATCCCGACTTGTGGCGGAATCATAGTCTCCATCATCCTTTCCTCACTTGGGACAATGCTCTAATAATGATGATCATCACACTTTTATTTACTTACAAATTAGAAGATTACAACTCGATACTTATAACAAGATATGACTCTATATAAATTCCTCCAGCGGTGTACGGGGATGTGCAATGACTCATGAGTGACATGTATGAAAGAATTATGAATAGTGGCTTTGCCACAAATACGATGTCAACTACATGATCATGCAAAGCAATATGACAATGATGGAGCGTGTCATAATAAACGGAACGATGGAAAGTTGCATGGCAATATATCTCGGAATGGCTATGGAAATGCTATAATAGGTAGGTATTGTGGCTGTTTTGAGGAAGATAAATGGTGGGTTTATGGTACCGGCGAAAGTTGCGCGGTACTAGAGAGGCTAGCAATGGTGGATGGGTGAGAGTGTGTATAATCCATGGACTCAACATTAGTCATAAAGAACTCACATACTTATTGCAAAAATCTATTAGTTATCGAAACAAAGTATTACACGCATGCTCCTAGGGGGATAGATTGGTAGGAAAAGACCATCACTCGTTCCCGACCACCACTCATAAGGAAGACAATCAATAAATAAATCATGCTCCGACTTCATCACATAACGGTTCACCATACGTGCATGCTACGGGAATCAGAAACTTTAACACAAGTATTTCTCAAATTCACAACTACTCACAAGCATGACTCTAATATCACCATCTTCATATCTCAAAACAATCATCAAGTATCAAACTTCTCATAGTATTCAATGCACTTTATATGAAAGTTTTTATTATACCCATCTTGGATGCCTATCATATTAGGACTAAGTTCATAACCAAAGAAAATTACCATGGTGCTATGAAAGACTCTCAAAATAATATAAGTGAATCATGAGAGATCAATAATTAATATATAAAATAAAACCACCTCCGTGCTCTAAGAAGATATAAGTGAAGCACTAGAGCAAATGACAAACTACTCTAAAAGATATAAGTGAAGATCAATGAGTAGTTGAATAATTATGCAACTATGTGAAGACTCTCTAACATTTAAGAATTTCATATCTTGGTATTTTATTCAAACATCAATAAAAACAAAATTAAATAAAATCATGCTCCAAGCAAAACACATATCATGCTGTGAATAAAAATATAGCTCCAAGTAAAGTTACCGATGAACGAAGACGAAAGAGGGGATGCCATCCGGGGCTTCCCCAAGATTAGGCTCTTGGTTGTCCTTGAATATTACCTTGGTGTGCCCTGGGCATCCCCAATCTTAGGCTCTTGCCACTCCTTATTCCATAGTCCATCGAATCTTTACCCAAACCTTGAAAACTTCACAACACAAAACTCAACAGAAAACTCATGAGCGCCGTTAGTATAAGAAAATAAATCACCACTTAGGTACTGTTGTGAACTCATTCTAAATTCATATTGGTGTAATACCTACTGTATTCCAACTTATCTATGGTTCATACCCTCCGATACTACTCATAGATTCATCAAAATAAGCAAACAACACATAGAAAACAGAATCTGTGAAAAACAGAACAGTCTGTAGAAATATGGAGATTTCGAATACTTTTGTCACTCCAAAGATTCTGAAATATATTGCTGGACCTGAGGAATTTTTCTATTAATCATTTGCAAAAAGAATCAACCTAAACGCACTGTCCAGTAAAAAATGGCAGCTAATCTCGTGAGCGCAAAAGTTTATATTTTTTACAGCAAGATCGCAAAGACTTCACCCAAGTCTCCCCAAAGGTTCTACTTGGCACAAACATTAATTAAAACATAAAAACACATCTAAACAGAGGCTAGATGAATTATTTATTACTAAACAGGAACAAAAAGCAAAGAACAAAAATGAAGTTGGGTTGCCTCCCAACAAGCGCTATCGTTTAACGCCCCTAGCTAGGCATGATGATTTCAATGATGCTCACATAAAAGATAAGAATTGAAACATAAAGAGAGAATCTTGAAGAATATGACTAGCACATTTAAGTCTAACCCACTTCCTATGCATGGGGATTTTTTGAGCAAACAATTTATGGGAACAACAATCAATTTGCATAGGAAGGTAAAACAAGCATAGCTTCAAGATTTTCAACACATAGAGAGGAAACTTGTTATATGTTGTAAAAACTAAGCAATGCAAGACAAGATGCATGGCATGGGTAATATAACCCTGCCAAGTTTGAGCATATACCTCAGGGGGAAAATAGGACTGGTCAGCAGTCTCTGAATCCTCCTCTGAGGAGCTCTCTGTAACCAGCAAGATGTCTGCTTCAGCAGGTAGCATTGTCTTCTTTGAATACCTTGTTTTCACTGTAGATACTTCCATCACCGCTTCAAATGGCTGATGCATAGGACGAGTTGTTGAATATACAAACATTGTAGACAAATGGAACACGTAATACAAAAAAAATGACAGCATGATATAATTCACATACATGATGATTGGCTAAACAGCATGGCATTGCATAATTCACATATATAATGCCTTTGCAAAAAGATATCATTGCATAATTCACATATATAATGTCTTGCAACAAGATGGCAATGCATAATTTACATATATGGTAATTAGACACTAAAGAGGTGGCATTCACACAAAGCATGTCTAAACTAATCAAATGAAATAGCAATGCAAGACACCATACACATGATATGAGCAACATAACCCTGCCAAGTTAGAGCATACACCTCAGGGGGGGTGTAGGACTAGTCACCTGTCTCTGAATCCTCCTCTAAGGATATCCGTAACCAATGAGATATGCGCTTCATCAGATAACATAGTCTACTCTGAAGACCTTGTTTTCACTCCAGAATTTTCTATCACTGTGTCAAATGGCTGATGCACATGAAGAGTAGTTGAATGTACTAACATTGTTGACAAATGTAATACGTAACAAAGAAGGATGGCCTGATAAATTCACATATAAGATGACTGGCTAAGCAGGATGGCATTGCAAAATTCACATATATGATGCCTGACTAAACAAGATGGCATTGCATAATTCACATAAACGATGAATAAACTAAACAGATGGAATTCACACAAAGCATGTCCAAACTAAGCAGATGACATATTTGATGTATAAAGTAAGCAATGCAAGGCACCATATGCATGATATAACCAACATCAGCATGCCAAGTTAGAGCGAAGACCTCAGGGGGGTAAATAGGAGTGGTCTTCTCCTTCTGAATCCCCCTCAGAACAGATATCTTCCTCTCGATTACAATCCGAAATGGGTGGAGGGGGGCTGCCTTTGCGCCTACCATGGAGCGACATCTGCATGATATTTTATTGCCACGCAAGGCTCGTCTCTTTTGCTCTACATGTTCAGCTCCATTGTGGACAATAATTGACATGCATAGGAATTAAATATAGTGAGATTATGTAAGGAGTGCATGCAGAAATCCAGAGTGATGGTAGCAACCTGTGGATAGACCCAAAACCAATGATAGCAAGCAGATTATGGCTTCAGTTAAAAAATACAGATAATGGCTTCTTTACTGTTTGTTTCCCACCCAACATGAAACTCATAGTAGACGCCAGAGATTAACCATATAGTAGATAGATACTATTGATTGCGGCCCCGATATGTACCCCACAACCATTTAAAAACTCAAGTTTGACCATTAGTTTGGAGCTGACTCAGAGTCTAATCAGTGAATAGGACGATAAAGTAGCATGTAATATTAAGTGATGTATAACGTAAGCAGAGATGAAAGAATGCAACCTCTCTTGCGGACCAGTGTAGTCCTCGAGGTCATCTGCTTGGTTGATGATGGTAATGCAGTTGTCATGGCTGGCTGCGGCAGGGAAGAAGATCTGAGGCGGCGAAAGACAGTCTGGAGGCCAGATCTCTGCTGTGTTGGACCCTTCTATCGTTGGAGCAGCTGAGCTGCGGTGGACGACGGCATAGCAGGAGCGGGACAAACCACACAAGGTTTTCTTTGACAACTATCTTTAAGAGAACTAATTCTGTAAGGCCTCGTTTGAATTGGAGGATTCTAACAACGCGGGGATAGGAAATACACAGTAATAGGATAGGAATGCACATGCAAAATAGAGAATTTAAAAACATAGGATTTCTCCCAATCTGGGTGTTTGGTTCACAAGAATTGGAAGATCACAGGATGCAAAGAAGCATGGTGAGATTAAGTCAAACCACAAGAAAATGTATGGTTATAATGTTATTATGTTACTATCTCTTAGTCTTGTGCTTCATGAATAGGAATTTGGAAAGGAGGACAAGTGGATATTAAAATTCCTATGGTTTTTCTTTCAAGGTGACACTAAAGGAACAAATCCTATAGTTTTCCTTTGTTCTATTCCTTTGAACCAAATGCATGAATAGTATGTCACACCCTGATTTTCATGCCATAACACTTAAGCAAATCAATCATGATAAAATGTGGTTTGACAAAAACTTTTGAGTGTTTTGGTCTTTGTTTGATTTGATTTTTGTGTGTTGGTTGCAAATGCTCTAAAAATCAAATAAATCCTCCAACTTTTATACTCCTTCTCCTTGATCCAAAACCTTTCCCAATGATCATGCCATGTGTGTAGGACACAAAAACAATTTCTTGCAAAAATATTTTGGCCAAAAAGAATTTTCTAAATTAGGTTTTCCAAAAACCCCTGAATTGAGACTTGAACTACAAGTACTTAATTAAGGGTGTGAAAAATCTTTCAAAAAGTATATTTGAAACCTATTAGGTGTAGGGCTCCCATAAACCACAAAAATATAATTTTAAAAGTTATTTTCCTATTTTATTTAAAGGCTTTTTCTTAAGGCCGGAAATGGTCTATAATAGGTTAAAATTATTTTAATGTTTTAAAAATATTTGAGAAACTTTAGGGAAGCTCAGTGGACATATATTGTCCATATATAAGAGTTTCAACACATGGTCATGTTCAAATTATTGGTCAAATCCCTCAAAAACCCTTTTGGATATTTGAAGCTTTTGAAATATTTACAAAGGAAATATTTCCCAAAAATTCAAAGAAAATTCTAGCATGTCACATATGACATGTTTGATGATCTTGCCAAGTCTCATGTCATGGAGAATAGTATAACCCCATGAAATCCCCTCAAAACCATTTCCGTCCTTTTTCAAGTTTGAACAACTTTGCACTGCCAAACATGTCCAAATGCTCTCGAACTTGGTGCACATGCTCAAATGGTGTATTAATGCATCTAGACCAAATGGCACAAGTTGGAGAGAAGGATATCATGATCAAAGTGTTCTAAAACCCTTTCTGCCCAGAACCAAATTTGAACAACTCTACGGTGCCAACTATGTCCTTGTGATCTGAATTTTTGTGGACATGTTCAAGTCCTCAAATGGCGACACTACACCAAGTGGTGCATCAAGGAGAATAGGTTTGCATGACTAAACCCCGGTAGAGCCATTTCTGCTGATTTCTAGGGTTTACCAAAGTTACATTGGCTACTTTGCCCAAATGAACTCAATCTTGGTGGAACCTCTTATTTTCTCAGTCCATTTGACCGTGTCAAGCCTCATGACAAGGGAAGTCCATTTGCTTGCCCAAACCTACATCAAACACCTTCTGGCAGAAACTTAAAATGCATGCTTTGGCCATTTCCACTAATCTCCATGAGTTGAACTTCTTCCCACAACCCCTCCTAGCCCCCCTCTACCTCTGGTGTGCTTCCCTGCCTGAGAGGCAATGATGAAGGGGGGCAGGGATCCACTTTTCTTCTCTGGAAAGCAGCATTTTCACTCTCTCTCTACCCCTCCTCTCTTCTACTGGCTCCCCAAGGCATCCAATGCCATTTCCACTTTGTTTACTCCCCCTGCAGCCACTAGACACAAGTGGACGCGTGAGTGCACGCGGAAAAGCCGCGGATGCCGGCCAAAGACGCGCTTTGGAGCACGTCATCGCGCTCCCGACCGTTGACGCCGCGCCCCCCAACCACCTCGAGCCTCCCCTTGTGCCAGTCGAGTTTCTCGACGCCCGCAACATGACAGCCGTGTAGGCCCCCTCCTCTCCTCCTCTCTCTCACCTCCTGCGGCACGTGCCCAGAGCCGCCCAGCTCGGGCAATGCTCACGCAGCTCCTGTGGCCGCGTGCAGCTCGCCCCGCTGCTCCTCTCTCTTCCTGGCGCCCCACTCAACTCCCACGAACTCCGTAGACAGCCCCTCGCCCTCTCTCCTGGCCTCCCGAGCCGTTGCCGCGGCCACCCGTGCACCGCGTCCATGGTGAGCCACGAGTCGGCTACTTAAGGCCACCCCCGAGCTCTCTCTCCCTCCCGTGCATCCCCTGGACCAACCCACTCCCCTCCTTGCGCCCTCCAACCTCATCCATGGTCGGAGCCGAGCCGCCGACCACCGCCTAAATTCTCGTCGTCCGGGCCCCCTCCTCCCCACCTATGGGTTACTTTGCATCTCTACTGCCCCCGCGGAGCTCCCCCGCACTCCGGTTACTCCTCTTGATGGCCGGAGCGCCGTGCCCGCTATCTCCGTCGGCCATGTCCGCCACAGACGGTGCTCTCCTTGACCAGGTCCTCCCCGGCATGCGTGTGACCAGTGGCTGGAAGCGCCTCTCTGTGCTGGTCACACCGGTGGGAAGAGCGTTGCCGGGGGCGCTCTGTAACCCCGGCAATCGCCGGAGGGAGCCGGTCCTCCCCACGGCCAGAGCGCACGCGGGAGGTTGAAGACGGCCTGCTTCTGGGCCCCGCACGTCAGCGACCCAGCGGGTGGGCCCGACCGTTTAGGTGGAAACGGCTTCGGCCGGATCCGCCTCCCCTGCGTGAAGGCGCACCCCCGCGAAGCCGCCTTCGACATCACCACCTCTGCCCGCGCAGCCGAGCCGCTGGGCCGGCCCACGGTCTATCTGTCGCCCCGTGCGCAGGATAAGGTTAAAGCCTTATTTCCTTTTTCTTTTTCCAGTTAACTTCAAAAATCCATAAATAATTCAACAGAGCTCCAAATTTGATGATTCAAATTTGTAGTAGTTCATAAATTCATGATCTATCACATGGTGTTGTTTACACATTTCTCTAGGAAACTTTTCTTCACACATATTTCGAAAAACCCTATTTTCCTATTTCTGTGATGAACTTTAGAAAATCATAGAGAGCTCAAAATTGATCCAAATGCCATGATTCAAATTCCTAGATGCTTCTAAGTTTATAACTTAGTTTATGAACATTTTTCTTAATACTTTCTGTACCACACAAAATAATGAGCCATTTCTTCATATTTGTCAAATTTGCAAATTCATAGGAAAATCATTTTAACTCCAAATCCAATGAAACCAACTCCTAGATACTTATAAAATCATGGTTTGTTAAATGGGTGCCTTTGCTCATTTTTCAAAAATATATTTCTATACACTTCTTGCAAATCCACAAATCCCTTGATTCCATCATATTGAAATGTTCAGGAATATCCACTGACCCAATCCCAATGAAACCACTCTGGTTATTTTTCATATAACCATAGATGTCCTAGAAAAGTCAAATTAATATTTTTAGAGCACTTTTATTTCCTGCCTTGTTGTGTTGCTTACTTTGATTTTTTCCGACGTTGGTTGACGAAGTAGACAAGATACTCGGAGATGGACCACAAGATTTGAAGACTCTGATGAACCAGGCGAGAAGCCCTTTGACCATGTCTAAGAAACCCTTTTATGCATGTCATATAGCACCATATTGTTGTTGCAACGGAATCATGATGAGGTGGTAACCACCTTGATGGGTTACCTCTGTTACTTCCTTGTTGATACTTGCATTGTGCATGACCCTACCTTCCTATGAGGGTTATGCCGGTGGGATTTGATAGGATGCTAAAGTAGATGCTACACAAAAGGGACAGGAATATGCATGGTGATGGGAGCAAGATTGTTTTCAAAAGACTTTTCGAAAACCCTATCGGGTGCCACTTATGCCCGAAGGAGATAATGAGTTGGGTAACCACTTGAGGACGAAGTGGTGTACCGAGGCAAGTGTGTGTGTTGTTTTCAAAACGGATTGGTTTAAGTTGCGACCGTTATTCCAACCTTACATGCGCAGCCACTCTACCCTTATATGGGAAAGGGAATTATTGATTACCTAGGATGATACTAGCTTGGAGCCCGCATTACCTGTGACGGGGAGTTGTTGTTGCGCTCTCTCAGGACGGGGTCGTGCCAGGTAGGGCGTCCATGACTGTTTTCACAGGGCACCGGACACACCATTGGTACCCCGTGATTGTGATGTGAGATGATTATGGAGCGTGGCTCCATGAAAGAGTTATGTGATAATGTTGGGCACGGGGGTTACTACCAATCGAGTGGACTCTATGCTAGTGTCGTCTAGGGAAAGATAGTGATCGGGTGCTTACCCCGGGTACTTGAGGTACCGCGGGTCGTGGATGACACGGAAGTTCCCCGGATCTTGTGGGTAAAGTGTGAAAGCTCTGCAGAGTGTAAAACTATTTGAATAGTCGTGTCCACGGTCAAGGACAGTTGGGTAACCGCTCTTGGGCTACGTCCACTTGTTTACAAACCAGTGTGTGGGAAGAACTACTTGGGTCAAGTCAAAGGACTTGACATGGATGAGTTGGGTTGGAGCCCACTCCCTTTATGTTGATATCTGTAACCAGTTCCTAAGGTTACTTGAATTCATATGATGCATGTTTTACCAGTTGTTGAACATGTCATAACACAACAAAATTATCTTTCTGCAAAAATTTACCTGTGTCATGCATTGTTGTATCTTGAGCCAAAACATGGGTTGCTTGGGAGTACATTCAAAGTACTCATTGGCTTGCCACTGGTTATTTTATTGGCCAGGCATGAAAGAACAGGATATGATGAAGAATACTTTGGTGACGAACATGCGAGCTAGGACGCTTCCCAGTCAGAGTGCCTCTAGGGTTAAGGCACATGGCATGGGTCCAAGTTATCGACGAAGATTTCCGCTGCGAAATTATACTCAAGACTCGACCATAACGGTCATAATTTATGTAAGACGGTAAGTATGGATGTAAGACTCTTGTTATTTAGCTTCTGTGTGTTCAGTGAGCATTAATCTCTGGGATCACTGTACACGTGCATTCGGTGATCACGACTTACAAGTTGGGGTCCCCACATAGTAGTACCATAGGAAACTTTCCAATTACTATGTTTTTCCTTCACTTTTCCTTTCAAGCACTGGCGACTCTAGTAGGCAGGCTTGAGCAAGGAAAATCCTACACTCAGAAAATGTTTTTGTGCTACTTCTACTACTTTGGATCCAGGCCACTGCCCTACTAGCTCAACTCCCAGGCCCATCGACAAATACACAGCTCAAACGCGCTGAGATAAATAATGATGGCGTTCAAGAGAGTCCATCACTGATAGCTAAGTTGCCTGGTACCTCACTGCTTGTCATATATTAGGAGAAACTAATCGTATTTCACGTTACTACGTGTGCTCAGTGGACAATATATATAACATGTAGAGTAAAAAGGAGATGCAACCAGTGTACAACCTCTTTGGTGAAGCCATGCCGATCTCAGCGTGATTGGTTTGGTCGGTGAGGATGATCCGGCCGACTTAGCTGTCGGAGGAGCGAAATAAGATCTTAGGCATCTTGAGATGGAGCCCGGGGTACTGCTCCGCTGTGATGGAGGGTTTCGTCCTTGGAGAAGCTCTGGTGAGTTGTACGACGCCGAGGCTAAAGCAAGACAAGAGAGACAACGTTAACCTGAGTGGAATTGTGATAGCATCTCCAATAGATGACGTAAAATACATAACCACAAAGTGCTAGATGTAAAATACATCAGCCGCTCATCTCTGAACTTAACTGTCGAACTGAATTTAACTATCGAAACTAAACTTAACTGTCGAAACTGAATTTTGCCGTCGAAACTGAATTTTACTGTCAAAACTGAATGCACTAGTAGCCGAAAAGCAATAGCAGCAGTGCGTGCGAGAGCTGGGGCAGCTGGTCGTGTAGCAGCATCAGTCGACTGACACCACCGGCCAAACCGCCGCCCCACCACCCGCAGCCGGTGGTGCACCGCCCAGCCCGCCCCAAAACCACTCCCCACCGCCGGTCCGCCACCGCCCCAGCCATCCCTCTAGCCCCACCCCGCGTGCCAAGCTTTTTCTCCGGCAATCCCCACGCCACCGCCCCCACCCTGAACCCTAAGATAGATAGTGGGGTACCTCTTCGGCGAGCCCCCCTCCCCGCTGCTGCTGGTTCTTCCTTAACTCCGACAAGCTCCCCCACCCCTTAAAAATTGACTGACACAAAAGTTGATTCAATCGACTGAAGTGTAGCCAAATCGAAGCAGCATCTCAAGCAAGAGCAAGAGCGAGAGTAGCAGCGCGAGAAAGAGCAAGAGCAATAGAAAGAGCAGACCAGGCAGGGGACCGAGAGCAGGAGCAGAGCAGCAGCGCGAGCGAGAGCTAAAGCAGCGGCAGCTCCTACTGATGTGGACGTCGCCGCCGAGGGAGCGATGCCATGGAGGAAGTGGCCGGCGACGCCGCCATGGATGGAGCCACGCCATGTAGGCTTGGGACTGAGCGCCTGCAGCACCGTGAGATCGAATCAAGAAGAAAATGCGGCGATTAGTGTACAACCTCTTTGGTGGCACCGATTAGGCCTCACCTTCATCTGAGGAAACGGTGATGGTGCTGCTCTTCCGGTGGTGCAGGTGAAGACGGTGGTGTGGGAATGGAGGTGGAGCGAAAGACGAGGGGAACGTCGGGGCATCTCTACGGGGTGGCTGAACCGGCAGGATGACGAGATCGACGACGGATCCTCATGCGATATGATGGATGAGGGACGTCGAGGTGTTGCTGTGGACGACGTTATCAGGGAAGAGGCTCCGGCTGGGTGGCGGACGGAGGAGGGTGTGGGGCTTCGCGGGTTTTCGCAGCCTCGGTGTACGAATGGGTGGGCTGATGGGATGGGAGTGGGGAACCATGGCTTAGGTACGCGCTTGTCCGAAATGTGCGGTAAGTTATGAATGTACCCCCACCGATTTGTGCTAGGCGGTTCTTTCGGTTCAGGGATATCACGGGCATTTCGCGTGTCAGGATTTCGCAGGAGGTGGGAGTTTTCACGCGCGTTGTAATTTTGGGATAGCAAGGCATGGGTTGAGATGGAGGGAGTTTTCGGAGCACAACGAGACAAAGATATATCTTAAATATTTCGGGGTAACAAGGCGCGGGTTGAAATTTCCGGACAAGCCTAACGTGTACTATTCCAAATCAATTCTCACTTTCATCGACAAAAACAAAAATAAATCAATTCGCACCACACAAGAGAGTCTAGTCCCGTGTACTGTACAAAATCAATTCACACTACAAATGCCACTCAGAACTTCGAATTCATGTTATATTCAATTAAAATATTTCGCTACGTGTATAATGCATGCAACCTGCTACTCAAATGAACGTTTTAGTGCATTCCAAATGTATATACTACCACTTCAATATGAACTAAATTTGAATTTGTTTCTCTATTTGAATAAGATATGCAATAATGATTGTTGTGAAGTCAAACCATTTGAATTCGTTTCTCTATTTTAATAAGATCTACAATCATCATTATTGTCAAGTTAAACCATCGTTTGTGTATTATATTCACATCACACCACATGATTACTGTCGAGTTAGATATGAACTATGTGTACTATATGAACTCGAACTCGATTTTTTGAATCCACTTTATGTTGATTTCAAATCACAGTACATTTCAAGCTCTAGCCAGATATTCATAATCTAAACCATGTCTCATATGTATAATGTGTTTATCACATAATGTATGGTGTCCCGCCCCCTACTCCTACAATTATTTAGATGTGAGTTGCAAGCACCACACATTACCACAAATTCAAATAAAATGTGAGACTGTTCGATATATAGTATTGTTTAGATTGTTCAATATTATGTTGTAAGCTGCAAACACCACACATTATCACAAATTCAAATAAAATGTGAGATTGTTTGATGTATAGTATGGTTAGATTGTTCGACATTTAGCTGTGAGTTGCAAACGCCATGCATTATCACGTTATGGTATAACATGTGCAAAACCACAACACGCGTATCACTGCTATATTAATGCATGCATATGTTTATAACACTATGATCTCCTATTCAAATATATGAATCCACTTTCATATCAAATTATCATCTTTGTTAGTCTCTTACACCCACACAATCCTCTAACCTTTGTACCTAGCACTAACTTTCTCTCGTGCATGCACATGCCCTCCTCGCCCCCCCCTCCCTCAGCATTATACCCATCGCGCACATTCATTTTTTTTTCTTTAGCTCGTTCTCCCATAGTCTCCACAACTCCTTTTGTACACACACCAATCGATAAACCTCTCCAGCAATGTCTGCCTACAACATACACACGCACCTTCCATCTCCTCCTTTGTGTTCATGCCTCGTGTCTCTCATACGGTCCCACACACATGTAAACTCTCGCCCATCTTTTCATCGATCTCACAATCGCACACTCCTCCCCCTATCTAGGTAGTACCTCGGCCTCTCGCACCACCACCTAGCTCCATTCTCTCGCTGGGCCTTATTTGCCTCTAACAAATGGATGTACACGGACCGATCTCCCGCTATACATATAGCTAGCTAGGTCCTTATAACTCGTTTTCCCCACGCGTTGATCGATCTACCTCATTAGTTATGTCTCTCCCTTCCTTCGACAAACAAAAATTGATCTACCGATCTAGTTAGGTTTGCTTAACAAACACATGGATCCACTTCATTATCCATGCATGCGTCCCGACACATCTATCACACACAGGCACACACAGAAACACATCCCCACTCTTATTGATAATATTACAGTTCTACCCTCAGTTTATCTAGTAGGCCTCTCCCACCATCTTCGAGAAGCAACTCCATCACCCATACACCACTCTACCCCTCTCCCTCCCTCCCTCTCTCCTCTCTCTCTCTCTCTCTCTTTGTCCCAACCTATTTCCCGTCCTTCAGTTATGTATGGATGTCAACTGATCTCCCTCAAGACATAGTTGGGTCTCTCCTCCTCAACACATATACGAGTCGTTCTACCTCTCTAGTTAGGCCTCTGCCTCCCCCCTCCTCCTCCCCCACACACCGATAGATCGAGCACTCTAGTCATGTCACCCTGCCACACACAAACTTGCCATGTTCCCTCTGACGTTCCGGTAGGTCACTCGCCCTATATCTTTGACTTGCACACACACAATTTTGATGGCTCTCTTCATCGATCTCGCACCCACCCACTTGATCCTCTCTTCGACTCCATCGATATCTATGACCCCTCCCTCTCTTCTCGTGGATCGCCCCCTCTATATATGATATCGATAGGCCTCTATTTCACACACATTGCATGTGTCAAAATTTTGTTTGAGATGCCATCGACACATATTCCCACAAATACATTCACGAAATCACCCCCAAACAAAAAACACTCACGAACGCACACACCATCTGTCTAGGTTTGTATCTCTCTCACACACACCCTTGTAGGTGGGGGACGTGCACGAAGAGAAGAGGTGCACGCACGGCGCACGTACTCTTGTCTCTTTCCCAACCACACCCGCGCGGGTACACGGTGGAGCTCATTTCTGTAAGAAAAGGCAGCCCACGTGGTAATTTGACACGTGTACTGGTTGTCCACTTGATGGAAGATCGTCTACCATGGGTGAACAAACAAATTGTGACTTGACACATTATGTTAAAAAAGAGGCAAACCATGTGGGGCCTACCTTAGAGACAATGCTCTATACACTCAAGATACTCTGTGCGTATTACTTTTGATGTCCCATCAACTCGCAGAACGAGGAGAAGCTTGTTAGTGTGCCGTCTCCCCTGCCCACGGGCGCGGTGGCTCGCAGGATGAGGTGAAGCTTGCTTACTACGCCTTATGCCCGCTCCCTTGCCCACGCGCCCGATGGCTCACAGGACGAGGAGAAAATTTTACTACTCCCTCCGTTTACTCCTCGTCCCTACCTTGGTTAGAGAGATTATCATTATGTTTGGAATATATGTCCTTTAGTAGATTTCAATATGAACTACTAGTACATACTCCAAACACTGATGTATATCGACATATTTTAGAGTGTAGATTCACTCATTTTTCTCCGTATGTAGTCAATATTGAAAAAGACGTAATAGTACGCACTCTCCCTCGCCCACGTGGTGGATGTGCGGCAATTCATTCGGTCTCATATAGCCAAAACGATATATACTGCAGTGCCATTATTGCTCGACTTCCTGAAGAGGCGAAGAGCCAATCGAAAGGTTAATATTTTGGAGATGCCAAGCGCAAGGTTCATAGGAGAACGAGTAGTAGTAGTAGTACTAGTACTAGTAGTATGTACCAGTGGTACATACTATACGAGGAAGAAGGCAACAATATGTATGTTTTGCATGACAGTCTCTTCTTACAAGACATGCTAGACCTAGTGGACCTCATTGTTGCAATGGGACTACTCCCTATCATAGATGGCATGATTCAGGGTGGTGGGCAGTGAGCATAATTCGGAGCTGCTCAGTCTTAAACCCCATGAAGAAGTCCCATCGAAAGGAATAGCCATCCTCTACACGTGCTCCTATGTAAAATGAGTAAATGAGACAAAAAGAGAAAGAGATAAAGGAAAAAAATCACCAGCCTTAGATCCAGCCCTACTGTATCAGTGAATGATATTTCTACGTCGTGATTGACATGGCTATATTATTAACCATGCTATGGAGGTAGAAGCGGATTTTTATTTATTCACGGAGGTAGCATCAGATGGATATTCAGTGAGGAGTGAAATGATGATTGTTTCCTTGGTCAAACATAGAGAAAGGTGGGCCTCGTGATTTCACGCCTTATTAGTCATTATTACTGCCTATACTCTTTGCCCATAATTAATAATTGCTTGGTAGTACAGTAGTGGGTTATACTTTTAATAACCATGCTCAAAGAGAAGAGGTGCATGCACGCACGCACGTAGTGTACTAGTAGCACTCTTTGCTTCTTTTGCGTCTTCCCCAACCACACACGTGACACGGTGGAGCTCATTTCTATAAGATGATGCAGCCCACGTGATAATTTGACGCGTCTAGTAGTAGTTACTCACTTATAAATAATGGAGGGTCGGGAACCACGCATGGACGGTGCCGCGTCATTTATAAATAAAGTTTTTTTCTTCAGTGGCACGTAAGAATATAAATAGGTTCATATGGAGAGAAAATGAAACCGCTCCACTATATACATAGCCAGGACGAGCCTACACGGTTCCTTGCTGGGGTTGCTCTCTTCACACTCTCTTGCACAAAATGACTATGGCCACATCTCTAACATCCCGGCGGATGATGTCCGCCGGGGGAAGGGATGGATGCTTAGTGTAGATGCACGTCCCGGTCAGGGGTCCACGCCGTTCTCTCTCACAAAGCCGATGAGGTTGCCTTCGTCCCTTGCTCACTGCCGCGACATGGGCAATTGCCGCCTCCCGCGGCCCTCCTCTAGGTTGAGCTACGTCCCGACATCCCTCAGGTACAACTTCCTTTACAGCCGGCTTGAACCACTCCTCTAGCTGCCCACATCACTCCATGTGGATATTTCTCTACTTCTTTGCCCCGCACATTACTAGCTTCTACGTACTGTATTTGTGACGAGTTTATGTCTCATCAACTAGTCCCAATAATCTTATTCTAATCACGCTTCTTCAATTTCTTTGCCACAGGGATGATCATCTCGATTTTGGTGAAATTGCACAAAATGATTCAATGGTCAAAGGGTTGCAAACTTCATTTCTTTAGAAGGTCCAAGTTGCCAGCAAATTAAAGCCTAGTTAGGGTTTACGGTTCAAGGGCTAGGGACTACATGGATCATTTTTTTCTTTAGCTGTCTCTGTTCCAAAATAAGTGTCAACTTTAGTAGTAATACAACTTTGTACTAAAGTTTGCATAAAGTTGAGACACTTATTGTCGGAGTAAATAGCCATGGGTAGCCTAGCCGGCTTCCCCTGGCCCTTCTGAAAAAAGTTACGAGCCCGCCCGGCTCTCAAGAATCAAAGACATGGGGCCACCTTCCCCTTGCCGGCTGCCACCCAGGCCGGCTCTCGGAAGGCGGTCCGACTTTAGCCCTCATGAGAAGGCCGACTCCAAGAAGCCGGCCATGAGAAAGCCGACTCCAAGAAGCCGGCTCCCCATAAAGCGGTCCATACCGTACCCAAAAAATTTTGTACCCACCTGACGGCGGTGCGACGGGGCGTGGCTACAGTAAAGCCTGCCACCCCTGAATCCCGGAGCACGCCTGGCACAGTGCGCCGTATGGGTAGGCATGACCCGTCCGGCGCGGCACTGTTGCCATGTTGACCCTGGCATCACCCACGACGGGCCGCCAGCGTGGCCCACAGACGGTGGGCCCCTTTGATCAGAGAGACGCCCAAAGGCGGCCACGCCTCCAGCCAGTCGGCCCAAGACAGAGCCGGCCCCCGCAGCCGGCTTGCCGCCTCCCTCGAAGAAGACACCCCATTAAGGAGACAAGACGCGGTAAGGCTACAGCGATCGCCTGACAGGCGGCGGTACTGTAGCCGCGCTTACCACGATGAAGCTCACGTCAACAAGATGGAGCCACAGTAACCAGCCGCCGACCAGGCCCTGGACATTGGGGCCTGCCTGTCGACCGAGGGGCCGGCAGCCGGTGGGACCCACCAGTCGGCGGGCCCCAGCAGCCGGTGCGGAAGCCGGCGAGTGCAGTCACAGACGGCTGGGCCCCGCACCCAGTCGGATTACCATTGTACCCCCGGGGGGTAGGCCTATATAAACCCCCCGGAGCACCCATGCAAAGGGTTCGACCCCCTGCTAGTTCTAGACACCATACAAGGAGAAGAAGCAGGCTAGCCGTGCCCTTCTTCCTCCTCCCCCAAACAGCTCAAGGAGCGTTGTGTAGCAACTTGATTCATCTAGTGAGTATGCGGAGACCCCGCAGAGCAGCAGTAGGGGTGTTATCTCCATGGAGAGCCCCGAAGCTGGGTAAGATCCGCCGGCGTGCATGTCTTCGCCTTATCCCGTTTCCAGGCACTGGCGATGTCTTACTGGCTCCCACAATGATAAGCCACCCGTTGGCATATGTCGCACCTACCACCCGACATTTGGCGCCCACCATGGGGCCAGGTGCACCGTCGTCGTCCGGAGACCTGTTCTGGACGGGAACCTTATTCCTCCCCCGCGAGCGTAGCCAGCCCGGCACGCCCGATGGTGCTTGCCACGACGCGCTGCAAGGCGTCACCAGCATCTGCGCGGCAAGCGGCCTCGCCGATCTCCTCGACAAAACTCTCATCTCCGACGAGCTCGCCTCCGATGCGGGCACCGACCACCTCGCCAACCTTCTCGGCCAGCTCCATGTCTCCAGCGAGCCCGCTGCGGACCTGGAGTCGGTTGGCTCCACCGACCTGATGCCTGTCGACTCCGACACGGCCTCCTACGACACCTTCCCCACCAACGTCATGATCTACAACGACCCGCTTCCTCGCACCGACGGCTGCGATGCTGTCACCACCGAAGTGATGGTTGTCGGCCACGGCGGCCCGGCCGACTAGAGCGCCCGCGACGCCTCGCACACGGAGGCCCACAACTTGTTCGCTCCCCTCCCGGCTAATGCCGACGACGAAGCACTGGAGGCACGCCGCCTCGCCCTCCTCGCAGAGGGCCGGAGGCGGGCTTCCGTAAGACGCCTCACTGAGGCCTATCAGCGCGAAGCTGACCGCGCCGCCTTCGGCACGCCGGCCCCGGGCGGGCCAAGCTGGGCTGGCCTTGTCAAGCAACGCGGCGCCGTCATCGCCGACACGCTGGGAGTCGACCGCCCGGTCTATGCCACTCCGCTCGAAAACTTGCGTGCCGCCCAGGCGGCTGTAGACGAGTTGGACGGCTTGGAGGCCGAAGACCTCCCCCACATGACCCGGCGCATCCAGCAACTGATTGACGCAGCCGCGCAGCGACACGAAGCCGACGCCCACGCGGAAGGCCCTCCCCCGCGCCGAGAACACGGCGCGACGTCCCGGACGCCGACTACGAGCAACACCCGTGCGCGATGCGAGAAGGAGCCGACTGCCAGCCGCAGCCGGACCCGGATCTCCATCGAGCGAGACGCGGACGGTCATCCCCGAGCCATGGAGTGGCGTGGCGACCCGCCTCCGCCTCCGCCCCATGGGGAGAGATATCCCACCCTGCCGCCAGTGGCGCACCCGACTCTCAGCGGCCGGCTGGGCCGCCACGAAGGAATCGGCGAGAACGACGCCCGCCATCGGATCGACCGCCTGGCGCGATCCCTGGCGTTGGAAGAAGAAGACGATGTCGACCCGCCTTGTTTCGGCCCTCGCATCTGCGACGAGCCCTTTCCCAAAGGGTTCTCGCTCCCAAGAGACACGCCCAAGTACAACGGCTCCGTGAAGCCGGAAGATTGGTTGATCGACTACTCCACGGCAGTTAGCACAGCCAACGGCAACCGGCGCGTTGCCGTGAAGTACGTGCCCCTCATGCTGCAAGGCACGGCGCGGACCTGGCTCAACAGCCTCAAGCCGCGTAGCGTCAACAGCTGGCTAGATTTCACAGAAGCCTTCATCCGCAACTTCACCAGCACCTACAAGCGGGCTCCCAAGCCCAGACAGCTCTCCTTGTGCGTACAAGGCCCCGCCGAGTCCACTCACGATTACCTCACACGTTGGGCTGAGCTCCGCAACTCCTGTGAAGGGGTGCACGAGGTGCAAGTCATAGAATACTTCACAGCCGGATGCCGAGAAGGCACCCTCCTCAAGCACAAGCTCCTCTGCAACGAGCCGGCCACCCTCGACGAGCTTCTGGACATAGCGGACAAGTACGCCACCGCCGACTCCTCGATGAAGACCGAGCTTCGGGTGGACACGTCCGGAAAGGTACTCAACCCGGCGCCCAAGACGCCGGCTGGGGATTCCGGCCGACTCCCCCACTCGAACGATCACAAGCGCAAGGGCCCCGCGCCGCCTCCCGCCAGTCGGCAGGTGGCCACGGTCGAAGATGCGCCGCCTGAAGAGCGACCGGCGCCCAAGAAGCCCAAGGGCGGCAGGCCGGCTTGGCAGCCCGCCTTCTCCTACGAGCAAACTCTCGACGCCCCTTGCAAGTTCCACAGCGGCGCGAAGCCGTCCAACCACACGACCCGGAAGTGCCATTGGCTCACCCGAATCTCTAAAGGCGAAGGGCTCGCGCCGCCTCCGCCTGCCGGCCCGCCGCCTCCGCCTCCGCCGCCTCCGGCCGCTCGGCCCGCAGTCGGAGCCGTGCATGACGAGTTCCCTGACGAGAAAGCAACCTACATCGTCTTTACAAGCCAGCCCGAAGATCGGCACAGCAAACGCCAAGAGCACCAGGAAGTTAGCGTGGTCGCTGCCAACCCAGCCGGACACATGCATTGGTCAGAAAAGCCCATCAGCTGGAGCCGGGCCGACCATCTGGAGGTGATGCCGTCTCCCGGCTCTTACGCTTTGGTCCTGGAAGCCACCCTTGCGACGGACAGACGCGCCACCCGCTTTTCCCGTGTGTTGATAGACGGCGGGAGCAGCATCAACATCCTGTACCGTGACACCCTGGAAAAGCTAAATGTCAAGACGAAGCAGCTCACGCCAACTCGGACAGTGTTTCATGGCATCGTACCGGGCTTATCCTGCACCCCCATTGGCAAGATCAAGATCGATGTGCTTTTTGGGGACAAGGAGCATTTCCGCTGGGAAGCGATCTGGTTTGAAGTGGTGGACCTGGAGAGCCCTTACCATGCATTGCTTGGCCGACCTGCCTTGGCCAAATTCATGGGAGTTCCCCACTATGCATACCTCAAGATGAAGATACCAAGCACCAAAGGCGTCATCACCATAGCCGGAGATTACAAGAAGTCCTCTGAGTGCACGGTGGCCAGCAGCCGGCTGGCCGAGTCCCTTGTGATTGCCGAAGAGAAGAAGATGTTGGACCGAGTCGTGGCCATAGCCGGCAAGCCGTCAGCCGTGTCCCCCGACCCCAAGGAGCATGATACTCAAGGATCTTTCCAGCCGGCCAAGGAGACGAAGAAGATACCTCTTGACCCCGAGCATCCAGAAAGGTTTGCCGTCATCAGGGCAAACCTGAATAGCAAATAGGAAGGCGAGCTCGCCGATTTCCTCCGTGAGAATCGGGACATCTTCGCATGGTCCCCTAAGGACATGCCGGGTGTTCCGAGGAAATTCGCCGAGCACAAACTACATGTTCGAGAAGACGCAAAGCCAGTCAGACAACCCCTTCGCCGGCTGTCGGAGGAGAAACGCGGGATTGTAGGGGAGGAGATAGCCCGGCTCTTGGCGGCCGGCTTCATCATGGAAGTTTTCTTTCTAGAGTGGCTCGCCAACCCGGTCCTTGTGCTAAAGAAGAACAACAAGTGGCGCATGTGTATAGACTACACGAGCCTCAACAAGGCCTGCCCCAAAGATCCTTTCGCCCTGCCAAGGATTGACCAAGTGATAGACTCCACAGCTGGATGTGAGCTGTTGAGTTTCTTGGATGCTTACTCCGGATATCATCAGATAAAGCTAGACCCGGACGACCACCTGAAGACCGCCTTCATCACGCCATTTGGAGCCTTCTTCTACCTGACCATGACATTCGGCTTGAGAAATGCCGGTGCCACTTTTCAGCGTTGCATGCAGAAGTGCCTCCTCAAGCAACTCGGCAGAAACGCTCACGTTTACGTGGACGACATCGTGGTGAAGACGGAGAAGCATGGCACCTTGCTGGGAGACCTCAAGGAAACGTTTGAGAACCTACGCCGGTTCCAAATCAAGCTTAACCCCGAGAAATGCGTGTTCGGGGTGCCAGCCGGCCAGCTCCTAGGCTTCCTGGTCTCCGAACGTGGCATCGAATGCAACCCGGTGAAGATCAAGGCCATCGAGAGAATGGCGATCCCTACCAAGCTTCGAGACATTCAGAAGTTCACCGGGTGCTTGGCTTCCTTGAACCGCTTCATCAGCCGGCTCGGAGAGAAAGCTCTCCCCCTCTACCGCCTCATGAAGAAGAGCACTCACTACGAGTGGAACGACCAGGCCGACCAAGCTTTTCACGAGCTGAAGAAGATGCTGGCCACGCCACCTGTCCTCGCGGCGCCGACTGAGAAAGAGCCCATGCTCCTCTACATCGCCGCAACCAGCCGGGTGGTCAGCACCGTCATCGTAGTCCAGCGCCCAGAAGAAGGCCGAGCCCAGCCGGTCCAGAGGCCGGTGTATTATTTGAGCGAGGTGCTATCCGCCTCAAAGCAGAACTACCCGCACTACCAAAAGATGTGTTACGGCGTGTACTTCACCGCCAAGAAGCTGAAGCCCTACTTTCAAGAGCATCCCGTCACAGTCGTATGCACTGCCCCGCTAGCCGAGATCATAGGCAGCCGGGACGCATCCGGCCGGGTGGCAAAATGGGCCATCGAGCTGGCCCCCTATACGATCTTCTACCAGCCCCGCACTGCCATCAAGTCCCAAGCACCGGCCGACTTCCTCGTCGACTGGGCCGAGACCCAGTACCTGCCGCCGGCTCCTGACTCCACCCATTGGCGCATGCACTTCGATGGGTCCAAGATGCGCACCGGCTTGGGAGCCGGCGTCGTCCTTACCTCTCCCAAAGGCGACAAGCTCAGATACACGCTACAGATCCAGTTTGCCGCCTCCAACAATGTGGCCGAGTACGATGCGCTCATACACGGGCTCCGGCTTGCCAAAGAACTTGGCATTCGCCGGATCCTATGTTATGGCGACTCGGACCTGGTGGTCCAGCAATCATCCGGCGACTGGGACGCCAAGGACGCGAATATGGCGAGCTACCGCTTCCTGGTCCAACAACTCAGCGGATACTTTGAAGGATGCAAGTTCCTCCAAGTACCACGAGCCGACAACGAGCCAGCCGATGCCCTGGCTCGAATAGGCTCCACTCGGCAAGCAATTCCAACCGGCGTCGCTCTACAACGCCTCCTCAAGCCGTCCATCAAGCCGTCTCCAGAGTCCGATTCCATCTTCGTGCCGCCTGACCCCGATGCGGCCGGGTCCGGCTCGAAGAACCAAGTAGGCGACCCCAAGACCCCCGTAGCCGGCTCGGGGACTTCGGCAGACGGCTCGGGGACTTCGGCAGCCGGCTCGGGGACTGCGGCAGCCGGCTCAGGGACTGCGGTAGCCGGCCCAGGGACTGCACCAGCACTACAGCCGGCGGCCGACCCCAGCACCTCACCGCCCAGCCCGCCCACCCTGGTAGCAGTAGCCACATTGGCAGTAGGAGAAGTCGCGGCTCCGTCATGGGCTCAGTCCATCCTCAACTTCCTAGTAAACCAAGACCTGCCAGCTGACGAAACAGAAGCAAGACAAGTCCAACGTCGAGCCGGAGCATACACAATCGTCAACAGAGAGCTCGTCAAGCGCAGTGTCACTGGAGTCCTCCAACGGTGCGTCGAGCAAGAGAAAGGCATTGCAATCCTCAGAGACATTCACCAAGGAGAATGCGGCCACCATGCGGCCTCAAGATCACTCGTCGCCAAAGCCTTCCGCCATGGTTTCTTCTAGCCGACTGCTTTGGATGACGCCAAAGAATTAGTCAAACATTGCAAGGGATGCCAACTCTTCAGCTCCAAGCAACACATGCCGGCTTCGGCACTCAAAACAATTCACCTCACTTGGCCCTTCGCCGTTTGGGGACTGGACATGGTGGGCCCATTCAAGACGGCGCGCGGCGGCATGACGCATTTGCTCGTCGCCGTGGACAAATTCACCAAGTGGATTGAGGCAAAGCCGATCAAGAAGCTGAATGGGCCGACTACCGTGACGTTCATCGCAGACATAGAAACTCGGTATGGCGTGCCGCACAGCATCATCACCGACAATGGCACGAATTTTGCCAAAGGAGCCTTGGCATGTTTCTGCGCAGCCCAAGGTATCCGGCTGGACTTAGCATCCGTCGCCCACCCGCAGTCAAACGGCCAGGTCGAGCGAGCCAACGGCGTCATCCTCTCCGTTATCAAGCCTCGACTGGTCGTACCTCTGGAGCGCTCAGCCGGCTGTTGGCTCAGTGAGCTACCGGTTGTCCTCTGGAGTCTGCGCACTACACCAAACAAGTCAACCGGCTTCACCCCTTTCTTCCTTGTGTATGGTGCGGAGGCGGTCATCCCAACTGACATCGAGTTCGACTCGCCTCGAGTAACCATGTACACGGAAGCGGAGGCCAAGGAAGCACGAGAAGACGGCATCGACCTGCTGGAAGAAAGCCGGCTGTTAGCCCTCAGCCGGTCTGCCATCTACCAGCAGGGTTTGCGCCGCTACCACAGCCGGAAGGTCAGGCCAAGATCTTTCCAAGAGGGCGATGTTGTGCTCCGGCTGATCCAGCGAACAGCCGGCCAGCACAAGCTCTCAGCCCCTTGGGAAAGCCCCTTCGTCATCAGCAGAGCCCTCCTACGACCTGATCGATGCACAGAAGCCGAAATCACGCAAGAGAGGCGACTCCGGCAAGGGGTCGGAACGACCATGGAACGCCAACCTCCTTCGAAGATTTTACAGTTGAAATGCAGTATGTACCACGCTAACTTTTGTATTAAGTACAAGACAATAGGCTCCCCGAGGAGGGCTCGGGGACTGCCATCCCTTATTTATGAATGAAAAGTATCATGCTTATGACCTTGTCGTATCATTTACTTTTTCCGTCCGGCGCCGAGTTCGACTAGTCGGCTCGGGGACTGGCCGACTGGAGTTATGTTAAATGTCCTACCCGCAGTCAGACAAGTAGTGTGCCGGCTCCCAAGCCTTCTCTTGCCACAAGTCGCAGTTCGAAGAACCGGCTGTCCGGCTGGCAAGAGTTAAAGGCAGGAACGGGCGCCCACATGAAAAATGGCTAGGGACTAACGGACTAATATAACAAAAGCCGGTTTTTCTCACACCGCCGACTGGCTACCAGAGTAGCCGGACGGCCGGTCTCCATTCACTTCACTTCAATCCAAGAAAGCTCAAGTACTTGCCTCCCCAAAGAGGGAAGGCGGCAAAGGAAAAAGCCTAAGGATAAAAAAGCATACGCGAATGGAAACCAAACATGCACATGGTAATATTTACATAAAAAGACCTCCGAGAGGCCAGCATTCAACATAGTTTGGATACACCCCCAGTGGGTGGAACTGCGAAAACTTAACAAAGATCGTTCAAAGACAACAAGGCAGGAAAGATAAAGACGGCAGGTCAAGCTGGCGGAGCGGCCGACGAGCCAGACTGGTTGGCGGAGACGGTCGTGCCGACTGAAGGAGCGGCCGGCTGGCGAACTTCGGCTTTGTCGCCGCCTCCCGCAGAGGGCGCGCTTCCACGCGCCTCATTGCTGGAGGCACGGTCGGCCCGAGGTCGGACGGTTTTTCCACCAGCCGGCTCGACGTCTTCGCCGTCCTCCTCTTCGTCATCCTCGCCTTCGTCGCTGGAGCCAATCTCCTCCGCTGAGTCCTCGCCCACCGCCGGGTTCAGCCCGAACCACTCCTCCGGCTGAGCAACACTGTCATCATCGATTTCGGGTGCGAAAACGCTGATGTCGGTGCACTCGGCGATCGTCGAAGCTCGCTGGGCGATAGCCGGCCTCACCTCCTCCAGCTCCACGTCGGCCTCCATCCGCCAGGTGTGTAGCTGGTCCAGGCTCAGCCCTGGGTACCAAGCCCGAACGAACTCCAAGGCCCGCCCGGCTCCGAGGAGGGCCGCCGACGCCTTCCAAGCCTCAAAGCGACCAACTACGACCTCCAGCCAGTCGGCAGTTCGGCTTGGGGTGCGGGGGATCGTCTCACCGGGCCAGAGGGCGGCCAGCACTTGCGCCCCGGCACGTTGGAGCCGGCGAAGCATCCGATGAGCCAGCTGCAACCACGCCTGGATAGCCAGGAGCTGCTCCTCAAGTGTCCGGTTCGCATCCGGCGCGATGTTGGCCCCCGCCTGACGACGCGCCTCGCGATGGGCCTCAATGCTTTGGGCGGCAAAGGCGGAGTATCCGGGGAAGTAGCCTGCACCAAAAAACGAGCAGCAGCTCAAGATAAGCCAAAAACCCAGGCGGCAAGGGGCAGGGGAGGGCCGAGGAAGGCAGCTTACCATCGATCAAATCCTCGATCCGGCCGAAGCCCTCGTCCAGGGCTCGCCGGGTCTCAGACCAGCTCGCCGCCTCGATCTCATACTCCGCCATCAAGGCGGCTTCGCTTTCCTGCGCCGCCTGCATGGCCGCTTTGTGGCTCTCCTCTTGGTCGGCCAGCTTCTTGGCTAGGCGATCCCGTTCCTGGACCAAGGCGGCGCACTCGGCCTCCTTGGTATGAAGGGCGGCCTTCGCTTCGCCGAGCTCCTTCCTCAAGTCGGGGTTGGCCCCTGAAGACAAAGAAAAAGACAAACCAATAAGGAAAAGGTCGTCAAGAAAGATCCGACCCGACTGCGCAGCAGTCGGCCCGAATCTTGGGGACTACACCCAGTGGGTGCGCTGACGCGCCCCCACAGGAAACAGACAAGATTGAGTACTTACTTCGGCTGTCGGCCAGGTCGTCGGTCCTCCGGCTCAACTCCCGAGCCTGGGAATTGAAGGCGGCAGCACGAAGGTTGTGGTATTCCTGAAAGTTCAGAAAAAAGCAAAGTAAAGTAGCCGTCGAGAAAGATCCGACCCGACTGCGCAGCAGTCGGCCCGAATCTCGGGGACTACACCCAGTGGGTGCGCTGACGCGCCCCCATGGAAGGAATTAAGAAAGCAAAGCGGCCAAGAACGAAGGACTCACCCGGATAGTGGCTCGCGTTGACAAGAACTCCTGGGTGAACTGCTGCAGCAGTGCGGCCTGAGCTTGCAGCCGGCTCCGGACCCCTTGAGCCGCCACATTCAGCTCGCCAGTTCCCCCGCTGGGAGTCCACTCGGACGTGGCAGTGCTGGCCGCCTCCAGATCCTCCGCCGACTGGCCTGCGCCCGCGACTCGGCGCAACTCCGGCGGAGCGGCGCCTCCCCCTGCGCGCCGGCCCGTCGCCGGCTGCACCTCGAGGCCGGCTCTGTTCTCCGGCTCACCTCCGGTTGGCCCCTCCGGCGCCGCTGACAATTGGCCGCCTTGGCCCGCTCCGGTTGGCGCTGCTGGCGGCGCTTTCCTCGCAAAGGCCACGGGGTCCTCCCCCCTCTCCAACAGTGGCGGGTCTTGGACGATCTCCTCCGCCAAGGGCAATGGGGTGTTGGGGGCTACGGCTCGGAGAGGAATGGCGAGCAGCGGAGGCTGGCTGCGCGAGCTTTCCGCCTCCGTCCCCGGGTAGCTGCCTCCGTCTGGGCCTTGGCTGCCGCGTCGGCCTGCTCCCTCGCCGCCTGGGCGGCCGCCTTCTCCGCCGCCTCGCGCTCCTCCCACGCTTCGCGGGCATTCTGCTCTGTGGCCTCCCTGAGATCGGCGCGGGGGTCCACGCGGTGGGAGCTCGAAGACCCTCCAGCCGGCCCCACGACGGAGCCGCCCGGACCCCGATCAAGGGAAAGCGGCGCCCTGTCCAGCAAGCAAGAAAAAGTTAAGAAGAATATTCGCAGAGAAAGAGAATGATGGCGAGCATGCGGCAAGGCAGTCGAAGACTTACGCTGAGACCGCCGAAGGCTGTTTCACCGCCTTGCAGAAGCGGGCTGCTTTCGCAGCAGCCTCGTCTCGCTTGGTCGCCGCGGCGCAGGCTTTTGACTTCTTCGGCCGACTGCCAAAGAGGCCTGAAGCGGCCCAGCGCTTCTGTGCGCCGCCGCCGGCCGCCGGCGCGATAGACGAGCCCGCACCCTGATGGTCGGCCGCCAGCTGGCGACGCGGGGCGACTTCGGCTTCGAAATCGTCCGGCCAGTCCTCGAAGCTCGCGGTGAACCTTGAGCCTCCGGGCTCGGCACTGTCCCCCACGACGGCGTCTTCCATGGCGGCCGCCCCCAAGTCCGGGTCGTCAACGTCATCCACCGTGCGGTCGGGGGCATACTGGCGTTCAATCCCTGCCGCCCCGGCCGGCGGCGCAAGCAGAGGGTTCTGCTCAAAAGAACCGACTGGTCAGAAGCCGGCCATCATGAAGCCGGCAGACGACAAAAAGAAGATAGAGAGAGAAGCTTACCACGGGCGGTGGATTGGCGCGAGAATACGGCACCTTGCCGTATTGCCAGTCCCCGGCGAGCTTGCAGTTGGCGATGTAGTTAACCATGAGCACCACCTCCGCGTGGGGCATTTCCCATGTGCTCAGCCGGCTTGGGTCGAAGCGGCCGCTCATCTGACACATCATATGGGGCCGGCTTTGGAGAGGAAGGATCCGGCGCTCCACGAAGGCGGCCACCAAGTCGGCCCCGCGCAGGCCTTCCGACTGAATCATCACCCGAAGCCGGGAGATGGCGGCGTTCCCGGCCGGAGACAGTGACCGGGAACGGAAGCTCCACGAGGGCTGCCTCCCAGCCGGCGGGCCGGCTACGTAAGCCGGCAGGTTGATGTAGTCTCCTTGCTCGGCGATGTTCTTCACGTAGAAATACGATCTCTGCCAGACCTTCACCGACTGGATCAGGGGGATGGGCGGGAACGGGTTGTTCTCGCTCGCCCTCCTCATGGCGATGAAGGCCCCGCAGGGGGCGGGCACGCCGGCGACAACTGTGCCGAGCTTGCTCTGGAAGAACTCTCCCTAGAGCTCCAGCGTGGGGAGCAGCCCCAAGAAGCCTTCGCAGAGGGAGACGAAAGCCGACAGAAGCATCACCACATTGGGCGTGAGGTGATGCGGCTGGAGGCTATAGAATTCCAGGAAAGAGCGCAGAAATCCGCTCGCCGGAAGGCCGAAGCCGCGCAGGCAGCGCGAGCGGAAGACGACCCGCTCGCCCTCCTCCGGTGCCGGCGAGATCTCCTTCTCCGGCGCCAGGCGGACCTGTACGAGGTCAGCGTCGGGCAGGCGCCGAGTCTGGCGGAGGAACTCCACATGGTCGTCATGGACGTTGGAGCCATCCCACGAGCTTGACAACGCCAGGGGAGCGAGGCGGTGTAGAGGCGCGGCGGCGCTGAGACGGGAAGCTGCGGCGGCAGCGAGAGGAAGAAACAAGGGTTAGGAGGGGCAGAGCGGGAGAGAGCGTGCGAACCTCTGTCGCTCTCCCTCCTCCCCCTACTTATAGGCTCACATGGCGGAGCCGAGGAGGTGCGGCGTGGGGAAGCGTGGGGATCGATCGTGCCCACTCCCCACGTCCTGCGATTATCGAGCCTTAACGACAAAACAAAACTACCTCGAGAAGGTGAGCGGCCCCTGTGGGCCACGGAAGATCCGCGCCCGGACCAAGGCTCGTGAGTGGCGGGCCCGGGCCTGCGGCGGCGTCCCGTCGCGCGCGTGCGCTCACAGGATCTCGCTGCCACGTGGCCGCAAGAGGGCCCGTGGTCAGCACGCAGGTCCCCCCTCCTCCCGCCTATAAGACGCGGGGCTCGCTGAAGTCAGCATACGCCCGCAAAGCCGGCTCTTCAGGATGGGAAGCTGACCAAGCTTCTCGTCCCCCTGCTCGCCTCGGAGCTCGATCAGCTTCGGGGACTACTGTCGGAGTAAATAGCCATGGGTAGCCTAGCCGGCTTCCCCTGGCCCTTCTGAAAAAAGTTACGAGCCCGCCTGGCTCTCAAGAATCAAAGACATGGGGCCGCCTTCCCCTTGCCGGCTGCCACCCAGGCTGGCTCTCGGAAGGCGGTCCGACTTTAGCCCTCATGAGAAGGCCGACTCCAAGAAGCCAGCCATGAGAAAGCCGACTCCAAGAAGCCGGCTCCCCATAAAGCGGTCCAGACCGTACCCACAAAAGTTTGTACCCACCTGACAGTGGTGCGACGGGGCGTGGCTACAGTAAAGCCTGCCACCCCCGAATCCCGGAGCACGCCTGGCACAGTGCGTCGTATGGGTAGGCATGACCCGTCCGGCGCGGCACTGTTGCCATGTTGACCCTGGCATCACCCACGACGGGCTGCTAGCGTGGCCCACAGACGGTGGGCCCCTTTGATCAGAGAGACGCCCAAAGGCGGCCACGCCTCCAGCCAGTCGGCCCAAGATAGAGCCGGCCCCCGCAGCCGGCTTGCCACCTCCCTCGAAGAAGACGCCCCATTAAGGAGACAAGACGCGGTAAGGCTACAGCGATCGCCTGACAGGCGGCGGTACTGTAGCCGCGCTTACCACGATGAAGCTCACGTCAACAAGATGGAGCCACAGTAACCAGCCGCCGACCAGGCCCTGGACAGTGGGGCCTGCCTGTCGACCGAGGGGCCGGCAGCTGGTGGGACCCACCAGTCGGCGGGCCCCAGCAGCCGGCGCGGAAGCCGGCGAGTGCAGTCACAGACGGCTGGGCCCCGTGCCCAGTCGGATTACCATTGTACCCCCGGGGGGTAGGCCTATATAAACCCCCTGGAGCACCCATGCAAAGGGTTCGACCCCCTGCTAGTTCTAGACACCATACAAGGAGAAGAAGCAGGCTAGCCGTGCCCTTCTTCCTCCTCCCCCCAAACAGCTCAAGGAGACCCCGCAGAGCAGCAGTAGGGGTGTTATCTCCACGGAGAGCCCCGAAGCTGCGTAAGATCCGCCGGCGTGCATGTCTTCGCCTTATCCCGTTTCCAGGCACCGACGATGTCTTACTGGCTCCCACAATGATAAGCCACCCGTTGGCATATGTCGCACCTACCACCCGACACTTATTTTGGAACGGAGGGAGTACATATTGGCTATGGCCTGTCAATCATTGAGATGCAATAGCATGCATGTTAGTCTCCTTTCTATTTGATGAAATGTTGCAACGGGCAACCTTGGACGCAAGATACACGAAACAGAAGCTGGAAGCTTCATAGCATTGTACAAATTTATCTCGTTCATAAATTACAGTATGTACTATACTAGTACAGTATGATGTAAAGAGTTAGGTGTCGCACGGTGTCAAGAAAATATGGTGATAGTGTGAGATGGGCCATGTAATCACTGAGCCTGCAGTAAGGTGTTTCACTGCGTTCGCACTTCTCCGCTGTAAGAATGCAGAAAATTGTAATCTAGTAGTACCTCCTTTCGCCGAAAGTGTGGGACATCCAGCAGTCATACCACCTTAGTAATAATGGCCAATGAGCCGTCAAATCACATAGACCCAGCAGTAAGTTGGACAGACGAAGCAACCATCACTCTTGAATCCGCTTCTCCCTGCAACACAGGCGCCAATGAGAGGTCGCATCCACTCTGCCCGGTCATGAATGCGGCACCGATTCTTTGGAGCGGTGCTGACCGTTTTGGGCGGGAAGCACGTGCGGGCGATGGAGCGGTTTTGGGTGGGCCAGGCTGGTCAGGATCGGGCGTGGCAGCTGTCTGCCTGTCCCGACCGGACGCCCGGAAACGAGAGGATGCACCGACTCTCGCGGCTAAATCATACACTACACACCATCGCTCTGTAGGAGTAGGTCGATGTGTCGCTCTCTCTAACACACACATGCTGTTAAACACACACACACACATCGAGTTAAAATGAGACTATATCTCAATTAATGAAGGCTTGCATGTTACTATCCATATGTTACTACCCACTATGAAGGTAGTAACATAGACTAGTAACATATGCATGTTACTAGTCCAAGTTACTCACCAGTATGACCAGCCTAGCAATGTAACCGAATGCTCCTTACTCTGCCTTGTTATCTCCCCTGGAAACCCAATGCATGGAGTGCAACTACGTGTTGATCAATCAAGAAATCAAAGTCGTCTTGCATGCGAGTTAATACGTGGCCCTACATGGTAGCTAAAACAACATCTCTTAGTGTTGGGGAACGCAGTATTTCAAAAAATTCCTACGATCATGCAAGATCTATCTAGGAGATGTATAGCAACGAGAGGGGAGAGTCTGTCTACGTACCCTCATAGACCGAAAGCGGAAGCGTTTAGTAACGTGGTTGATGTAGTTGAACGTCTTCACGATCCAACCGATCCAAGTACCGAACGTACGATACCTCCGCGATCAGCACACGTTCAACTCGGTGACGTCCCTCGAACTCTTGATCCAATTGAGGCCGAGGGAGAGTTCCGTCAGCACGATGGCCTAGTGACGATGGTGATGAAGTTTACCGGCACAGGGCTTCGCCGAAGCACTACGACGATATGACCGAAGTTTGTAACCGTGGAGGGGGGCACCACACACAGCTAAGAGAAACTTGTGTGTCCTTTGGGGTGCCCCCTCCCATGTATATAAAGGGGAGAGGAGGAGGAGGCCGGCCTAGAGGGGGCGCGCGCCATGGGGAGTCCAAGTAGGATTCCCAATCCTAGTTGGAATCTCCTTCCATCCAAGAGAGGGAGAAGGAGGGAAGGAGGAAGAGGGGAGAAGGAAAGAGGGAGCGCCGCCCCCTCCCTAGTCCAATTTAGATTGTCCATGGGGGGGCGCGGCCTCCCTTGTGGCCCTCCCCTCCTTTCCTCTAGGGCCCATGAAATTCCCAGGGGGGGGTCCGGTAATCCCCAGTACTCGGAAACTTATCCGAAACGACCCGAACCAACCCGGTGTCCGAATGTAACCTTCCAATATATGAATCTTTATGTCTCGACCATTTCGAGACTCCTCGTCATGTCTTTGATCTCATCTAGGACTCCGAACAAACTTTGGTTCCTCAAAACACGAAACTCATAATACAAATCGTCATCGAACGTTAAGCGTGCGGACCCTACAGGTTCGAGAACTATGTAGACATGACCGAGACACATCTCCGGTCAATAACCAATAGCGGAACCTGGATGCTCATATTGGCTCCCACATATTCTACGAAGATCTTTATCGGTCAAACCGCATAACAACATACGTTGCTCCCTTTGTCATCGGTATGTTACTTGCCCGAGATTCGATCGTGGTATCATCATACCTAGTTCAATCTCGTTACCGGCAAGTCTCTTTACTCGTTCCATAATGCATCATCTCGTGACTAACTCATTAGTCACATTGCTTGCAAGGCTCATAGTGATGTGCATTACCGAGAGGGCCCAGAGATACCTCTTTGATACACGGAGTGACAAATCCTAATCTTGATCTATGCCAACTCAACAAACACCATCAGAGACACCTGTAGAGCATCTTTATAATCACACAGTTATGTTGTGACGTTTGATAGCACAGAAGGTGTTCCTCTGGTATTTGGGAGTTGCATAATCTCATAATCTGAGGAACATGTATAAGTCATGAAGAAAGCAATAGTAGAAAAAACTAAACGATCATTATGCTAAGCTAACGGATGGGTCTTGTCCATCACATCATTCTCTAATGATGTGATCCCGTTCATCAAATGAAAACACATGTCTATGGCTAGGAAATTTAACCATCTTTGATTAACAAGCTAGTCAAGTAGAGGCATACTAGGGACCCTCTGTTTGTCTATGTATCCACACATGTACTAAGTTTCCGGTTAATACAATTCTAGCATGAATAATAAACATTTACCATGTTAAGGAAATATTAATAAGAACTTTATTATTGCCTCTAGGGCATATTTCCTTCACTTAGTTGTTGTGATTAATTGTTGTGTTTAGAGACAGAAATCAGGGCTTTGATTGGAGGAAGGACCGGTCAAGTTTCTCCTTCTCCTCCAATCTGCTTGCACCTTGGTCCCGCTACACCTTCTAACGTGATTTAATACACCTAGACGGAGGGAGTAGTACGAGATACGATGGCACACTGACTTAGGTCGAATACAAGTTCCCAAAATAGTGTGCATGTTATAATAAGGATTCACTTAGAATAGTACGTGAGCGAATAGAGGGATCAATTGGACAGTGTTCACGAGTAGTAGCGAGATGTGTGAGGTAAGATACACCGCTGGCGCTTTTAATTTTTCTTATTAATTTGTTTGTTTCACCCTCTGACTGGTGGTACCCAACGTACTACGTGGAGAGAGGTAATGTGACTAAGGTTGCATTATTTCTGTACTACCGACACTGCTTTAAATCCCAAAATAACTCATCACTAAAGCCACATGCCACGATTACGATTTAAATCCCAATGACTCCCACACAAAAATACACCGCATGCTTGTCACACAAATGGAGGAATGTATAAAAGGTTATTTTCCTCTCGTTAAACATAACGTGAGGGTGGTGTAGCTGGTTAGCCTGTTCGCTCATCAAACTTGAGGTCTCGGGTTCGATAACCACACTTGAGCATAATTTTGTTTTTGTTTGACTTCTTTATTCCACCCAATGATAGGTAGGCCCCGCATGATAGAGAGAGAAAGTGATCTGGGGCGGTGCTAGGAGGATTCTTTGACTGGTCAAAATGGATGGATACAGAGCTATACGATCTCGGCCTCGGCGCTTGTTTTCTAGGGTTTGCACTCTCTCTCCACTATATATATACACGCTGCAGCCTTAGTGCTTGTACTTGCTCTCTTCACACTCTCTCACCCTCTCCAAATCTAAACAAGACTTTGTTGGCCTCTCTCTCTCCCCTCACTTCTGGTCAAAGAGCTGGCAGGATCCGTCTGCTGGGAAGGGAAGGAGGCTTAACGCTGTCGCCGTAGTTGAGGGAGGGAATCCCCTACCGGCGCAGCTGTTCTCTTTCACCCAACGGCGGCGCGGGAGGGCCTCCAACCCCTTCTTCCTCGCCGTCGTACATAGTGTGGGCAGAACGGCCTCCGGTCGCCCACCGAACCACACCCCAAGAACCTTAAGGTATAAATTTACTCATTCCACATGAATTGCTCTAGCTGCATGTGGGCTTTTTCCATTTCTGCACTCGAATCTAGGTGTTGGATCAAACATGAAAGTAGTGGGGAAAGTTGTATAGCATGAATCTAGGACGTGGTTCAAAGAGGAAAGGAATGGGGGAAGTAGTGGGGAAAGTTGTATAGCATGAATCTAGGATGTGGTTCAAAAAGGAAAGGAAGGGGGAAAGTTGTATAGCATGAATCTAGGACGTGGTTCAAAGAGGAAAGGAAGGGGGGAACGTAGTGGGGAAAGTTGTATAGCATGAATCTAGGACGTGGTTCAAAGAGGAAAGGAAGGGGTAAAGTACTAGTACAGACCGGCTATCCAACACCTACGTTGGTCGAAAAGGGAAAACAATGACAAACGCAGTATGCACATGTGTTACGAACTGATCTATTTGTTTTGGGGGACAAGGCTGTAGAGTTTGAGCAGGACTAGATTTGCTGCGCTCACATAAGGAAAGGTGTCTAAAGATAACAAAACTGGGACCAACACAAATATGCTCCTTGGTTGTTTGTTCTTTGTTGCAACAGACTATGCATCACCCCTTCATACATCGGTAGATGCACATGGTGATGGTGAGTCCATTGTCCTGTGCAACTCTTTAGTTGTTGTTAATCTAAGGCCCTGTTTGGTTAAAAATTACTAGGACTTTTTTTAGTCCCAACTAAAAAGTCCCTAGTCCCTACCTGCTTGGTTCCAAGGACTATACATGGACTAGAGGTTATTAAATGACATGCTAAAAGACCATGTTACCCCTAGTAATGAACTAATAGAGATAAGGTGTGATGCGGGGTAGGGGCAACTGTTGGAAAAAGTCCCAAAAAGACTCTCCCTCGGGGTCTTCTTTATTTAGTCCCAAATGCCCACTTTTAGTCCCTAAAAGTCCCTCCTGTTTGGTTTAGATGGGACTGAAAGGGACTTTTTTTCGTCCATACACCAAAAAGTACATGTAAACAAAATCCCTCTAATAATGCCGTTGGAAAATTGATGCAATGCCACAGTTAAAACCAAATTACATGTTTAATGAATTTTATTGTTAATATAATCTCTTTGTTAATATGAATCAATGCCACTATTTGAGAAATGCTATTGTCCTGCTTTCTTTCCCATTTAGATAAGTTAGATGCTTGTTTTTGTTGGCTTCTGTGTCATCCACCGTTATTGACCACTTGTTGTTTCCTTTGCACCTCTGTGTAAAAAGGGTTATCTACTTCACCTCGTTGCTATTGTGGCCATTTGTTGCACTGCACAAATCACTTTTATTTTAAGAGTGTTTTGTGCAGTTCAACTGTCGGTGTACAAAAAGAGGAGTACGCTTTTTGTACCCCGATAACTGTGCACGGGCAGTCTGAGCTACAGGCACCACCACACTGAGCAAGGCACGGGAGGTGAGCCAAGGTAAGGCCAAAGCTCAGGAGAAGCAGAAAGACGCCAAGACCAAGACCACAAAGAGCGAAGGGGACGAAGCGGACCCCCCAGCAAGATCCTTGCCGGGAGGCGGTTTTAGCAAACCCGGCAAGACCCTTGCCGTGGCAGCTCGACCAACACCTACGGAGTGAGTTACCCTTGAGTCCACTGCCCCCATGGGGCAAGGATTCGGGAGACATCCCCGTGGTGTCATGCGGATCTTTGTGAAGACATTCAAGATCAGATACACCCTTTAGAAGATGATGATCCTTGGCAGGATCCCAGCCAAGGAGGACCACAAGGCCCCCGGCAAGAGCCTTGCCGGGGATGACAGTAGGCGCCACGGCAAGACCCTTGCCGGGGCCCCGGCAAGGCCCTTGCCAAGAACACCCATAGGGCCACCATCAGGCCCACGTCAGTCAAACCTCCAGCGCCGTTCGCATGCAGCTGCCGACCCAACCAGCTGGGCAGGCACCATGGCCAGGGCGCGTGTCGACACGAGAGGGAGCGGCGACGGACGAGACAGGGCTCTCCCCCGTCCCCGATAAAGCAAGGACACGTGGGCAAGATGCATTAAATGCGCCTTGTCATGTAATGCGAGGGATAACCTCGCATCACTGTACCCTTTCCACCTCCTGTGTACCACTGTGGCAAACCCTTTCCTATAAAAGGAGGCCCGAGGTGACCAGGAAGAGGATTCGGCTTTTTGGAGCTCCTCACGCCCCGTAGCTAGCTCAAGAACACAGATATACAATCCACCAAAGCAGGAGTAGGGCTTTACGCATCCCCGCGGCCCGAACCTGGATAAACGAACCGTGTGCTATCTGTTTGATCCGCTCTTCTCACGACCCCGCGCCCCGCAACCGTAGTAGGGATTCTTGTGATCCCATAGGTGTCGTTCCCACCGACATCTTTGGCGCGCCAGGTAGGGGGCGCAGTTGTGAGAATCGACTTTAGCAGTTAGTTCGACGCTTCTTCGTCGTCATGGCACCCAAGAAGAAGACGACGGTGATGGTTGGCCCGTCGGAAGCCGGACATCCCGTCCCGACACGGGCGAGCAGCGGACCGGTCACAGAAAGGACCCGGGGCACCGTTCGCGAACACCAACACCGTCCCAGCAGCCGGAGTTTGGGAGGCGGCGATGTTCGTGCGCCTGGTAACGGGCCGCACGCCGCCAAATCCAAAGCCGGAGCCAGGCCCTCTGCGGGTGGCGCGGGGCCTTCCAAGATGGCTACCGCCCCACCCGAAGGCGATGCGAGGGCCTCCAAGACTCCCACGCCGACGCCGATGGCGCGCTCCTCTCAAGCGGCGCGCGACGAACGGCGCAATCACGCCGAAGACCCCGGGCGTCGCTGCAGGAAGAGCCCCGAGCGCCACTCCCGGGAGGTAGAAGACCTGCCCGCTCGCCGAGGCGCTGGTGAAGATGGCATGCGACCGCGGGGTCGTGATAGAGCTCCTTCTGACATGGTCAGAAGTCGAAGCGCGTCGCGATCCGTGCAGGTTTCGCTGCCACCAACGCCAGCAGAAGCCCTGGCGCGCGCACAGTTGCTCCTCGATTTTCCTCCCACTACGGGGAAACTTGACGAATGGAGAGCCACTATCCGAAGCCTTGTTGCGGTGGCCAACAAAGACGAACTGAGTCTGGTGGAGCCCCCGGGTCGATGCTCCGACGGAGTCCCACGCACCAGTGGCAGGAAAGCCGGCGGTGCCGCGACCACGGTGCAGTCGCCTCCTCCTCGCCCGGTACCGCGGACGCCAGCCCGTCGCGATGTTGCGGGCAACGAAATCTCCATAGCGTCGTCTGACCCGCGGACCCACTATGACCAGCGCCAAGTCCTTCGGGAACGAGAACATGAAGACGCTCGAACCACTATCGAGCGCCGGCGCGGAGCGCGCCACCAGTCAGACAGGCGAGCAGGGCCTGCTGTGAACCACCCGCCACCGGAGAGCCCTAGAGGCCTACCTTATGAGGTAGGCTGTCCGGATTTTACCCATGAGCTGCGGCAGTTCCAGTGGCCCACTCACCGAACCTTCAAACCTTACGTGGGCAAAAAGTACAGCGCCAAGACCCACCCGTCCGAGTTCCTCAGCATCTACACCATTGCGATGCAAGCTGCTGGTGCCCGCGACGATAAGGTGCTTGCGAATTACTTTCCGTTGGCTCTTAAACCCAACGCCATGTCATGGTTGATGCACTTGCCGGTAGACTCTATCTCCTCCTGGTCGGATTTGTGCCATAAGTTTGTGGGCGCCTTTACTGGAGGCCACCAAGCCCATGGCCAAGCGAGCGACCTGCACGTCATTCCCTAGAAGGGAGGCGAGAGTCTCCGCTAGTATATACAGAGGTTCATCCGGATACACTACAATATCCCTGATGTTCACGATGCCGCCATCATCAGCGCGTTCCATCAGAACGTGCGTAACCGCAAGATGCGCAAAGAGCTGGCAATGAACAAGGTGAAAGATGTAGCAGAACTCTATGTTCTTGCTGACAGATGTGCTCGGGCTGAAGAGGGAAGGAAGTACCCCGGCGAAGACGCCGGCGTGGAAACCGACTCCTCAGATGAAGATACTGCCGCCCTGGCGAAGAAGGGCCGGCGCCGCAACAGGAAGTGCAAAGGTAAAGCCGTGCTTGCCGTCGAGGGATCTGGTGACACCGGCTCCACCAAGAAAACCAAGGCAGATGACCCCGACAAGGAAATTGCTGGATGTGTCGCCTGCCGGGCCTTGGCGGTTGCCGAGAAGCCAGGGAACTCCGACAAGCGATACTGCAAGATCCATCGCACCAAAGGCCATGCTCTCCAAGACTACCGACAGGTTGAGCTCCTCGCTGAGAAGTAGAGGGCTGAATATGAGAGGCAGGACAAGGAGAAGGGCCAAGACGGTGCTGAGGGGTCTGGCAAGAAGCGTGACGGCCAGGCGGGCCGTCGCGGCAAGGATAAACAACAGAAGAGGCCCGCCCGAGGCTGTGACAAAAAGCCAGAAGACGACGATCACGAAGAGGATGACGAATCCAGCGACCAAGAGTTTCAGAAAGCTACATAGGCGATGTGCATCGACGGCGGCGCCTCGCTGCATACTTCTCACCGCCAGATTAAACAGTGGGAACGAGAGATTACAGCGGCAGAGCCATCGTTTGATGCCCAAAGGCCGCTGAAGTGGTCCAGCACACCTATCATTTTTGACACTAAGGATCACCCTGATCGCACTACTGCGGTCGGGTGCTTGCCATTGTTGGTTTCACCAACAATACGCAACCTCAAGGTGACAAAGATGCTAGTTGATGGCGGGGCCGGTCTGAACTTGATCTTGCCTGCCGTGATCAAGAAACTGCAGATTCCTGATGGAGACCTCGAGGAGACGGGCACGTTTCAGGGGGTCAACCCAGGAAGAAGCCAACCTAAGGGAAAGGTCACGCTGCCCGTGACTTTTGGAAGCAATCTGAACTACAGGACGGAGAGGATCGTGTTTGATGTTGCCAAGATCCCCTTGCCCTACAACAGTATCCTTGGCCGCCCAGCGCTGGCCAAGTTCATGGCAGCGTCACACTACGCCTACAACACCCTGAAGATGCCAGGACCTGTGACGATCATCACCATCCCCTTCGATAAGAAAGATGCGCTGATTTGCGCTGACCAACTATACCAGCAAGCACTTGCAGCAGCTGCCACCACTAGGGCACTTGCTCCTGCCGCTAGGACCCCGGGAGGGAAGAAGAAGAAGAATACCGGTGAGACCTCGGACACCCACTCTGGCAAGCGCACCTCTTCGGAGTGTAGCGCTCCCGTCGAGGACGTGCCAGAGAGCTCCACCGGCGGAAACAAGAAGCCCAGGGCCATACCGCCGGGAACCAAGAAGGTTTATGTCAATGAGGACGGCACGGGAGGGGCTTTCACCATAAGCTCCACCCTTGATGACAAATAGGAAGACGCGCTCGTCACCTTCCTGCGAGTGAATGTCGATGTGCTTGCATGGCAAGCTTCCGACATCCCCGGTGTTCCCAGGGAGGTGATTGAGCACCACCTTGCTGTCTGTCCTCATGCGCGGCCCGTCAAGCAGAAGGTCAGAAAGCAAGCTTTGGAACAACAAGAGTTCATCACAGAGGAGATCCGGAAACTGGAAGCAGTGGGTTTGGTAAGAGAGTGCTCCATCCAACGTGGTTGGCCAATCCGGTCATAGTGCGCAAGGCTAATGGGAAGTGGAGGCTGTGTATTGATTACACAGATATCAATAAGGCTTGTCCTAAGGACCCCTTCCCGTTGCCGCGCATCGACCAGATTGTTGACTCCACAGCTGGGTGTGATCTGTTGTCATTCCTCGATGCCTACTCTGGCTACCACCAGATCTTCATGACAAGAGAAGACGAAGAGAAAACAACATTCATCACCCCATGTGGTACGTATTGTTTCATGCGGATGCCTTTCGGGCTGAAGAGTGCTGGTTCGACGTTTGCAAGGGCGGTCCAGATTGGTTTTGAACCCCAGCTCCATAGAAATATGGAAGCTTATATGGATGACATAGTGGTTAAAACCAAGGACAGGGCAACCCTCATACCGGATTTGCAAGAAACATTTGCAAACCTGCGCAAGATCAATCTCAAGCTGAACCCTAAGAAGTGCATCTTTGGCGTCCCGTCCGGCAAGCTTCTCGGGTTCTTTGTGTCACAGCGTGGGATAGAGGCCTATCCGGACAAGATCAAAGCTATAGAGCAGATTGAAGCACCCAAGCGAATGAAGGATGTGCGTCGGCTTGCTGGTTGCGTCGCCGCCATGGGAAGATTCATTTCCAAGTCTGCCGAGCGCGCCCTTCCCTTTTTCAAGATCCTAAAAAAGGCGGGCCCGATGGAGTGGACGCCAGAAGCCAAAGCAGCATAGCAAGATTTGAAGAAGTACCTCTCCTCCGCGCCAATACTAGTTGCGCCTAGGCCACATGAGCCGTTGCTGCTATACCTGGCGGCAACGAACCAGGTGGTCAGCGCCGCACTAGTGGCGCAGCGAGAGGTTGACGACGAGGTAATGCCAGCGACAGAGCCCGACACCACCAATGCAGAGACGACACAGCCAGTTGAAGTGCCGCCGAAGAAGAAAATGATGCAGCACCCAGTCTACTTTGTTAGTTCCCTCCTACAGGGAGCTAGATCAAGGTACTCTGGCATGCAGAAACTGCTCTTTGGCCTTCTTATGGCCTCGAGGAAGCTGCGTCACTACTTCCAGGCACACAAGATCACTGTCGTCACTCGCCTCCCTCTGCAACGGATATTGCACAATCCAGATGCAACGGGAAGAATTGTGGAATGGGCACTGGAGCTGTCCAGCTTTGGCCTCAAGTTTGAAAGTACTTCGACGATTCAGAGCCGAGTCCTGGCGGAGTTCATTGCAGAATGGACCACAATGCCTGACGAAGAAGCCCAAGAGACTGCTCTCCCCGGCAAGGAGGCAAGTTGCAGTTGGATCATGTACTTTGATGGAGCTTTCTCCTTACATGGCGCCGGGGCTGGCGTACTGCTTGTCGCGCCCACCAGAGAGCACCTCAAGTACGTGATCCAGATGCACTTCCCCAGGGAGGTGTCAACAAACAATACAGCAGAGTACGAAGGGCTGCTTGCCGGTCTTAGGATCGCGGCGGACCTCGGAATCAAGAAGCTCATCGTCAGGGGCGACTCGCAGCTCGTCGTCAAGCAAGTCAACAAGGACTACCAGAGCCCGTTGATGAAGGCCTACGTCGATGAAGTGAGAAAGCTGGAAGAGCGTTTCGACGGTATACAGGCTGAATACGTTCCCCGAGCGAAGAACGATATCGCCGATTACCTGTCAAAACGCGCTGCCCTCAAGCTACCTGTGGAACCAGGTACCTTTGTGCTCCAGCTAACTCAACCATCCGTTGATCCATCAACATAGCAGAACAAGAGGAGGAAATCAGGACCCGGCAAGTACTTTCCCGCTGAGCTCCCCGGAGCCGCCGGCAAGGATGTTGATGGGGACACTAAGCCCACCACGGGACGGCTAGCTCCGGTGGAGCGTCAAGCTCTTGCCATCGAGACAGCCCCTCCTATAGCGGAGGAAAATTCCTTTAGTCCTCGCCGTCGAGCCTCAGGCTCCAGCGTGGGCACAGCATACCGTCCGATTCCTCCAAACAGGGGAACTTCCTGAAGAGTTGGAAGAAGCGGAAAAAGTAGCCCGTCGCTCTACCATGTACCAGTTCGTCGATGACGTCCTGTACAGAAAGAGGCCAAACGGTGTGAAATTGAAGTGTATCCCTCGGGAGGAAGGACTGGAGCCGTTGGCGGAGATACACGGAGGCATATGTGGATCCCACATCGGGTCAAGGGCCCTTGCCGGCAAGGCATTTTGGCAAGGCTTCTTCTGGCCCACCGCCCTCCAGGATGCGACGACACTAGTCACCAGGTGTGAAGCATCTCAGTTCCATTCAAAGAAGCTTCATCAGCCAGCTCAAGCCCTTCAAACCATTCCTCTCTCCTAGCCCTTCTCGGTCTAGGGGCTCGACATACTGGGCCCCTTTCCCCGCGCTGTCGGGGGCTTTGAGTACTTGTACGTTGCAATCGACAAGTTCACAAAGTGGCCGGAGGTGGAGGCAGTGAGGAAGGTCACACCTCAGTCAACCGTCAAGTTCTTCAAGGGACTAGTGTGCCATTTTGGTGTACCCAACAGGGTCATCACCGACAACGGCACACAGTTCACAAGCCGCACCTTCATGCAATATATCCAAGACCTCGGCAGCATAGTCTGTTTCGCTTCCGTTGCTCACCCACAAAGCAATGGTCAAGCTGAGAGGGCAAACGCTGAAGTACTGCGAGGCTTAAGGACCAAGACCTTTGATAGGCTGCACAAGAGTCGAAGGCGCTGGATTAATGAGTTGCCGACGGTTCTTTGGTCGATCAGGACGACGCCAAATCGAGCCACCGGCCACACACCATTTGCCCTGGTATACGGGGCAGAAGCAGTTCTCCCCACTGAACTCATATACGGGTCACCTCGAGTGCTCGCTTATGATGAGCTTGAGCAAGAGCAACTGCGGCAAGATGACGCAATGCTCCTTGAGGAAGATCCTCTTTGGGCGGCTGTGAAAGCAGCACGCTACTAGCAAGCCTTGCGCCGCTACCATAGCCGCAAGGTTCATGCCCGAAGCCTTGAGGAAGGCGACCTTGTCCTTCGGCGTGTTCAGTCGGCCAAGAATTCCAACAAGTTGACGCCAAAGTGGGAAGGCCCTTATCGGGTAATACGAGTCACCAGGCCCGGCGCAGTCCGCCTGGAGACCGAAGATGCCGTTCTGGTGAGTAACTCCTGGAACATTGAGCATCTTCGCAAGTTTTACCCGTGAGGCGCGGCTTGCCGGGCCCCCCGGCAAGCCACCTTTTGTACAAGCATTGCCAATGATGCATGTAACCCTTTGTACAAAGCCATGCGTAGACCCTGAGCATAAATAAATGAAGAGCTGGCGCCCTAAGTTATAGCATGCATGCTAGGTCGAGTCTCGTCCTTGGTTAGGGTTGATAGTGCTTAGCGGCGACTAACCCCTAGATTAGAGGTCGAGTGTGCGTCTCTTTGCCGTTCTTTCATCTTCTTTGGTTCGCAGGACTCATAGGTATCCTTGCCGGACCACTTGAGGACGAAAAAGAGAAGTGGGACAGACCAGCATCTAGACCCCGGCAAGCCAGTATTGCCGGGGGCTGCAAGAGCAAAGATTCACCCACGACAAACCAGAGTTGCCGTGGGCTATATCTTCAGATAAGTTCTTCATCCCTTATCATGTGCTCCCTTATGGACTGAGGTATGTGAAACCTCGTTTTTTTCCTAAAACTACCATGCTCCCCTAACTCTAGGCCCTAGGGCTCGTTCCTGGGGCCAGGTTTGGTAGTAGTCGCGGCAGCGAGAGGATGAAACAAGGAGCCTGAACCCACCTCATCCCTGCCTCCGCCAAAGGTGTGAGAAAGGTCGAGCGAAGTGGGGAGACGGCAAGGCCTGTTGCCGAGCAAGGAAATGTTTATCTTAAGGATATCAAGGATTTACTCCTTGTCGTGGGTTCTACCCACAAACAAATGACCCGACAAGCATCACCTTTTTCATTGAAAACATTCCACTCAGGTACAGTCCATAGGGAATGAAAAACATGAATGATAGGATTACAAGTTTTAAATTCAGCTAAGGCCCAAAGGCTTACAAACTAAAAAGAGATAGGTGCCCGTAATCCCTTTCTTGTCCCTCTCCTCAGGAGGCAGGTCAAGGAGGCGAAAAGGGCAAAAGGGGCGCCTAGGAGAGCTACGGGTGGCAGAAGACACCAAGAGAACATCTCGGTGGCCGTCCGAAGGCTGGATGGTGATGGCGACGCTGGAAGCAGAGCTCGAAGACGAGGCGGCAGGACGCCAGCACGCGTCGAAGGCGTCGGTGCCCGCGTACTCCGACTTGATGGCCTTGCCGCCCGCCCTCTTCCTCTTCCACGGCCTCCCAACGCCAGCCGCCCAAGGAGACGACCCCGAGAAGTTCAGGGAGCCGGCGACGCGGATGATGGGGTCGCTGGTGCCGCACAGAGTGGCGCCCGACACCTAATCGGACCCGTCATCCTGCCGCCTACTACCCTCGTCGTCGCTGCCGCTGTCCTCCTCGTCACTCCCGCCCGAGGAGGAGTCTTCACTATCAGAAGAGCTCTCCACACAGCACCTTGCACGGGTCCCAAAGCACCCGAAGACCTTGACGGAGAGAAGGCCACCCTCCATCATCTTAAAATGGAGAGTGAGCCCCTCCGTCAAGCGGTGGATATGGGTAAACGTCTTCCATCCCCGACGGAGATACATCACATGAGGGGCGGGGAAGTCGACGCGGGCCCGCGTGCCACTGATCCCGCAGCCCCTCATGTGCAGCCACAACGACTCCGGCGGATCCAGCTCCATCTCCCACGTGAATGGGGTCGGGAGACGAAGGTGACGGCGAGGCGGCTGGCGCAGCCTGACGAAGAACTCGCAAGGGTCATCCCCAACGTGGCCCTCCATGGGGGGAGGAACTGCTGGCGGAGGCGAGGCCGGCGCGCCGCCTCGTCCTCCTCTTCCTCGAGCGCCTCGGCCTCGCCCACGACCTCGCCCCCTCTCCCTTCCCTTCGCAGCTGGCTCTGCCACCGCGGGTGCAGGAGAAGGAGGGGCGCGTTGTCGAGCGGCGACCCTCGCCGCCACCGTTGAAGGACCAGGATTCCCTCTCTCCATGGCGGATGGAAGGGGGAGCTGAAGCTGAAGGAAGAAAGGGAACGGCGGCTCTGAGATCGGAAAAGGCACGAGGGAAGAGGAGAAAGTGAGCAGCGCGCCCACGGTTATTCCTTCTTATGGGGGAAAAACACGGGCCGCCTCCTTTCACATTAACTGTGATCTGACGCATGCCCGCGGGAAGCAACCCCACGCATGCCGCCCACGTCACACACGCCTCCCCACGCCGCGCCACTTGCGGGAAGCATGGGGAGCGCAGCGTGCGAAGAGACTTACCACGGTAAAAACCGCCCTGCCTACCCGCGCACCGTTTTTGGGCCTAGCCCAACGACGCGATTGCGCTTACGTGTGGCCCAAGCCCGGGGGCTCCTGTCGGTGTACAAAAAGAGGGGTACGCTTTTTGTACCCCTATAACTGCGCACGGGCAGTCTGAGCCACAGGTACCACCACACTGAGCAAGGCAAGGGAGGTGAGCCAAGGTAAGGCCGAAGCTCAGGAGAAGCAGAACGATGCCAAGACCAAGACTACAAAGAGCGAAGGGGATGAAGTGGACCCCCCGGCAAGATCCTTGCCAGGAGACGGTTTTAGAAAACCCGGCAAGACCCTTGCCGTGGCAGCTCGCCCCACACCTATGGAGTGAGTCACCCTTGAGTCCACTGCCCCCATGGGGCAAGGATTCGGGAGACATCCCCGTGGTGGCATGCAGATCTTTGTGAAGACATTCAAGATCAGATACACCCTTTAGAAGATGATGATCCTTGGTGGGATCCCAGCCAAGGAGAACCACAAGGCCCCCGTCAAGAGCCTTGCCGGGGATGAAAGCAGGCGCCACGGCAAGACCCTTGTCGGGGCCCCGGCAAGGCCCTTGCCAAGAACACCTGTAGGGCCACCATCAGGCCCACGCCAGTCAAACCTCCACCGCCGTTCGCATGTAGCTGCCGACCCAACCAGCAGGGCAGGCACCTACGTGGAGGCATGCCGATCTTCGTGGAGACCCACCACTGCGCCACCTCAGCTGCCTGCCTGCCTACATGGCACCGCGGGCGCCGCTGGCCAGGGCGCGTGTCGACACGAGAGGGAGCGGGGACGGACGAGACAGGGCTCTCCCCCGTCCCCGATAAAGCAAGGACACCTGGGCAAGACGCATTAAATGCGCCTTGTCATGTAATGCGAGGGATAACCTCACATCACTGTACCCTTTCCACCTCCTGTGTGCCACTGTGGCAACCCGTTTCCTATAAAAGGAGGCCCGAGGCGACCAGGAAGAGGATTCGGCTTTTTGGAGCTCCCCATGCCTCGTAGCTAGCTCAAGAACACAGATATACAATCCACCAAAGCAAGAGTAGGGTTTTATGCATCCTCGCAGCCCGAACCTGGATAAACGAACCGTGTGCTATCTGTTTGATCCGCTCTTCTCACGACCCCGTGCCCTGCAACCGTAGTAGGGATTCTTGTGATGCCATAGGTGTCGTTCCCACCGACATCAACCAAAATGTCACACCGACAACGTTGCTTGATTGCTTGATCTTAGTGGAACTGCACAAGAGGAGATCTTACTTCCTATCCGTTTTGGCAAATTTGGTTCAGATCTTCTTCTTGTGAGTTGTTTGAATTCCACATCATGAGAGGTCAGTACTAGCCTTCTTTCACATGATTGTGTAGTGTGCTTTCATATGCTGTGCTACTTGGACGGTAATGTTGCTTGATTTTAGTGAACTGCACAAATGGAGACAAGAGTTCCAATCTATATGTGCACCATAATATCCCATTGAGGTAAGATAATAATATTTCACAACTTTTGGCCTGTATTTTGCCATTTTCATTAGAAAATTAATGTCGTTGTTTAGTGCTATACTTGTGCTCCCTAATTGACATGCCAAATCTTACATTGAAGGCGAAGCTTGTCTGTTATTGAACCAAGTGATGAAGGGGAAGAACAAGCGGAAGAAAAACAAAAATCAACTCCCGATGCTGATGAAGCACTAGAACTGTGATGACACAAGTAATGATATAGTTTTGCATCTTAATTTATTGCTATGGCTGGAACGAGCAATTGTTTTGCCACTGATTTGATGCCACTCTTAATGTAATATGTAATTATTTGTACTTGTGCAAACAGGGATCTTCTTTGAAGATACCATATATTTTAGTGGAACTGCACAAGAAGATGTTGGAAACATTAAACTAATCGAGCAATATATAGTAAGCATGGCAACCACAGTAGATAACAACAGATGGTTCTGGAGAAGTGCTTGATCTGTATGCTCTACACAATAAGCCTCCTGACAAAGGTTGGTACTCGCCCACGGATTTCATCCATATGATTGAGCTTTGTCATCTCTATTGGTGTTGTGCTACTATTTAGATACTGTCATGAGAAAGTGGTATTGTCCTTGAGAAGTGCTTCATCTGTGTTGTTTTAAATATTTCCTTTCGTTTTTTTCGAGCAAACAGGGATGCTAGCATTTAGTTGTCCTCTTGTCTATGCACAACAGGATAATCCTCCTCTGACGAAGAATATGGAGTACGTGAAGTGACTAGTTCCGATTATACCAGGATGAAGAAGCCCTATCTGTCTTCTCATTAGAAGGAGCAGCTGAAGGATGGTTACATTACTCCCCACAAGACCAAACTAACTTCAACTCAGAAGGACTAACAGATCTCCATCTTTTTTGTCGTGATGCGCAAGTACAGTGTTATCCTAGGATTCTTTCCGGTGAGTTCCATTTTTTAAAGTGTGCTCTACATGGACCATGTAGGTGCCTGTTTAAACTGTCAATCATAGTACATTTTGCTTTATAGTAATCAACTTTTTTGTATTTGTGCAAACAGGGGTGCTCAGCTTGATTTAAATGGGAACTGCACAAAATGTTCATGAATACATCGAATCATTCATTTCCACCACAAGAAAGGAGGTGCCGATATGTTCAAGGCGTTGCAACATATAAAGGTGAAATCATACAAGCTACGCACGAATTTGGTTGATTTTGTTGGAACTGGACAAAAAGAACATCTGGTTTATTTAGCATAAGGTGCCATGTCAATGTCCGAACTGATGGCAAACCCTGCCCATTCCACAATCATAGGAATTTGATATTTTGGAATGGGAAAACCTTGTCAAAGTTTGTTCATTGATGTACGCAAAAACAACACACATTTGACATTTTGGATTGGGACAACCTAGTCAAATTTTGCTCATTGATGTTAGCAAGAAGACATGCGTTTGATATTTTTGAATGGGACGCCCTTTGCTGTCAGCAGCACCGATTGATTCTTCTTTATTGTTTAGTTGTGAATTAAATATTGGCCCTGATATGTGAATCGCTGAGATGCATAAACATTGATTGTTTTGAATGTTCTCTATGAGTTGCCAGACCTGTGTGTTTGATTACAATGTACAGGAACGCTAAAAAGCAGCTCAAAATCTTTGTACTCCCTCTGTTCCTTTTTACTTCACATATTAGATTTCTTTCAAGTCAGTTGATTTTACATTGTGAATGTTCATACTTTTTCTAAAAGATTGGTCAAAGTAGAGATACTTTGACTGCAGACAAAACTTGTATGCAGACTAAAAAGGACCGGATGGAGTACATGTGAAACTGTTGCAAATGAGGTGATCACCCTGGGAATAATCCCAGTACGTATTGTTTTGCATGTTCATCCAATGCCAGTGATACAAGAAGTCGAACTAATCAAACTAAATTCATTCATACACAGTCGGATTTCATATAAACATGCCGGATTTCATTACATTTCATACATTCTTCAACTAAATAGGGGTGCGCTGGTGGTATAATTAATTAACCGAATCTACCCACCTGTGTCTGGTTGAGCCGAACAGAAGCTTATTCTCCAGTGGACTAAGCTTCAGTGACTTAACTGTAGGTGCAGTTGCATAACTGACATGTGGCCCAGATGCCTGTTGGGCCCACGTGTCAGTGACCCAACTGCACCAACAGTTAAGTAACTGAAGCAGCGTATTTCTCCAACATAGCTCTCCGACTCCATGTCGCTGCCAAGAAGCTAATCGGCTGTCAATGGTCAACCCGCCCAGCTTGGCTTCAACCGGAGGGTAGCAGTGGTGGCCTTACTTGGACCCGAGGAGGGGCGACCTACCGTGTTCTACTCTTCCTCATTTTCTATGTGGCGCGGCCTCATTGGCAGTGGGGCGGGGCCTCGACAGAGCCGGCGATGTCCTCTGTCTCGTTGCAGGTGGGGTGGCGCCTCGGCGGTGCGGGGGAAATCCTCCTCCTCGTTGCCGGCAGGGTGGGGCCTCGGCTGAGCCGGCGATGTCCTCTGCCTCGTTGTTGGCGGGGCGGGGCCTTGGCGGAGTAGGGCCTATCCGAAGCCGGCGAGGTCCTCTGCCTCGGTGCTGGCGGGGCGGAGCCGGCGGTGTCCTTTGCCTTGTTGTTGGTGTCGTGGGGCCTCGGTGGAGCAGGGCCTCGTCGGAGCCGGCATTGTCTTCTGCCTCGTCCTCGGTCTCGCCAAACAGCGCCTCGCCTGCTTCATTGCCCTCTTTGTAGGTGGCCGCAGTCTCCACCACTCGCATGCAGTACCGCCAGCACTCGAGGCGGCCCTCACAGGCGGAGTGGTACGAGTCGAGCAGCGCCTCCTGCTCTGCCCGCTCCGCGGCGATCTGCTCCTCCGCCTGAAGGTGCTCCTGGAGGAGATGGTGGTTGTAGGCGCCGTCGGCCTGTGCCTCCCTGAACTGCTCCTGACGCTTCTGCCTCATTGTGTCCATGTATTGGGCACGGGCCTCGTCAATGGTCATGGTGCAATGCACCGGCGAGGATGGCGCAGAGGAGGGGGTTGGCGTCGGATTGTCGACTACCATGTTATCCATTGGGACGTCGTCGTCCTCCGGCTGCCTGCCGGCCAGCCAGTCGGCAGCAATGGCTGCCATCTCCTTGTGGTCCGTCGTACGGTCGTCCCAAAGAGCGTTGGAGCGTGAGGAAGCCATGGTGGGCAGTAGTGGCGTGGATAGGAGAAAGGGAACGGAGGCGGATGACTGCGGCTATGGTCGGCGCAACAATTTATGTAGCAATGGTGGGCGGCGGACGGAAGAATACATGGTGCCGAAGTAGCCTACTTGGCAACCGCGTATCATTAATGTGGGCCTCAGACGGACAGACGGACGACACTTGTCTCATTTGAAGGCGGAGCAATCGCCTTCACCGGGAAGCGGGGCGGGCGGCACTGACCGTTTTGGGCAGAAAGAGCGCGCGGGCGAGGGAGGCGGTCTGGGTGGGCCAGGGCAGTCAGACTCATGCTTGGCAGCAGGTCAGTCCAGTAGCCAGACATGCTAGCTTGCCAGCGAGCTCGCCGAGCTGAGCGTCAACAATCAGACGATGGACGTAGCTTCCGGCTAGGAGCCGGTGCAACTGTCCAAGCCGGTTCATGCCGTGTTCACCATAGAGCAGGTGCGGCCGCACTTCAACACCCTAATGGAGGAAGAGCTACCAGTGCAGGAGGACCTGTGCTGCAGCCCCCGTCTCCTCAACGAGCACCGGTGAACAAGCGAACGACAATGCCATCGCAGACATGTGGCCCTATGATCCTGGCTTCCCGAATGAGCAGTGGGTGTTGTATCAGACCATCCGTAGGGCCCGCGAGGCCCTCTCTGTCGTCCTCTGAGTTGTTTTGCTCGCCGTGGCGTCGTCGTCTCGCATTGTCAACATGGTCAACGGACATGAGTAATGAGGAGATGACTTTATTTGGAGAGGATGACAGTGGGGACCCACCAGGGCCATACCCGCACGTACGCAAGTGCCTCCTTATTATATACAACTATATATTTTTTTTGCTTCCTCCTGGTTTCCTGACATCACGGTCCCACACCATTGTCAACCTATGTAGTCAATAAACGAGAGAATTGCACAAGGAGTGGCCGACAGCTGGGACCAAGTAGCTCGACCAGTATTTGTGTTTTTGAGGTGTGAGCACTGTAGAGTTTTTCTTGAGCGATGTTTTCGTTGTTGTTCAGAGGAGAGCAGGGTATTAACTGGGCGGGCTGTGGCCCGTCTAGCCCAGGCCAGATATCTAGCTCAGATATTAATTTTTTTCAAGCTAAAAATGGCTAGCCCAGCTATACTTTTTTTGAGATATACCCACGCAAGGTCAACTTGTTAGTCTCTGCCTCGCTGGGCTGCAAATCTTTTCAAGGAGGGATGCATTAGGCTTAATAAGAAAATGGGCTTGAAGAAATAATAAATGGGATGTAATTATAAAAACTGGGCAGTAACTATAAAAAATGCACCAAACACGTAATTAGTTTGTAATTTTTTTTGGATTTTGCAAATTTTAATTTCATTTATTGTTGCGCGCGCAATGTTTCATTGGTTTTTTATGTAATACAAATTTATATTGAAACTGTATTTAATCTGACTAGAAATTTCAGGATAAAAATATTTCAGATCCCATCAAAATGTGGGAAATTTTTATTGAATTCTGTTTTGAACAGTTGGTTAAAATTATTAATCATTGTCGTAGCTAGAAAATGGGTTGTACTTTTAACAAACTGTAAATGGGCTGTAGTAAATTCCATTAGAATTTAAAAATGGGCTGTACATTCTTACAAATCGCAAATGGGCTATAAGTTCTCTACCACACACTTGTGGGCCTACTAAGTTGACGCGTCCCCTAAAAAAAGTAAGTTGACGCATATGCAAGGCTTTGTCAACTTATAATCAACACACGGTTCTAGCAGCAGTGGTCGTTGGATGTCTATCCAAAGGATGTCGTGCTTCTTCTTCAATCTCAGATATTCTAGCTTCAGCCGCCCAAAAAATGATTCCTCCCCCTGACATCTGGGGCGCACCGTTTCGGAGGCTGACCTGTGGGTCTACTAAGTTGACGTGTACCAAGGGCTTTGTCAATTTAGTCAATATAAATGATTCTAGCTGTAGAGACCGTACGATGTCCATCCAACGGCCGTAGTGCTTCTTCAACCTCTGGTCTTCTTGCTCCAGCCGCCCAAAGCAGCACCGGTCGTGTCGCCTGCTCCTGCCTCCCGTGCTAGCCAGGCCATTCCTCTAATCACCCACACCTCCTGTTATTTTCCGGTGACGGCAGCTGGACCAGTAAAACCTCATACTCCCCACCGCATGGGCAACCACTGCTGAGTCTTCTCCGGCTCCTTGTCGTTCCCTTCCTAGGGCTTGCCGTCATCCACCGCCTTGGTGCTCTCGGTGCTCCATGGTCAACGTGGTCAATGAACAACAACCATCGGGCGTGGACTGTACGTGGAGAGGCCGACAGCTGGGTCCATGGCCGCAGGGACCCACCGAACGGGCCACCATATTTCACGAAAAAATGTTCCCTCCCTGACTGCCGGGACCCACCAACTACATCTTCGCACGCAAGGAAGTGCGTCCATATTACGGGCAAAAAAATGACCCCCTGACTGTTGGGACCCACCAGCTACATTTTCGCACGCAAGGAAGTGCGTCCATATTACGGGCAAAAAAATGACCCCCTGACTGCTGGGACCCACCAGCTACATCTTCGCACGCAAGGAAGTGTTTGACAGTCGGGACCCACCTGGTCGAAGCGTACGTAGCGTTGCCATTCTGGCCACAAACGTGTACGTACATACTGATCGATGTAGAGGCGCGCATGTGTCGTAGTAGAGGCATGCACATAGCATGTACACGTACGTCCAGCGGCCAGGGTGCAAGAAAGTAAATACAGCCACGTACATACATACGGGCGGGGTCTCAAACGCCTAGTCACGCATACGTATGGCCAGTGCTCGTGTACATGGCTGGGTCGGAACAGAGAAACTGCGTTGTCGTCGTGTTCATGGGGAGCCAACTGGCTGGGTTAGAATGGGATGCGTCGTCATGTTCATCGGGAGCCAACTGGCTTGGAGGGAACAGCCAATGGAAACGAGGCCTGGCGTACCGCGGAACGACGGAAACAGCCTTGTGTTCGACCGGCCATGGTCGAAATGGGATCCTGTTCATCGGGAGGGGTCTGGCATACTGCAAAATAAAGGAAACAGACTTCTCTTGGTCGAAACAGGGTCCTGTTGATCGGGAGGGGTGTGGAATACCGCAAAATGGAGGAAATGGACTTGTGTTGGAGCTGAAAGTGCAACTATCCCTAGGTGGTTTTGGTAATTCATAACAACATATAGCTCATTGAGCTAATGGTATTCCAAGATGACTATTTCAGGAAAGCTCAATGATTGGCATGGCATGGATGTGAAAGTGGAACCCTCAAAATGCTAAGGACAAAGGATTGGCTCAAGCTCAAAAGCTCAAGACTCTTCATTTTATATTTTAGTGATCCAAGATCACATTGAGTCTTTAGGAAAAGCCAATACTATGAAGGAGGGATGAGGTGTTGCTAAATGAGCCTCTTGCTTCATGTGCTTAGTGATATGCTCCAAAACCCTCAACTACTTTCCCATATCCACATATGACCTAAACCCTAAGCCAAACTCGGTCCTACCGATTCTTTCTATCCGGCGCCACCGGTTCTGAGAGAGAACCACCTACTCATGTGTTGAGACCAAGATATTCCATTCCTACCATATGAATCTTGATCTCTAGCCTTCCCCAAGTTGCTTTCCACTCAAATCTTCTTTCCACAAAATCCAAATCCTATGAGAGAGAGTTGAGTGTTGGGGAGACTATCATTTGAAGCACAAGAGCAAGGAGTTCATCATCAACACACCATTTGTTACTTCTTGGAGAGTGGTGTCTCCTAGATTGGCTAGGTGTCACCTGGGAGCCTCCGACAAGATTGTGGAGTTGAACCAAGGAGTTTGTAAGGGCAAGGAGATCGCCTACTTCGTGAAGATCTACTGCTAGTGAGGCAAGTCCTTCGTGGGCGATGGCCATGGTGGGATAGACAAGGTTGCTTCTTCATGGACCCTTCGTGGGTGGTTGCTTCTTCGTGGACCCTTCGTGGGTGGAGCCCTCCGTGGACTCGCGCAACCATTACCCTTCGTGGGTTGAAGTCTCCATCAACGTGGATGTAGGATAGCACCACCTATCCGAACCACGGGAAAAACATCCGTGTCTCCAATTGCGTTTGAATTCTCCAAACCCTTCCCTTTACATTCTTGCAAGTTACATGCTTTACTTTCCGCTGCCAATATACTCTTTGCATGCTTGCTTGAATTGTGTGATGATTGCTTGACTTGTCCTACAATAGCTAAAATCTGCCAAGAACTAAAATTGGGAAAAGGTTAAGTTTTTACTTGGTCAAGTAGTCTAATCACCCCCCCTCTAGACATACTTTCGATCCTACAAGTGGTATCAGAGCTTTGGTCTCCATTTGCTTTGATCTCCATAGCTTTTGGTGGTCATAGCCTTGGTTTCACAACCTAGGAGAGTATGGCGTCTAGCGAGGGAAATTATCACCGTAGAGGTCCTTACTTTCATGGTACTAATTTTGCTAGTTGGAAGCATAAAATGAAAATGCATATTCTTGGACATAACCCTACCGTTTGGGCTATTGCGTGTGTTGGTTTGCAAGGTGACTTCTTTGATGGGAAAGAACCAAACCGTGAAGCTACTGCGGATGAGTTGAAGATGTTTCAATACAATGCTCAAGCTTGTGATATTCTCTTCAACGGATTGTGCCCCGAAGAATTCAACAAAATCAGCCGTCTTGAGAATGCAAAGGAAATTTGGGACACTTTGATTGATATGCACGAAGGTACCGACTCCGTCAAGGAATCCAAGTTGGATGTTCTTCAAAGTCAACTTGACAAGTTCAAAATGAAGGATGGTGAAGGTGTCGCTGAAATGTACTCTAGGCTTGCTCTCATCACAAATGAGATTGCCGGCTTAGGAAGTGAAGAGATGACCGATAGATTCATCATCAAGAAGATTCTAAGAGCTTTGGATGGAAAATATGATACCGTGTGCACATTGATCCAAATGATGCCCAATTACAAAGATCTCAAGCCAACGGAGGTGATTGGAAGAATTGTTGCTCATGAGATGTCACTTAAGGATAAAGAGGAACTTCATAACAAATCAAGTGGTGCCTACAAAGCCTCATGTGAAGCCCCTACATCATCAAGTGAGAAACAAAACTTCAATGAAGAATTGAGCTTAATGGTGAAGAACTTCAACAAGTTCTACAAGAGTAGAAGCAAAGATAGAAGCTTCAAGTCAAGGTCCTACAATGACAAAAGATCTTCTAGTCGAGAGCGAAACTGCTACAGTTCTGGAAGACCCAAACACTATTCCAATGAGTGTACGGCTCCCTACAAGAGAAGAGAAGATTCTCCAAAAAGAAGAAGCAAAGAATCACCACCAAGAGAGAGAAGGAGTAGAGATGATCGTTATGAATGAAGATACTCACGGAGAAGCAAGGATTCAGAAAGGAAGGAAAAATCATCAAGGAGCTACACAAAATGAAGACATCAAGCTCATGTTGGTGAATGGGTATCCGGCTCCGACTCCGACAGCCACTCCGAGAGAAGTTATCACTCCGACTCCGAAGATACTCAAGATGAAGGTGTTGCCGGTCTAGCAATTGTGTCAACCAACTCCTACGACATATTTGACTCACCAAATGATGGAATTGGAAGATGCTTCATGGCCAAAGGTCCTAAGGTAACACACCCCGAGTATGTTGATTTCAATAGTGATGAAGATGACTTGTTAGGTGATGATTTTCTTGTTGACAACTCTAGTGATGAATACTATGATGAAACGTCAATTAATCATGCTAATCAAGATAAAACGAATGACAATGATAAGGAGAAGATTGAGGCTCTAACTAAAGAACTAAACACTCTTAAGTTAGCTCATGAAACTATCTTTGAAGATCATCGAGAACTTTTAAGAGCTCATGAGAAATTACGCTTTGAAAAGCTCAATCTTGAGCAAGAGCATGAGTTCTTAAAAGCAATCAATGATGATCTTCGCAAGAAAAGTTCTTCTTACATTGCCAAACGTTTACTCTTATCCACTTACATGCCTCAAGTCAAGTCTAGTAACAAGAACAAGAAAGATTCTTCCTCTAGCAGTAACAATGATCATGCTAAATCCAATATTGTTGCTTCTAGTAGTTCTCTTGATTCCACTAATGATTCTCTTAGCCAAGTTACACTTGAGCAAGAAAATAGCTTATTGAAGGGAATTATAGAGAAAGGAGTGTACAAAAGCCTTGCCGGGAGTAAGCAATTCGAGGAAATTGTGCGCAAGCAAGGAATGCACTGGAAGAATCAAGGTGTTGGTTTTGAACGAAAGTTCAATGCGAATGGAGTTGATTGGGAAGAAGATCAATACCCCAAGACAAAGTTTGTTCCTCAACAAGAGAAGTATGATACTTATTTCAAGGGGACACAAGCTCAAGATGATCTTCCACCAGAAGACTACAAGCAAAAAGGCAAGGACAAGCTTAAAGGGGAAATTGATGCATTTGAAGAAGCTCCTAAGACCTTAGTCAAGTGGATTCCCAAGACTACTTCAAGTTCCACTTCATCAAGTACGACTACAACTCCAAGGATTCCCATCAAGATGGTGTGGATCCAAAATAAGAAGAACTAGAGAGTTCTTGAGGGTGACTCCGCCAACATACTTCACTCTTATCATTTTGGCAAGAACAAGTGCAATCAACTTCCACATCTTGCACTAGTTCAAGGAGTCACAAACCCTCTTGTTGGTAAGACAAGGAACAAGGTAACCTAAAAGTTTTCATGGACATCATCTTGTGTGTGCATCACTCTATGTCTATGGATATCCTTGTTTGTTCCTTGTGGGACTAACCCATGTAGGTATTGAAAGTGCAATTCACTCAAATGGATAGCTCCAAGTGATCTACATCAACATTGAGCATCCACATCTTCAACATCTACATGAAGTCATCATCGACAAAACCCGAGGTTAGTTCATCCCTCTAAGGGGGGATATCACATCTAGGGGGAGCTTTACTCTAAGACTTGAGCTAAAGCAACTCTAAAGATGTGAACACAACAATGCTTTATGTAAAAGTGGTAACCCCACTTGAGCTTAAACGATGAGTATGACCTATGATCAAGTGTTCTCCCTTGACTCCTAAGTCAATATACTCATATATAGATGACCTTGTCATTGCAAATTGCTTGATAGATGCTAGAATTGGTTGTGCATGCCTTGTCACATATTTCAATTGCCATCTTATTGTGTGAGCATGTTGGTTGCATATTTTACTCATTGGAGGACATCCACTTGTTGTTTTGATTGTTTGGTTTTATTTCCTTTTGCCAAGTGGATGGACAAGAATGCCTAAGAACCTCCTCTAGCTATCTATGCTTTTCTCGTCTCAAACTCTATTCATGCTACATCACAAAATTTGATCAAGTCAGATTCGAACCACTCTGTGTGAGGAGCGCTCGGAGTCCCCGATTCATCATAGACTTAAACTTCCAAAACCTCTTTATGATTCTCGGTCTGACCGATACCCTACTTTCGGTCCTACCGAGATCATTAAGTTGATCTAGGTTTTCGATCTTGGTGCAACCGATTTGAACCATTCGGTCACACCGAGTTGCAACAACTGTATACAGTTTTGCATCTCGGTTCCACCGAGTTGTTCCACTCGGTCACACCGACAGGGTCGGGCTATATATAGTCACGGGCAAAAATTTGGAAATTTCTCCGAATCCCTTCGCCCGCCGATAGCCTGCTTTGCCAACTTGGTCTCCGGATCGTCTCCTCGCCGCCAGCCGCCTCCAGTCGCTTTTCTCCGTTGCCGTCAACGGAAATTCAACCCCACCGTTGCCGCCGTAGCGAGTCTCCGCTGAACTAGGGTATGGACTCGATCTTTGTGCTATTCCCCAATCCGGTTCTTAGCACATTGTGATCATCATGATTCTTGCCACATTTGTTAAACTTCTATCCAGTCAATGAACTCGTAGATTAGGTTTAATTCGAAAATTTTAGGGTTAGGTTTCCGCCGAAACCATCTTGGACCCACCGAGTTGAAAAACTCGGTCCCACCGATTTGGCTTATGCCATTGCACAAGTGAGACTCGGTCTGACCGAGAATTACTTATCGGTGTGACCGATTTTGGAACTCTGTGAAACCCTAGCAGTCTCGGTGCCACCGAACTGTGACTCGGTCTGACCGAGTTCACTAGTTTAGGTGCCAAAACTGCTTCGGTATCACCGAGTTTAGAAATCGGTAGATCCGAGATGCTTTCAATGGGAAACTAAAACTAAGTTTTTGAATTATTCTTTTGCAAAAATCTCTGCATTTTGTGATGCTTATCCACTCTATCTCATCTATAACCTATTCACAGGGTCAGCAGTCAGAGTTTGCATCATGTCAGACCAAAGTGATAGCCAGAACTTGTCAGAGAAGCAAGTGCAGATGAGTGAGGGCACTAGTCCCTCAAGTTCCTCAGATGATGGCAGCAGGAGCACCCCTAGCAATCTGCCTAAAGCTGCCACAAGACAGAGAAAGAAGAGAACCTCAGACTCAGAAGATGAGGATTATGTGGCAAAAGAGGAAGCAACTTCCAAGAGAGTTGAGCCAGCACAGGGCATAAAACCAGGGATGAAGATCAAAAGGCCAGCAGGCAGGCAGCCTATGTCAAAGGCCAGAGCTTCAACTGAGAAGCCCACTCCCATTGAGCCAGTTGCTGCTGAAGGCAAGAAGAGGAAAGAAAGGGTGAAGAAAACTATAGCCAGAGTGCTTGGCAAGGCTTCCATCATGGAAGATGAGGAGGAAGAAGAAGAGGTAGCTACACCAGCACCTAAGGCACCCAAGCTGATGGGTGATGCCATAAGAGTAGGGGCAGCTGCTTCCAAGGCCAAGCTAGCTCCAAAGCCAAAGCCAAAGAGGAACACAAGAAGCATCCCAGCTACTGAGAAGAACAAGGCCCCAGTGCCTGAAGCTGCAGAAGAAGAAGAGAATGTTCTTAGAAATCTCAAGCCCAAGATCCCAGACCACAACGATGCTCATCCTGTGGCTGAGGATATGAAACTCAGGAGAGATTCAGGGCTCCGGAAGTGGAGAGAAGTAGACCCGTATGCTTCAAGGAGAAGGACTGCAGTTGACTACAGGTTTCACACCAAGGAGCGGCAAGACTTTTATGAGATAGTGCTGCTAGACAAGAAGCCAATTGTCTGTGATATGAGATGGGTTGATTGGCAATACATCAAGGACAACGAAGAGTACTACCCTGGAGTGCAGGACAGCTTCAAGGCATGTGGAGTAGAGGACTTTGTTGGGCAGAAGCTCACAAAGTGGAACGAGGAACTCATCATGCAGTTCTACTCCACAGCCCATTTCTATCCAGATGGCAGGATTGTATGGATGTCAGAGGGTACGAGGTACCAATCTACAGTTGCTGAGTGGGCACAGCTCATCAATGCCCAGAGGAGCATGAGGATGACTTGGATATCTATGCCAAGAAGAAGATGGACCACAACTCTATGTCCAATATGTACAAGGAAATTCCAAATGAAGCTCTTGAAACTTTCAAATTTGGCTCAGTGCATTATCTTCTGTCAGGGCTGCCAACTATTAATGGGATTTTGAGGCACACTCTCTTGCCCAAGTCAGGTGATCACAAGATGATCAGAGGCCATGCAATCAATTTGCTTCATGTATTTGATGTACCTCAGAAATTCAAGGTCATGAGCCTCATAGTAGAGACTATCAAGAGGACTGCAGCAGATCAGAAAAGGAGCTATGGTTATGCCCCTCAGATTCAGGAGTTGATCAACTCAAAGATGGGCACAGGCATATACTTATTGGACAAGGAACACCTGCCCATCCATCCAGACATTGAGGACAATCAAGTTGTCATGAATGAGAATGAACCATCATCTGCACAAGCACAAGCAAAGAAGGAGAAGGCAAGGAAGGAGAAAGCTGCCAAGATGCCAACTCAAGAGGAGGCATCTGAGTATTTCTTGAAAACCAAACAAGAGCAACTTGGTTACTTGACTGCAGCCACACTGAGGATTGAGCAAGGACTGGCCACCCTCACTCAGAATCAGCAGAGCTTAGAAAGAATCATGGAACAGAAGTTCTATGACCTAGATGTCAAAGTAACAGAGATTCAGTCTGCAGTGGAACAATTACATGATGATATGCAGGAGAGGAAGGGCAAGACTACAACTGATGCATTTGCCAGAGTGCCAAGAGCTCAGAGATCATATGCAGTGCTAGTTGCTGACACCAGAGCCACCACTTCTGCACCAGCTACAGCTTCAGTTCCACCAGCTCCAGCATCCACTTCAGCTTCAACTCCAACCACGTCTACAAAAGGCTTCGTCCTTGGAGTGATCCGGACTCCACCACCACCAGAAGATCAAGCCTGAGTGTCGACTTAGCACTATGCATTTTCTAGGAACTTTTTGGTAACTTGTTGCCAAAGGGGGAGAAAATGTATAGATCATAGGCTTCGAGAGAGAGTGTTGCTTTTATTCTCTCTTGTTTTATTTGGTGGTTTTTCGAACTTTGTTTGCTTTTGTGTGAGATACTATGTCATTGCTCGTGAGACATTGATGATCATGTGTTTGATCATAAGCTACACTTAATGTTTGCTTAACATTATCATCTTATCTATCTTATGTGGTCATTCACTATTCTTGGTGATGAGTGCATGTATTTCATTCTTATCATTTTAAGCGCTCCACCAAGATGTATGTGACATGGAAGAGTAACCCATGACTCTAACTCTTTGTGCATTTGCAGTCCAAAGCAAATTTTAAATATGCACAAATTTAGGGGGAGCTCTTACTTGTCACATACTTCTCAAAGCGACGATATATTTCATGCTTATTATCATTTGTCGAAGCTTTGATCTATATGTTGTCATCAATTACCAAAAAGGGGGAGATTGAAAGTGCAACTATCCCTAGGTGGTTTTGGTAATTCATAACAACATATAGCTCATTGAGCTAATGCTATTCCAAGATGACTATTTCAGGAAAGCTCAATGATTGGCATGGCATGGATGTGAAAGTGGAACCCTCAAAATGCTAAGGACAAAGGATTGGCTCAAGCTCAAAAGCTCAAGACTCTTCATTTTATATTTTAGTGATCCAAGATCACATTGAGTCTTTAGGAAAAGCCAATACTATCAAGGAGGGATGAGGTGTTGCTTAATGAGCCTCTTGCTTCATGTGCTTAGTGATATGCTCCAAAACCCTCAACTACTTTCCCATATCCACATATGACCTAAACCCTAAGCCAAACTCGGTCCTACCGATTCTTTCTATCCGGCGCCACCGAGTTTCACTTGTCATAAACCACTGCCAAACCCTAGCAATTCGGTTCTACCGATAGGGATCTCGGTCTCACCGAGAGGGGATTGCAAACTCTCTGTTTTCCTTTTGTAACTTTTCGGTCTCACCGAAAGAGCGAATCGGTCCCACCGAGATTGCAGTGTAAACTCTCTATTTCCTTTTTGTAACTTTTCGGTCTCACCGAAAGAGCAAATCGGTCCCACCGAGTTTACCTGACCAACTCTCTGGTTAGCTTATTACCAAACTCGGTCTCACCGAGTTTGTGTAATCGGTCTCGCCGAGATTACGTTATGCCCAAACCCTAACCATATCGGTCCTACCGAGTTTCATGTCAGTCCCACCGAAAATCTCTAACAGTCACTAGGTTTACCTTTTCGGTCCGACCGAGTTTGTTGATTCGGTCCCACCGAGATTGGAAAACTGTGTGTAACGGTTGAATTTTGTGTGGAGGCTATATATACCCCTCCACCTCCTCTTCATTCGTGGAGAGAGCCATCAGAACACATACACAATTCCAACTCATCTATACTATTAAAGGAGAATCGAACGTTGTGATGGTTCGACCTTCGGTATTACCCCGTGCCAAAATAGATCGAAGGAAACAACCCACGTTCGATGACAGAAAAAAAAACTCCATGATCTCCACCTCCTCCCCGACTTTCCCCTTCCCCAGGCACGACCCATCTGCAAATCTTCTCCCGCACCCACCCTGCGCCTCCCTGTCCAAAGGACGCCACCACTCTCCGGGCGATCCCCGACACCTCCTCTTGTGTGGGAGTAACTCCCTCTACGCCCGTCTATTGTGTGCCGCTACCACCCCGCCCATGGACCTTTTGGGCATGGTCGGGACCGGCACCGCACCACGACGGTGGAGGCAGCGACTAAGGTCTAGGAGGAGAGGCACAGGAGCTGCAGCGGTGGAGGCCGTCACGGAGGCCGAGGAGGAGGAGAAAGGCTCGACGGAGTGTGGCCTTGCCAGAATGCCCACGTCGATGGCGCGCCACCGCTCTCGCTGGTGGGGTCAATTTCGCCGCGCCTCATCGCCCTCAAATCCCAACTACCTCGATGTCGATCCCGTTTCTATCCCCAAAGAAATCGTTGCAGTCGGCCTCCTCCTTCATCGCTCACATCGGCAATCCGACATCTCCTTATATCCTCTCACCCACGGTCTCTCACTTTCCTGGCGCCGACCCCTGCTCCGTCTCCACCCGCCATCCCCTTGACCCGAGTCGTCTTCCGGTGCAATAGATAAGTCGGCAAGCTCACTGAGGCCCATGGCCCGGCTACACTTGCCGGAGCCATCAGTAGGGACCAAGCAAGCCAACCCGCATGACATGCTTACAGCATCTCGTCGGTGGCTGCGGTGAGGGTGCGTGCCACTCAGACCAAGTACAAGGACAAAGGTAGGGCCAACAACCTGGACTTCAGGATGCATTGTGAAGGGTGCGTTGATCTTGATCCTCTCATTTGTTTTTGTGACTCTCCTGCAGGTGCGTGTAGCGCCTGTTGCTCTTGCACTCCAGAAATTTTGATAAATTGTGTGGTTCTTATATTCTTACAGTAGCACACCGTGTGATCCTCTGCCTCTTAAATGTTTACTGGGATCTTCCTTGCCTTGTCTTTCACACAACCATGATTGATTGGGCGTTTTGACTACGGAGTTGTGTCGTGAGATTAATTTGGTGTAGATTGTAATTTCAGTGGAGGAATGATTTTCAGATCAAGTGGAGAATAAACTGATTCTTCATCTTTTTTTTGTTTGACACAAATATATGCCATGGGTCTGATAGCAGATTGAAGAGCCGCTTAATGAAAGAATATATTTGTACCAAATGTATTTGTACCCATAGTACTAGTGTTGTGTGTTCTTCTGCCATCAGGTGATTGAAGATGGTTGTGACCAATTTCAGAGGTGCAAAGCCATTGCACATTGTTGGTAGGAATTGGGTTTGGAAGATACTCGATTGAGCAACTCCTTTGTTCTTTGATTATAGGTATACTCCATCTTTGTGGAAAGTACAAGAAGAATAACAATTATTAATGATAATTGTTCTCTAGGTGTTTTGGTGGGATAATAGAAACAAGCTTCCTGAAGGAGGAGATAGGCAATACCACTAATTCTTATATCACTATATGCTCTCATGTTGTAGATTACAAGGAGCCGTATGACCGACCTACAGAAAGTGATGGATTATGAGATGTGGCAAATTAAAAGAAAAATTGTGTTGCCATGCCAAATGTGTGCAGCGTGCCACCATGTGGATCTCCTCTGCGTCGATTCAACGGCATGGACCTAGCAGCAGTGTGGCGGTGGGCAATAATAACCTTTGGCCTTAGCGGTGAGTCACAGCAGCAGACTGGTTCAGGACAGAATTAGTGGTACTGCATTTCTATTTTTCTGCAGCTGTTCCTGGATCTATTTGTTCTCCCTCTTAACTGTGAATAGCATGCCAAATTCGCCTTTAGTAATAGAGATGTACATACCTTGGTGTACAAGGACCCATTGTACTCCTTTTTTGTAGCCTCATAATCTGTCCATAATCATATACATGTTGTAGACCGTACAAACTAGCACGGTGTTACTGAGAGCACAGTTCTATGATACCTTTGGGTCACCACACCAGACCAAAAGTATGGTGTTTTTTTAATTACCGATGTGTCATAGAAGTGAGATGTCTTATTGCTTATGAATGTCTCTGTGCTTTATTAAATTTTGCTTGACAATGATGACATGTGTTCAACTTATGATTTAATCTAAGCAAGAGGTGAAAATTGATCTTAGATTCAGCATTATGAACCTGACTATTTATACCTGTCCGATCATTCATCCTCGTGTATAACCACATTTCATTCTATATCAGATAATCCCTATGGGTTTGAGTAATATTTATCCTATTTTAGGTATCAAAATTTCCTTCACTGCTGGTGTTGCTCTGTAGTAATTTGGCTAAAGGTTCCAAAATTGGCATGTTGGAAGCAGGCTGCCTCTCTAACATGTTTAAAACTTTTTTGTTAATAAGTCTGTTTATAACTTTGTCTTGAAATCTCGTAGCATGGTTGATATACTGATTTTACATTCTAAACTTTTTCCAAAACAATTCACCCTCACTGAGGCATTGGTTGATGTGAAGCATGAGGCAAATTTGATTGCACATTTGTTCAAGTTACTTACTGTGGGTTGCAGGGATATAGCAATTGTCACAAGTCCTTGATTACCCATATTTATGTTTTGCCCTTCATGTGTGCCCTTTCTCGTAGTGAACAACAAGAGCTCTGCAACAATTCTTTGCAGTTGGAAGAAATGCCACATAAGAAAAGAAGGTATTGCAAGCCAGATCCACATATGAAGACCGACAAAGAAGTAGTGAAGGAAGATGAAAACCATTTTTTCGTCAAAAAAAAAAGAATATGGTGACCATCATCAAACTTTACCTATTTGTGTTTCGGGTGGGACTTACATGCAGAGGAACAAACATGAGGGTCTCCAAGAATGGAGCGAAGTGGGAGAAATACATTGGAGTTTGTGAACAAATTTTAGAGTTTTGATAGAAGGACCAATTGGTTCAATACTTGGTCATGAAACTATATGATTTTGTAAATAAATGATGTGGCATCCAATATGAACTCAAATTGTTTTTCACATATCTTTGTGGTTCAAATTCCATTTGGTAGGCAAGCATGTACTGATGGAACTATCTCCAGTTTCTATTTATCATCAACAGATTTCGGTAAGAGTTCGAGCATCTTTTGTTTGCATCTTCCATAACCAGTATGTTTTGATACGCTTGCTTTGACAAGACAATGTCAATAAGTTCAACTTAAGAAAATCACACGAACCATTTACTTGAATAGCCTGGTAGTCCGAAATCCAAATAGTTGAGAAACATGCACCTACATATGAGCGTTACCAATCCATAAAAACAATGAATGACAAGCATAGTAAGAGCTAGCTTATCATGTCATAGTGAAAATTTATGGATTGAAGTAGAGTGATGACACCAAAGCTAGAGCAAGGAGTGGACCGAGATTAAAGAGGGGAAACGAAAGTTTGGATTGTTTGGTTAGTTGTTGGGACAAATACAACCAAAGTAACATTGTTATGTTGTCCCGTGGCAACGCACGGGTATTTAACTAGTATGTTCTAAGAGAGAACCACCTACTCATGTGTTGAGACCAAGATATTCCATTCCTACCATATGAATCTTGATCTCTAGCCTTCCCCAAGTTGCTTTCCACTCAAATCTTCTTTCCACAAAATCCAAATCCTATGAGAGAGAGTTGAGTGTTGGGGAGACTATCATTTGAAGCACAAGAGCAAGGAGTTCATCATCAACACACCATTTGTTACTTCTTGGAGAGTGGTGTCTCCTAGATTGGCTAGGTGTCACTTGGGAGCCTCCGACAAGATTGTGGAGTTGAACCAAGGAGTTTGTAAGGGCAAGGAGATCGCCTACTTCGTGAAGATCTACCGCTAGTGAGGCAAGTCCTTCGTGGGCGATGGCCATGGTGGGATAGACAAGGTTGCTTCTTCGTGGACCCTTCGTGGGTGGTTGCTTCTTCGTGGACCCTTCGTGGGTGGAGCCCTCCATGGACTCGCGCAACCGTTACCCTTCGTGGGTTGAAGTCTCCATCAACGTGGATGTAGGATAGCACCACCTATCCGAACCACGGGAAAAACATCAGTGTCTCCAATTGCGTTTGAATTCTCCAAACCCTTCCCTTTACATTCTTGCAAGTTGCATGCTTTACTTTCCGCTGCCAATATACTCTTTGCATGCTTGCTTGAATTGTGTGATGATTGCTTGACTTGTCCTACAATAGCTAAAATCTGCCAAGAACTAAAATTGGGAAAAGGTTAAGTTTTTATTTGGTCAAGTAGTCTAATCACCCCCTCTAGACATACTTTCGATCCTACAGGAGCGCTATGGTCAAAATGGGGGTCCTGTTCATCGGGAGGGGTGTGGCGTACGGCTAAACGAGACTCCACGGGATACTGTTCATCTCCACCGTCGACCTCCTCCAGCCTCCACGGGTTACTATTCATCCACCATCGACCTCCTCTAGTCTCCACCTGCGACTGTTCATCCACGGGCTCCTGTTCATCCAGCCTCCACCGTGCGCTCCTCCACCAGCTACTGTTCAACCAGCCCTCTCCACGGGGTCCTGTTCAACCAGCCCTCCTGGGGTCATGTTCATCCACCCCCAACCGGCTCGATCGATCGGGGTCCTGTTCATCCAGCGGCAATGGCCTCTACTACCACGGGGTCCTGTTCATCCACCCCCACTAGGAACTGTTCATCCACCCCCCCCCCAACAATGCCCACTTTTCATCCAGAGGCACCATCGATTGGTTTCAGTTAGCAACAGTAGTGAAGGAATCACTCGGGTTCAGTTAACAGCAAGGGATCGATCGATCGCTCGGGTTCAGTAACGCGTAGCCTGCAGTGCAATCGCTCGGGTTCTGTTAGAGCCCAACGCCTCGCTCGGGTTCAGTTAGAGCACAACACTTCGCACACGCGCGTACGTGTATGAGAGAAACGCGCATCACTCGACCCCCGACCGCCCACCGTAACCGGGAACTCCCCCGATATTTTCCTCGCCCTCTCTGCTATCATGTTTTTTTCCGTCAAGGACGGCCCAAAGAATGTCATGCAGTTGCGTCTCCGACCTGCCTAGGATGAAAAGCCCATTTTCTGTCATGATTTTTTGTCATAGAAGTAGGAGCCCACCACATATATGATGATACCGGGTTTTGTCACAATTATCGTCATAGAAGTGTAATAAGCATGACAGAAAAAATCCGTTCCGCCCAAAATGTCACGGATGTGTCTTTTTTTTGTAGTGGACGCTGTTGACCTCGACGCCGACCCGGACCGTGCTGAGCGCTTCGTGCTTGGACTTGCACGTTTCCCTGTAAGGATTCATGTGGCTTCGTGTGTCGACTTTCGCCGGCCGCCGGCGTCTGACGACGCCCCCTCCCCCCCCCCATGCAAGACTCCGCCCACTTCCCCCAGGTGGCCTCAACACCATGATTTTCCTCCAGCCGTTCCGGTAGCTCATGGTGGCCTTTTGGCCAGGGTGGCCGCCGGCGTGGGCGACGCCGCACGCATGCGCCTCCGTCATGTCGTGGGTGGGAGGGAATCTTGGGACCCCACCCTGGTGCCTTTCCGTCCGCTGACCGGGTCTCCACAAGGCTTCGATTGGGTGCTCCCCTGCTTTCGGTTGCAGCTGTGCCCCACGAAGACCACACCCCGCCCTCTCCTTTGCTGGAGGCCAGCCCGTTCGACCCTGTGCAGTCCTGCGGGGCTCTGATACGTCTCCAACGTATCTATAATTTTTGATTGTTCCATGCTATTATATTATCTATTTTGGATGTTCTACATGCCTTAATATGCAATTTTATATGATTTTTGGGACTAACCTATTAAACTAAAGCCAAATGCCAGTTTCTGTTTTTTCCTTGTTTTAGAGTTTCGTAGAAAAGGAATACCAAACGGAGTCCAAACGAAATAAAACTTTCGCGATGATTTTTCCTGGACCAAAGGACACCCAGGAGACTTGGAGTGCAAGTCAGAGGAGCCTCGAGGCAGCCACAAGGGTGGAGGGCGCGCCCAGGGGGTGGGGCACTCCCCCGACTTTGTGGGCCCCTCGTAGCTCCCCTGAACTAATTCTTTCGCCTATATATACTCCTCTACCCCCAAAACATCTAGGCGAGCCACAAAAGCACTTTTCCACCGCCGCAACCTTCTGTACCCGTGAGATCCCATCTTGGGGCCTTTTTCGGCATCCTACCGGAGGGGGAATCGATCAAGGAGGGCTACTACATCAATACCATTGCCTCTCCGATGAAGCGTGAGTAGTTTACTTCAGACCTACGGGTCAATAGCTAGTAGCTAGATGGCTTCTTCTCTCTCTCTTTGATTCTCAATACATAGTTCTGCTCGATGTTCTTGGAGATCTATTCGATGTAATACTCTTTTGCGGTGTGTTTGCCGAGATCTGATGAATTATGGATTTATGATCAGCTTATCTATGAATATTATTTGAATCTCCTCTGAATTCTTACATGCATGATTTGATATCTTTGCAAGTCTCTTCGAACTATCGATTTGGTTTGGCCAACTAGATTGGTTTTTCTTGCAATGGGACAAGTGCTTAGTTTTGGGTTCATTCTTGCGGTGTCCTTTCCCAGTGACAGTAGGGGCAGCAGGGCACATATTGTATTGTTGCCATCGAGGATAACAAGATGGGTTTTCATCATATTGCTTGAGTTAATCCGCTACATCATGTCATCTTGCTTAATGCGTTACTCTGTTCTGATGAACTTAATACTCTAGATGCAGGCAGGAGTCCGTCGATGTGTGGACTTGCCAATTTCTATCGTCGTTCATTTACTTTGCAATCTTTTACTTTCCGTTCCATAAACCAAAAATATTACTTTACCGTTTATCCATCTCTATCAGATCTCACTGTGCGAATGACCGTGAAGGGATTGACAACCCCTTTGTCGCATTGGTTCCAAGTTGGTGTTTGTTTGTGCAGGTTTTCAGTTGCTTGTTGCGCAGCTCCTACTGGATTGATACCTTGTATCTAAAAACCGAGGGAAATACTTACGCTCTTTTGCTGCATCACCCCTTCCTCTTCAAGGGAAAAACCAACGCAAGCTCAAGAGGTAGCAAGAAGGATTTCTGGCGCTGTTGCCGGGGTGATCTACGTCAAGCCGAGACATACCAAGTACCCATCATAAACTCTCATCCCTCGCATTACATTATTTGCCATTTTCCTCTCGCTTTCCTCTCCCCCACTTCTAAAACGATTTTCAAAAAGATTCCCCTTTTCTTTGCCCTCTTCCGTTTGTCTTTTTCATTTGCTTTTTGGGTGCTCGTGTGTTGGATTGATTGCTTTGTCGCAATGACTCCTCCAAAAAAGGTTGACCCTCACCTTAGGTGGTTATATGAAATTGAGAATAATGTTAGAAGCTTCATGTCTTTGCAATTTGAGCATAACAATTTCTTTAGAAACGAGCTCAAGGAGCAGAAAAGCTATATGGGATACATGAATAAAGAGCTTGATGATATGTCCAAAGAATTTTATGGTTTGAGATCTTAGTTTGCACATCTTGAAAATTTAGTAGGTCAATTTTCTGATAAACAAGCTACTTTAGTAAACAAAATGGCCGCCAAACCGGAGGCTAGGTATGAAGATCTTAAAGTAATTGATGTGACTCCTATTGAATCTTTGTTTTCCAATGAAAATCTTTATAAAGATGGGACTGGAGATGAGTCAACTTTAGTTAAAAGGCGTCCCAACAATTCGGAGTTTTTAGATCTTGATACAAAAATTGATAAAAGTGGGATTGAGGAGGTCAAAACTTTAGATAGCAATGAACCCACTATTTTGGATTTCAAGGACCTTAATTATGATAATTGCTATTTAATAGATTGTATTTCCTTGTTGCAATCCGTGTTGAATTCTCCTCATGCTTATAATCAAAACAAAGCTTTTACTAAACATATCGTTGATGCTATGATGCAATCTTATTAAGAAAAGCTTAATTTGGAAGTTTCTATTCCTAGAAAATTTTATGATGAGTGGGAACCTACTATTAAGATTAAGGTTAAAGATTATGAATGCTATGCTTTGTGTGATTTGGGTGCTAGTGTTTCCACGATTCCGAAAACTTTATGTGATGTGTTAGGTTTCCGTGTATTTGTTGATTGTTCCTTAAATTTGCATCTTGCGGATTCCACTATTAAGAAACCTATGGGAAGAACTAATATTGTTCTTATTGCTGAAAATAGGAATTATGTGCCCGTAGATTTCATTGTTCTTGATATAGATTGCAATCCTACATGTCCTATTATTCTTGGTAGACCTTTCCTTAGAATGATTGGTGCAATTATTGATATGAAAGAAGGACACATTAGATTTAAATTCCCGTTAAGGAAAGGCATGGAACACGTTCCAAGAAATAAAATTAAATTGCCTTATGAATCTATTATGAGAGCCACGTATGGATTGCATGCCAAAGATGATAATATTTAGATCTATTCGTGTTTTTATGCCTAGCTAGGGGCGTTAAACAATAGCGCTTGTTGGGAGGAAACCCAATTTTATTTTTTTCTTACTTTTTAGGTCTTTTTTGCTTTGAATAAATCATCTAGCCTCTGGTAAGATGTGGTTTTGCATTTTAATTAGTGTTTGTGCCAAGTAAGACCTTTGGTCCTACTGAAAAATAGAAACTTTTGTGCCCAGGAGATTAGTTTTAATTTTTAACAAAAGTGAGATAAAATACTGATTCCTTTTTTAGAGGATTAATAAACAGATTATCTAGGAATCCCTAACTTCTCAGGATTTTTCGAGTTACAGAACTATTTGAAATCTCCAGATTGCTACAGACTGTTCTGTTTTTGACAGATTCTGTTGTTCATGTGTTGTTTGCTTATTTTGATGCATCTATGGCTAGTATCGGGGGGTATGAACCATGGAAAAGTTGGAATACAGTAGATATTACACCAATATAAATAAAGAATGAGTTCACAACAATACCAAAAGTGGTGATTTATTTTCTTCTACTAACGAAGCTTAAGAGATTTTCTATTGGAGTTTTGTGTTGTGAAGATTTCAAGTTTTGGGTAAGAATTTGATGGACTATGCAATAAGGAGTGGCAAGATCCTAATCTTGGGAATTCCCAAGGAACCCCAAGGTAATATTAAAGGTCAAAAAGCCTAAGCTTGGGGATGCCCCGCGAAGGCATCCCCTCTTTCGTTTTCGTCTATCAGTAACTTTACTTGAGGCTATATTTTTATTCACCACATGATATGTGTTTTGCTTGGAGCGTCTTGTATGATTTGAGTCTTTGCTTTTTAGTTTTCCACAATCATCCTTGTTGTACACACCTTTTGAGAGAGACATGCATGAATTGTCATTTATTAGAATGCTCTATGTGCTTCACTTATATCTTTTGAGCTAGGCAAAAAATTGCTCTAGTGCTTCACATATATCTTTTTAGAGCACGACGGTGGTTTTATTTTATAGAAACTGATGAACTCTCGTACTTTACTTATATTATTTTGAGAGTCTCTAAACAGCATAGTAATTTGCTTTGGTTATAAAATTAGTCCTAATATGATAGGCATCCAAGAGGGGTATAATAAAAACTTTCATATAAAGTGCATTGGATATTATGAGAAGTTTGGTTCCTTATGATTGTTTTGAGATATGAAGATGGTGATATTAGAGTCGTGCTAGTAAGTAGTTGTGAATTTGAGAAATACTTGTGTTAAAGTTTGTGAGTCTCGTAGCATGCACGTATGGTGTACCGTTATGTGATGAAGTCGGAGCATGATTTATTTTTTGATTGTCTTCCTTATGAGTGGTAGCCGGGGACGAACGATGGTCTTTTCCTACCATTCTATCCCCCTAGGAGCATGCGCGTAGTACTTTGTTTCAATGACTAATATATTTTTGCAATAAGTATGTGAGTTCTTTATGACTAATGTTGAGTCCATGGATTATACGCACTCTCACCTTTACGACATTGCTAGGCTCTCTAGTACCGCACAACTTTCGCAGGTACCATAAACCCACCACATATTCTTCCTCAAAACAGCCACCATACCTACCTATTATGACATTTCCATAGCCATTCCAAGACATATTGCCATGCAACTTTCCAACATTTTGTTTATTCTGACATGGTCCATCATTGTCATATTGCATTGCATGATCATGTAGTTGACATCGTATTTGTGGAAAAGCCACAGTTCAACACTTTTTATACATGCCATTCTCTGGATTCATTGCACATCCCGGTACACCGCCGGAGGCACTCACATAGAGTCATATTTTGTTCTAAGTGTCGAGTTGTAATTCTTGAGTTGTAAGTAAATAAAAGTGTGATGACCTTCATTATTAGAGCATTGTCCCATGTGAGGAAAGGATGATGGAGACTATGAATCCCCCACAAGTCGGGATGAGACTCCGGACGAAAAAAAAGAGGCCAAAAAAATGAGAGAAGGCCTAAATAAAAAATAAGAAAAAGAGAGAAGGGACAATGTTACTATCGTTTTTGCCACACTTGTGCTTCAAAGTAGCACCATGATCTTCTTGATAGAGAGTCTCCTATGATATCAGTTTCATATACTAGTGGGAATTTTTCATTATAGAACTTTGCTTGTATATTCCCATGATGGGCTTCCTCAAATTGCCCTAGGTCTCCGTGAGCAAGTGAGTTGGATGCACACCCACTTAGTTTCTTTTTGAGCTTTCATAAACGTATAGCTCTAGTGCATCCGTTGCATGGAAATCCCTACTGACTCACATTGATATCTATTAATGGGCATCTCCATAGCCCGTTGATACGCCTAGTTGATGTGAGACTATCTCCTTCTTTTTGTCTTCTCCACAACCACCGTCTATTCCACCTATAGTGCTATATCCATGGCTCACACTCATGTATTGTGTGAAAGTTGAAAAAGTTTGAGTACGTCAAAAGTATGAAACAATTTCTTGGCTTGTCATCGGGGTGGTTCATGATTTAAATATTTTGTGTGATGATGATGGAGCATAGCCAGACTATATGATTTTGTAGGGATAAGCTTTCTTTGGCCATGTTACTTTGAGAAGACATAATTATTTTGTTAGTATGCTTGAAGTATTATTGTTTTTATGTCAGTATTAAACTTTTGTTTTGAATCTTAAGGATCTGAACATTCTTTTGCCTATATATACTCTATACCCCAAAAACATCTAGGGGAGCCACGAAACCACTTTTCCACAACTTCAACCTTCTGTACCCGTGAGATCCCATGTTGGGGCCTTTTCCGGCATCCTGTCGGAGGGGGAAGCGATCATGGAGGGCTTCTACATCAACACCATTGCCTCTCCGATGAAGCGTGAGTAGTTTACTTCAGACCTATGGGTCCATAGCTAGTAACTAGATGGCTTCTTCTCTCTCTTTGATTCTCAACACAAAGTTCTCCTCGATGTTCTTGGAGATCTATTCGATGTAATACTCTATTGCGGTGTGTTTGCCGAGATCCGATGAATTGTGGATTTATGATCAACTTATCTATGAATATTATTTGAATCTCCTCTGAATTCTTATATGCATGATTTCTTTGCAAGTCTCTTCAAACTATCGATTTGGTTTGGCCAACTAGATTGGTTTTTCTTGCAATGGGAGAAGTGCTTAGCTTTGGGTTCAATCTTACGGTGTCCTTTCCTAGTGACAGTAGGGGCAGCAAGGCACATATTGTATTGTTGCCATTGAGGATAACAAGATGGGGTTTTCATCATATTGCTTGAGTTAATCCCGCTACATCATGTCATCTTGCTTAATGCGTTAATCTGTTCTTATGAACTTAATACTCTAGATGCAGGCAGGAGTCGGTCGATGTGTGGAGTAATAGTAGTAGGTGCAGAATCGTATCGGTCTACTTGACACAGACGTGATGCCTATATTCATGATCATTTCCTTAGACATCGTCATAACTTTGCACTTTTCTATCAATTGCTCGGCAGTAATTTGTTCACCCACCATAGTAATTTCTATCTTGAGAGAAGCCTTCAGTGACACCTATGGCCCTCGGGTCTATTTTACATCTTATTAGTTTCCTCTCAACTTGCCAAATTCTGTCGCTGTTCCTTTACTTTGCAATCTTTTACGTTCCATAAACAAAAAATACCAAAAATATTACTTTACCCTTTATCCATCTCTATCAGATCTCACTTTGTGAATAACCGTGAAGGGATTGACAACCCCTTTGTCACGTTGGTTGCAAGTTGGTGTTTGTTTGTGTAGGTATTAAGTGGCTTGTTGCGTAGTCTCCTACTGGATTGATACCTTGGTTCTCAAAACTGAGGGAAATACTTATGCTCCTTTGCTACATCACCCTTTCATCTTGAAGGGAAAACCAACACAAGCTCAAGAGGTAGTAGGCTCAGGCATCTTGGGATGCGTGGGATTTGAACCAACCAACCAGCTCTGCGCCTTCCTCGCCAAGCCTCGGCGACCAAACCCATATGATCCAATCTGTCCTACCCGAGGATGACAACTCCCTACCTACTACCACGGACCCTGCGTCATGCCCTCCTATGGGGGACAGGCTAGGCGACCCTGCCATGGATGCCTCGCCCGTAGTGGAGACATCCCCGGGCCCATCTAGCGACATGGCTAGCGAGGTGGATCCCGTGACAGCCACTCCCGAGCCTTCTACCTGCCTGTCCTTGGACGACATAGATCCCGTGCCTAGGGAGGCCCCGCCTTGCATGGCAGTTGTGCTACGTGACACACCCTCCCACGCAGCTGATACGCGGCCTCAGGATTCGCAGCCGGCAATGGCAGGAAGTGACAACTCAGCCATGCAACCCATGCATGTATCCATGCACGGAGCCCCCCTTGCTTCCTTCGTGGATGCCATCTCCGTCAAGGTATCTTCTCTACTTCTTGTGCCAAAGCTACAACGGTGAAGGAAGGAACTACCAACTGACTTTACACCTAGGCATAGTTTTTGCATTGCGCGCGCTAACCTTGGTCTTCGCTCCGAGATGAAGGCCAAGAGGGTTCTGCTTCGGCATCTAGGCGTCATTGCCAATGATGGCTCGCCGATCTCCAACAATGTGCTAGACAAATACGCTCTTCTCTTCGAGCAGCCGTTGGCTATGGATGTGCTCCAAGCCTTCGGCGACTTCTTCGGTTGGCAGCTGCCCTCCACCCAAGGACGGCTCATCGAGGCCTAGGGGTCGGCCGTTTTGTGACCCAAACATACAACATCCCCTTCCTTATGGATTGTAACTTAAAGGAATCTTTTTGGAATGTCCGTGGTCGAAACTCCGGTGCCAAGCGCATAGCCGTTCGTAGCATGATCTCCGCTGCCGCACCTAGCATCGTTTGTCTTCAAGAGACAAAACTCACCCATGTCTCTGATTCCATCGTGTTCGACACGCTACGTCCCTCCTTCGAGGACTACTTCTTTCTCCCCGCTACCGGCACCCGCGGCGCCATCCTTCTTGCCTGGCGGTGTTCTACCATATCCCTCTCCAACCCACTAGCCGGTGAGCATCACGTAACTACCCTGGTCACCCTGCTGGCCGGTGATGGGCATTGGCGCCAGAAAATAGGCTTGATGACCCACAAGTGTAGGGGATAAATTGTAGCTCTTTTCGATAAGTAAGAGTGTCGAACCCAACGAGGAGCAAAAGGAAATGACAAGTGGTTTTCAGCAAGGTAATGTCTGCAAGTGCTGAAATTGTAAGTAGCGGAGTAGTTTCATAGCAAGATAATTTGTAACGAGCAAGTAACGATAGTAGTAACAAAAGTGCAGCAAGGTAGCCCAATAATTTTGAGGCAAAGGATAGGCCAAAACGGTCTCTTATGATAAGAAAAGTGTTCTTGAGGGTACACGGGAATTTTGTCTAGTCACTTTCATCATGTTAGTTTAATTCGTGTTCGGTACATTGATAATTTGATATGTGGGTGGACCGGTGCTTAGGTGTTGTTCTTACTTGAACAAACATCCTACTTATGATTTACCCTCCCGCAAGCATCCATAACTATGAGAAAAGTATTAAGAATAAATTCTAACCATAGCATTAAACTTCTGGATCCAATCGGTCTCTTATGGAATAGCACATAAACTGGGGTTTAAGCTTCTATCGCTCTCGCAACCCATCATCTAATTGCTACTCCACAATGCATTCCCTTAGTCCCAAAAATGGTGAAGTGTCATGTAGTCGATGTTCACATGACACCACTAAGGGAATCACAACATACATAATATCAAAATATCGAACACATATCAAGTTCACATGATTACTTGCAACATGATTTCTCCCGTGACCTCAAGAACAAAAGTAACTACTCACAAATTATAAACATGCTCATGATCAGAGGAGTATTAAATAACCTATTGGATCTGAACATATAATCTTCCACCAAATAAACCATATAATAATCAACTACAAGATGTAATCAACACTACTAGTCACCCACAAGTACCAATCTATAGTTCCGGTAACAAGATTGAACACAAGAGATTGAACACAAGAGATGAACTAGTGATGTTGAAGATGTTGATGGAGATTTCCCTCCCCAAGATGGGAGAGTTGTTGGTGATGATGATGACGATGATTTCCCCCTCCGGGAGGGAAGTTCCCCCAGCAGAATCGCTCCGTTGGAGGGAAAAAGTGCTCCTGCCCAAGTTCCGCCTCGAGGTCAACATGACCTATATACCAGAAGGTGGGCACCGGAGGTGGGCCTGGGTGAGCACAACCCACCAGGACGCGCCTGGGCTCCCTGTAGCACCCAGGTGGGTTGTGCACACCTGGTGGGCCCCCTCTAGTAGTTATTTGCTCCAATAATTCTCAAATATTCCATAAAAACATCCTCGTGAAGTTTCAGCTCATTTGGAGTTGTGCAGAATAGGTAGCCTGACGTAGCTTTTTCAGGTCCAGATTTCCAGCTGACAGAATTCTCCCTCTTTGTGTATACCTTGCATATTATGAGAGAAAAGGCATTAGAATTACTCCAAAAAGCATTATTATGGGTAAAAACATTATAAATAATAGTAATAAAACATGATGCAAAATGGATGTATCAACTACCCCAAGCTTAGACCTTGCTTGTCCTCAAGCGAAAACCGAAATAGAAAAACATGTCCACATGCTTTGAGAGAGAGGTGTCGATAAAAAACAAAATACGGGCATAGAAGCATCATGTTGATTATTATAACAGCAACACAATTAAATATAAGACTTTTATCATAGAACTTTTATCATATACTTCTCATGAATAAGTAACAATTCATCACATAGTCGAAGTACAAAGCAAAAACTCTATTAAAAACAAACAAACTATGTTCTCGGTCAACTTTGCAACTACAATTCATCATCTTTTCAGGAAGGGTCACATATGGGAGCCTTTAGGCAAGTCCACATACTCAACCATCATATAGTCTTCTATGATTGCTAACACTCACCGCGTACACATGAGCAAAATGTTTCAACCGGACACATAGGAAGATAGGGGCTTATAGTTTCGCCTCCCAACGTACTTACCTCAAGGGTGATGTCAACAATAAAAACTCATGCTATCTATATTCAGCTGTACATATGTGCCTAGATCTTTCCTCACCACATAATGCTTGCCAAAGGAGAAAAATAAAAAGGAAAGAAGGAAAACTTTAACTCTTTGCAAAAAAGTAAATACATAAAAGTAAAAGATAGGCCCTTCGCAGAGGGAAGCAGAGGTTGCCATGCGCTTATTTGTTTGTATGTTCAACCCCTTAGTGCAAAAGAACGTCATGTTACATCGCCTCTTTTGATAGTGACCTTTATTATGCAGTCTGTCACTTTTATTCTTCACCATCACAAGTTCGTGCAACGCTCAATTTTCTCTTACACTAAATGATCTCACACATTTAGAAGCAATTTTTATTGCCTTTTTGCACCGATGACAACTTACTTGAGGGATCTTGCTCAATCCCTAGGTAGGTATGGTGGACACTTGAAAATAAGATTTGGGTTTAAGGGGTTTGGGATGCACAAGTAGTATCTCTACTTAGTGCGGAATTTTTTGGCTAGCAAAGATAGGGGCAAGCACCACATGTTGAAGGATCTATGACAATATGGCTTCTATGTGAATATAAACAAACATAATCCATTAAGTTCTCTTCCTTGTCCAATGTCAACAATTTTGGCATATAATATTTTAATGAGCGCTCACAATCGCAAAAGATTTCTAGGATAGTATATTTATATGTGAATCTTCTCTTCCCTTATTAATTCTTTTCGTGAGTTGCATCATTGACTAATGCTATGTTTGTCAATCTCTAATAAAATTTTCTACTTATAATTTTCCTTATGTGGTGTCATCACCTACCATAGGATTAGTATGTGATCTTTTCATTATTTATTTCCTTTCTCTTTTTCTTTCTTATTTCTTTTCTTTAATTACAACATGAAAGTAAAGAAAGCAAAAACTCAAACTAAACTTCATTATATAACTTGCACACGATTACAAGGATAGATCACTAAGCAAACTCTCAAGGAAGAAAGGATCGAACTAACATTTATTCATCTAAAGGAAAAAGATCGAACTAAAATAAGTAAAAGCAAAAAGATAGTGGGATGATACGATACCGGGGTACCACCCCCAAGCTTGACGGAAGCCAAGGGGAGTGCCCATACCCGATACTCAATTCTCCTTTGGTGGTGAAGAAGATGGTGGTGGTGGTGACAACTGTGCCTTGAACTTTTTCATATTGTAGTTGAGGAGAGAAACTTCCTCCTTTAAATCATCGAACTCCAACTCCAGCTTTAAGATCTTGTCACATAAATCTTAGGGAGACTTGATTTCTTAAACTCCACATGCATATCCCTAGGTTGAAGTAGAGGAACATCCTCCTCCTCCGAGCTTGAAACATCGATCCTCATCAAGTGAGCATCCTCCTCATCATCCTTAGTTAGACCATAAGGAGATAGGTCCCCATAGGTCTTTGCGTCAGCAATGATATGTGAGACATAGCTCTCTCTGTAGGAGTGTTGGGATGACATATTTTCAAAACTGTGCAAAAAACAACAACAAAATAGAACAAAGGATTTCTTCGCGATACGGTGATCAACAGGTTCGGGAAGTATATATAGATTTTTTTTATCTTGGAGGAAAAGCATACGGAAGAAAAACAGAGTCCGGAAGGTGTCCCAGGTGGGCACAACCCACCTGGGCGCGCCAGGCAAGCCTGGCACACCCTGGTGTCTTGTGCCCACCACGGTACGCTTCCTGGAAGTTTCTTTATTTCCTAAATTTTTAAATATTCCAAAACTAATAAAAATATTTCTGTCGATTTTTCAGAGTCCGTTTATTTATCGTATCATGTACCTCCTTATTTTCAAGATTCTGGAGTGTTCCGGAAGGACTCTTTATGTGTTCTTCCGGTGTCAAAGTTTGGATAATATTACTTTCAACATTAATGGGCGTACCTGAGATATAATATTTTATTGGTTGCCCATTGACAACTTTCGGGTTAGTACCTTCGGAATTATTTATTTTGATGGCTCCAGACCGATAAACCTCCTCGATGAAATATGGGCCTTCCCATTTTGAGAGGAGTTTTCCTGCAAAGAATCTAAACGAGACTTGTACAAAAGAACATATTCTCTGACTTTAAACTCACGCTTTTGGATTCTTTTTTCATGCCATCTTTTAACATTTTCTTTGAATAATTTTGCATTTTCATAAGCTTGGGTTCTCCATTCATCTAATGAGCTAATATCAAATAACCTCTTTTCACCGGCAAGTTTGTAATCATAATCGAGTTCTTAGATTGCCCAATATGCTTTATGTTCAAACTCAAGAGGCACATGACAAGCTTTTCCATAAACCATTTTATAAGGAGACATACCCATAGGATTATTATATGTTGTTCTATAAGCCCAAAGTGCATCATCTAATTTCTTAGACCAATTCTTCCTGGACCTATTGACTATCTTTTGCAAAATTAATTTTATTTCTCTATTGCTAAGTTCAATTTGGCCACTAGACTGAGGATGATAAGATGATGCAATTATATGGTTAACATCATACTTGGCAAGCATTTTACGGAAAGCACCATGAATAAAGTGTGAACCACCATCAGTCATTAAATATCTAGGGTCTCCAAACCTTGGGAAAATAACTTCCTTAAGCATTTTAATAGAGGTGTTGTGATCAGCACTACTTGTTGGAATAGCTTCTACCCATTTAGTAACATAATCAACAACAACCAAAATATGTGTATACCCATTAGAGGAAGGAAAAGGTCCCATAGTAATCAAATACCCAAACATCAAATGGTTCAATAGCAAGTGCATAATTCATAGGCATTTATTGACGCTTACCGATATTACCTATGCTTTGACATTCATCAGAAGATAAGACGAACTTACGGACATCCTTGAAGAGAGTAGGCCAATAAAATCCAGACAGCGGTACCTTGTGACTAGTTCTATCTCCAGCATGATGCCCTCCATAAGCTTCGGAGTGACATTTCCGTAGGATTTGACCCTGTTCATGCTCAGGTACACAATGTCTAATAATACCATCTACTCCTTCTTTATAAAGATGTCGGTCATCCCAAAAGTACTGTCTTAAATCATAGAAGAATTTTTTCTTTTGTTGGTATGTAAAGCTAGGTGGTAAATATTTAGCAACAATGTAATTAGCATAATGATACGTCTCCAACGTATCTATAATTTTTTATTGTTCCATGCTATTTTATTATCAATCTTGGATGTTTTATAATCATTTTATATCATCTTTTGGTACTAACCTATTGACATAGTGCCAAGTGCTAGTTGCTGTTTTTCCATGTTTTTTACATCGTAGAAAATCAATATCAAACGGAGTCCAAATGCCACGAAACTTTACCGAGATTTTTCATGGACCAGAAGGAAGATGTTGGGCCCTGGTTGCACGTGGGGGGAGTCCCGAGGAGGGGACAACCCACCAGGGTGCGCCGGGAGGCCTAGGCGTCCCTGGTGGGTTGTGCCCACCTCGGGTGCCCCCCGGACCGCCTCTTTGCTCTATAAATACCCCAATATTCCCAAAACCCTATGGGAGTCGATGAAATATTCATCCAGCCGCCACATAGTCCAAAACCACCAGATCCAATCTAGACACCATCACGTAGGGGTTCACCACTTCCATTGGTGCTTCTCCGATGATGCGTGAGTAGTTCTTTGTAGACCTTCAGGTCCGTAGTTAGTAGCTAGATGGCTTCATCTCTCTCTCTTTTGATTCTCAATACAATGGTCTCTTGGAGATCCATATGATGCAACTCTTTTGCGGTGTGTTTGTTGGGATCGATGAACTTTGAGTTTATGACCAGATCTATATTTTTATATCCATGAAAGTATTTGAGTTTCTTTGATCTCTTTTATGCATGATCTCTTATAGCCTCGTATTTCTTCTTCGATATTTTGGTTTTGTTTGGCCAACTTGATCTATTTATCTTGCAATGGGAAGAGGTGCCTGGTAGTGGGTTCGATCTTATGGTGCTTGATCCCAGTGACAGAAAGGGAACTGACACGTATGTATCATTGCTACTAAGGATAAAAAGATGGGATCTATATCTATCGCCATAGATAAACGGATCTCTTCTACATCATGTCGTCGTTCTTATTGCATTACCCTGTTTTTTCATGAACTTAATACACTAGATGCATGCTGGATAGCGGTCGATGTGTGGAGTAACAGTAGTATATGCAGATAGGATTCGGTCTACTAATGTTGGACGTGATGCCTATGTAATGATCATTGCCTGGATATCGTCATAATTATTTGAGGTTCTATCAATTGCCCAACAGTAATTTGTTCACCCACTGTTTGCTATTTTTTCGAGAGAAGCCACTAGTGAAACCTACAGCCCCCAGGTCTTCTTTCGCATATATTTGCCTTTGCGATCTATTTTATTTGCCTTTTATTTTCAGATCTATTAAACCAAAAATACAAAAATACCTTGCTGCAATTTATTTTATTTGGTGTTTGATTTATCAATATTTACAACTTTCTCCCATCCACGTGCTATTTCTGGCGCCGTTACCCAAAAGGGATTGACAACCCCTTTAACACGCCGGGTTGCGAGGATTTGTTATCTGTGTGCAGGGGCTGCTTACATTGTGTTTCATGGTTCTCCTACTGGTTCAATAACCTTGGTTTCATATCTGAGGGTAATACCTACCACCGCTGTGCTGCATCATCCCTTCCTCTTTGGGGAAAAAACCAACGTAGCTTCAAGCGACATCACATAATTAGCATACCAAGGAGTACCGTGAGCAACATTTATTGCAGCTAACTGCTCAATAGGAAAACTATCATCAATAGGTAGTGTCGTGGAATTGTCACGGCAGATGTCCTAGCAGAAGGACTTAGTCATAGGGACATCGCAACTAGGAAGCTTAAAGGGGTTAATCAGGACAAAGGACACGAGAGGTTTTATACTAGTTCGGCCCCTTACGATGAAGGTAAAAGCCTACGTCTAGTTGTGTTGATATTGCTGGGGTTTCGATCACCAAGAGGCTAGTTCGCCGGCTTGGTTATCGATCTCTTGTTTCTTGCCCTCAGCCGCCACCGGGTCGTCCCCTTATATATACGGGTTGACGCCTGGCGGCCTACAGAGTCCCGGCCGGCTTATAAAGCATGTCCGGCTCGGTGACTTCTTTTACATGCCTTTCCTTACAAGTCTTTCCTTACATATGGCGGTTTACAATATTGGGCCTTAAGCCACCTCTGGGCTTAGGCCTTCCATAAACTTTAATTAACTATTGTCTTGACTGTTTTCTGGGCTTCCTTTGTGACCAGCCATTGGGGCAGACCCGGCCCCTCCTGGGCGGGTTATAACTGATAGCTATATCCCCAACATTAGGCCCCAGGTTGACTTTGAACTTTGTTCTTTGTCAATCTTCAACACTTAAACAACATCCATCTTCTTATCCTCGCAGAGGTTTTTTGTAACCCGCCATGACGTCATCTCTTGAAAACACGAAAAACTTTCATGACGTCATCTTCTCAACAGATCTTCATCTTTAATGCTTTCCGAGAATCGAGGCGTCCATTTAGTTAGATAACCATTATTCGGGTCTTCCTTGATTTTTCGCGCCCGCTTGTTGGCTTATCCCCTTATAAATAGGCATGCCCCGGTCTTTTCTCATTCCTCTCTCTTCTTCGTCTTCTTCCTCTCGCCACTCCACTGCAGCTCGAGCCCCGCCGCCGTCACAGAGCATCCCGTTGTCGTCGATTTTGGCCGCTGCATCAACCAGAATCGGTTCAGAGAACGGCGGTGATCTTCCGTGGAGGATCCTTGGCCATAAGTGTTCGCCCTCCATTCATCAGATCCGCATTTAGAACTTCTAGGTTTTCCTGCATGTTCTTCATAGTTCTTCATGGTTCTTCACAGTTCTTCCACTGCCGCCTCTTCTTGATCCAAAAAGAGATACATGCTTGTGCGGTAGCTATTTGGTGCCTACTCTTGACATTAGCATATCCCTTTTCCCGGTATAAAGGCCTCATTAGGACTTCAAACTCATCTGTGCTAAACTTTTAGGTCTAGAATTTTTTCCATTTTGAATAGCCATTTGATCTGGAATAATATCAAGCCATTTGGAAAACTTGTTTGTCTCTACACTTAGCTGAAATTGCTTTCTCAAATATTTGTAGTCATGGCGGCTTATTTTGCCACTTACTTTTCCTTATATGACATTAGCCCTTACTTAAGCTGCCATTACTCCCCTGTATCATCATCATTTAATTTCACCATTGTCATTGAATTAAGCCGGTATGTTGCTTTCTTTTCAGTTCATCTTTTGAACATCATGCCGTCCAAAGCACCAATTGTCTGCAACTGGGTTCCCTCAACAGTCACTAAGGACAATCTGAAGGAATTCTTTACCATAGGTTTTTTGCCAGGGAAAAATGTTATGTCCTATCGTGCGCCTGACCCGGAGGAGGAACGGCCCAATCCAAAAGATGGTGAAGTTATCGTCTTTTCTGATCACATGAATCGTGGATTTTCCCCACCTGGCTCAAAGTTCTTCAGAGATGTCCTCCATTTTTTCAAACTCCACCCTCAAGACATCGGGCCTAATTTCATATCCAATATCTGCAACTTCCAAGTTCTCTGCGAGGTGTACCTTCAAGAAGAACCGACTGTGGAACTCTTTTGAGAGTATTTTTATCTGAATCGCCAGAATGAGTGCACCAGTGGCCCTAGCATGGAACATGGAGGTATCTCAATTCAGCGTCGACAAGGCGCCGTCTTCCCCCTAATAGTCTTGCCGAGTCATCCCAAGGACTGGAATCAGACTTGGTTTTATTTTCAAGACACTTCAACAGCAAATGAGCGTCCACTGCCGGGTTATCGCGTAGAGCGTCTTGACTCCTAAATTTGCACTTCCTGATAAGCTCACTGCTGCCGAAAGCAAGATGCTGATACCATCCATTAAAAGGTTTAACGCTTTATTAGGGAATGGTTTAACCGGAGTTGACTTAACCTGTTGCTGGGTTGCGTGGCGGGTCATCCCTCTAAGCCGCCGATCCAAACTGATGTACGAATATGGTGGAGGCCCAGATGACTCTCTTCGTCACAGCTCTGTTCAATTAACGGAAGAAGATATTGTTTCAATGTCAACTCTTCTGGTGAACGGTAAATACGAAGACTGCAGTAAAGTCGGGTTAAACACTTTCTGCAAGCTTACCCCGGTGCCAGAGGTAAAGAACCTCTGCCCTCTTCCTCTTTGCATTTTCCTCAACTGTTTTAAATACTTGCATGACCTTTCATCTTGTTTGTTAGTTTATTGGCCAAATCTGATTTTTGAAAGCCAAGTACGATCACGAAGCCGCCAAGAAAGCCAGAGCCGCCGCCATAACTGCCAAGAAGACGACCCGGAGATCTAAGAAAAAGAAGAAAAGCACCGCTGAAGATCTGTTGAAGCTTGATGATGATACTTCTGAGTCGGAGGTAGCCCTTGACTCCCTTAGCCAGCTTTTTAACAATCTTATTAACACTAATCATTGCCAGGACGACATGGGGGCCAGTCAGGCCATGGAAGAAGAGGTAACTATTTCCTCTGACTCAGCCGATTTGCCAAGATAGAAAGTTCGAGTCGTAACACGGAAAGTAAGGTTTTCACACCCTTTGGCTTATCTGGACCCTCATTTTCTTTTGAAAAAGCAGCAACATGAGAGCCGGCAGCAGGCCCGGAACATCGATGAACCGCCTGCTGTTCTTCAACAAACTCCTCAAAAGCGCCAGAATGAGGTTTAGTCCTTCGCTTTTTTACTTTCCATTAATGGATCTTCTCCCTTGTATTACTAACTTTATTTTATCTTTGCAGGAGGTGTCCCGCTCTTCTGGAGACTCATCTCAAACTCAATTCCCGGCCTTTAAGACTGCCCCTGGGTAAGGAAGAAAACATCTTTCCTCCGTGTCTTTCAAACTGCTTTTTTATACTGACTGTTTCATAATATCTTTCTTAGTGGTCAACCTAAGTCCAAGAAGGCCAAGGTAACTAAGCCGGTGGAAGACCCGCCAGTCCTTGCACCTGAACCGGCAATGCCACCTTCTCCTCCATTAACTGAAGCTCCAGAAGACCCGCCTATCAATGCTGAAATAAATCCTCCTGAGCCGTCAGTTGGCGATACCACCGTTGATCCTTCTGCAACTAGACCATCCAATTCGGCCAACCCACCATCACCGTCTGCGCAAGACGTTCTGATCACCGGAAGCCGCTTTGTTGAGCCGGGGAATCCCACCGTGTTGGCTCATCACACGGTGAAACAAGAGGCGTTGGAGAGACAAAAGGTGTGTTTTGATATTTCGCATTATGGCCATCTGAACGCCAACGACATATTATTCGGCTATCTCAGCCATGTGCACTCCAGACGTGACTCAGAGATCGAAATGGTCAAGCAGTTGCAGCTGAAGTATGAGGTATGTTGTTCCGGCTTACTTTTATTCTGCCAGCCCCCAAGTCTTCAGATTTTGAGAAAACTAGAATGATCTGTAGACTTTATGATATAGGCTAAGACTTTACCTTTAGATCTTTCTGAAGTCCAATAAAATAGAACAAAACTTCACCTGTAGTCCCCAAGGGCCGGTTCACTTAACCATAAATGAGCCGGTACTTTGAATTTCATAACTGTCTTATACCGAATCCAACAAATATTGTAATCCGGCTTAACCTTGAGAGACTTTGCTGAATATCATACATTAGCCCCCAAGTGCCAAGTGTTGTTACATTGTGAAGTACTTGGGACTTGAAGTATTTTAGAGTCATAAGAAATTGTTTTGGCATACATTAGCCCCCAAGTGTCAAGTGGTTTTGCAATGCAAAAGTACTTGAGACTTGAATCTTGACTCTTGGACTTTAATTGGAACCTTGACACATGTGTGTACATTTTGTAGAATGCCTTGTCTGAATTGAGCTCGCAATTAACTGATGCGAAGACCCGGCTGGCGGATCAGGAAGCAGAAATCAAGTCTGCTGACTCCAAGCTGCAACTGAGTCTAGCTGAGACGGAAAATTTGAAAACCAGCTTGACTGTCAAGAAGAAAACCTGGGCTGAGGAAAAAACGCTGCTGACACAACGCGCCGAGAAAGCTGAAGCAGCCCTTGAAGTGGTTACGACGGAGCTGACTGGATTAAAAGACCAGGTGTCTCAAATGGTGTCCGCCATCTTCGGTACGTCATCTGTACTGACCTTTTTGACCTTCCTTTGACCCGGAATACAAATCGCTAGCTGAACCTTTTTTAAAAAACCATGTGTAGGCCCACGAAGCAAGAACCTGAGCCAATACAACGTGACTAAACTGAAGGCAGTGTATACCTTAGTGGAGCAATTGTACATTGGTGCACAACGGGCACTTGCCGCTATCTCTCCTGCCAATCAAGGACCCAACCGGCTCAGTGATGTCTTAAAGAAGCTGTCAATCTTACCCGCCAGGTGCCAAGAAATCAAGCGCTCCTGTGCTAGAGGCGGGGCTTTAACTGCCTTAAGCCACTCCAAGGCTTGGGTGCCAGTTCTAGACCCGGGGGATGTAGCCAGAGGGTACCCCACGGTAAAGGAAGACGAGTCACTGTTTGAACAGGATGACTTTGTTGCTTGCGTGAGGGAGGTGCGACCTCAGGCCACCATTCTTGGAGATGAAACAAATATCGATAAATACCAGTCAGGGTTTGATTTGGACAATAAGAAGATGGCGACTCCCTCCTACAAAGTGACCGACCTTATCCCACCGGTTCGTCAACATACATTTGCTCCGGATGTTGATCCAGCCGGATTGATTGATGAAGAAGCAGAATTTATTGCTGTGAACGTTTTTGACTGGTCGAAACCCAGCTTCCAATCAGTAGAAGGCAGTGGACCGGCGAGGGAGGAATGAGGACCATTTTCATGGGCTTGTAAAAGCCTTGTAATAGATTAGTTTTGAAAACACTACCTATTTTTCCTATGCCATCGTGCATAAGACACCGTGTGTTACTCTGTGCTTCCTTATTTCAATATGTGCATCACAGTCATGGTTATCCTTGTAATATTACCACTCTGTTCCTGTAACAAAAAGGAAATACCTGCTTGGCGGTTTAACACTGAACGGGTCAGAAGACCCGGTTCATGACTAACAATTTTATCATAGTAGATAAGCAGAACTAAACGTAAAGATAAAACAGGTTTGAAATAACCTTTGATTAATACAGAAGGAAACTATTCATAAACAATAGCCATACATGTATCTTTGACCTCCAGACCATCGTTTTATATTACCCGGGTGATGAGGTGGATAACCAAGTCTTTGCGAGAAGTCAATGCTTCTGAATACCTAATGATTATCATGCCCTGGCGGCTTGTTGTCAAATAGTCAAGCCAGTGAAATGACCATGATTGATTATTTTTTAAAGTGAGACAAAAAAACCAATAATACAAATAACATGTGGTAAACAAAATTAGCCTTGTAACTAAAGGTTGGGGGTTTTCTGATTCGAATAAGATCAGTAAACCGGACCAAAGGGGTTAAGCTAAGATTCGAATACGATCATATAGCCCCCAGTGGCTTTGGCGTTGCGCCGATCAAGAGGGTACCGACAGCTATGTTCTGTTTGGTTCGAATACGACCTATGTTTGAGCAGGAAGCCCCCAAATGACCTTGAGAGGTTTTTAACGACCCTGATTCGAATACGATCCAAGTCGGACCCAAAAGGGGTTAAGCTGTGATTCGAATACGATCAAGAAGCCTCCTAGTGAGTTTGGCTTTGAGCCGATCAAGAGGGTTACGACAGCTATGTTCTCTTTGGTTCGAATATGACCTATGTTTGAACAGGAAGCCCCCAAGTGACCTTGATAGTTTGCAGCTAGATTCGAATACGATCATAAGCCGGACCAAAAAAGGTTAGGCTTGATTCAAATATGATCAACTCCTTAATAGTCACTTGAAAATAGTAGTAAAAAATAGTAAAGATGCGTAATCTTTGAAAAGAAAAGAGACTGATGGTCCTGCTTTATTACTTATCATAGTATATACAACCTCAAAGTATGTACATGATGAGAGCCGGTGGCTCAGGTGTAGTATGGCCGAAGTTGAGCAATGTTCCACGGCCGGCGGGTCTCCTCTTCCGACTTTGTAAGTGCATCTAGTGCCACCCCTAGTTGGTATTGGAGTATTGACGACAAACTGGTTGAGGGACTAATGTGTTTGTGAGAATTGCAGGATAACACAGGTAGAAGTGCCTCATTGATTCGGTTTTCCTACCAGAGATGACCCCTAAAAATGCATGAAGACATTGAAGTCAAAGGTGGTATGTGAAGACATTCACATTGAATACTATGACAAGAGAAGACATCGCGTGAAGACTATGGAGCGCGAAGGCTTAGCAGTTTCGTCGTTCTTTTTCTTCTTTGTTGAGTCATAGGAACCACCTTACTATTAAGTGGGGTCCAAGAGAACCAGTCAGAATGACTGAAGTGATGCTTAACCAAAATCCTATATCTTCGAGTGAAGACTATGAGAGAAAATCTTATTCAGAGTTGGATAAGTCATCTTTGCTTGTAGCCCAAGTAAAGTTGTCATGTGTGTTTGAAATCAGACCGTTGGAACACGTGTCAGTTCCTTAGTGACCCAGGGTCATTTCAGACAAATCAGGTCGGGTTGCCTAGTGGCTATAAATAGCCCACCCCCTACAACCATAAACGGTTGGCTGCTCAGAGTTAGTGCACGGCTTTTGTCGTTTGAGAGAAACCCACCTCGAAGTCTTTGAGAGAGAATTCCTTGCGAGGATAAAGCCCTAAACACCCAGAGCCAAAGAGTGTTAGGCATCACTTAAGTCTTCCTGTCTGTGTGATCTGAAGACTTATTACACTTGAGGACTGCGAATCCTCCAGCCGGTTAGGCGTCGCGTTCTGAGCATCCAAGAGTCATTGTGGATCGCCGGTGAATGAAGTCTGTGAAGGTTTGGAAGTCTACCTTGAAGACTTACCAGAGTGATTGGGCGAGGACTGGGTGTCCTTAGCTCAAGGGGAATAAGGTGAAGACACGGTCTTCTGAGTTGAATCTCAGCCTCCCTAACCAGACGTACAGTTGTCAAAGCAACTGGAACTGGTCCAACAAATCATTGTCTTCAACGAGTCACTGGTTTCATCCTTCCCATTCCTTTACTTACTGTTGGCTCTGGTGAAGTCATTGTATGATTGCATTATCTTTTGTCTTCACTGAGTGACCGCTTGTTCTGATTGGCTTCACACTATCTTCCTACCTGATCTATACTGCCTAGCTGCTATTAGTCGTTGTGCTTTCACTTCATTGAATACTTGACTATGGCTTGCTTAGTGTAGTCTACCTCCCGCTGCATGGTAATAGGTTTATTTCTATCGTTTGTCTTTGAAACTTCCATGCTTTGAAGACTTCCATAAAAATCGCCTATTCACCCCCTCTAGTCGATCACTAGCACTTTCAGACTTACGTGAGTCTTTATGCTATCGAACGTCAATGAGGTAATATGACCCGTTGTTTAAGTTCTTGCTGACCACAAATTGTCCTTCCCAGATAGATCCTGGATGAGCCAGAGCACTAGGTCACCTTCTTGAAAAGTCCTGGACTTCACCTGGCGGCTGTGATAACGACGCAGGTCATGTTGATAAATTGCTGATCGAGCTGGTGCTAAGTCTCTTTCCTCATCTAACAAGTCAAGTGCATCCTGTCTGGCTTGTTCATTGTTAGCTTCAACATAAGCCGCCACACGGGGCGAGTCACTAGGCAACACTGCTTCCGCTCCATAAACCATGAAGAAAGGTGTATAGCCTGTAGACCTGTTAGGGGTGGTGTTGATACTCCACGACACCGAGGGTAACTCCTCTACCCAACAACCCAACGTTCGATGCAAGGGAACCATAAGCCGGTGAAGGAAATATGCCCTAGGGGAAATAATAAAGTTATTATTTATTTCCTTATATCATGATAAATGTTTATTGTTCATTCTAGAATTGTATTAACTGGAAACATAATACATGTGTGAATACATAGACAAACAGGTTGTCACTAGTATGCCTCTACTTGACTAGCTCGTTGATCAAAGATGGTTATGTTTCCTAACCATGGACATGAGTTGTCATTTGATTAACGGGGTCACATCATTAGGAGAATGATGTGATTGACATGACCCATTCTGTTAGCTTAGCACCCGATCGTGTAGTATGTTGCTATTGCTTTCTTCATGACTTATACATGTTCCTATGACTATGAGATTATGCAACTCCCGTTTATCGGAGGAACACTTTATGTGCTACCAAACGTCACAACGTAACTGGGTGATTATAAAGGTGCTCTACAGGTGTCTCCAAAGGTACTTGTTGGGTTGGCATATTTCGAGATTAGGATTTGTCACTCCGATTATCGGAGAGGTATCTCTGGGCCCTCTCGGTAATGCACATCACTTAAGCCTTGCAAGCATTGCAACTAATGAGTTAGTTGCGGGATGATGTATTACAGAACGAGTAAAGAGACTTGCTGGTAACGAGATTGAACTAGGTATTGAGATACCGACGATTGAATCTCGGCAAGTAACATACCGATGACAAAGGGAACAACGTATGTTGTTATGCGGTTTGGCTGATAAAAGATCTTCATAGAATATGTGGGAGCCAATATGAGCATCCAGGTTCCACTATTGGTTATTGACCGGAGACATGTCTAGGTCATGTCTACACAGTTTTCGAACCCGTAGGGTCCGCACGCTTAATGTTTCGATGACAGTTATATTATGAGTTTATATATTTTGATGTACCGAAGGTTGTTCAGAGTTCCATATGTGATCACGGCCATGACGAGGAGTCTCGAAATGGTCGAGACATGAAGATTGATATATTGGAAGCCTATGTTTGGATATCGGAAGTGTTCCGGGTGAAATCGGGATTTTACCGGAGTACCGGGAGGTTACCGGAACCCCTCGGGGACTTAATGGGCCTTAGTGGGACTAGGTGGAAGAGAGGAGAGGCGACTAGGGCTGGGCCGCGCGCCCCTCCCCCCAGTCCGAGTAGGACAAGGAGAGGGGGGGCGGTGCCCCCCTTCCTTCTTCTCTTCCACTCTTCCCCCCTCCCAAGTCCTAATCCAACTAGGAAGCGGGGGAGTCCTACTCCCGGTGGGAGTAGGACTCCTCCTGGCGCGCCTCCTCCCTGGCCGGCCGCACCCCCCTTGCTCCTTTATATACGGGGGCAGGCACTACAGGAATCCAGTACTTTCCCGTCTACCATGGCGGACGGCAAAGGCAGGGACGGCTGACGGCAAAGCACTTTGCCGTCCACGGCGGACGGCAAACAGTGACGACAAAGATAGGGTCGGCAAACAGGTCCTTTGCCATCAGCTTTTTATGGCGGACGGCAAAGAGCCCTTTGCATACAGCGGCTGACGGCAAAGAGGGGGGACGGCAAAATGTTGCACGTCCGCCAGCATCACTCCGTTAGGCGGCTAACGGCAGCCTTTGCCGTCCACCAGCGGACGGCAAATTTGAGCGCCTCTTTGCCATCTGCCAGACGATGTCAGCTATATGTCAGCGCCCGCTCTTTTTTGCCGTCCGCCCGGCGGATGGCAAAGGCAAATTCTTTGCCATCAGCTTGGCTTTGCCGTCCGCCACGGTAGGCAAATTGGCCAAATGGTCCATCCCCAGGAAGCACAGGTGGGCGCCACGTGCCCCCTTTGCCGTCTGCCACCGACGGCAAAGGGGTCTTTGCCGTCTGCCGCGGATGGCAAAGAGCCTGCACTGCCTCTTTTTTGTTCTGTTTTTCTTATATCCAACAATTATCACAACAAATATTTCACAGCACATATATATCCATCACATAAATATCCAGCACATATATATCCAACATAATAAATATCCAGCACATATATATCCATCCATACATACATAGTAGGTTGCACATAGTTCCATCGATCCATACATATTACAATATGCAAAGTTTCATCATAGCAAGCGAGCAGAATACAAGAAGTGCATCAAAGGAAAAAACAGGAAAAAGCAAGCAATCCATCATAGGAAGCTGGCTTCCGTGAAGTGAATGGAACCTGCAAAATGACAAATAAGAAAGTTAGAAAAAGAAGACTAGAAGAAGAATTAGACTAGAAGAAAAAGAATAGAATAAGAAGACTAGAAGAAGAAGTATATGCCATATATTAGCTAACTTAGGTGAAATGTATCGTTTATGAGCTAACCTAGGTGAAATGGGTAGTTTATGAGCTAACCTAGGTGAAATAGGTTGTTTATGAGCTAACCTAGGTGAAATGGGTTATTTATGAGCTAACCTAGGTCAAATGGGTCGTTTATGAGGTAACCTAGGTGAAATGGGTCGTTTATGGGCTAACCTAGGTGAAATTGATCATTTTGGAGCTAACCTAGTTGAAATGGGTCTTTTATGAGCTAACTAAGGTGAAATGCCACGTTTTTGAGCTAACTAAGGTAAAATGGATCGTTTTTGAGCTAACTTAGGTGAAATGGGTCATTTTGGAGCTAACCTAGGTGAAATGGGTCATTTTGGAGCTAACCTAGGTGAAATGGGTCATTTTAAAGCTAACATAGGTAAAATGGATCATTTAGGAGCTAATCTACGTAAAATGGGTCATTTTAGAGCTAACTTGGATAAATTGGATCACTTGTAAGCTAACTAAGGTAAAATGAATCATTTTAGAGCTAACTTAGGTAGAATGGATGGTTTATGAGGTCAGTAAGCTTACTTAGTCATTTTGGAGGAAAAGAAGCTAACTCTAGGTCATTATGGTAAGCATATTGGAGGAAATAAAGCTAAGTCTAGGTCTTTATGCATTTGTTAAGCAAAACACTAGAGAAACTTACCGTGATCACGGAGATGTAGGAGCAGGCTGGCTCGCGCCGGTAGCTGGAGAAGGAGCGGGCTGGCTCACGCCGGTAGCTGGAGAAGGATCATGCGATGCGTTTCTGGAGTTAAGCTGCACCAAAGATCATTTCCAATGTCTCGTTAGCATTATGACACTCAAATGTTAAGACTAGCAAGTAATGTCCATTCAAATTAAACTCACCGTGCTCCCAGGAGCAATCACTGGCATCGGCGGAGCGGTCTGACCGGACTTCTCGCACACAGACTGCACATTTGGTTTTTACAACAGAGTCATACTAGTTAGTAATGAGACTCAAATGTTAAGACTAGCAAGTAATCTGTAGAAGAAACTTACCACAAGGAGCTCGTACATGGCCCTTGCCTGCATGTCATTCCGTGCCCTCTCCTCCTCCAACATCTTTGTCGTCCTCTCCTCCAACTCCCGCTGCCTCTCCGCCGCCTCCGCCAGAAGTTTCTCCGTTCTATCTCTCTCACTCTGTATAGCAGCCTGCAACACCACTCACATGACCATTTGTAATCATTCATGGAAGCGCACACAATGTAATGGAGAAAGATAGCTGAGTACGTATAACTAACCTTAAAGGCGAGTTGGACTGGCCGTTCACAAGGCCTTATCTCAGGAGCGGAGCTCGACTGCGCGCCTTGATCTCCGGGAGAGTGCTAGGACAACGGATAAGTCCATCTCCCATGGCTATGGAGCCATGGGACCTCCCGCCACCAGATATCATCAGCAGCTCTGTATCAATGGGACCCTGGCTCGGGTTAAAGTCCTCCCCTTTCCTCGCCTTCCCCTGATCTCTATATTGCACGAGATTGTCGCGGGCGGAGATGTTGGTGAAGTTCTTTGGATCATCGAGGTCAGACGCAGAGAATGCCTTGACTTTCTTGTAAGGGCCAGTGTGGGCCATGGCATACAGGTCGTACACCTCTGGCACCTTATCCGCCTTATTGTAGCGTGCCTGAAAGAGAGAAACAAAGTAAATTAGTAATTAAAGGGCTAAAGCTAGCATGATGAATGAACTGCATGAATCATGAAGCAAACCACATACCCAGTTCCGCCCGTACTGAAATAAGTTGGAGCTGCCTTGGTGGTGTGGCACACCTTCCATTTGGGCACGTTTGTCCTTGGCCTCTTTGTGGGTGGCCAGCCATTCTTTTGAGCACCATGCATTGACCAACACCTCCCAACAATCCATCCGATCCACACACCATCTCGGAGGGGCCTAAGTTAGCAAATAGAAACTTGAGCGCTATGGCTATGAATTACTAAATGAAGGAAGTAAGTACAAGGCCTTAAGAATTACCTTCATGTACTTCTCCTTACTCAAGAACTTATCGCGGCACTCCTGCTTGGGCTTCTTGATACCACGCCCGGCGTAGTAGTCTCGAACAGCCTGAACCCGAACCTCATGCCGTAAGTTCTGAAGTAGTCGCTTGCACTCCTTGTGGATAACATGATCTGCCTCCTCCTCGTATCCCTCCTCACACCTGTAGAATGTCTGCAATCAAATGAGACAATATTGATTAGTACAATTAATAACTAGCTAGTTGAAGATTTTTAATTGTGTAAAGGAGCAATTAGCCAGAACTTTCTGATCACGACGTCTGCCCTCATCTTGCACAAGACACCGTCGATAATCTCACCCGGCGGGGCCGGGGCAGCCAAGTAGTGCTCCCAAGTCAATCCAACCTCTGGAAGCCGACCCTCACCAGGCAACGTGACAAACCCCGGGAAGTTTTGCCGAATCAGAACTCCAAGGATGGAGTTGGGCCGGTGGACACTTTCATGGTGGTCCCAACCCCTGCAGCATGACAAGGCCAACACATCAGTTATTTGAAGAAACGTGAATGCAGAAGGTACAAAAAGATTAAATGCACTTACCTCTCCCCATCAGGGAAAATCAACCACCTCTGCTCGCGGGTCGCGGGCACGGACGGGAGCCGTGTAGCACCACGCAGGTAGACGTTGCCCCCCCTCCTCCCCCTCCTCATCAGTCGGCTCCCCGCCATCATCAGCATGGCCACTCGGCTCCCCGCCATCATCAGCGTGGCCACTCGGCTCCTCAGGTTGACCCGACCAGGTACCCCATCCAGACGTGTGCTCCTCTGAGGTCTCGTGCGCCCAAGTCTCGTGGGTCGAAGGCCCGTCGACCCGAGGCTCGTGGGCAGAAGACCCGTGGACCGGAGGCTCATGGACTAGAGTCCGTGCAGCCTCCTCCTCAGATGAGTCCACCCTAGCAGTCAGATGCTCGGGTGAAACAGCTGGGGGCGGCAGCGAGGAAGGCGCCGTAAGAGTCACCCTACCTCCTCTCCCGCGACCACGTGCTCCACCTCCTCTCTTCTTCTTACCTCGTCCCCTGCTAGGCACCGCGGTCGATGAAGAAGGGCTCGGCGGTGTCACCATACTGTCCAGCAACGCTCGGCGGAGAGGTGCGTGTGGAATGGAAGACCTCGCACCACGCGCCGACGAAGAAGGGGCCTCGGCGCGCTCCCGACCAGCGCCCACCATCTTTCAACACCTGCCATGACAAAGAATAAACGAAATTAGTACAACATAAAAAAAGTACCGACATGAATAATAATATGTATATCACTTAAGTGTATCATCATCAAGTACAACATAAAAAAATTGAATACCTGACACTACTAATAATCTCGATCAGTATCATCAATAAATGCATAATCAACATCATCACTATAATCAATGATGGGCTCATAGGGTTCATTGGCATCAACATGTGCAAGGCCACCTTGACGTAATTGGTCAAGCATTGACAGGTCATCCGCAGCAGTAACCTCTTCTTGTTCCGGCTCTTCTTGTTCCTCCTCTGGGGTGATGTCGGATTCATTGCCGCTATCTACTTCAATGTTTTGGGGTGAAGTATAGCGGTTCTTGAAACGCTTTTTGGAAAGACGTGTCTCTTCGAAGAATTCTCCTTCATATGTGTCTGGGTTAATGTGAGGTTCATAATCCTCTTCCTTTGGGGGAGAAAGTCTAGCACGTGGCAGCACTTCATAAACGACATCACAACCTTTCAGATTTGGATTAGTTTGGCAGGCCCACGGTAGATAGAATACTTGGGTCGCCTGTTGAGCCGTAATATAGACATCAGGAACATCTAAATGGGTGCTTTGGTTGATTTCAACTATCCCTATATGTTCATGAGTCCTTCTAGTCTCCTTCGGCTGAAACCAATAACATTTGAAGACTACGACATTCGGTGGGTTTTCACCATAGAACAGAAGTTCATAAATTGCTTCAACTCTCCCATAATACTCGGTACCTCCTTCGCCGATAGTAGATACACAACAATTTGTAGACTTTCGGTCGGCCATAGATAGCTCTTTGCCATAGGTACGAAAGCGATACCCGTTGATGTCGTACTTGTCAAATGAACGGACCTTATAGTCAAAACCATTAGCGACTTGTCTCAATTCGACGTCCATAGACTCTGAATTAGCCTACAAGTTTAATATGAAAGGATTGTTGCATTATGCACAAATTAGCGAATGAAATGAAATTGTCTAATAGAAATTACCGTTTGTTTGAACCAAGAGATGAAACCGGGATAGCCGCCTCCTTGCTTTGCGAGAAGCTCATACTCTTCGACGGAATCCTTTTGGATCTCCGCTCCATATGAGAATATGGTGACGTATCGACTGTATGACATATCCAGGAATAAGAGCAGTTCAAAGGAAATAGAAGTTGCGAAACAATGTACCGAGAACTTACTCGATGTACGGCCGCACTTCTATCAGGTTGTTGAAGATATACAACGAAATGGTCCGCCATTCTTCGTTATCCAAAGATACTGGATGTGAAACACTAGCTGGTGCGAGATTCCCTTTGAATAGGCCGAGGTTGGATCCACCCTTTTTAGGCTCGTCAGCATTGTACCGAGGCTTCAGATTATGCAAATGATGATTTTTGGCTTCGTAGTGCGCTGTTACGAAGTTTGCCGCCTCCTCTATGATGAATGCCTCAGCCATCGATGCTTCAATTCTATGTTTATTTTTACATTTTTCTCGAAACGTCTTTTGCATCCTCTCAGTTGGGTAGCACCAACGATTTTGCACGGGCCCCCCCAATCTTGCCTCGGTCGGGAGATGCAAAATCAAATGCTGCATTGGATTAAAGAAGCCCGGTGGAAAGATCTTCTCTAACTTGCAGATCAACTCCGGCGCCAACTCTTCCATTTCTTCTAGCACGCCAGGCGATAGTTCTTTCGCACAAAGAACACGGAAGAAATAGCTGAGTTCTGCCAGTACTAGCCATTCATCCTTAGGGATGAAGCCACACAACATCACCGGCATTACCCGCTCAATCCATATGTGCCAATCATGACTCTTGAGACCAAATATCTTCAGTTTATCAAGATTCGCTCCCCTCTTTAGATTCGCTGCATACCCATCGAGGAACATCAACTACTGTTGCACCCACAAGAGAATTTCCCTCATAGCTGGCCTTCCAAGATTGAACCATGCCTTTGGCTTCGTCGAGTTCTGCTTTCCTTTCGGTTCTTTCATGTTTTGTAACGGCCTATCACATAGCGCCTCCAGATCGACTCTAGCCTTAGTATTATCCTTTGACTTCCCATCTATGCCAAACAATGTACCAAAAAGTGCCTCGGCGATATTCTTCTCAGTGTGCATCACGTCGATGTTGTGTGGGCAAAGGAGGTCTTTGAAGTAAGGCAGATCCCATAAGCATGTTTTGTGAGTCCACGCGTGCTTAGTAGTATACCCCTTGAAGTACCCTGGACGTTGTGGATCTGGCTCGAGAGTGTTTAACTGATGCAGGGTCTGTTGGCCTATCAATGCAGGTGGTGCAGAGTTTTTGACAACTCTACCCCTGATGAAGTTCTTCTTGTCTTTCCTGAACTTATGGCGAGGATCCAGGAACTGTATATGCATGTCGAAGCAAGAAAACTTGCGACCAGCCTGAAGCCAACGAAACTCAAGAGCTCCCTTGCATGTGGGGCACGGGAACCTTCCTTGCACACACCAGCCAACGAATAGCGCATATGCCGGCAAGTCATGCGTCGAGTACATGTACCAGACACGCATTATGAAGTTCCGTTTGCTAAAGGCGTCGTATGTCTTGAACCCATTATCCCAGGCTTCTTGTAATTCGTCCTTAAGCGGCTGCATGTACACATTCATATTTTTCCCCGGATAGTTGGGTCCTGGAATTATCAACGTCAGGAAAATGTTCTTTCTTTGCATAATCTGTCCGGGGGGGAGATTGAGTGGAAAGACAAATACGGGCCAACAACTGTATTGGGCTGCCGTCATACCAAACACACTGAACCCATCCGTGCTGATGCCGACTCGAGGATGCCTCGGATCTGCCGCTTTGTCAGCATGTAATTCATCAAACTTTTTCCACGCAACACCATCCGATGTGTGTACCATCATCAGATTCCCATCCGCATCTAGTTCGGTTCTTCTGCCTGTTTTGTGCCATGTCATCTGTCTGGCCGTCTCTTCGACCATGAAAAGACGTTGAAGTCTTGGTATGATTGGCATATACCGAAGAACACTAATGGGGATTTTGGTCTGTGTCTTCTCACCCATACTGTTGTCTACCACAATATACCTGGAAGACTTGCAAATGGGACAATAGTTCAAGTCCGCATAGTCAAGCCTAAATAAGGCACATCCTTTCTCACAAGCATGTATCTTCTCATAGGGCATCTTCAGTGCATGGAGGATTTTGTCCGACTGGTACAGGTTTGCAGGCATTACATGGCCTTTGGGTAGAAAGCGTCCAAATACTGTCATAATTGCGTCATAGCATTCTCTGCCCAAGTTGAACTGAGCCTTCAGAGCCATTACTTGTGAGATGGCATCCAACTAAGTGTGCTCGTGGAGCGGACATTTTGAAGACTCCAACATTTCATTGAAGGCCTTTGCAGATTCATCCATCTCCTCGTCCGAATCCCGAGCATCATCATAGTCTTGCACCATGTTTTCCATCCCGGTACCATGCTCGTCGGTGCGATGACGATCCACATCAGCTCGGTCACGTTGGGCAGACTCACCATGAAATGTCCACACCGTATAATCGGGCGTAAAACCACTCTTCTGCAGGTGTTTGCCCATTTCAGCCTCTGTCTTCTTTTCCCAATTGCCGCACCGGAAACAGGGGCACCAGGTTTTCTTTTGGCCATTTGCAAATGCGGCTTGCACAAACCCCTTGGTTTTTGTGAACCATTCAGCGCTCCATTTGTTCTGACCAGTGTGACTGGTATACATCCACGCATGGTCACTCATCTTGACTTTCAGAGCTACTAGACACACAACAATTATATATGTAATTGACCATGTATATATTCATCAGTTGATCTACTTTGTCAATTTTATTACGTCCATGCAACCTACACTCTAATAGGTAATGATAGGTCCTAATCCCACCCGTGTATGTGTAGATTGGGTTCATTTTCCCATGCTATGCTCCGGATCCGACGCAAAATTTTGGCAGCACCTCCCCGCTGTTCTCCTGATACACGTCTCTGCAATAAACAGAGAGGATGTGTACCCGGAGAACAACAGGGGAGGCACTGACGAAATTTATGCGTCGGATCCGGAGCAAAGCATATGGGAAAACGAACCCAATCTACACATACTCGGGCTGTCCATGGATAGCATTGGACAATTCAAAAGAATCAAGGTTATAAAATGCAAATTGATCGTTTGATCTTTTAGTCGTGTGCGGTGCCCCCCTCCACCATAGTCCACCTCAATATTACTGTAGTGGTGCTTAGGCGAAGCCCTGCGTTGGTAGAACAACAACATCGTCACCATGCCATCATGCTGACGAAACTCTCCCTCAACACTCGGGTAGATCAGAGCTCGAGGGACATCGTTGGGCTGAACGTGTGCTGAACTCGGAGGTGCCGTACGTTCGGTACTTGATCGGTCGGATCGTGAAGACGTACGATTACATCAACCGAGTTGTGCTAACGCTTCCACTTTTGGTCTACGAGGGTACGTGGACAACACTCTCCCCTCTTGTTGCTATGCATCACCATGATCTTGCATGTGCGTAGGAAATTTTTTGAAATTACTACGTTCCCAACAGTGGCATCCAAGCCAGGTTTTATGCGTAGATGTCATATGCACGAGTAGAACACAAGTGAGTTGTGGGCGATATAAGTCATACTGCTTACCAGCATGTCATACTTTGGTTCGGCGGTATTGTTGGATGAAGCGACCCAGACCGACATTACGCGTACGCTTATGCGAGACTGGTTCTGCCGACGTGCTTTGCACACAAGTGGCTGGTGGGTGTCAGTTTCTCCAACTTTAGTAGAACCGAGTGTGGCTGCGCCCGGTCCTTGCGAAGGTTAAAATAGCACCAACTTGACAAACTATCGTTTTGGTTTTGATGCGTAGGTAAGAACGGTTCTTGCTAAGCCCGTAGCAGCCACGTAAAACTTGCAACAACAAAGTAGAGGACGTCTAACTTGTTTTTCCAGGGCATGTTGTGATGTGATATGGTCAAGACATGATGCTAAATTTTATCGTATGAGATGATCATGTTTTGTAACCGAGTTATCAACAACTGGCGGGAGCCATATGGTTGTCGCTTTATTGTATGCAATGCAATCGCCCTGTAATTCTTTACTTTATCACTAAGCGGTAGCGATAGTCGTAGAAGCATAAGATTGGCGAGACGACAACGATGCTACGATGGAGATCAAGGTGTCGCGCCGGTGACGATGGTGATCATGACGATGCTGCGGAGATGGAGATCACAAGCACAAGATGATGATGGCCATATCATATCACTTATATTGATTGCATGTGATGTTTACCGTTTATGCATCTTATCTTGCTTTGATTGACGGTAGCATTATAAGATGATCTCTCACTAAATTGCAAGATAAAAAGTGTTCTCCCTGAGTATGCACCGTTGCCAATGTTCGTCGTGCCCAGACACCACATGATGATCGGGTGTGATAAGCTCTACGTCCATCTAAAAAGGGTGCATGCCAGTTTTGCACACGCAGAATACTCAGGCTAAACTTGATGAGCCTAGCATATGCAGATATGGCCTCGGAACACTGAGACCGGAAGGTCGAGCGTGAATCATATAGTAGATATGATCAACATAGTGATGTTCACCATTGAAAACTACTCCATTTCATGTGATGATCGGTTATGGTTTAGTTGATTTGGATCACGTGATCACTTAGAAGATTAGAGGGATGTCTTTCTAAGTGGGAGTTCTGAAGTAATATGATTAATTGAACTTAAATTTATCATGAACTTAGTACCTGATAGTATCTTGCTTGTCTATGTTTGATTGTAGATAGATGGCCCGTGCTGTTGTTCCGTTGAATTTTAATGTGTTCCTTGAGAAAGCAAAGTTGAAAGATGATGGTAGCAATTACACGGACTAGGTCCGTAACTTGAGGATTATCCTCATTGCTGCATAGAAGAGTTACGTCCTGGAAGCACCGCTGGGTGTACCACCTGAGCCAGCAACTGTAGACATTGTGAATGCCTCGCAGTCACGTGTTGATGACTACTCGATAGTTCAGTGTGCCATGCTTTACAGCTTAGAACCAGGACTTCAACGACGTTTTGAACGTCATGGAGCATATGAGATGTTCCAGGAGTTGAAGTTAATATTTCAAGCAAATGCCTGGATTGAGAGATATGAAGTCTCCAATAAGTTCTACAACTACAAGATGGAGGAGAATAGTTCTGTCTGTGAACATACACTCAGAATGTCTGGGTACCATAATCATTAACTCAGCTGGGAGTTAATCTTCCGGTTGATAGTGTCATTGACATAGTTCTACAATCACTGCCACCAAGCTAAAAGAGCTTCGTGATGAACTATAATATGCAAGGGATGGATAAGACAATTCCCGAGCTCTTCGCAATGCTAAAGGTAGCGGAGGTAGAAATCAATAAGGAGCATCAAGTGTTGATGGTCAATAAGACCACCAGTTTCAAGAAAAAAGGTAAAGGGAAGAAGGGGAACTTTAAGAAGAATAGCAAGCAAGTTGCTGCTCAGGAGAAGAAACCCAAGTCTGGACCTAAACCTGAAACTGAGTGCTTCTACTGCAAGCAGACTGGTCACTGGAAGCGGAACTGCCCCAAGTATTTGGCGGATAAGAAGGATGGCAAGGTGAACAAAGGTATATGTGATATACATGTTATAGATGTGTACCTTACTAGAGCTCGTAGTAGCACCTGGGTATTTGATACTGGTTATGTTGCTAATATTTGCACCTCAAAACAGGGACTACAGATTAAGCGAACACTGGCAAAGGATGAGGTGACAATGCGCGTGGGAAATGGTTCCAAAGTCGATGTGATCGCGGTCGGCACGCTACCTCTACATCTAACTTCGGGATTAGTATTAGACCTAAATAATTGTTATTTGGTGCCAGCGTTGAGCATGAACATTATATCTGGATCTTGTTTGATGCGAGACAGTTATTCATTTAAATCAGAGAATAATGGTTGTTCTATTTATATGAGTAATATCTTTTATGGTCATGCACCATTGAAGAGTGGTCTATTTTTGTTGAATCTCGATAGTAGTGATACACATATTCATAATGTTGAAGCCAAAAGATGTAGAGTTGATAATGATAGTGCAACTTATTTGTGGCACTGCCGTTTAGGTCATATCAGTGTAAAGTGCATGAAGAAACTCCATACTGATGGAATTTTGGAACCACTTGATTATGAATCACTTGGTACTTGCGAACCGTGCCTCATGGGCAAGATGACTAAAACGACGTTCTCCAGAACTATGGAGAGAGCAACAGATTTGTTGGAAATCATACATACAGATGTATGTGGTCCGATGAATGTTGAGGCTTGTGGCGGATATCGTTATTTTCTCACCTTCACAGATGATTTAAGCAGATATGGGTATATCTACTTAATGAAGCATAAGTCTGAAACATTCGAAAAGTTCAAAGAATTTCAGAGTGAAGTTGAAAATCATCGTAACAAGAAAATAAAGTTTCTATGATCTGATCTTGGAGGAGAATATTTCAGTTACGAGTTTGGTCTACATTTGAAACAATGCGGAATAGTTTCGCAACTCACGCCACCCGGAACACCACAGCGTAATGGTGTGTCCGAACGTCATAATCGTACTTTACTAGATATGGTGCGATCTATGATATCTCTTACAGATTTACCGCTATCATTTTAGGGGTTATGCTTTAGAGACGGCCGCATTCACATTAAATAGGGCGCCATCGAAATCCGTTGAGACGGCGCCTTATGGACTATGGTTTGGCAAGAAACCAAAGTTGTCATTTCTGAAAGTTTGGGGCTGTGATGCTTATGTGAAAAAGCTTCAACTTGATAAGCTCGAACCCAAATCGGAGAAATGTGTCTTCATAGGATACCCAAAGGAGACTGTTAGGTACACCTTCTATCACAGATCCGAAGGAAAGACATTCGTTGCTAAGAATGGATGCTTTCTAGAGAAGGAGTTTCTCTCGAAAGAAGTGAGTGGGAGGAAAGAGGAACTTGATGAGGTAACTATACCTGCTCCTCTATTGGAAAGTAGTTCATCACAGAAACCTGTTTCTGTGATGCCTACACTAATTAGTGAGGAAGTTAATGATGATGATCATGGAACTTCAGATCAAGTTACTACTAAACCTCGTAGATCAACCAGAGTAAGATCTGCACCAGAGTGGTACGGTAATCCTATTCTGGAAGTCATGCTACTAGATCATGATGAACCTACGAACTATGAAGAAGCGATGGTGAGCCTAGATTCCACAAAATGGCTTGAGGCCATGCAATCTGAGATGGGATCCATGTATGAGAACAAAGTATGGACTTTGGTTGACTTGCCCGATGATCGGCAAGCAATTGAGAATAAATGGATCTTCAAGAAGAAGACTGACGCTGACGGTAATGTTACTGTCTACAAAGCTCGACTTGTTGTGAAAGGTTTTTGACAAGTTCAAGGGATTGACTACGATGAGACTTCCTCACCCATAGCGATGCTTAAGTCTGTCCGAATCATGTTAGCAATTGCCGCATTTTATGATTATGAAATTTGGCAAGTGGATGTCAAAACTACATTCCTGAATGGATTTTTGTAAGAAGAGTTGTATATGATGCAAACGGAAGGTTTTGTCGATACAAAGGGGGCTAACAAAGTGTGCAAGCTCCAGCGATCCATTTATGGACTGGTGCAAGCCTCTCGGAGTTGGAATAAATGCTCTGATAGTGTGATCAAAGCATTTGGTTTTATACAGACTTTTGGAGAAGCCTGTATTTACAAGAAAGCGAGTGGGAGCTCTGTGGCATTTCTGATATTATATGTGGATGACATATTGCTGATTGGAAATGATATAGAATTTCTGGATAGCATAAAGGGATACTTGAATAAGAGTTTTTCAATGAAAGACCTCGGTGAAGCTGCTTACATATTGGGCGTCAAGATCTATAGAGATAGAACAAGACGCTTAATTGGACTTTCACAAAGCACATACCTTGACAAAGTTTTAAAGAAGTTCAAAATGGATCAAGCAAAGATAGGGTTCTTGCCTGTGTTACAAGGTGTGAAGTTGAGTAAGACTCAATGCCCAACCACTTCAGAAGATAGAGAGAAAATGAAAGATGTTCCCTATGCTTCAGCTGTAGGCTCTATCATGTATGCAATGCTGTGTACCAGACCTGATGTATGCCTTGCTATAAGTCTAGCAGGGAGGTACCAAAGTAATCCAGGAGTGGATCACTGGATAGCGGTCAAGAACATCCTGAAATACCTGAAAAGGACTAAGGATATGTTTCTCGTTTATGGAGGTGACAAAGAGCTCATCGTAAATGCTTATGTTGATGCAAGCTTTGACACTGATCCGGACGATTCTAAATCGCAAACCGAATACATGTTTACATTGAACGGTGGAGCTGTCAGTTGGTGCAGTTCTAAACAAAGCATTGTGGCGGGATCTACATGTGAAGCAGAGTACATAGCTACTTCGAAAGCATCAAATGAAGGAGTCTAGATGAAGGAGTTCATATCCGATCTAGGTGTCATACCTAGTGCATCGGGTCCAATGAAAATCTTTTGTGACAATACTGGTGCAATTGCCTTGGCAAAGGAAGCCAGATTTCATAAGAGAACCAAGCATATCAAGAGACGCTTCAATTCCATCCGGGATCTAGTCCAGGTGGGAGACATATAAATGTGCAAGATACATACGGATCTAAATGTTGCAGACCCGTTGACTAAGCCTCTTCCACGAGCAAAACATGATCAACACTAAGGCTCCATGGATGTTAGAATCATTACTGTGTAATCTAGATTATTGACTCTAGTGCAAGTGGGAGACTGAAGGAAATATGCCCTAGAGGTATTAATAAAGTTATTATTTATTTCCTTATATCATGATAAATGTTTATTATTCATGCTAGAATTGTATTAACCGGAAACATAATACATGTGTGAATACATAGTCAAATAGGTTGTCACTAGTATGCCTCTACTTGACTAGCTCATTGATCAAAGATGGTTCTGTTTCCTAACCATGGACATGAGTTGTCATTTGATTAACGGGGTCACATCATTAGGAGAATGATGTGATTGACATGACCCATTCCGTTAGCTTAGCACCCGATCGTGTAGTATGTTGCTATTGCTTTCTTCATGACTTATACATGTTCCTATGACTATGAGATTATGCAACTCCCGTTTACCGGAGGAACACTTTGTGTGCTACCAAACATCATAACGTAACTGGGTGATTATAAAGGTGCTCTACAGGTGTCTCCAAAGGTACTTGTTGGGTTGGTGTATTTCGCGATTAGGATTTGTCACTCCGATTGTCGGAGAGGTATCTCTTGGCCCTCTCGGTAATGCACATGGCTTAAGCCTTGCAAGCATTGCAACTAATGATTTAGTTGTGGGATGATGTATTACGGAACGAGTAAAGAGACTTGCCGGTAACGAGATTGAACTAGGTATTGAGATACCGACGATCGAATCTCGGGCAAGTAACATACCGATGACAAAGGGAACAACGTATGTTGTTATGCGGTTTGACCGATAAAAGATCTTCGTAGAATATGTGGGAGCCAATATGAGCATCCAGGTTCCGCTATTGGTTATTGACCAGAGACGTGTCTCGGTCATGTCTACATAGTTCTCGAACCCGTAGGGTCCGCACGCTTAACATTTCGATGACAGTTATATTATGAGTTATATGTTTTGATGTACCGAAGGTTGTTCGGAGTTCCGGATGTGATCACGGACATGACGAGGAGTCTCGAAATGGTCGAGACATGAAGATTGATATATTGGAAGCCTATGTTTGGATATCGGAAGTGTTCCGGGTGAAATCGGGATTTTACCGAAGTACCGGGAGATTACTGGAACCCCTCGGGGACTTAATGGGCCTTAGTGGGCCTAGGTGGAAGAGTGGAGAGGCGGCTAGGGCTGCGCCACGCTCCCCTCTCCCCCAATCCGAAAAGGACAAGGAGAGGGGGGCGGCGCCCCCCCTTCCTTCTTCTCCTCCACTCTTTCCCCCTCCCAAGTCCTAATCCAACTAGGAAAGGGGGGGAGTCCTACTCCCGGTGGGAGTAGGACTCCTCCTGGCGCGCCTCCTCCCTGGCCGGCCGCACCCCCCTTGCTCTTTTATATACGGGGGCAGGGGAGCACCCCATAGACACAACAATTGATCGTTTGATCTTTTAGCCGTGTGCGGTGCCCCCCTCCACCATAGTCCACCTTGATATTACTGTAGTGGTGCTTAGGCGAAGCCCTGCATCAGTAGAACATCAACATCGTCACCACGCCGTCGTGCTGACGAAACTCTCCCTTAACACTCGGCTGGATAGGAGTTCGAGGGACGTCATCGGGCTGAACGTGTGCTGAACTCGGAGGTGTCGTACATTCGGTACTTGATCAGTCAGATCGTGAAGACGTACGATTACATCAACCGCGTTGTGCTAACGCTTCCGCTTTCGGTCTACGAGGGTACGTGGACAACACTCTCCCCTCTCGTTGCTATGCATCACCATGATCTTGCGTGTGCGTAGGAATTTTTTTGAAATTACTACGTTCCCCAACAGCCGGGGCTTGAAACCTTTTAATATTTCCTGATTTGCTCTCTCAGCCTGACCATTGTATTGAGGATGAGTTACAGAAGAAACATCAAGCCGGATATGCTCGCGCTGACAGAACTCCTCCATAGCCCCTTGGGATAGATTAGTGCCATTGTCAGTGATAATACTGTGTGGAAAACCAAAACGGAAGATCACCTTTTTCATGAACTGAACCGCTATAGCCGCATCACACTTACTCACTGGTTCTGCCTCAACCCACTTTGTGAATTTGTCAACTGCCACTAAAAGATGTGTCTTTTTATCCTTAGACCTTTTGAAAGGTCCAACCATGTCAAGCCCCCAGACCGCAAACGGCCAAGTGATTGGAATCATCCGCAACTCTTGAGCCGGCACATTTGCCCGTCATGCAAATTTTTGACATCCATCACATCTACTGACTAGATCTTCTGCATCAGCGTGAGCCGTCAACCAGTAAAAACCATGATGAAAAGCTTTGGCCACCAGAGATTTTGACCCAGCGTGATGACCACAATCGCCTTCATGGATCCCATGAAGTATTTCTTGGCCTTCTTCAGGGGAAACACACCGCTGAAACGCTCCAGAGATGCTGTGATGGTATAGTTCTCCGTCAGAAATCGTCATTGACTTAGACCGTCGGGTTATCTGTCAGGCCAGGGTCTCATCCGCTGGCAGCTCGCCCTGGGTCATGTAAGCCAAGAACGGCACTGTCCAATCTGGGATGACGTGAAGAGCCGCCACCAACTGCGCCTCTGGGTCAGGAACGGCTAGATCTTCTTCTGTAGGTAACCTAACAGACGGGTTATGCAAAATATCCAAAAAGGTGTTAGGTGGCACCGCCTTACGCTGAGATCCCAACCGGCATAAAGCATCAGCCGCTTTGTTCTTCCTACGGTCAATGTGCTCCACCTGATAACCTTTAAAATGCCCTGCAACATCATCAACTTCACGGCGATAAGCCACCATGAGAGGATCTTTGGAATCCCACTTGCCTGACACCTGTTGAGCCACCAAATCTGAGTCGCCAAGACACCGGACCCGGCTCAGGGTCATCTCTTTAGCCATTCGAAGACCATGGAGAAACGCTTCGTATTCCGCTGCGTTGTTAGTGCAAGGAAACATCAGCCGCAACACATAACAAAATTTGTCACCTCGAGGGGAGGTTAAAACAACTCCAGCCCCCGAGCCTTCCAACTGTTTGGACCCATCAAAGTGAATATTCCAATATGTGTTGTCTGGTTTCTCCTCGGCATCTGCATCTCTGTCCAGTCATTAATAAAGTCAACCAGTGCTTGAGATTTGATCACAATACGTGGTACATACTTCAACCCATGAGACCCAAGCTCAATGGCCCACTTGGCGACTCGTCCAGTGGCTTCACTATTTTGAATGATGTCTCCCAAAGGAGAAGAGCTAACCACAGTGATTGGGTGACCCTGAAAGTAATGTTTGAGCTTCCGGCTCACCATGAACACCCCATACACGAGTTTCTGCCAATGTGGATATCTTTGTTTAGATTCAATCAACACCTCACTGACGTAGTAAACTGGCTGTTGAACCGGATGTTCCTTGCCAACCTCCTTACGTTCCACCACAATTGCCACACTAACAGCTCGTGAGTTGGCGGCTACATATCACAATACCGGCTCTTTCTCAACTGGAGCAGCAAGGACCGGCGGCTCAACAAGCTGTTTCTTCAGATCCTCAAAAGCAGATTTTGCAGCATCGCTCCAAACGAAATCATCCATTTTCTTCATCATCTGATACAAAGGCAGCCTTCTCCCCTAACCGGCTTATGAACCGGCTCAAAGCAGCAACACGACCCGCCAGCTGTTGAACGTCATTGATGCATGTTGGTTTGGCTAGGGATGTGATTGCCTTAATCTTCTCTGGGTTAGCTTCAATACCTCGGTTGGACACCAAACAACCCAAGAGCTTGCCAGCTGGGACTCCAAAAATACACTTGGCCGGGTTAAGCATCATTTTGTAGACCCGGAGGTTATCAAAGGTCTCTTTCAGATATGTGACCAAGGTTTCTTCTTTCCTGGACTTTACCACTATATCATCCACATAAGCATGAACATTACGCCCAATCTGATTGTGAAGGCAAGTCTGCATACACTGTTGATAAGTTGCCTGGGCACTCTTGAGCCCGAAGGGCATAGACACAGAGCAGAAGGCTCCAAACGAAGTGATGAAAGCTGTCTTCTCCTGGTCCTCGACTGCCATCTTGATGTAATGATAACCTGAATAAGCATCCAGAAAAATCAAACGTGCGCAACCCGCTGTAGCATCGATGATCTGATCAATATGGGGGAGAGCAAAAGGGTCAGCCAGACAAGCCTTGTTAAATCGGTGTAATCCACACACATACGCCAGGTGCCATTCTTTTTTAGTACAAGCACCGGGTTGGCCAACCATTCTGGGTGAAAGACTTCCACAATGAACCCGGCCGCCAACAGCCGAGCACCTCTTCTCCAATGGCCTTGCGCCTTTCCTCGTTGAATCGTCAGAGAAATTCCCTGACCGGCTTAAAATTTGGATCAATATTGAGAGTGTGCTCAGCGAGTTCTCTCGGGACACCCGGCATGTCAGAAGGTTTCCATGCAAAGATGTCCCGGTTCTCATGGATGAACTCGATGAGCGCGCTTTCCTATTTTGGATCCAATTTGGCACTGATGATGAACTGCTTGGATGAGTCATTGGGCACAAAATCAACCGTCTTGGTGTCATCCGCTGACTTGAATTTCAAAACCGGTTCATGCTCCATTGTTGGCTTCTTTAAAGACGTCATGTCTGCCGGGTCAACATTATCTTTATAAAACTTTAGCTCCTCTATTGCACAAACAGACTCAGCATATGCATCATCTCCTTCTTCACACTCCAGGGCTATTTTCTGGCTTCCATGTACTGTAATGGTGCCCATATAACCTGACATCTTGAGCTGCAGATACACATAACACGGCCGAGCCATGAACTTGGCGTAAGCCGGCCGTCCAAACAAAGCATGATATGGGCTTTTGATCTTAACCACCTCAAAGGTTAATTTCTCCGCTCTGGAATCATATTCATCCCCAAAGGCTACTTCTAGTTCAATCTTGCCAACTAGGTATGCCGACTTGCCAGGTACCACACCGTGAAAAACAGTGTTGGATAGCTTAAAACTCTTATCAGTCAACCCCATCCGACGAAACGTCTCATAGTAGAGGATGTTGATGCTACTACCTCCATCCATGAGTACTTTAGTGAATTTATATCCACCAACCTGAGGTGCTACTACCAAGACCAAGTGACCCGGATTATCAACCCGGGGAGGATGATCCTCTCTACTCCACACAATAGGCTGTTCTGACCACCGTAAGTAACGTGGAATCGCCGGTTCAACGGCATTGACAGCCCTCTTGTGAAGCTTCTGGTCCCTCTTGCACAAGCTAGTGCTAAACACATGATATTGCCCACTATTCAACTGTTTTGGGTTGCTCTGATATCCGGACTGTTGCTGCTGATTACCTTGACTGGGCTGTGGATTATAACCTCCTTGGTTACCCGTATGACCCGGACCGTGAAAACCGCCTCCACCTGAACCGGCGCCCGGGCCATGAAAGCCGCCTCCACCTGAACCGCCGCTAGGGCCGTGACCTCCATCAAATGCATTTGAATTTTTAAACGCCTTCATGATTGTACAGTCCTACCACAGATGGGTGGCTGGCTTCTCCCGGGTGCCGTGTCTTGGACAAGGTTCATTCAATAGTTGCTCAAGGGTTGGACCTGACCTGCCCGACCGAGGGGGTTGCCTACCCTTGCGTCATTGATTGTTGCCCTGTGCATTGGTGTTAGCCACAAATTCGTCAGTCTTACATTTTATTACCTCCTTGATTTGTCGGGTTATGCTGGTGACCCTTGCCGTTGCTGTTCTTTTTTCCCTTCTCTTTCTTTTCTTCATCAGACACAGGGTCCTTGGTACTATCAAAATGAGCATACTTGACGAGAGCCGCCATCAACTGGCCCATGTCATTGCAGTCACGTTTAAGCCGCCCCAGCTTTTGCTTCAGAGGTTCAAAACGGCAATTTTTCTCCAACATTAAGACTGTCGAGTCGGCATCCATCTTATCAGATGAATGAATTATCTCCTTCACCTGGCGCACCCAATGGGTTGTGGACTCACCTTCCTCTTGTTTACAATTAGTCAGGTCCACGATTGACATAGGTTGCTTACATGTGTCCTTGAAATATTGAATGAACCGGGCCTTCAACTCCGCCCATGAGCCGATGGAATTGGGTGGCAACCCTTTCAACCAAGTGCGAGCTGTTCCATCCAACATCATGGTGAAGTACTTAGCCATCACTTGCATCGCTGACCTCCAAAAGCTCCATTGCCATCTCGTAACTCTCAATCCATGCCCCAGGCTGCAAATCGGCCGTGTAGTTAGGCACTTTACGAGGTCCCTTGAAGTCCTTAGGTAAGCGTTCATTACGTATAGCCGCCACCAAGCAAGGAATGCCTCTGGTCCTTGTGGCTACTCCTGCCTCAACGGAGGTTGCTGGATAAGCCGGAAAAGTCTGATGAGCCACCTGCGCAGCTGCTAGTTGAATCGCACGCTCAGCCTCTTGTCGAATCCTCTCCTGATCCGACAAGTTAAGGGCTCCCGCCTGCACTGGCTCATGCCTGCACGGCTGGTTGCGGTGTTGAGCATTGCTTGACATCTCAGCCGAGTCCATATGCCTGCTATAGCTCGGTCTCCGGCTCGGGCGAGGGGTTGAATGGATTATGTCTCGACTGTAAGAGTACGCATCCTGCTATGCCAGAGCTGTTTGAAGAAGCTCCCTCACCCTTCGTGTCTCGACTGTTGTCGGAGAATCGCCTTCCATCGGGAGAGCCGCCAAACGAGCCGACGCAACAATGAGGTTTTCCAAAGGATTGGAGAAGTGACCCGGCAGGGTTGGCGCATAATGAGGCGGAGCGGTATGCATGCGAGGCAGTTCCATGGCCCGTGGCTGAACCGGTGCTCCGGGTGTCGTGATCCGATTTGCCTCTGGCGGATTACTTGGACCGGCCCCAGGTGTATGGAAAAGGTTCCTAGGATCGAGCGTCAGAGGTAGATGTGATTGAGTTTTCTAGTGCCTTCTCCTCATGACCTCGTTTGACATGTTTAGATCCACCGAGAGCCGGAAAGTTTCTGCTTGAAGCTACTGACCGCAAGCGTCCAAAACCGCCCGCTCTACGGCCATCCTGACCTTTTTAGCCGCTAAGTTTTCCTTGGCCTGTGCCATCTCTTCGCGCACCTATGCCACCTCCGCATCATGCTGAACTTTATCCGCCGGTTCCACCACGGTAGTCAACAGGGTCGTCAGCTTATCAGTGAGGTCCATTAGTATCTGAGCTGGGGAGCGCGCGGGGTCTCCTGACCCGGCCGCTGCTGACCCGATGGTCATCGCTGCCGCAGCCATGGAGTTCTGCCCGGGCTGGGTGCCTGCCATGAAAACTCCAGCTCGATTTGGCGGCTCAAAGGGGTCCGTAATACTACTGCCATTGGAACAGTCCCCAAGCATGCCCTCCTACAGCTGATACAACGAGTCCGTCTCGCCTGTTGATGACGTAGGGTCCGAACAGATGGTCGTCTCACCGCCATCCACTGAACCTTCTGAGTATTCACCTCCATGGATGCAACCCACAAAAGCACGGTTTACGGTGGGTCGAGCCTGGGCAGGTCTCGCACGCTGAGCCGTCTCGATGATGTTGGTGCAGATGTCCGGCTCAGGGCCTGATTCGCCGATTCGGCCGATGAAGACATGAATCCCGCCGAAGGGGACCCAATACCCATACTCAATTGAGCCGGCCTTGGGGCCCCAGCCTTCGTCGTCGATGTAGAGCTTGCCACAACGACTCTTGGTCATCCAGCCCGCAACGTATCCTTTGAGCCCTTTTAAGTTGCCCTTCAATAACTCAAATCCATCATGCGCTGGCCCCACGGTGGGCGCCAACTGTCATGGAATTGTCACGGCAGATGTCCTAGCAGAAGGACTTAGTCGTAGGGCCATCGCAACTAGGAAGGTTAAAGGGGTTAATCGGGACAAAGAACATGAGAGGTTTTATACTAGTTTGGCCCCTTACGATGAAGGTAAAAGCCTACGTCTAGTTGTGTTGATATTGCTGGGGTTTCGATCACCAAGAGGCTAGTTCACCGGCTTGGTTATTTATCTCTTGTTTCTTGCCCTCAGCCGCCACCGGGTCGTCCCCTTATATATACGGGTTGATGCCTAGTGGCCTACAGAGTCCCGGCCGGCTTATAAAGCATGTCCGGCTCGGTGACTTCTTTTACATGCCTTTCCTTACAAGTCTTTCCTTACATATGGCAGTTTACAGTATTGGGCCTTAAGCCACCTCTGGGCTTAGGCCTTTTATAAACTTTAATAAACTATCGTCTTGACTGTTTTCTGGGCTTCCTTTGTGACCCACCATTGGGGCTGACCCGGCCCCTCCTGGACGGGTTATAACTGATAGCTATATCCCCAACAGGTAGTGAGAGGGTCATCAAGCACATTTTCAAGCCTAGATAAATTATCAGCTACTGGGTTCTCAGCTCCTTTTCTATCAATGATATGTAAATCAAATTCTTATAATAAGAGAACCCACCGAATAAGTCTAGGTTTAGCATCTTTCTTTTCCATAAGATATTTAATAGCAGCATGGTCTGTGTGAATAGTTACTTTGGAATCAACAATATAAGGTCTAAATTTATCACAAGCAAACACAACTGCTAAGAATTCTTTTTCAATAGTAGCATAATTTCTTTGAGCACTATCTAGAGTTTCACTAGCATAATGAATAACATTCAATTTCTTATTAACTCTTTGTCCTAGAACAGCACCAACAGCATAATCACTAGGATCACACACAATTTCAAAAGGCAAGTTCCAATCAGGTGGTTGAACAATAGGTGCAAAAATTAAGGCTTTCTTGAGTGTTTCAAAGGCTTCTAAACAATCATCATCAAAAACAAAAGGAATATCCTTTTGCAAGAGACTAGTGAGAGGCCTAGAAAGTTTTGGAAAGTCTTTGATAAATCTCCTACAGAAACCAGCATGACCCAAGAAACTGCAAATACCTTTTATATCTTTAGGACATGGCATTTTCTCAATTGCATCAACATTTGCTTTTTCCACTTCAATACCCGTTTCAGAAATTTTGTGACCCAAGACAATGCCTTCATTAACCATAAAGTGGCACTTCTCCTAATTCAAGACAAGATTTGTTTGTTCACATCTCTGCAAAACTCGATCAAGATTGCTTAAACAATCATCGAAAGACTTCCCATGAACAGAAAAGTCATCCATGAAAACCTCAACAATATTTTCACAAAAGTCAGAGAATATAGCGGTCATACATCTTTGAAAGGTAGCAGGTGCATTGCATAAACCGAAAGGCATACGTCTATAAGCATATGTTCCAAAGGGACAAGTAAAAGTGGTCTTTTCTTGATCAGGTTGAGAAACACGTATTTGTGAAAAACCAGAATATCCATCAAGGAAGCAAAGATGTGTGTCCTTAGATAATCTTTCAAGCATTTGATCAATAAAAGGCAGAGTGTAATGATCTTCTCTAGTTGTTTTGTTGAATTTTCTAAAATCAATTACCATTCTATAGCTTCTAACAATTCTTTGTGGAATAAGTTCATTCTTATCATTAGGAACAACAGTAATACCTCCTTTCATAGGGATACAATGAACATGACTTACCCATCTACTATCAGCTACATGATAGATTATACCAGCTTCCAGAAGTTTTAATATTTTCGTTCTTACCACTTCTTTCATCTTCAGTTTTAACCGACGTTGGTGATCAACAACGGGTTTAGCATCAGTTTCCATATTAATTTTGCGCTGACATAGAGTGGGACCAATGCCCTTTAAATCATCAAGAGTATATCCAATAGCAGCTCAGTGCTTCCTTAGAACTTTTAATAATCTTTCTTCTTCATGTTCTGAAAGGTTAGCACTAATAATAACAAGATATATCTTCTTTTTATCAAGATAAGCATATTTCAAAGTGTCTGGCAATTGTTTTAATTCAAACACGGGATCACCTTGAGGTGGAGGAGGACCTCCTAGAGTTTCAATAGGCAAATTGTGTTTAAGCAGAGGATGTTGTTCAAAGAAAATTTTATCTATTTCATTTCTTCCATGCATATGTAAATCATTTTCATGGTCTAGCAAATATTGTTCTAGAGGATCAGTAGGTAGTACAAAAATAGAAGCAAGACCAATTAATTCATCCTTACTAAGCAATTCTTTTTCATGAAGCTTTCTACTAATCTTGGAAAAATTAAATTCATGGGACTCATCACCAAAACTAACACCGACAGTTTGCTTCTCACAATCTATTCTAGCATTAATGGTGTTCAAGAAAGGTCTACCAAAGATAATGAGACAAAATTCATCTTGTGGGGAACCAAGAAAAAGAAAATCAGTAGGGTATTTAATTTTCCCACACAAGACTTCAACATCTCTAACAATCCCAATCGGTGATATGTCTCTATTAGCAAGTTTAATAGGAACATCTATGTCTTCTATTTCTGTGGGTGCTATGTCATTCATAATTTCTTGATATAAGGTGTAGGGAATAGCACTCACACTAGCACCTATGTCACATAAACCATCATAATAGTGATCTCCTATTTTAACTGGGATGACAGGCATGCCAACAATAAGTCTATGTTTATATTTTTTATCAGGTTTGGCAATTCTAGCAGCTTCTTCATAGAAGTAAATAACATGACCATCCATATCTTCTTCCAAGAGATCTTTAACCATAACAATATTAGGTTCTACTTTTATTTGTTCATCAGGTTTAGTTGTTCTAACATAGCTTTTGTTAACCACATCTGAAACTTTAGCATGTTCCTTTATCCTAATAGGGAAAGGTGGTTTCTCTATATAAGCAAAAGGAACAACTGGATCAACATTATAAAGTATAGTTTCTTCTTTAACCGGTACCGGTTCTTTAGTTTCTTCTTTAATAGGTGGGCGATATTTAAACCACTTCTCTTTAGGGAGTTCAACATGAGTAGCAAATGATTCACAAATGGAGGCTACTATCTTAGAGTCAAGTCCATATTTAGTGCTAAACTTTTGGAAAGCATTAGTATCCATAAAAGATTTAACACAATCATACTTAAGTTTAATACCTAACTCTTTACCTTCATCGAGTTCCCAATCTTCAGAGTTGCATTTTATTCTTTCCAAAAGATCCCTCCAAAATTCAATAGTCTTCATCATAAAAGAACCAGCACAAGAAGTATCAAGCATGGTTTGATCATTATGAGAAAGTTGAGCATAAAAATTATGGATAATAATTTCTCTTGAGAGCTCATGATTGGGGCATGAATATAACATTGACTTAAGCCTCCCCCAAGCTAGAGCGATACATTCTCCTTCATGAGGCCAAAAATTATATATATAAGTCCGATCACGATGAACTAGATGCATAGGATAATTTTTTTGGTGGAACTCCAATTTCAAATGATTCCAATTCCAAGATCCAATGTCATCGCATAGCATATACCATGCCAATCCTTTTCCCTTCAAAGATAAAGGGAAAACCTTTTTTTTAACTTCATCCCTGGGTAAACCTGCAAGCTTAAACAATCCACAAATTTGTTCTACATATATCAAGTGCATATCAGGATGTTCGGTTCCATCTCTTGCATAAGGATTAGCTAGCAGTTGTTCTATCATACCCGAAGGAATTTCATATTCAATATTTTCAGTAGGTGCAGTAGGTTGAGGGGTAACTAATTGTGGTTCCGGACGAGGTGAAGATACCCCGAACAAACCCCTCAAAGGATTGTTTTCCATAGTAACAACTGACAATAAATTTCAGCACACTATATAAATCTTTCCTTACCAAATTCCACTTACCAAAGTCGCTCCACTCCCTGGTAACAGTGCCAAAAAATAGGCTTGATGACCCACAAGTATAGGGGATCAATTGTAGCTCTTTTCGATAAGTAAGAGTGTCGAACCCAATGAGGAGCAGAAGGAAATGACAAGTGGTTTTCAGCAAGGTAATGTCTGCAGGTGCTGAAATTGTAAGTAGCGGAGTAGTTTGATAGCAAGATATTTGTAACGAGAAAGTAACGATAGTAGTAACAAAAGTGCAGCAACGTAGACCAATCCTTTTGAGGCAAAGGACAGGCCAAAACGGTCTCTTATGATAAGAAAAGTATTCTTGAGGGTACACGGGAATTTCATCTAGTCACATTCATCATGTTGGTTTAATTCGTGTTCGGTACTTTGATAATTTGATATGTTGGTGGAACGGTTCTTAGGTGTCGTTCTTACTTGAACAAACCTCCTACTTATGATTAACCCTCCCGCAAGCATCCGCAACTACGAGAAAAGTATTAAGAATAAATTCTAACCATAGCACTAAACTTTTGGATCCAATCGGTCCCTTACGGAATAGCGCATAAACTGGGGTTTAAGCTTCTGTCACTCTCGCAACCCATCATATATTGCTACTCAACAATGCATTCCCTTAGGCCCACTTATGGTGAAGTGTCATGTAGTTGATGTTCACATGACACCACTAAGGGAATCTGTAATACCCCGGATACAACTTTCCATATTTGTAACTCCGACGCTTGCCTTTTCCGGAGATGCGATATGATTTTCCCTTCGTGTTTGGGTTTTGTCTTCGTTTTGCATTTTGTCCATGTCATGCATTTCATATCATGTCATCATGTGCATCTCATTTGCATACGTGTTCATCTCATGCATCCGAGCATTTTCCCCGTTGTCCGTTTGCAATCCGACACTCCTACTTGCACCGGCGCACCGCTCTTGTCTCCTTTCGTGAGCGGGTGTTAAACATTCTTGGAATGGTCCGAGATTTGCCAAGTGGCCTTGGTACACCACCGTAGACCGCTTGTCAAATTTCATGCCATTTGGAGTCCGTTTGATAGCCCAACCGTTAAACTTATAGCAGCATCGTTGCCCGTCTAATGTCGGACGTTTTTGGTCTTTGGAAACCTTGCCAGGCTGCTTTTCCCCCTCTCCTCTCAGCCCAACCCCCTCTACATGACCCACCTGCAGCCCACCTAGTCCCCCCTCTGTCCGTAGCCGCCCGATCGTGAGCGTACCGCTCAAAACCCTCCTCAAACTCCTCTAACCCTAGCAACTAGCTATATATACCCCTCCCCTAGTCCATTTTGGACTAACCTAGCCTAAAAATACCTCTCCCCTAACCTCCAGCTGCATCCTCCTCGAATCAGTGCCTCCACCTCATTTTCCGCAATGGCAGATCCCCCGCCGCCACTTGGCGCCGCGCTAGCGGTCAGCCGCCACCCTGCGCCGCCGTAGCCGCCTCCCGCGACCTCTCCCCTGCTGCCACGCGTCCCTAGCGCGTCCATCCGGCCTCCCACGCCGCCGTGGCCCACTCAGGCCCGGGGCGAACCCGCGAAGCCCATCGGGGCCCGCCCTTGAGCCCGCATGCACCCGCGCCTCCGCAGCCCTGCCCCGTGCTCCGCCTCGCGCCCCGCCGCCGGCGAGCGCCTCCACCAACCTGGCCTTGCTGCCGCCCTCGGGCACCACCACCCCTGTGCTCGTGCACCACCGCCGCCACCTTTGCGCGCCAGCGAACTCGCTGCCCCTCGCGCCCCGCAGCGGCCTTGCCAGTTCCTCGACGCCAGCGACCACTTCAGCCGCGCCGCGCCTCTACGCCTCTCTGGGTTGCCGCCGCCCGCCGTCCTCCGCCCTGATCTGGCCCGGCGCAGCCCAGATCCGGCGACCGGCGACCCCGCCGGACCTCCTCCGCCTCCCGCCGATGAGTCGGCGACCCCTGGCCGCTGGGTCGACCTCGACCTCGACGCCGTCGTCCCAGATTGCCTTAGCCCCTGATCCAAACGGCCTCGGCCGCGCTGTTCCGCTCCGTCCCGAACGGCTCCGTCCCGATTTCGCTGGGTGAGATTTTCACCAAGTCCCAAAATATTTACATTCTAGTGCACTATTCATCATGCCATAACTTTGTGTGTGCTGCTCCGTTTCATGCGCGTGATATATCAAAATGTTCATTGTGAGATGCTCTTCATTTAATTGCATTGTGGCATGCTTGTTTGAGTCGATCTTGATGCCCAAATCACTGATGCAAGAGTGCTATAAAATGTTTGCTCATGTTGCTTAGCAGATTATGATGTTTTGTCATTTTTGTTACATTTGATGTGTACTTCATATGGGCATGAGCTCTACATGTGTTTTGAACTATGCCATGCCATCTTTACAGGGGTGCTTGTGATGTATTTTTGTGATCAATGCGGTGACTAGCACAAGCATGCAAAGTAGCCTTCGTGATATTGCTGATTTCAGGGACTTAGGATTTTACTAAGTCCTTTTCCTGTTGTTATTTTGATGCCATCTAAACATGATGCTACAGTAAGATCCATGCATGTTTTGAGTATCTTCAGTAAGGATGTTTTGGACATATGGTTATGGTCTATCCATCCATGCCCCTGTTTGCAATTATGGAGTGCCCTAGCATGTCTTAATCTTGCTCTACTTTTGCTATAAAATGTTCCTGGCAGATTGTTTACATGTTAATCAATTTTTCCATGGTTGTTGTAGTTGATCCATGCATGCTATGCACTTGCTCTTGCCATGGTTAGCTTCATGAACATGTCTTCTTGCTGATTATATGCTTATCTTGTCATGCAATGCCTTGTGGTGAGTGATTTGGGCTCTCAAAGATGCCTTCATAACTCTGTTTATGCCACGCTCAGTTTTCTGCTAAGTCTGAATCTGTTTATAAAACTAGCTAGGTTTACATTGGTGCCATCGTATCTTATGTGCCTTTTTGGCTCATGATCAGTAAGGGACATTTGTTCTATGCATTTAGTAGATTCATGCTATGCCTTGTATTGCTATGATATGTTCCTATAGCATGTTGTTTGCTTGCTCTAAACATTGCTTCCTGATGTTATTTCTGGCATGTTAGTATTTTCACTAAGTCTGTGATGCTGATATCTTTTGCACTTTTGCCATGCTTGTTTGAACCTGCTCTTGTGTGATTTAGCCATAGCTCAGTGTTCATGTTTTGTCAAGCATCTTGAGTAGATCACTAACATGTGCTTTGTTGTTATGTTGGAGTGCAGTAGCTTAGTTTCTTGTTGCATTCTAGATGGCATCGTGTTGTTAATCGCAGAATTGTGCCATTCTTATTTTGCTTGCCATTTGCAAACCGTGCATCCGTTTCCGGTGATCTTTATATCGATTTCGACCGAAATCAGCTCATCTTTCCAGAGGCACACTTGGTTTGCCAAGTTGATGCCTTGTTCATCCTTTTCCTTCCGGAGCACGCATATGCATTGCATATCACATCCCACATGTCATGCCATGTTTTGCATCATGTTTCTTGCGCATTGCACCGTGATTGATTGTTGGTCCTTTTGCTTGTGTTATTGCTTTGGGTAGAGCCGGGAGACGAGTACGTGATTGAGGAACCTGTTGAGTACGTTTTCGAGGATCAAGCTTTCGTCAACTCTGAGAACTTTGCAGGCAAGATGGCCATACCCTCGAAATCACTTCTATCTTTGCTTGCTAGTTGTTCGCTCTATTGCTATGCCGCGATACCTACCACTTGCTATATCATGCCTCCCATTTTGCCATGTCAGCCTCTAACCCACCTTTCCTAGCAAACTGTTGTTTGGCTATGTTACCGCTTTTGCTCAGCCCCTCTTATAGCGTTGCTAGCTGCAGGTGAAGATGGAGTTTGTTCCATGTTGGAACATGGATATTTTTGGGATATCATTATTATCTCTTATTTAATTAATGCATCTATATACTTGGTAAAGGGTGGAAGGCTCGGCCTTAGGCCTGGTGTTTTGTTCCACTCTTGCCGCCCTAGTTTCCGTCATATCGGTGTTATGTTCCTTGATTTTGCGTTCCTTACGTGGTTAGGTGATATGGGGACCCCTTGACAGTTCTCTTCGAATAAAACTCCTCTAGCAAGGCCCAACCTTGGTTTGACATTTGCCTAACAACCTATCACCTTCCCTTGGGTTCTACAGACTCAAGGGTCATCTTTATTTTAACCCCCCCCCCCCCCCCCGGCCAGTGCTTGTCTAAGTGTTGGTCTGAACCTGTCAGTCATCGGTCGCCACCAGGGGAAACTCTGGGCTGGCCTACCGGAATCTTGGACAATCCGGTGTTGCCCTGAGAACGAGATATGTGCAGCTCCTATCAGGATGTCGGCACATCGGGCGGCTTTGCTAGTCTTGTTTTACCATTGTCGAAATGTCTGGTAACCGGGATTCCGAGACTGATCGGGTCTTCCCAGGAGAAGGAATATCCTTTGTTGACCGTGAGAGCTTGTGATGGGCTAAGTTGGGACACCCCTGCAGGGTTTTGAACTTTCGAAAGTCGTGCCCGCGGTTATGTGGCAGATGGGAATTTGTTAATGTCCGTTTGTAGAAAACTTGACACTTAACTTACTTAAAATGAATCAACCGCGTGTGTAGCCATGATGGTCTCTTTTCGGCGGAGTCCGGGAAGAGAACACGGTCTGGTGTTATGCTAGAATGTAAGTAGCTTCAGGATCACTTCTTGATCACTATTAGCTTCTTGACCGTGCTTTTCTTCTCTTCTTGCTCTCTTTTGCGTAAGTTAGCCACCATATTTGCTAGTGCTTGCTGCAGCTCCACCTCACTACCCCTTTCCTACACTTAAGCTTAAATAGTCTTGATCGCGAGGGTGTGAGATTGCTGAGTCCCTGTGACTCACAGATACTTCCAAACAGTTGCAGGTGCCGATGATACCAGTGCAGATGACGCAACCGAGCTCAAGTGGGAGCTCGATGAAGTTCTTGGTCGTTGTTTTGTTTCGTTTCCTTTTGATCAGTAGTGGAGCCCAGTTGGGACGATCGGTGATCTAGCATTTGGGGTTGTCTTCTTTTCTTTTGGTTCCGTAGTCGGACCTTGATTGTATTCTGGATGATATATGATATATTTATGTATTGTGTGAAGTGGCAATTGTAAGTCGACTCTTTATCCCTTTCTTATTTAGTACATGGGATGTGTAAAGATTACCCCTCTTGCGACATGCCTACCATGCGGCTATGCCTCTAAGTCATGCCCCGACACGTGGGAGATATAGCCGCATTGTGGGTGTTACAAAATCACAACATACATACTATCAAAATATCGAACACATATCAAGTTCACATGATTACTTGCAACATGATTTCTCTCGTGACCTCAAGAACAAAAGTAAGTACTCACAGATGATAAGCATGCTCATGATCAGAGGAGTATTAAATAGCATATTGGATCTGAACATATAATCTTCCACCAAATAAACCATATAGTAATCAACTACAAGATGTAATCAACACTACTAGTAACCCACAAGCACCAATCTATAGTTCCAGTAACAAGATTGAACACAAGAGATGAACTAGGGTTTGAGAGGAGATGGTGTTGTTGAAGATGTTGATGGATATTGCCCTCCCCAAGATGGGAGAGTTGTTGGTGATGATGATGATGATTTCCCCCTCCGGGAGGGATGTTCCCCCGGCAGAATCTCGCTTCCCTTGAGCGGTCCATCGCATGACAGCGGGTGCGCCTCTCATGGCTACGTAGCGACGACGCGGCCGTCTCCTACTACAAAGTTTATGCCGCCCACCGCAAGCAAAGAAACCTAATGTCTAGCCTCCGAGTTGGCTCACAAACCATCACCGACCATGATGCCATGGCCAAGGTGGCCTTTGCTCACTTCTCCGACGTCCTCGACAGCACCTCCAAGCGCGACATCACCCTAGACCTCCACGCTCTCCCGGTGCCGCAGTTTGACCTTCTCGAGCTCGATGCGCCCTTCACCGAGGAAGAGATATGGGACGCCGTCAAGAGTTTGCCGGCCGGGAAGGCGCCAGGCCACGATGGATTCACCTCCAAATTCCTAGTTGCATGTAGGGACACAATCAAGCATGACTTCCTTGAGGCGTTCGACAAGCTTTATGCCATGAACGGCAGGGGCTTTCAAAAGCTCAATGAGGCCATCCTTACGCTGCTTCCCAAACATGTGGACGCACAGTCTCTCTTCGACTATTGACCTATCATTCTCATACACATCTTTGCCAAGCTCACTGCAAAGCTGCTCTCCCTCCGCCTTGCACCATGGCTGGGATCCATGGTCTCCACTAATCAAAGTGCATTCATCGCGGGATGTTGCATCCATGACAACTATCTTTTGGTGCAATAGACGGCTTGTCTCGTGCACCTCAAGGCGGTGCGCATGCTGCTCAAGTTGGATATCCCGCAGGCCTTTGATAGCGTATCCTCACCTTTTCTCCTACAGATACTGCATCATCTCGGCTTTGGGCCACGTTGGCGCGAATGGATCTCCATAATCTTATCAATGACCTCTATGATAGTCCTCATCAATGGCTACCCGGGACCACCGATTGATCATGCTCATAGCCTTCGGCAAGGCGACCTAGTGTCCCCCATGCTTTTTTACTCTAGTCATCGACATTCTGAACTCCATGCTGCTCCGAGCGGTGGACCTCGGCCTCCTTCATCGCTGGACTACACGCCATGCAGTTTCAAGCATATCCCTTTACGCCGACAATGTGGTTATCTTCTGCCATCCGGACACCCACGACATTGCAACCGTGCGCAAGATCCTACATGTCTTTGGCCTTGCATCCGGACTTCACACCAACTCCACCAAGTTTTCAGCCACTCCGATTCAATGCACCGAAGACCACATTGCTACTATCGCCTCTGAGATGCAATGCCCCATTGCCCACTTCCACTACAAAAAAAGACACTTCCGTGATGATACGTGTTTGTGACAGTAGGTCACATTTTCTGTCATGCATGTCCATCCATGACAAATTTATGACAGAATCAAGATAGTCATACATGTGCTGTCGTAGAAGTGTTCCATGACATCACCAAAATTATCATCGTGGAAGTGTCCACTTCCATGATGATAAAATCACGCGTCATGGAAGAGTGCTTTCGTCAAGGGTAACCGACACGTGGCATCCACAGTAATGGAACACCGTTAAGCTATCGGGTCCAGTTTTGGATCCGATAACCCGCTAACAGCCCAGACCAATGAGGATTTTCCACATGTAAAATTCTCATTGGCCAGAGGAAACACGTGTTGGCTCAATATCGGGATAGATCTCATCCATTCATTGGACAGGAGGCGCCTATGGTACGTCGACACGTGGCATGGCCCAACAGAGGCCCATTCCGGTGAAAAGGTCGACCCCTTTTACTTGGTCAAAAGGTAACGGGCCGGCCCACGGAAAGCGTGTTAATGGCTTGTTCGTATATAGCCCATTTACGGTCCGCTAACTCATGGCCCGTTATGGCCTATACGAATTAAGCCCAGTAGCTTCATCTGGGCCTTCCAATATGATTCCAGCCCATTGTAACTTCCGGCCCATGTATGGCCCATGATGTCTTTCGGCCCATACGAGACCATTTGTAAATCTTGGCCCTTTAACAACCCGTGGTGAATCTGGCCCGCAATGAACAGTGTACCCCTTTATACCCTTTAACGGCCCATTATTCCATTCGGCCATTTCCAACCCGTGTTATCTTTCGGCCTTCTCAGGGCCCATTTATTCTTTGGCTCATTTCTAGAATTCGGTTAGATATGGTCCATTACTGGCATGTTCCGTTTGTGGGCCAAATATAGCCCGTGGTTACATTCGGCCCATTTGTGGCTCGTTAACCCGTTGGGCAGTTTTCATAGCATTATCAATTACGGACTATTAACGGCCCATTATGGTCCACGAATAGTACGACCTAAGTCTGGCGAAATGATTATACGCCCCGTAGAAGGCCCATGGATCCTACAGCCCGTAGAAGACCAATGGATCCTAAGGCCCGTAGAAGGCCCATGGATCATACGACTCGTAGAAAGTCCATGGATCCTACGGCCCGTAAAAGGCCCATGGATCCTATGGCCCATAGAAGGACCACGGATCCTACGGTCCGCAGGAGGCCCATGGTTACAACAGTCTGTGTGTTGCCATGATTATTGTGGCCTAGTTGCCAAAACTAGGTTATTGTGGCCACTAAAAACGCGGAAAAAGAACTGCAGTGACTACAAGCAAACAACTAAACAAGACAATAAGGAAATAAATAAGCAAGCAACTAACGCTAGCCTATTACAGCTATTACACATATTACATCCACTTGGCATCAAAGTTCACCACTAGTGCAAATATAGGTAACAAAGCAGCATATTACATACACTGACCTTCAAAATTGGCCACCAATGCAAATAAACGTAGCATCAAAACAAGTTCATAACTGAAACAACTTGAGAAGAGCTCAAGAAACGTTATCCTGGGTATCCACCATGCTGGCAATAAGCTTAGCAGGCTTATTAGCTTTGTCCTGTTTGGCACTAAAATCCTCCAACGCTTGCTATTGCACCAGAAAGTATGCATCTGAATGCTCCAGGGACTTCCGTAGTCCTTCCGCTTCTTGTCGCAGCACAACTGATCGATGTCTTTCAGCTTGTAGTTGAGACTCAAGAAACCGAACTGATTCAGACAGTGAGTTTGAATAGCTTGTGAAAGCGGTAGTGGCCAGTAACTCGAACAGTAAACCAAGACAGGACTTTGGGGTTGCCTCACTATCTTCAAGATAGTTTTCCTTAGCTATTTTATTAGCTTTGTTGGAGACCAACAAGGATGTCTCATGATCCCGAACCTTATATGTATTACTTCCTTTATCATTGCTTAATAAGGCACTCTTCCCCAATATTCTGTCAGCATTCTAAAAGAAGAAACAAGCAGACACATAACAGGTTTAGCATGTACTAGTATATGAAACTCATTTCGGTGAACCAGTTCATTATTAAGGTGGACAAGATTAAACTACCAAGTCTTCTATTGCCAAGTAGTACATATAAAAGCATCAAACAAACATATATCTATATCCTATGGTCACTGCATTGTCTTGCTAAATCAAAATAGAGACACGGTTCAAATCATATCAGTTCAAGAGAAAGCAACACTGAAATAATACAAAGCGTGGGAAACTAAAAGGCACAGCAAGATTTCAGATGGGTAGCACAGGTCTACATGTACAACAACACTATTGGCCCTGTTATGATTCTAGTAATGTGCATGATATGAGAAGTCAACTGTATACACAATTGAAATTGAAATCAATAGAGCTATTTATAAGAGAAAACCTGTTAAAGAAACATGTGTAAACATACCTGTTGTGCCATTGGAGTTTCCATTGGATAGTTCAATTTAGAAATAAGTTTGTATGAGTAAATACAGTGATACAATAGCAGAGCAGTATGCACAATAGCAATGGAATCTTAAATGAGAACAGTTGTTCTTCAGGTTTAAGCACTTGTTCTACATGAACAGAGTATAGTAAGACGCAAGCATATAGTACTTAAAATAAAATGAGCTCATAGACCTTACGACATTCTTGGTTCGGGACTAGTGAAGAACAAGGCGTTCCCAGTCATCGTCCAGTAAATGTGTCTTAGGAGAACGTAAGGGAATTTGATGAGTATCTTTGCTAGTGAAGTACGTTTTCTTCAGGTAATTCCGATACTTCCACCAAGCATTCTTGAAGATAGCAGAGGTATTAGCACAGGTTACCTCATCCTGAGTTTCCAAATCGGTCCTTCTTTATAGAGAAAAATGGGAAAAATTGCTGTATTATAACCATCATGGAGGTAGAATGTATGGGACAAAGCAAAGAAATTGCCATGAATAACATTACTTACACATAACTCCTGGACAAACACCTGCAACTGGCATTTTCCTTCATCTTCAGTATAATATTTCCATGATGGGAAGATACGCACATAGGATTTAACAACATCAAATGTGATAGATGCTAAACTATGAATGGTTGGTTGTGCTTCCTCCACAGGAATAGGTGTACTAACTGGTGGAGTTGGGGTTCGCCGTGGTAGTACTGGCGCTTTGGGCACTGGAGCTGCCTTACTAACTGCTCTTTTTTGGGAGCTCTGTGGTGGAGATGGTGCCATGTCAACAGGAACTGGGTTACTATCTACTGGGGTTGGTGTTAGATTGGGTGAAGCTTGTTCTCTATCCATCGCAGTAGGGGTAAAATCTGCGGGAGTCTGGATTATGTGTGGTAGGGTTGGTTCTCGTGCATGTACAACTGGGGTGCTGTCTCCACCAAGAGGTAGCACTGTTTTATTTGAAGACTGTGTTTTTACTCCACTAGATACGGCCATCACCCGCTCCAATTCAAATGGCTGATAAACAGGAAACATAATTGAATGTACAGACATTGTATGAGAGACAGATGCAATAGATAGTGTGGAAAAGAGAGGGCATTAAAAATTGACATGTATATTGTTTAACTAAAACAATATTGTTTAACTAAAATGGATAGCATGACATAATTTCACATATATGATGTCTATCTAAACTAGATAGCATAGCATAACATAATTCAAAGATATGATGACTAACTAAACAGGATCGCATGACGTAATTCACATACATGTTATCTAAGTAACCAGGATCGCATGATTTAATTCACATATGTGATTATATGCTAATCGGAGGGCATTCGCATATATGACGTCTGAACTAAGAACATGGTGTCGAATATTGTGTATATTATGTCTAAACTATGCAATGCAAGACACCATATGCATGATATGTGCAGTAGAACCATGCCAAGTTAGAGCATACACCTTAGTGGGGGAATATGACTGGTCATCTTTCTCTGAATCCATCTCCGAGGAGCTATCAGGACCCAGCAAGAGATCTGCTTCGACAGGCAGTACTGTCTGCTCTGAAGGCCTTGTTTTCACTCCAGATTTTTCCATCACCCACTCAAATGGCAGATTCACAGGAAGAGTAGTTTAATGTACAAAAATTGTCGTCAAATGGAAATTAATGAAGAAAAGGATGGGCTAGATATCATTCAAATATATGATGCCTGGTTAAACATGATGGCATTGCACATTTCACATATATTATGGCTGGCTAAAAGACATGAGACTGCATAATTCCCATATATGATATTGAAACTAAACAGGTGGCATTACAGAACATGTCTAAACTAAGTAGATGACATATATGATGTCGAAAGTAGGCACTGCAAGGCAATATATGCATGATATGACTAACATCATCATGCCAAGTTGGAGCAAACACCTTGGGGTGTAAATAGGAGTGGTCAGCTGCGTCTGAATCTGCCTCAGAATAGATATCTTCCTCTGGATTACAATCTGGAGAGGGGGGAGGGTTTGCCATTGAACCCACCATGGAGCGATGTCTGCCTGACATTGTATTGCCGCGCAAAACTCTTCCCTTTTTCTCTACATGTTCAGCATGACTGTGTACAATATCTGGCATGCATACAAAAAAACTATAGTGAGATTATGTAAGGAGAGCATGCAGAAATCTAGAGTAATTGTAAAAACCAGTGGATGGATCCAAAAATAATGATAGCAGGCTGATGATTGCTTTATAATTTAATAAAAACAGATGATGATTGCTTTACTATTTGTTTCCCACCAAAGATGAACAACATAGGCATACCCTCGGTGAACCAGATATTAGACAGAGATACTATTCATTGCTACCTCAATATTGCCCCACAACTAATTTAGAACTCAAGTTTGAAAATCAATTTGGACCTGAATTGGAGTCTAAGAGGTGAACAGGACAATAAAGTAGCAGGTAATATTAAGCAATGCATAACATAAGCAGAAACAAAACAGTGCGACCTCTCTTGTGGACCGGTGTACTCCCCAGGTTCATCTGCTGAGTCGATGATGGTGATGCCATTGCGGTGGGTGCCGGCAGCAGGGAAGGAGATTTGAGGCAGCGAAAGACGGTCAGGAGTCGTGATGTCTAGTTTGGTGGATGCTTCTGTCGATGGAGCAGCTCAGGTAAGGTGGACGACGTCACGGTAGGAGCAGGACAAACCACACAAAGTTTTCTTCGACACCTACCTATAATTGAAGTAATTCTGTAAGGGCTCATTTGGCTTGCATGTTTCTAAAAATGTAGGGATATGAGGAAAAACACCGGAATAGGATAGGAATGCACATGGGAAATAGAGCATTTCTGACCACAGGATTTCTGTCAACTTGGGTGTTTGGTTCACATGAAAAGGAGGAGCGGAGGAATGCAAAGAAACATGGCCAAAATAAAGTGAAGCCATATGAAAACATGTACAGTTAGAATGTTATTCTGCCACTAATGCACTTGGTCTTGTTTTCATGCATAGGATTTTGAAAAGTAGGTCCAGGTAGATGTTTTGATCCATTCCTTTCAACAAAATGCATGAATAATTGAATAGTAGAGTTCCATAGGAAAATTTCCTATTGCTATGTTTTTCCGTTGAACCACAATAGCCCTAATGGATCGACATGAATGTAGAGTAATAAGTGATGCGACAAGTGTACAACCTCTTTGCCGTAGCCGTGTCGACCTCAGCATCATTGGCTTGGTCGCCGAAGAAGTTGAGGCAGAGGTGGCTATCAGAGGTGTGGAGGAAGATGTGAGGAATCTGTAGACGGCGTCTAGGGCGCTGCTCCGTTGTCATGGATCGTTCCGTCCTTGGAGCTCCTCCGGTGAGCCGTAAGACATCAAGGCTGAAGCAGCACAAGATAGACATCATTAATCTCAAGTGGGATTCTAATAGCATCTCCAATAGATAATGTAAAATGCATTACCAAAAAGTGATAGATGTAAAATTTACATCACCAAAAACCACCTGACTACAACAGATGTGGTAAAAACTGTTGACTCTGAACTTAACTATCGAAACTGAAATTTACTGTGGAATCTGAATGTTACTATCGAAACTGAACGCAGTGGTAGCAGAGAGGCACTTGACATGGGATAGTTTAGGGAGGGCCTGCAGTTCATCTTCAACCTGCACCCCCCTGAGCCGCCAGCCACCACCGGCCGAACCCTGTGCCGCCTCGCCGCCCCGAAACAACTTCCTGCCGCCGCCTCGCCGCCCCGAAACAAATCCCCACCACCGGTCCACCGCCGCCTCGGCGCCCCAAAACAACTCCCCACCGTCGGTCTGCCGGTGCCCCGGCCATCCCTCTAGCCACCCCCGCAAGCCAAGCTTTTTCTCTGACGATCCCCACGCCACCGCCCCACCACTTTGCCCCCCACTGCCGGCGAGCAGCACCCTACCTAGAACCCTAAGATAGATAGTGGGGTACCTCTCCGGTGCGCCCCCCTCCCCGCTACGGGTGGTTCTTCCTTAACTCCGGCGAGACCCACCACCCCCTGAAAATTGACTGACCCAAAAGTCGATTCAGTCAAATGAAGTGTAGCTAAATTGGAGCAGAGCAGTAGCACGAGCGAGGGGGAGAGCTGCAGCGCGAGCGAGCGAGCAAGAGCCAGAGCAGCAGCAGCAGCGTGAGCGAGCGAGAGCCATGGCAGCAGCAGCAGCAGCAGTGCGAGCGAGCGAACGAGAGCCGGAGCAGCAGTAGCTGGGCGAGCGAGCGAGTGAGAGCTGGAGCAGCAGCAGTGCGAGCGACCGAGCAATAGCTGGAGCAGCAGCAGCAGATCCGGTTGGTATAGACGCCGCCGCCGAAAGGGCCTCGCATTGGGAGAGCCGCCATGGAGATGTCACCTGCGGCACCGGCTTCGAGGTAGCCGCTCCATGGGGGTGCGGGATGGAGCACCGTCGGTGCCGGGAGGTCGAGTTAAGGAGAAGGTGTGATGCGATGAGTGTACAACCTCTTTGGTCGCGCCGAGTAGGCCTCGGCTTCGTCCGAGGAGTCGGTGAGGATGTTGCGGTTCTAGTGGAGCAGATTAAGGCGTCGTTGTGGGGATGGAGCTGCCGCGATAGACGAGGCGATTGTCGGAGCAGCTCCTTGGAGGTGGAGGACGGGGCGGCTGAACCGGCGGGACGACAGGATGGACGACGGATCCTCATCCGGGGAGGCGGATGACGGACGTCGAGCTGTTGCGGTGGACGACATCATCGGGGAAGAGGCTCCGGCTGGGCAACGGTGAGGTGGCGGACGGAGGAGGGTGGGGTTTCACGGCTGGAGCGGAGAGGTTATGACAGCCAGATTTCGGATGGCGAAAAGGAGGCGATGTGAGGGGTGAACCATGACTTAGGGACGCGCTTGTCCAAAATGTAGGGTGTGTTACAAAAGTACCCCCACCGGTTTTAACTAGCGGCCCTTTCGGCTCAGGGTTAGAAGGGGGATTTCGCGTGTCGGGATTTGGCAGCTGGAGGGAGTTTTCGCGCGCGTTGTAATTTCGGGATAGCAAGGCGCGAGTTGTGAAGGCGCCGGTTGTGGGAGGACGATATCAGAATTTTTGGGATATAACAAGGGGCGGGTTGAATTTTAGGGACAAGCCTAACGTGTAATATTGTACTTGTACGTACCAAATCAATTCGCACTTCCCTCAATGAAAACAAAATGGAAAAAATAAAAACTATTCACACCACACAAAGAGAGAGTCTTGTCCTGTTTTACTATACAAATGCTATTCAAAGCTACTCCCTCCATCCATCTATATAGGGCCTAATGCGTTTTTTGAGGCTAAATTTGACCAACCAAATATTAGAGCGATAATATATGACATGCAACTTACACAAAGCACGCTGTGGAATTTGTGTGTGAAATTTTCACATTGTGCATGTCATGTACTATTAAGAGGGTGCTTGGATACGTTTTAGTCTCATGACTAAAAGTAGTGGGACTAAAACTTGCTAGCCTCACCCATGCTTGGATCCAAATACTAAAGAGACTAAAATCAAGTTAATGAGCATTTATTATCCTCCAAACCCACCAATCCAGAACTCGCCCGTGTTAAAGGAGAGGAGTTAAATGAGGAGAAAGAGAACTAATCCACATTTTAGTAGGGGTACCCCTGACTAAAACATTTTAGTTTCAAGACTAGTTTTAGCCCCTCTTTAGTCAGGGGTGTTTGGAACTTTAGCCTCTTAAAAAGACTATTTTTAGTCAGACTAAAATAAGTCCCTTGGATCCAAGCACCCTCTAATCTTGTCAATAGTCAAAGGCGGTCTAAAAAACGCATTAGGCCCTCTATAGATGGAAGGAGGGAGTGTGGATCCATGTTGTGTCCAATTAAATTTTTTCGCTGGCTGTATGATGCATGTAAACTACACATACCAACATTTTAGTGCATTCCAAATGTTTATACTACCGCTGCAATTCGAACTGAATTTGAATTCATTTCTCTCTTTCAATAAGAATCTACAATCATGATTGTTGCCAACTTCAACCATCATTCGTGTATTACCTTAACAACACACCACATGATTACTATAGAGATAGATATGAACTATGTGTACTATATGAACTCGAATTCAATCTTTTGAATACACTAGATGTTGATTCCAAATAATAGTACATTTGATGTACTAACTATATATTCATAATCTAAACCATGTTCCATACGTACACCATGTTTATCACACAAAGTATAGTGCCCCGCCCCCTACATTATGACAAGTATTTAGCCCTGAGCTGCAAAAGCCACACATTAGCCCAAATTATAATCAATGTTCTATATATATTATATGTAGTACTAGCAAGATGCCCATGCGTTCCACGGAACATCAACATTATCAAGGGGAGGCTTTATTTGCAAATATGGAGAGGGGTGTCGGTATCTTTTTCAAAATTGCCATAGTTTCCTTCCTATCCATCAGATATAAATTGGATGGCCTATATTGTAGGATGGCAGGCACACCATCATCAACAACTCTGTTTTTATAAGAGTGGAGATAAAATATATTGTATGTAGTATAACATGTTCATAACCACACCATGTGTATCACTGTTATATATATTCACGCATGCGTCGGTTTAAAACACCATGATAAATTCTTCAAATATCTGAATTCACTTTTTATAATGAATTATGATCTTTGTTCGTCTTTTACACCCACACAATCCTCTTATCTTTGTAGCTAGCGCTAACTTTCTCTCGTGCATGCACACACCCGCATCCCTCTCACCATCCCTCAGCATTCTCTAGCTCCATCGCGCAAATTCGTCTTTTCACTTTAGGTCATTCACCCACGGTGTGTGTAGGCCCCCCAGCTCCTTCTTTACGGCACACATCGATCGATATGCCTCTCTAGCCAGGTGTGCCTACCACAAACACAAGCTTCCCCTCTTCTCTTCTCTTCTCACCTTCCATGCCTCACTCCCACCACTCTTTTCATCGATCTCGTACTCGCACACTCCTTCCCCCTCGATGTAGTATGCCTCTCACTCCACCTCTTAGATGCATCCCTCTCTCTCTCTCTATCCTTCTCCCCTGGCCTTATTTGCTTCTAACACATACATGCATGTATACCGATCGATCTCCCTACATATACCTAGGTCGACTTTAACTATTTTACCCCCACCCATCGATCGACGTACCTCACAAGTTATGTGTCTCCTTTCTCTGACAGAGGACGATTGATCTTCCTATGTACACTACTAGGAAAAGGGCTATAGCTAATATGGACATTAATGGCGCACCATATATGTGGTGCGCCACTGCTATATAGCAGTGGCGCACCACATACAGGTGCGCCATTAGTGTCCTCATTACTAATGGCGCACCACACACTTGGTGCGCCATTACTAACATTTTTTTTTATTTTTCCAAAACTATTAATGGCACACCAAGGCGCAGTGCGCCATTACTAGTTTTAACTAGTAATGGCACACCACACACTCTATGCGCCACTACTAATTTTTTTTACTTTTTTTTCAAAACTAGTAATGGCACACCAGGGTAGAGTTCGCCATTACTAGTTCAAACTAGTAATGGCGCACCACAACCAAGGTGCGCCACTACTAACAATAATTTTTTTTTGCAAAAATAGTAATGGTGCACCACGTAACAGGTGCGCCATTAGTAACCTGAGACCGGCTAGATATTTTGGACAGCCACCTACCACACTCACTTTCCCCACTTCATTCTCTCCACCTCTTCCGCCAAGCTTGTCTCGCCTGCCTCCTCCTCGTCCTAACCTCATTTGCACCATAGATTCACCCAAATTAAGTGGTTAAATTTCCTTTTTTGAAAGGTAAGTAAGGGGAAAGCTTCTTTATATTGTAGATCTACTTTTTTCTCCCTCCAACAACATGCACATGCACTTTTTATGGCCTAGATCTACGTATATTTGTGGTGTTGCATATGTTTGTGTTTGCAGGTACCGGTATTTGAAATGCGATAGTTGCCAATATTTTGCCGGAATGTTGATTCATTTCTGTTTCGGCGAGAACTTGGCACTATGCATTCTGTTTGGTCCTATTTTTAGGCAAAGTCATGCCAAATTTTTTTGGTTCTAAAATATCGTTTGGCTCTACCCCGCAGGGAACCATGGTCCGCACGATGACCGAAGGCATCGTGAATAGGTTTTTGAGCTCCGCGAAGGCCGAGATGCTTCAAAATAATGAGAAGGAGATAAGATGTCCGTGTCGAAGATGCAAGCTGAGGAGCCTTATGGACCCGGATACCGTACAGGTGCGGGACCACCTGCTCTTGCGTGGTTTCATGGATGGCTATTGGTGGCAAGGTGATGAAGATGATTATGAAGTCGTCCATGGGGGCCGGGCAAGAAATGAGGAAGGGCAGCAAGACAACCGCGGCGAGGGCGGGCGAGAAGACGAAGAATCTCCTGGACATGATCACGAAGTAGATGCAGTACACAGTCATCATGTAGAAGATGCCGGACATGATGAAGAGGAAGATGCCGGAGCAGACGAAGGGCATGATCATGAAGATGAAGATGCCGGAGCAGACGACGATGGACCATCGATGGGCTGGGTGCAAGACCCTCATATTCAAGAGCTGCTTCTCAAGCAGACGGATAACGCAAGAGCTATCGGCCGAGAGAAAGCCAAGCTGGATCAACTGGAGATAGATGCGGTTACTCCAATGTATGAAGGATGCAGGCCCGAGGATACCGGCCTGAAAGTAACGCTCATGGCTCTGGAGATGAAGGTAAAACACAAAATGATCGACGCATGCTTCAACGAGAACATGTCATTCTGGCACGAACGTCTTCCCAAGGGGGACAAGTGCCCGTCCAGTTTTGAGGAGGCGAAGAAAATTGTGTGTCCTCTGGATTTACCGCACGTGAAATACCATGTGTGCATGAACAATTGCATCATTTATCGGGACGAGCACACGGAGTCTACCATATGTCCGGTGTGCGGCGTCACTCGATACAAGAAGAGGAAGAAAGATCCTCGAAAAGTGGTGAGGTACTTTCTAATCACTCCTCGTTTGCAGCGGTATTTCACGTACCCTAAGCTAGCAAAGCTCCTGCGTTGGCACGCGGATAGGGAGGAGAAGAAGCGAGAAGATGACAGAAATGATCCGGAGATAAATAAAAAATACAAGATGCTGAGTCACCCTAAGGACGCGAGCCAGTGGCAAGCGTTGAACTTCGAACACCTAGAATTTGGGGACGATCCAAGGAACATCATGCTGGGCGCGAGCACTGATGGAGTCAATCCGTTTGGCAGCCAGAGAAGCACGCATAGCACTTGGCCTGTGTTTGTGTGGATGTACAACCTTCCCCCTGGTTGTGCATGAAGAGGAAGTACATTCACATGAGTATGCTAATTGAAGGGCCGAAACAACCAGGGAACGACATCAATCTGTATCTGGGGCTGCTTAAAGAGGAGCTAGACACGCTGTGGAAAACGCCAGCCAATACATGGGACGCCACAGAGAAAGAATATTTCCCTATGAGAGCCGCACTGCTCACAAAGGTGCACGACTATCTCGGTTACGGATATGTCGCGGGGCAAGTGGTCCATGGATTTTCTGGATGTGTCAGGTGCATGGATGACACAACGTATCGCCAGCTAGATAGAGATCCCGGGTCTTCGAAAACCGTGTTCATGGGACATCAAAGGTGGCTTCGCGATGATGACTCATGGAGAAAACACAATGATCTGCTCGATGGTGAAACCGAACCCCGAAGACACCCGCGTACGAGGAGCGGCAAGGAAATGGATGAGCTATTGAAAAATTGGAATGATTTCCCACTGTCGGGAAAGAAGCAAAAGGCGCCAGAGCCGGGATAGAAGCGAAAGGCACCAGAGCCGGTCTGTTTTCTAGGACTTGCCGTACTGGAAGATCCTCCATGTGCCTCACAGCCTTGATGTCATGCATATCACGAAGAACGTGTGCGAGAGTCTGCTTGGTACCCTGCTCAGCATGCCAGAGAGGACCAAAGATGAGCCGAAAGCAAGGGCAGACTTGAAATCAATGGCCATCAGTGAGGAGCTTCACGCTAATGATGATGATGATGATGATGAGGCGAAGCGGGACACGGAAAGTCGTCGCAAAGGCAAAAAGGCCAAGAAGACCGAAAATGACTACCCTCCCGCATGCTTCACTCTAAGTCAGGAGGAGATCGAGCAGTTTTTCACCTGCCTCGTAGGAGTAAAACTTCCTTACGGTTACGCCGGGAAGATAAGCAGATACCTAGACTTAGCGATCGTACGGGACCATAATCAACTTCTGCTACCAAATAGTCTCAAAGATTGGGCCGCACGCTTGTCGGCAATCCAGGACGCGGACCTCAGACAAGAATTCTTTTGCATCTAGTCGGAGTTCGCGGAAATCATCCATCAAGATGTCCTTTGTACCTCGGGGCAGTTCTACCTCAGATATCAACCGTCCAACAGTGAGATAGAAACAGCGCTACAAATGCAAGCTGACAATGATCGCGATTTCATGACCATCACAAAAGACGGCGGCTTCATCCACGCTTCGGTCCCTGAGTCGAGTCGAAAGTAGTGATGCTATGTAGTTATGAAATATCGATTAGCTCATGTTGTAATTACACTTTAATGAATTTGTAAGTCTCTTTGGTTTGGACAGTCGTTCAACTTATATGTAATCGATGCTATTTATTACTAGGACCATGAATCGTGCTATTTATGTGTTGTTTTTCTCTTCTTGCATACTTATATATTGCTTATGTATTGTCTATGAATTTCTACTAACGTTTTGTTTGTCTAGTGCATAGAGATGCCGTCGTATGTCGTGTACAAGGGTAAGGTTCCTGGAGTCTACGACGACTGGGAGGAGTGTCGGAGACAGGTTCACCGTTTTAGCGGTAACAATTACAAAGGGTACACCACTAGGGTGGAGGCGGAAGCTGGATACGCGCGCTATCTAGCGGGAGAGAGGAGGGAGCGGAGGAGGAACCGGATGAAGACCAGTTTCATCGCGATGATGCTAATCGTGATGACCGCAGCTCTCTTCTATGTGATGGTAGTTTAGATGATCGATATCGACTTGTAATGTGAAGACCAACTCGCTACTCGCGGTCTTGAGACTTGTAATGTTCTAACTTTGTTTGGTCTTTTGAATTCGGAGACTAATATGATGAATTATATTCGGAGACTAATCTTCTATTTGTATTCGATAAATCTGTTGTTTATATGTTGCGCTATCTATATTCTGTGCAGTATTATATTTTGTAACCTGTGCAAATATCAGAAAAGAAAAAAAATTCATAATATTCATACTAGTGGCGCACCATACTGCACTTTAGTGGCGCACTGCAATAAACATACCAGTGGCGCATTGTCTAGTAGTGCGCCATTTGTAACCTAGAGCACAAGGTAAATATGCCCCCCTGGGAGGCATAGTAATGGCGCACCTGTTGGAAATATGCCCTAGAGGGAATAATAAAAGGATTATTATTATATTTCCTTGTTCATGATAATTGTCTTTGTTCATGCTATAATTGTGTTATCCGGAAATCGTAATACATGTGTGAATAATAGACACCAACATGTCCCTGGTAAGCCTCTAGTTGACTAGCTCGTTGATCAACAGATAGTCATGGTTTCCTGACTATGGACATTGGATGTCATTGATAACGAGATCACATCATTAGGAGAATGATGTGATGGACAAGACCCAATCCTAAACATAGCACAAGATCGTATAGTTCGTTTGCTAGAGTTTTCCAATGTCAAGTATCCTTTCCTTAGACCATGAGATCGTGTAACTCCCGGATACTGTAGGAGTGCTTTGGGTGAACCAAACGTCACAACGTAACTGGGTGACTATAAAGGTATACTATGGGTATCTCCGAAAGTGTCTGTTGGGTTGACACGGATCAAGACTGGGATTTGTCACTCCGTATGACGGAGAGGTATCACTGGGCCCACTCGGTAATGCATCATCATTATGAGCTCAAAGTGACCAAGTGTCTTGTCACGGGATCATGCATTACGGTACGAGTAAAGTGACTTGCCGGTAACGAGATTGAACGAGGTATTGGGATACCGACGATCGAATCTCGGGCAAGTAGCATACTGATTGACAAAGGGAATTGTATACGGGGTTGCTTGAATCCTCGACATCGTGGTTCATCCGATGAGATCATCAAGGAGCATGTGGGAGCCAACATGGGTATCCAGATCCCGCTGTTGGTTATTGGCCGGAGAGTCGTCTTGGTCATGTCTACGTGTCTCCCGAACCCGTAGGGTCTACACACTTAAGGTTCGGTGACGCTAGGGTTGTAGGGATATGTATATGCAGTAACCCGAATGTTGTTCGGAGTCCCGGATGAGATCCAGGACGTCACGAGGAGTTCCGGAATGGTCCGGAAGTAAAGAATTATATATAGGAAGTGCTATTTCGGCTGTCGGGACAAGTTTCGGGGTCACCGGTATTGTACCGGGACCACCGGAAGGGTCTCGGGGGTCCACCGGGTGGGGCCACCTGCCCCGGGGGGCCACATGGGCTGTAGGGCTGTGCGCCTTGGCCTATATGGGCCAAGGGCACCAGCCCCAAGAGGCCCATGCGCTAGGAGATCAAGAAAGGAAGAGTCCTAAAAGGGGAAGGCACCTCCTAGGTGCCTTGGGGAGGAGGGATTCCTCCCTTGGCCGCCGCCCCCCTAGGAGATTGCATCTCCTAGGGCCGGTGCCCCCCCTAGGCTCCCTATATATAGTGGGGGAAGGAGGGCCTCTCAACCCACGCCTTTGGTGCCTCCCTCTCCCTCTCCAACACCTCCTCCTCCATAGAGCTTGGCGAAGCCCTGCCGGAGTACTGCAGCTCCATCACCACCACACCGTCATGCTACTACTGGAGCCATCTTCCTCAACCTCTCCTTCCCCCTTGCTGGATCAAGAAGAAGGAGACGTCACGCTGACCGTACGTGTGTTGAACGCGGAGGTGCCGTCCGTTCGGTGCTAGGATCTCCGGTGATTTGGATCACGTCGAGTATGCCTTCCTCATCCCCGTTCTTTGAACGCTTCCGCGCGTGATCTACAAAGGTATGTAGATGCAATCCGATCACTCGTTGCTAGATGAACTCATAGATGGATCTTGGTGAAACCGTAGGAATTTTTTTTGTTTTCTGCAACGTTCCCCAACAGTGGCATCATGAGCTAGGTCTATGCGTAGTTCTCTTTGCATGAGTAGAACACAATTTGTTGTGGGCGTAGATGTTGTCAACTTTCTTGCCGCTACTAGTCTTATCTTGCTTCAACGGTATTGTGGGATGAAGCGGCCCGGACCAACCTTACACATACGCTTACGTGAGACCGGTTCCACCGACTGACATGCACTAGTTGCATAAGGTGGGTGGCGGGTGTCTGTCTCTCCCACTTTAGTTGGAGCGGATTCGATGAAAAGGGTCCTTATGAAGGGTAAATAGAAGTTGACAAATCACGTTGTGGCTTTCACATAGGTAAGAAATTCTTGCTAGAACCCTACTTCAGCCATGTAAAACTTGCAACAACAGTTAGAGGACATCTAACTTGTTTTTGCGGCAAGTGCTTTGTGATATGATATGGCCAAAGTTGTGATGAATGATGAATGATATATATGTGATGTATGAGATGTTCATGCTATTGTAATAGGAATCACGACTTGCATGTCGATAAGTATGACAACCGGTAGGAGCCATAGGAGTTGTCTTTACTTTTTGTATGACCTGCGTGTCATTGAGAAACGCCATGTAGCTTAATTTACTTTATTGCTAAACGCGTTAGCCGTAGTAGTAGAAGTAATAGTTGGCGAGCAACTTCATGGAGACACGATGATGGAGATCATGATGATGGAGAACATGGTGTCATGCCGGTAACAAGATGATCATGGAGCCCCAAGATGGAGATCAAAGGAGCTATGTGATATTGGCCATATCATGTCACTATTATTATTTGATTGCATGTGATGTTTATCATGTTTTGTGCATCTTGTTTACTTAGAACGACGGTAGTAAATAAGATGACCCCTCATAATAATTTCAAGAAAGTGTTCCCCTAACTGTGCACCGTTGCGACAATTCGTTGTTTCGAAGCACCATGTGATGATCGGGTGTTAGATTCCAACGTTCACATACAACGGGTGTAAGACCGATTTACACATGCAAACACTTAGGTTGACTTGACGAGCCTAGCATGTACAGACATGGCCTCGGAACACAGAAGACCGAAAGGTCGAGCATGAGTCGTATAGAAGATACGATCAACATGAAGATGTTCACCGATGTTGACTAGTCCGTCTCACGTGATGATCGGACACGGCCTAGTTAACTCGGATCATGTTATACTTAGATTACAGGAGGGATGTCTATCTAAGTGGGAGTTCTTTGAATAATTTGATTAGATGAACTTAATTATCATGAACTTAGTCTAAATTTTTTACAATATGTCTTGTAGATCAAATGGCCAACGTAGTCCTCAACTTCAACGCGTTCCTAGAGAAAACCAAGCTGAAAGACGATGGCAGCAACTACACGGACTGGGTCCGGAACCTGAGGATCATCCTCATAGCTGCCAAGAAAGATTATGTCCTACAAGCACCGCTGGGTGACGCACCTGTTCTCCCTGCAGAACAAGACGTTATGAACGCTTGGCAGGCACGTACCGATGACTACTCCCTCGTTCAGTGCGGCATGCTTTACAGCTTAGAGCCGGGGCTCCAAAAGCGTTTTGAGAGACACGGAGCATATGAGATGTTCGAAGAGCTGAAAATGGTTTTCCAAGCTCATGCCCGGGTCGAGAGATATGAAGTCTCCGACAAGTTCTTCAGTTGTAAGATGGAGGAAAACAGTTCTGTCAGTGAGCACATACTCACTATGTCTGGGTTGCATAACCGCTTGACTCAGCTGGGAGTTAATCTCCCGGATGACGCGGTCATTGACAAAATCCTTCAGTCGCTTCCACCGAGCTACAAGAGCTTTTTGATGAACTTCAATATGCAGGGGATGGAAAAGACCATTCCTGAAGTATTTGCAATGCTGAAATCAGCAGAGGTAGAAGTCAAAAAGGAACATCAAGTGTTGATGGTGAATAAAACCACTAAGTTCAAGAAAGGCAAGGGTAAGAAAACCTTCAAGAAGGACGGCAAGGGAGTTGCCACGCCCAGCAAGCAAGCTGCCGGGAAGAAGCCAAAGAATGGACCCAAGCCCGAGACTGAGTGCTTTTATTGCAAGGAAAGTGGTCACTGGAAGCGGAACTGCCCCAAATACTTAGCGGACAAGAAGGCCGGCAAAACGAAAGGTATATGTGATATACATGTAATTGATGTGTACCTTACCAGTACTCGTAGTAGCTCTTGGGTATTTGATACCGGTGCAGTTGCTCACATTTGTAACTCAAAGCAGGAGCTGCGGAATAAGCGGAGACTGGCAAAGGACGCGGTGACGATGCGCGTCGGGAATGGTTCCAAGGTCAATGTGATCGCCGTCGCACGCTACCTCTACATTTACCTTCGGGATTAGTTTTAAACCTTAATAATTGTTATTTAGTGACAGCTTTGAGCATGAACATTGTATCAGGATCTCGTTTAATTCGAGATGGCTACTCATTTAAATCTGAGAATAATGGTTGTTGTATTTATATGAGAGATATGTTTTATGGTCATGCTCCGATGGTGAATGGTTTATTCTTAATGAATCTCGAGCGTAATGCTACACATGTTCATAGTGTGAGTACCAAAAGATGTAAGATGGATAGTGATAGTCCCACATACTTGTGGCACTGCCGCCTTGGTCACATAGGTGTCAAACGCATGAAGAAGCTCCATGCTGATGGACTTTTAGAGTCTCTTGATTACGAATCATTTGACACGTGCGAACCATGCCTCATGGGTAAAATGACCAAGACTCCGTTCTCAGGAACAATGGAGCGAACAACCAACTTATTGGAAATCATACATACTGATGTGTGCGGTCCAATGAGTGTTGAGGCTCGCGGTGGCTATCGCTATGTTCTCACCCTCACTGATGACTTGAGTAGATATGGGTATGTCTACTTAATGAAACACAAGTCTGAGACCTTTGAAAATTTCAAGGAATTTCAGAGTGAGGTTGAGAATCAACGTGACAGGAAAATCAAGTTCCTGCAATCAGATCGTGGAGGAGAATACTTGAGTCACGAGTTTGGCACACACTTAAGAAAATGTGGAATAATTTCACAACTCACGCCGCCTGGAACACCTCAGCGTAATGGTGTGTCCGAACGTCGTAATCGCACTCTATTGGATATGGTGCGATCTATGATGTCTCTTACCGATTTACCGCTATCTTTTTGGGGCTATGCTTTAGAGACTGCCGCATTCACTTTAAATAGGGCTCCATCGAAACCCGTTGAGACGGCACCATATGAATTATGGTTTGGGAAGAAACCTAAGCTGTCGTTTCTAAAAGTTTGGGGATGCGATGCTTATGTCAAGAAACTTCAACCTGAAAAGCTCGAACCCAAGTCGGAAAAATGCGTCTTCATAGGATACCCTAAAGAAACTATTGGGTATACCTTCTACCTCAGATCCGAAGGCAAGATCTTTGTTGCCAAGAATGGATCATTTCTAGAGAAAGAGTTTCTCTCGAAAGAAGAAAGTGGGAGGAAAGTAGAACTTGATGAAGTATTACCTCTTGAACCGGAAAAGGGCGCTCAATAAAATGTTCCTGAGGTGTCTGCACCGACTAGAGAGGAAGTTAATGATAATGATCAAGATACTTCTGATCAAGCTCCTACTGAAATTCGTAGGTCCACAAGGACACGTTCCGCGCCAGAGTGGTACGGCAACCCTGTCTTGGAAATCATGTTGTTAGACACCGGTGAACCTTCCAACTAAGAAGTAGCGATGGCGGGCCCGGATTCCGACAAATGGCTAGAAGCCATGAAATCCGAGATAGGATCCATGTATGAAAACGAAGTATGGACTTTGACTGACTTGCCCGTTGAGCAGCGAGCCATTGAAAATAAATGGATCTTTAAGAAGAAGACAGACGCGGATGGTAATGTGACCATCTATAAAGCTCGGCTTGTCGCTAAGGGTTATCGACAAGTTCAAGGGGTTGACTACGATGAGACTTTCTCACCGGTAGCGAAGCTAAAGTCCGTCCGAATCATGTTAGCAATTGCCGCATTCTATGATTATGAGATATGGCAAATGGACGTCGAAACGGCATTCCTTAATGGTTTCCTTAAGGAAGAATTGTATATGATGCAGCCGGAAGGTTTTGTCGATCCTAAGAATGCTGACAAGGTGTGCAAGCTCCAACGCTCGATTTATGGGCTGGTGCTAGCATCTCGGAGTTGGAACATTTGCTTTGATAAGAGGATCAAAGCATTTGGGTTTACACAGACTTATGGAGAAGCCTGCGTTTACAAGAAAGTGAGTGGGAGCTCTGTAGCATTTCTCATATTATATGTAGATGACATACTTTTGATGGGAAATGATATAGAACTCTTTGACAGCATTAAGGCCTACTTGAATAAGAGTTTTTCAATGAAGGACCTTGGAGAAGCTGCTTATATATTAGGCATCAAGATCTACAGAGATAGATCAAGACGCCTCATAGGTCTTTCACAAAGCACATACCTTGATAAGATATTGAAGAAGTTCAATATGGATCAGTCTAAGAAGGGGTTCTTGCCTGTGTTACAAGGTGTGAAATTGAGCTTAGCTCAAATGTCCGACCACGGCAGAAGATATAGAAGAGATGAGTGTCATCCCCTATGCCTCAGCCATAGGTTCTATTATGTATGCCATGCTATGTACCAGACCTGATGTAAACCTTGCCGTAAGTTTGGTAGGAAGGTACCAAAGTAATCCCGGCAAGGAACACTGGACAGCGGTCAAGAATATCCTGAAGTACCTGAAAAGGACTAAGGAAATATTTCTCGTTTATGGAGGTGACGAAGAGCTCGTCGTAAAGGGTTACGTCGACGCTAGCTTCGACACAAATCTGGATGACTCTAAGTCACAAACCGGATACGTGTATATTTTGAATGGTGGGGCAGTAAGCTGGTGCAGTTGCAAGCAGAGCGTCGTGGCGGGATCTACATGTGAAGCGGAGTACATGGCAGCCTCGGAGGCAGCGCATGAAGCAATTTGGGTGAAGGAGTTCATCACCGACCTAGGAGTCATATCCAATGCGTCAGGGCCAATCAAACTCTTCTGTGACAACACTGGAGCTATTGCACTTGCCAAGGAGCCCAGGTTTCACAAGAAGACAAGGCACATCAAGCGTCGCTTCAACTCCATTCGTGAAAATGTTCAAGATGGAGACATAGATATTTGTAAAGTACATACGGACCACAATGTAGCAGATCCGTTGACTAAACCTCTCCCTAGAGCAAAACATGATCAACACTAGAATTCCATGGGTGTTCGATTCATCACAATGTAACTAGATTATTGACTCTAGTGCAAGTGGGAGACTGTTGGAAATATGCCCTAGAGGCAATAATAAAAGGATTATTATTATATTTCCTTCTTCATGATAATTGTCTTTGTTCATGCTATAATTGTGTTATCCGGAAATCGTAATACATGTGTGAATAATAGACACCAACATGTCCCTGGTAAGCCTCTAGTTGACTAGCTCGTTGATCAACAGATAGTCATGATTTCCTGACTATGGACATTGGATGTCATTGATAACGAGATCACATCATTAGGAGAATGATGTGATGGACAAGACCCAATCCTAAACATAGCACAAGATCGTATAGTTCATTTGCTAGAGTTTTCCAATGTCAAGTATCCTTTCCTTAGACCATGAGATCGTGTAACTCCCGGATACCGTAGGAGTGCTTTGGGTGTACCAAACGTCACAACGTAACTGGGTGACTATAAAGGTATACTACGGGTATCTCCGAAAGTGTCTGTTGGGTTGACACGGATCAAGACTGGGATTTGTCACTCCGTATGACGGAGAGGTATCACTTGGCCCACTCGGTAATGCATCATCATTATGAGCTCAAAGTGACCAAGTGTCTGGTCACGGGATCATGCATTACGGCACGAGTAAAGTGACTTGCCGGTAACGAGATTGAACGAGGTATTGGGATACCGATGATCGAATCTCGGGCAAGTAGCATACTGATTGACAAAGGGAATTGTATACGGGGTTGCTTGAATCCTCGACATCGTGGTTCATCCGATGAGATCATTGAGGAGCATGTGGGAGCCAACATGGGTATCTTGATCCCGCTGTTGGTTATTGGCCGGAGAGTCGTCTTGGTCATGTCTACGTGTCTCCCGAACCCGTAGGGTCTACACACTTAAGGTTCAATGACGCTAGGGTTGTAGGGATATGTATATGCAGTAACCCGAATGTTGTTCGGAGTCCTAGATGAGATCCAGGACGTCACGAGGAGTTCCGGAATGGTCCGGAGGTAAAGAATTATATATAGGAAGTGCTATTTCGGCTGTCGGGACAAGTTTCGGGGTCACCGGTATTGTACCGGGACCACCGGAAGGGTCCCGGGGGTCCACCGGGTGGGGCCACCTGCCCCGGGGGGGCACATGGGCTGTAGGGGTGTGCGCCTTGGCCTATATGGGCCAAGGGCACCAGCCCCAAGAGGCCCATGCGCCAGGAGATCAAGAAAGGAAGAGTCCTAAAAGGGGAAGGCACCTCCTAGGTGCCTTGGGGAGGAGGGATTCCTCCCTTGGCCGCCGCCCCCTAGGAGATTGCATCTCCTAGGGCCGGCGCCCCCCCTAGGCTCCCTATATATAGTGGGGGAAGGAGGGCCTCTCAACCCACGCCTTTGGTGCCTCCCTCTCCCTCTCCAACACCTCCTCCTCCTCCTCCATAGAGCTTGGCGAAGCCCTGCCGGAGTACTGCAGCTCCATCACCACCACGCCGTCATGCTGCTGCTGGAGCCATCTCCCTCAACCTCTCCTTCCCCCTTGCTGGATCAAGAAGAAGGAGACGTCACGCTGACCGTACGTGTGTTGAACGCGGAGGTGCCGTCCGTTCGGCGCTAGGATCTCTGGTGATTTGGATCACGTCGAGTACGCCCTGCTCATCCCCGTTCTTTGAACGCTTCCGCACGTGATCTACAAAGGCATGTAGATGCAATCCGATCACTCGTTGCTAGATGAACTCATAGATGGATCTTGGTGAAACCGTCGGAATTTTTTTTGTTTTCTGCAACGTTCCCCAACAGCACCAGGGGACATACTAATGGCGCACTGCCTGGTGCGCCACTATTATCTGTGATATTAATGGCGCACCAAGGGTGCGCCATTAGTAATTGTTACTAGTGGCTTATTAATAGTGGCGCACCTGTAGTGCGCCATTAATGGCCAAAACAGGTGGGCCACTAATTAGCCTTTTCCTAGTAGTGGTAGTTATGTCTGCTTACCACAGCCATATCGTCCCCCCTCATCATTCATGCATGCCTCCTGGCCCGTCTCTCACACGCACGTGCACACACAGGCATACATCCCCTCTCTTATTGATATTGCAAGCGTGCCCTCCGTTTGTCTAGCAAGCCTCTCCCACCATTTGTTAGAAGCAACTCCACTACCACCCCCTCCAACACTCTAGCTCTGTCTCTCTCCCAACCTTATTCCTCTCCCACACATATGCATGGATGCCGATCGATCTCCCTTAATACATAAGGTAGGCCTCTCTCCTCCTCCACACATATACCAGCCATTGTACCTCTATAGTTAATAAGGCCTCCCCCCCAACCACACACCAATAGTCGAGCGCTGTAGGTAGGTATCCATGACACAGAGACAAACTGCACTTGTCCCCTCTCACGTTCCAATAGGCCAACCACACTATATCTTTGACGTGGGCACACACAAATTCGACGGCACTCTTTATCGATCGCGCGCGCACACATACAAACACGTCATCCCTCTCTTCGATTCTATGGATACCTCAAGCCGATGATACCTCCACTCTCATCTCGTGATCACCCCCTCTATATATATGATATATCCAGGTCTCTATTTTCACACACATTGCATATGTTACATTTTTTGATTGACATCACCCCAAAAAAAACACTCACGAACCCACACACTATATCTCTCTATGTTTGTATCTCTCTCACACAACCCCACGTAGGTGGTGTACGTACATGAAGAGAATAGGTGCACGTACTCACGCTTCGTGCCTAGCCACACCCGTGTGGGTACACGGTGGAGCTCATTTCTATACGAAATAGCAGCCCACGTGCTAATTTGAACGCGTGTAGCGGTTGTTTACATATGGAGGTTGTGTACCACGCGTGCATGAAACAAAGTTCGACTTGATGCATTGGTGCATTATGTTTAAATAAAGTTATATCGCTCAATGGCACGTACACAGAATATAAAACGATTTTTATGGAGAAAAAGGTAGTACGCTCCACTATATACAATGGACCCTGCCTGCCTGGGTTTGTCTCTCTTCAGAGTATCTCACACAAGGCGGCGACGGCCTCTCTCTCTCTTTCTCTCACCGTTGGTCACTGATCCGGCCGCATCCCGTCCGCCGGCGGAAAGGGAGGATGTGCATCGTTTCTCCGTTCGACAGCGCCGAGGCAGCATGTCCCAATCTGCGGTACCCGCTGTTCGCTCTGACCAAGCTCCGGCGCGGTAGGGCCTACGCCACCTGCTCACTGCCGCAGTATGGGAAGATCCCGCCCGCTGCCGCTCACCTAGTTGCATCCCGACGACCCCAAGGTATTCCCTCCGGCCTTGCTCCACAGCCCTTCTTCCCACGTTGCTGCATGTGGAAAATCTTGCATGTGGATCTAACATAGTGCTTTGCCCAAAACATAGCTCGTCCGGTGTACTTTCCATATTGCAATCTTGTCCTCACACTGTTTTAGACAAACACAACCGGGTTGTTATCTTCCCTTAGGACATGTAATATGCTTCTTCTTTGTCGTCGCATGTGTCATCAACTGTTATTGGCCAGTAATTGTTTCCTTTCTACCTCTTTTTTGCAAACAGGGCTATCCATTTCACCTCCTTTCTATTGCGACCTTTTGGTGAACTGCACAAATCACTTTTTTCTTAAGAGTGTTTTGTGCAGTTGTACTAAAATGTCACACGGGCAACATCTACATTTTAGTGCGACTGCACAAAGGAGATTAGTTTTGCTCTATCCTCCTCATCCAACTCCGAGCCTAATATTCTCCAACTATTTGCTTAATCTTCTCCAACTAGTTAGTCTTAAGAGAGACTGCAAAGGTGACCGACTTCTATTTGTGTGTTTATTGTTTTATCAGCAGTCCTCTATTATCGTAATCACACTTAATATCTTTGGAATAGGGACGCTCAGCTCTATTTTAGTGGAACTGCACAAAATGATCGGAATGTTGCATGCTCCAAACAGCTAAATTTTTCCCAACATGCCTTGTTGATTTAGACAGAGCTGGGGGACGTTCCTGCCAATGAAAGCATGGATCAATATTAATTTAACACCTTCTCACAACTTTTTCTTCAGTTGTGATGTAAATATTAGCTCTGATCTGCTAATCATTGAGATGCATTAGCAAGGAAGTTAGTTTTTATTGTTTCCGAAAGAGCATCGATGGAAAGACACATGAAACAAAACACGAAAGCTCAGAGCATTGTACAATTTCATGTCGCTGGAAAATTATTTGTATAGTATGTCAATTATGTAAACAAATGCTGGAATCTTGATAGCATTGCTAGAAGCCTCTTCAGCATTCGGGTCCATGTGCCATGCACAAAATTATACTTCCTCCATTCCTAAATATTTGTCTTTTACAAATTTTAAATGGACATATTTTAGAGTGTAGATTCACTCAGTTTGCGTTGTATGTAGTCACTCATTGAAATCTCAAGAAAGACAAATACTCCATAGTATATTTAAGAACGGAGGGAGTAGTGCACAACCGCATGGGAGACTCAGCCCGGTTATTGCGCCGCACTAATAGTGAGTAGTAATGAGCAGTCAAATCATAAGCCCCACCTTTCCCACTGTAAGTTGCTCAGAAGAAGCAACCATCAATACGCTCTAAAGACTCTCTGGTGGTGGAAATGCATGGAGAGAAATGCATCAGAATGAAGCGTGCCCTGTAAACTGTGCTGGGGGGAGGAGTAGTATGAGGCCCTGTTTGCATCACCGTTTCTCTTTGGAATACACATGTAAAAAATAAACACCTGCGCCCGTCGTTTTAATTTCGGCTGGAATTTGCACAGCGGCAAGTAACTTACATGTGTAAGTTATATGCCTCCGTATTGTAATACAACCATTCCAAGCATGGCCTGAAGGTGCAAAACCAAGTACGCGTATGGCCAGTCGGTCAATGCACTTCCTCTTGGCATATCACTGACATGTGGGACCGGAGTGTGAGAAAACCGATCTCAATTGATGGCAAAATTGCCAACCCGCCGTTCCTTGAGAGAGACGAGGAGCGAAAACACACAGGCGGGCTCGCATGGAGAACAAGATATATTCGAGCATGGTTGATCGATATCATCATTACATGTTCGATGTTTTTTAACACTACCATTGGGCTGCTGTTTTTCGCCCTTCTCCTGAATAAATGTGTACTTTATCAGAGATTAAAATAAAATAAGAGTACAGACGCTCCACCATGCGGTTCTAGTAGTAGTACTACTTGTACAACTATAAACCTTGCGCTTGGCTCTTCGCCTCTTCGTGAAGTCGAACAATGATGGTACTCCGCATGTTGGGTACTATAGTGTATGCCTGTGGCAATCTGACACCGAATGAACTACTACATGTCCACCGCCTGGGCAAGGGTAGGTTACATTAGTCAAAAGGCGTAAGTGAGCTTCACCTTGTCCTGCAAGCCTCTCCTCGTTCTGCGAGTTGCACTACTAGAAACTATGATTTTACCTACGGCCATATACCCTAGGTGAAATGCAAAAAACCATAGGTAAAGGCTTCACCTAGAGCTTGCCCTAGGGAAAGAACCTTAGGTAAAGTATAGTCGGTAAAGAGCTCTTTCCCTAGAGTGCACCTTCCAAACCCTAGGGAAACCATTTGTTTACCTAGGGCTGCAGGCCCTAGGGAAAGATTTGATCCTGGCTGCATGTCCAATGTGGCAAGGTGGTTTACCTACAAACAAGTTTGTCTCTAGGGAAAGATCATGGAGCCATTTTTAATCATTTACCTCAATATAAAAATTTGCAATTCGAATTTTAATTCATAGCAGCCGTAATTCAAATAATTAAATTCTGAGCTATAATTCAAATCTATAAATTATAGCCGTAATTCAATGTACACATCAAATTCATGTTCAAATAGCACATACATCAGACTCAAGGTCAGTTTGGAACCAGATTCAAGGTCAGTTTAGAACCAGATTCAAGGTCACCAAAATTAAAAAAACAACCTCTATGCTACAGCTAGCAGAATGCCTAAATCAGCATGTACAAGTGTTGTTGGTCAAACCAAGTATCTGCTACTTCAAAATAACAACTTGTAACAGTATGTTATCTATGCAACGACCCAAGAGTTGGTCTTCAAAAGGACTTCATGTTCTACATGTTGCTGAGCACAAAGTTGGTGGTTCTGTGCTTGTCTCCAAAATCCGCAAGCAACCGAACAAACAAGAGTGGTGGACTTATGTTGATAGACACTCCTTTAGCTGCCAAAGTCTGAACATGAATAGGTATAAACCAACTGGTTAGTTCCAAAGGCTGCCAAGTACGTTGATAAGCTCAAACTACATAGCATCACCTCAAGATTTTTCTTTGTGCAAGAGCCTGAATTACATGATAGTATCATCGACCATCAGACCATGACACCCGTCAGAACATGTTCTTGCACACAAAAAAGATAACTAAATGATAAATAAAGAGTGTGAACAACTAATGGTTTCCTTTGTGCAAACAAACCAAACATATAGTCATCATAGTATGATTTAAGTGCCTGATGGTACAAATGATTTGTGCTAACCTGGTCTCAGTTTTTCAGAGATGTCTCATCTTCATATGTCGCAAACCATGCTTGACACACCATTGTTGGACTAGTCATGCAGCCTTTCTGGCCAACAAATCAACAACAATATTAGCCATGGCAGTAACTACATAACGAGCTAAACTATTTCTAGTTCTTCGTTCAATTTTTCATTAGCGTTGACGGTTCAAGCCTAGCTCAATTCATTTGACACTACAAAAGTTAGGATACAACTAGAATCGAAATCAAATCGACATAATAGTACATACTAGATGGACATGGTGGTCAGTTTGGCATATTCTTCAATAAAAAAGTTCACTGACTACATTTATTAGGGGGGAAATGCCTAGATAGTAGAAAAAATACCATTTATCAGGCCTCCTGATACGACGATGTGCTTAAGACCACAGCCTCGCTAACTGTAGTCCATATTAAAATATCTAAAATGGCTTATATTTTAGAATGCATGAGAGAAAATATTTTATCTTGATGTACTAGTACACAATCTGAGACGAAGGATTTACTTTCTCTGCAACATATTGTAAACCAAAATATCAAGATAACCATTAAGATGAAAAGAACAATGAAGACAATAAGGTTACCAGCTAAAAAAGACATAAAGGTTACTACCAAAATAATTATGAAGACCTCTATAAGAGAAGTGGTCATCAGCCTTCTCTTTCCTATACAGATGTTAAACTGAATCATTGATGGAACGATAACCTTTCAATCTCCACAACTTGGCATGAAGTTCATTAGCAATTTACAACACATAAATTCTAGCCAAAGCCACATACGAAAAGTATAGCATGAACAAAATCACTAGGGCGGGCTTCACTGTAACACCCATGAGCAAACCATGGATATTGAGGAACCAAAAAACAACAAACAAAAACGTACATACAGAGAAACCAAATCAGGAGAAGAGTGAAGGTAAATATATTGCTGCATCATAAAGAATAGTGGGAATGGATGACCCAATTGATCAAAGGTGTGGCATGTAAATCCCTAGACAAAAGGCTCAACCCCAAAAGGAAGTGGCACTATAGAAATCCTAACGGTAGTCATACCGAATTAAACGGACACTGTAGGAATTGGCCTAAGGATTGGGTCTGATTCCTTGGCATCGTCAGAGTCTGCCTCCTTGACATGGGCACCAACGGCTCAGGAGTAAATCATGTAGACATGTAAATCTAGCTTCTGGGAGTAGCTACAGCAGGTATTTTCAACTTTTATTTGTTGCCAAAAATAGATTTGCTCTTCTAAAAAGGTGTGATTCTACATTACATACTTAGACCTTCCGTCAACAACAGTGTATGCCCGTGGCAATCTGACACCGAATGAACTGCTACATGTCTACCGCCTAGGCGAGGGTAGGTTACATTAGTCAAAAGGCGTAAGCGAGCTTCACCTTGTCCTGCAAGCGTCTCCTCGTTCTGCGAGTATTGACGGGCCACACCAAAAAGTAGTGCTAGTACATACTCCATTCTTCCCGGTTAATATGGCTTAATCTTTTTTGCGATTAAATAAGAGACCTTTATTCATATATAAGAATTCTTAGGACGATCAGCCAAGAGACTGGTCGCTAGGAAGTGAGGTACCCCGCAAAAAAAAGGAAGCGAGGTGTTTCATCAAGCGAGCTCTCAGCCACTTTCGAAGTGTAGCAAGCACGGTTCGCACAAATATGCGCCGCAAGGTTTTGCTGACCTGTTTACATGCTGAATAACAAAAAAAGAGGAAATATTACCGAGCGCTCCTATTTGTAAAAGGATCTGAGCCAGAATTAAGCGAGAATTGTGACGAGTGTTCCATGCAATCAACTTCCATTATCACATGCGAGAACCCTCGAAGAGAACCAAATGTGTTGAAGATTGCTTTATCACATTTTTAAAATATAATAAGAGTGCAGACGCTCCTCCATCCGGTTCATAGTATAGTATAGTACATACCTCTATAGTAGTAGTACTAGTACTAGTAAACTTTGCGCTTGGCTGTTCGCCTCTTTGGGAAGTCGAACAATAATACTAGTACTAGTATAGTGTATGCTTCCGGTAATCTGACACTGAATTAACTGTTGCACGTTCACCGCCTGAGCGAGGGAGAGCTTGCATTAGTAAAAAGTTTCTCCATGTCCTGCGAGCCACCGCGCGCAAGCTTCTCCCGTCCTGCAAGCTTCTCCTCAATCGGCAAGTTGACGGGACACAGCAAAGTAATGCTAGTCCATACTGCCTCCTTTCCGGTTAATATGGCTTAATTTCAAACGAGATAAATACATTGTCTGTCATTGTCTATTTGTAAAAAATACGGTCAGTGGACTTCATAATACGCTCATTTCACTCAATATATACATTTTCCGATGTTTATATGGTCACTAGCTCACCCTAGCTGAGTATGTGTGTGCATGCACATGTAGGTTGAGCACTTGAGCGTGACCGTGTGTGTTCCGTCGTGTGCTCGGACATGCATGCATTAGGGCGTCGTGCGTGTTTTTGCGTCCATGTGTACGCGTGACTGTTGCATGCTTGCACGAGGTTGTAGTCCCTTGCATTCACATGTTCATAAGTCAATGCTTTGTCAAAACATTGCATGCAAGGTTTAATCATTCCTTGTTCACGCATGCATTCCTGATACTAATACGTTGGTAAAGACATTTCTTGAGGAAAACGAGCCCATGAATTGAGTACAAAGGGGACCAATAAGCCAGGACGGAGGGAGTACCAGTAGTGAACCGGAAGGAGGGAGTAGGTACTAGTAGTACAGTACTATATGTAACAACGTGTAGTAACAAAATTCCTCTATGCGCATCCTGTCTACTCACTGTCATGCAAGAAAATAGACATACACGTAGGGGGAGTACATGTAGGGGCCACTAAGGAGCAGTCAAATCACACAGTAAGTTAGTCGGAAGAAGCAACCATCATTTCACTCTTTAATGACACGTATGCAATATAAAATGGTTGATATGGAGAGAAAAAGAAAACCACTATATATACACTAGCAGGAGCCTAAGCTACAAGCCTGCTTGCTTGGGTTGCTCTCTTTACAAGCATAGAACGACGGTGGCCACACCGCTGGTCACATATCCGGCCTGATCCCGCCGCTGGGGGAAGGGAACAATGTTCTACGTAGACGCAGTCGACATCGGCGAGGGAGAAAAACCCATAGCCGGTGCGTCCCAATCGCCCTTCTAGCTATATCCCGACATCCCAGGTAGTAGTACATCTTCCTTTTGGAGTCGGCGCTCTCCACTGCCGCAACTCCCCATGTAGCTCCATCTCCATGTCGATCTTTCTATACTTCTACCGGCTTATATTTGTGATGAGTTTATGTCTCATGAACTAGTGCCAGTACTATTATTCTAATCACACTTCTTCAATATCTTTGCCATTAGGGATGCTTAGCTCGATTTTAGTGGAACAGCACAAAAGCATCGTATGATCTGAGGGTGCCAGCCATCTTTCCTTCGACAGGTTCTACCTAGCCACGAAATTAAATCCTGTTTAGGGTTTAGGGTTTAAGTCATAGTGACCCCATCAGTAGTTTTTCTTTTGTACATGCTCGCACAACTTTTGTCTTTAGTTGTGAAGTAAAAATTGGTTATGATCTGTGAATCATTGAGATGCATCAGCATGCGTGTTAGTTTTCCTTTGTATTTGATGAAATGTTGTAACGGGGCAACCTTGGAGTGGGAATAAAAATGGAGTGGAAAGTTTCCGTTTTTCTAGAGAAAAAATGGAAACAAAGAGAAACCAACGTTTCGTTTCGTTGGATCGCGCCATCGAGCAAAACCAATGTTTAAATCACATCTATCGTGTTCGTGTCTCACCCTCCTCCACGGCTCCACCCCACACGGTCGCTCGGCATGCCACTCACCGCAAATCGAGTATACGATAACTTTCCCCCCTGCTTGTCGATGGATCGCTCCATGGAGTACTAGCACTACTGGAAGAGATTGACGAGCTGGTGGAGGACAGCTAGCTGTAGCACGGACTCCCAAGAACTTTTTACATGCATGTTGTGCCCGGCTATCGCAACATTTGAATGCGGAGCAGTCGCGTGCACCGGGAAGTGGCGCGGGCGACGCTTTCTCGGCCGGTGTGCCGCTTCAATGCCGGCGCCAGTGAGAGGTCGCGTCCGCTCTGGCCGGGCATGAATGAGGCACTTACTGTTTCGGGCGAGAAGCACATGCGGGTGATGAAGAGGGTTCGGGTTGGTTGGGAGCGGGCGTGGCAGCGGTCCGGATGCCCACAAACAAGAGATGTTGCATGATAATACTTCTACGTATATAATTAACAACGTAAATAATGTGCCAGTTGGACAAATATGATTGGAGATGGAGATGGAGATGGAATTTTACGTAAACACGGATATGCATCTCTATGTTTTTTTTGCGGGAACAAACTTGTATTACTCACGTAGCCAGGCTACACTCGGAGTTACAAAGTTCAACATTGCCATCAGGGCCTGAACCTAGCCAAACAGCGATACGACCACTAGTCCTACCATAATGGGCTAAAGTATGACTGACAGTGTTGTTGTTTTGTCGAACATGAGCAATACAAGTATTTCGGAGTGCCATAAGCGATCTAATCTCACGCACCAAAAAACCAAACCGAGATCTATCAAGATCTGCATTCCTAATCCTCACCATATTTGTAGCTTCAAGGCATACAGTCTCGATTTTTTACTCCATTGTATATATAGCCTCTTGTTTGATAGGGTTTCTCGCGTCTCGCTCTCTCACCCTCTCCATATCAAAACAAGATGACAGTGTCCACTCTATCTCTCTCCTCATCGGTGGTCCGGTCGAATCCCATCCACTATGGGAGGTGAGGAGGTGCAACATTGACGTTGTCGCCATCGGCGATGGAGGAAGCCGATGCAAACCGCTCTCTCAAGGTCGGCGCTGGAGCGGACGAAGGTCCTCCGCGCCCTTGTTCGCTGCCGTTGTGTGGGCAGATCCCGCCCGCCCGCCTAAGCGACATCTCGCCCACTGATAGCCCACAAGGATAGGGGATCGCAACAGTTTTAGATAAGTCAGAGTGTCGAACCCAACGAGGAGCTAAAGGCAGAACAAATATTCCCTCAAGTTCTGTCGACCACCGATACAACTCTACGCACGCTTGATGTTCTCTTTACCTAGAACAAGTATGAAACTAGAAGTACTTTGTAGGTGTTGTTGGATAGGTTTGCAAGATAATAAAGAGCAAGTAAATAAAAATTAGGGGCTGTTGTAAGTAAAGAAGCAATAAAGTAAATATAGCTAGTGTGGAAAAGTGGTGGTAGGAGTTGCGAAATTGCCCCTAAGCAATTGACTACTTTACTAGACCAATAGCAAGTATTATGTGGAAGAGGCCACTGCCAGCATGTCATCCCTGACTTGGAATTCTATGCACTTATGATTGGAACTATTAGCAAGCATCTGCAACTACTAACGTTCATTAAGGTAAAACCCAACCATAGCATTAAGATATATTGGACCCCCTTCAATCTTGTATGCATCAATTTCTATGCTAGGTTGAAGCTTGTGTCACTCTTGCCCTCCAATACATAGTCCTATCAACATAGAACTAACCCTATGGTGTGATCCACGCGCGCTCTCATATGATGGGCACCAAAGGACAGCAACATAACCACAAGCAAATTAAATCAATCATAGCAATTCATCAACCACCGATAGGACAACGAAAATCTACTCAGACATCATAGGACGGCAACACATCATCGGATAATAATATGAAGCATAAAGCACCATGTTCAAGTAGAGGGTACAGCGGGTTGCAAGAGAGTGGACTGTTGTAGATAGAGGGGGGAAGGTGATGGAGATGTTGGTGAAGATGGCAGAGGTGTTGGTGTAGATCGCGGTGATGATGGTGATGGCCATGGCAGCGTTCCAGCGCCACCGGAAGATAAGGGGAGAGGGGGCCCTTCGTCTTCTTCTTCCTTGACCTCCTCCCTAGATGGGAGAAGGGTTTCCCCTCTGGTCCTTGGCCTCCATGGAATGGGAGGGGCGAGAGCCCCTCCGAGATTGGATCTGTCTATCTGTCTCTCTCTGTTTCTGCGTTCTCTTCTGCTGCCCTTTCACCGTTTCGTATATATATGGAGATCCGTAACTCCGATTGGCCTAAAACCTTAGCCATGATTTTTTTAACAAAAAATAGCTTTCTTGCGGCCAAAGAAGGGCAGCAACCGCCTTACGGGTGGCCCACGAGGGACAGGGGCGCGCCCAGGGGGGCAGGCGCGCCCCCTGCCTCGTGGCCACCTCGGGCACCGTCTCGCATGGATTTTTCTTCCGGGATTCTGCAAATATTCCAAAAATATTCTCCATCCGTTTTTATCTCATTTGGATTCTGTTTGATATGGATATTCTGCGAAACATAAAACATGCAGCAAACAGGAACTGGCACTGGGAACTGGATCAATATGTTAGTCCCAAAAATAATATAAAAAGTTGCCAAAAGTATATGAAAGTTGTATAATATTGGCATGGAATAATAAAAATTATAGATACGATGGAGACGTATCAGCATCCCCAAGCTTAATTCCTGCTCGTCCTCGAGTAGGTAAATGATAAAAAAGATAATTTTTGATGTGGAATGCTACCTAGCATAATCTTGATCGCATATCTAATCATGGCATGAATATTAATACACGAGTGATTCAAAGCAATAGTTTATCATTTGACATAAAGACAATAATACTTCAAGCCCACTAATAGAGCAATCATGCCTTTTCAAAATAACAAGGCCAAAGAAAGGTATCCCTACAAAATCATATAGTCTGGCTATGCTCCATCTTCACCACACAAAATATTCAGATCAAGCACAACCCCGATGACAAGCCAAGCAATTGGTTCATACTTTTTAACGCGCTTCAGCATTTTCAACGCTCACGCAATACATGAGCGTGAGCCATGGATATAGCACTATAGGTGGGATAGAATGGTGGTTGTGGAGAAGACAAAAAGGAGAAGATAGTCTCACATCAACTAGGCATATCAACGTGCTATGGAGATGCCCATCAATAGATATAAATGTGAGTGAGTAGGGATTGCCATGCAACGGATGCACTAGAGCTATAAGTGTATGAAAGCTCCAACTGAAACTAAGTGGGTGTGCATCCAACTTGCTTGCTCATGAAGGCCTCGGGCATTTGAGGAAGCCCATCATCGGAATATACAAGCCAAGTTATATAATGAAAATTCCCACTAGTATATGTGTAAGTGCATCTAGTGCCACCCCTAGTTGGTTTTGGAGTATTGACGACAAACCTAGTTGAGGGACTAATGTGTTTATGAGAATTGCAGGATAACACAGGTATAAGTCCCTCATTGATTCGGTTTTCCTACCAGAGATGACCCCTAAAAATGTATGAAGACATTGAAGTCAAAGGTGGTATATGAAGATATTCACATTTGAAGACTATGACAAGAGAAGACACCTCATGAAGCCTATGGAGCTCGAAGACTTAGATCTTTCGTAGTTCTTTTTCTTTTGTGTTGAGTCATAGGAACCACCGCACTGTTAAGTGGGGTCCAAGAGAACCAGTCAGAATGACTGAAGTGATGCCTAACCAAAACCTATGTCTTCGAGTGAAGACTATGAGAGCGAATCTTGTCCAGAGTCGGACAAGTCAGCTTTGCTTGCAGCCCAAGTAAAGTTGCCGTGTGAGTTTGAAATCTAACCGTTGGAACACGTGCCAGTTCCTTAGTGACCTAGGGTCATTTCAGACAAATCAGGTCGGGTTGCCAAGTGGCTATAAATAGCCCACCCCCTACAACCATAAACGGTTGACTGCTCAGATTGAGAGTACGGCTTTTGTCATTTGAGAGCAACCCACCTCGAATCCTTTGAGAGAGAATTCCTTGCGAGGATAAAGCCCTAACCACCTAGAGCCAAAGAGAATTGGGCATCACTTAAGTCTTCTTGTCTGTGTGATCTGAAGACTTATTACACTTGAGGACTGTGCATCCTCCAGCCGGTTAGGCGTTGCATTCTGAGCATCCAAGAGACATTGTGGATTGCCGGTGAACGAAGTCTATGAAGGTTTGGGAGTCTACCTTGAAGACTTACCAGAGTGTTGGGCGAGGTCTGTGTGACCTTAGCTCAAGGGGAATACGGTGAGGACTGGGTGTCCTGAGCTGCGTGTTCAGGACTGGGTGTCCGGGACTGTGTGTCCTAAGGTTTAAATACCTAGACGCCCCAACCAGACGTACAGTTGTCACAGCAACTGGAACTGGTCCAACAAATTATTGTCTTCAACGAGTCACTGGTTTCAGCTTCCCTTCCCTTTACTTACTGTTACTCTTTGTGAAGACATTGTATGTTTGCATTATCTTTTGTCTTCACTGAGTGACTGCGTGTTCTGTCTAGCTTCACAATATCTTCCTACCTGATCCTTACTACATTGCTGCTATTAGTCATTGTGCTTTCACTCTATTGAATACTTGACTATGGCTTGCCTAGTGTAGTCTGCCTTCCGCTGCAGGGTATTAGGTTTATTTCTATCATTTGTCTTCATAACTCCCATGTTTTGAAGACTTCCATAAAAATCGTCTATTCATCCCCCTCTAGTCGATATAACGCACTTTCAATTGGTATCAGAGCCAGGTGCTCCCTTGTTCAGTGTGATTCGGTTTAACCACCTGGAGTTTTAGCTATGTCGACTGCAGGGATAATTAAAGTCTCCGCTGCGTGTGTGTCTTTAATGGAACTGAATATCCCTACGGGAAGAATAAGATGCGCATGCATCTTGAAGCCATTGACGTCGACCTATGGTATGTCGTCGAGAACGGCGTTCCCAAGGCTAGAGAAGGTGTCACTATTGCTGATGTCAAGAAATTTGTTCAACTGGACTCGACTGCCAAGAATATCATCTGTGGTCATCTGACCAAAGGACAGTATGGCCATGTGAGTGCTTTGAAGACATCTAAGCTGGTTTGGGACTGGCTCTCTAAGGTCAATGAAGGCATCTCAACCCAGAGAGATCATAGAATCAGTGTCCTTCGCAACCTCTTCAACCGCTTCAAGCGAAATGACAATGAGAATGTCCAGCACACATTTGACCGATTAACTGGCATCACAAATGAGCTTCAAGCCCTCGGCGCTACTGAGATCACCAAACAAGAAGTCGTCAAGACACTACTGAGATCACTTGATAGTTCGTTTGACATCCTAGCCCTGATGATTCAAGAACGTCCTGATTTCAAGACACTCGATCCGTCTGACATACTTGAGAGGCTCAACACACATGAGTTTCAGCTTTCTGAGAAAAGAGATATCTACGGTCCAAACTATGGGCGAACTCATGCCTTGAAGGCAAAAGCTTTCTCCTCATCTGAAGAAGAATCAGACAACAGTTCTGATGATCCAGAAGACATTGGAAGGGAACTTGCTATGCTTGTCAAGAAGTTCCAAAAATTCACCAAGAAGAAAGGCTTCAGAAAGTCTTCCCGATCAAGCTCAAGGAATGATGAAGCTTCTGCTCATGACTACAAGAAGAAAACATGTCACAAGTGCAAGAAACTTGGCCACTTCATTTCTGAGTGTCCACAGTGGGACAATGAGAACAAAAAGAAGAAGAAGAGCAAGGAATATGACTCTGACGACAAGAAGAAGAAGAAATACTCAAAGTCTTCTTCCAAGTCTTCCTCAAAGTCTTCATCACAGAAGAAGAGCTCATTTGGTAAGGCACGTGCGTTTGTTGGCAAGGAAATGGATTCAGAGGAGGAGTCCACTTCTGAGGAGGCGGAGGTGGAGTCTGAGGAGGAGTCCGATTCAGGCATCGCAAGTCTGGCTACAACATACGTTGCCAAGTCCATCTTCAATACTGAAGACAATGACCTCGTCACTGACGCCGATGCAAATGACAAGGACTACTCCGCTTCTACCTACTGCTTCATGGCACGCGGTGCCAAGGTAAACACACGCACTACTCACTATCAAACATCTAGTGACGATGACTCTGATTGTGATTCAAGACCCAGCTACAAAACACTTGCTAAAATTGCAACTGAACAACAGAAAGCTATGGAACATATTCAAAAACTGTTAGACAGAAGCGATGATCTGTTAGGTGCTGAAATGACTCGATCTAAATCCTTAATTGAAGACATAAAAAATCTTCACGTTAAGTATCAGGAACTTGAAAGTCGTCATGAAACTCTCTCAACAACTCATGAAAAGCTTTCCTATGATTATCTTCAAAGGAAAAAAGATCTTGAGAAATTGAGAGCGGTTCATGAAGATCTTCAAAAGGAAAACGAGTCACTTCGCGCCAAACAGATCAGTCCCGCTCGGGAAGGATTTGAACCACCATGTCTTAAATGCATTGAGCATGATAATGCTACTTCTGTTGCTGAATGTTCTACTGCTACTACTGTTGCAATATCTTCAACTGTTGATGTGGTAACTAACCCCTCTGCTGAGGATACCACTACTATTGCTGATGAGAATGCTAGGTTGAAGACATTGCTTGAAACAGGGATGTACAAAAGTCTTAAAGGGCATCAGACACTATGTGATGTCCTCAAAAGGCAGATACTGAACGGAAACCCGAGGAAAGACGGTGTTGGGTTCGTAAGGAAAATGAATGCTGATGGCTCTTATTGGAAACCTGAGCAGTACCCCAAAACCAGGTGGGTTGCTGCAAAGGAACCTTCAGCAGACCCATCCAATCTATCTGGCTTCACTTGTGCTAACCCCATTATCATTGATGAATCCTTTGATGCAAACTATATACTATTTAAGAATCATAATGGTGAAGTGTTTGCCAGGTACATTGGCACTAACTGCAGGAATGGACCGCCTATGAAGAAGATCTGGGTTCCGAAAAGGTGTCTGGAGAATCTTCCTGTGAATGTCATCATGACACCTCACATGAAGAAGACAAACCTCAGACCAAAGGCTTCATACGGTCCAAAGGCTTCATACAAACAGAGGACTCACCTGAGTCGCACTAACGCAAATGTTTTGCAGGGAAACCATACTCAGGCATATGAATATGAGAGCGGTTCATCAAGCCGCCATGTTCATAAGACCAAGAACTATTCTTCTTATTCTTATGAGTACTATTGTCCGCCTGCAAGATTGTTTGCTAGGGCTCCAAAGCCAAAATTCTCAGATGCTGCACTTAGACTTATTGCTTCTCAGCCACCCTTGAAGATGTGGGTGGCTAAGAAAGCTTAACTCTCTTTTGTAGGGAAAGGTCTCCAGCAGAAAACCAAAATCGCCTGACGCCATTGCTGGGGACCTTAAACATCTTGTAGGGCACAAGATCAAATGCCCGAATGGTCTTACTATGTACTTTGTTCCTGAATCGCTTGCTACTCTACCTATTAGTCCTAATCTGGATCTAAGCTTTCATAACCCATTGGTTCGTCAAATGTTTTTGCTTCACAATGCTCTTGGTGAAGCCTATCCCCCTCACTGCACTGTAGGGTACGACACCAGCGTCTTCAGAATGGATTATTGATAGTGGGTGTACAAATCACATGACTGGCAAAAGAAGTCTTCTTATGGACTCAACCTTACATCCATCCGACAAGAGCCACATCACATTTGCTGACACTGGTAAAAGTAAGGTATTGGATCTAGGTAGAGTTGCAATCTCAAGGGATCAACCCATGGATAAAGTCATGCTTGTTGAATCCCTTGGCTTCAACTTAATGTCTGTCTCAATGCTTTACGATTTGAACATGATCATAATATTTGGAAAATATCGTTGCCTTGTACTAAAGGAATCTGATAAGTCTCTAGTATTTGAAGGGTATCGAAAAGATGATTTGTACGTGGTAGATTTCTCAGCAGGACCACAGCTTGCCGTATGTCTTCTAGCAAAAGCTTCAGAATGCTGGCTCTGGCATCAGAGGCTTGGGCATGCTGGCATGAGGAACCTCCACACCCTTGCAAAGAAGAAGCATGTCATAGGCATCGAGGGTGTCAAGTTCAAGAAAGATCACTTATGCGGTGCCCGTGAAGCAGGGAACATGACGAGGGCCAAACATCCCTCGAAGACAATCATAACCACTACTCGACCCTTCGAACTGCTTCACATGGATCTTTTCGGTCCCACTCATTACTCAACTCTTACTACTACTGCTTGCCTCTATGGCTTCGTTATTGTTGATGATTATTCTAGATATACTTGGGTGCACATAATCCTTTACAAGACTGAAGTGCAGGATGTCTTCAGACGCTTCGCCAATCGAGCTATGAACAATTTTGGCGCCAAGATAAAGCACATCAGAAGTGACAATGGCACTGAATTCAAGAACACTGGCCTTGATACATATCTTGATACCTTGGGCATCACACATGAATTCTCGGCTCCGTACACGCCACAGCATAATGGCGTCGTTGAACGCAAGAACAGAACACTCATTGAGATGGCCAGAACGATGCTAGATGAATACATGATCCCAAGAAAATTCTGGCCTAAAGCCATTGATACTGCATGCCATACAATCAATCGTGTTTATCTTCACAAGCTGCTGAACAAGACATCTTATGAGCTCCTTACTGGCAAGAAGCCAAATGTCAGTTACTTCAGAGTATTTGGCGCAAGGTGCTGGATCAAGGACCCACATCACACCTCAAAGTTTGCACCAAAAGCACATGAGGGTTTTATGCTTGGATATGGAAAGGATTCGCACTCCTATAAAGTCTTCAATCTCTTTCATTACAAAGTGGTTGAAACAGTGGATGTGCGGTTCGATTAGACCAATGGTTCACAAAGAGAGCAACTGCCAAATGTGCTAGATGAAGTTCCATCCAGTGAATCAATCATGCTGATGGGAACTGGAGAAATTATACCTTCTGAAGCTCATCCTGAAGAAGAACTTATCATCTCATCACCTGATCAACATGAAGACAATGCTCAGCCTGAAGACATTCCTTCTAACAACGACAATGATCAGCAAGAGCAAAGTCTTCGCCCTGTACATCCTCGCGTTGCCAATGAAGTGCAGATTGAAAGAATAATTGATACCATCAATGCACCCGGTCCACTCACTCGTTCAAGGGAAACTCAGCTAGCAAATTTCTGTGGGCACTTCGCATTTGTCTCAATAACAGAACCCAAGAAAGTTGAAGAAGCCTTCATGGAACCTGAATGGATTCAAGCTATGCAAGAAGAGCTTCAACATTTTGAGCTGAATAATGTATGGGAACTAGTTAAGCGTCCTGATCCACGGAAGCACAATATAATAGGCACCAAATGGATATACTCAAGTGGAAGGCATTGACTTCGATGAAACATTTGCTCCTGTGGCTAGACTTGAAGCCATACGCATACTGCTGGCCTATGCAAATCATCATAACATACTTCTATATCAAATGGATGTGAAGAGTGCTTTTCTCAATGGCAAGACTGAAGAAGTGTATGTTGCACAACCGCCTGGCTTTGAAGATCCAAAACATCCTGACATGGTATACAAGCTCAACAAGGCACTGTATGGCCTCAAACAGGCCCCTCGGGCCTGGTATGACACACTCAAATACTTCCTGAAGAGCAAAGGCTACTTACCTGGTTCTCTAGACCCCACTCTCTTCACGAAGACATATGATGGTGAACTGTTTGTGTGCCAAATATATGTGGATGACATTATCTTCGGCTGCACCAATCAGGAGTACAGTGAAGAGTTTGGATATATGATGCAAGAGCAATATCAGATATCCATGATGGGGGAGCTGATGTTCTTCCTCGGTCTTCAAATACGACAACAACGCAATGACATCTTCATATCTCAAGAGAAATATCTCAAAGATTGCCTGAAGAAGTTCGGTATGCAAGACTGCAAAGGCTTCACATCACCAATGCCAGTCAAACATCATCTGGGTCCCGACGACAATGGTAAAGAGTTTGATCAAAAGGTATACCGCTCCATGATTGGTTCCTTACTTTATATATGTGCATCTAGGCCAGATATTATGCTTAGTGTTTGCATGTGTGCTCGATTTCAAGCGGCACCAAAGGAGTCGCATCACTTAGCTGTGAAGCGAATTCTTCGATATTTGGCTCACACCCCAACTCTAGGATTATGGTATCCAAAGGGCTCAGAGTTTGATCTGGTTGGATTCTCGGATGTTGATTATGCTGGTGACAAAGTTGATCGCAAGTCTACATCAGGCACATGTCACTTTCTGGGACAATCACTTGTATGTTGGTCTTCAAAGAAGCAGAACTGTGTATCTCTCTCCACTGCTGAATCTGAATACATTGCTGCTGGATCTTGCTGTGCTCAGCTTCTGTGGATGAAGCAAACACTCAAGGACTATGGCATTCATCTGAAGCAAGTGCCACTTTACTGTGACAACGAAAGCGCCATCTAGATCGCCAACAACCCAGTTCAGCACTCGAAGACAAAGCACATTGAAATTCGTCATCACTTTCTCAGAGATCATGTTGTGAAGGAAGATATTGATATCATACACGTCAACACTAAAGAGCAATTGGCAGATATCTTCACCAAGCCCTTGGATGAGAAGAGATTTTGCAAGTTACGGTGTGAGCTAAATATCCTGGAATCCTCAAATGTCCTGTGATTAGGCACACATCCTAACCCTAATGCATATTGATGACTTAGATGTGCAACACATGAAGTAAAGTATATCTTCAATCAATGAAGACATACATTCTAAGTGTGAATACATTAATGAGGAATTTGACTTCGGAGCGCCACGATAATTGTGCGCCGTGTCTGGGTCTAATTGAAGGAAATATGCCCTAGAGGCAATAATAAAGTTATTATTTATTTCCTTATATCATGATAAATGTTTATTATTCATGCTAGAATTGTATTAACCGGAAACATAATACTTGTGTGAATACATAGACAAACAAAGTGTCACTAGTATGCCTCTACTTGACTAGCTCGTTAATTGAAGATGGTTATGTTTCCTAACCATAAACAAAAGAGTTGTTATTTGATTAACGGGATCACATCATTAGGAGAATGATGTGATTGACATGACCCATTCCATTAGCTTAGCACCCGATCGTTTAGTATGTTGCTATTGCTTTCTTTATGACTTATACATGTTCCTATGACTATGAGATTATGCAACTCCCGTTTGCCGGAGGAACACTTTGTGTGCTACCAAACGTCACAACGTAACTGGGTGATTATAAAGGAGCTCTACAGGTGTCTCCAAAGGTACATGTTGGGTTGGCGTATTTCGAGATTAGGATTTGTCACTCCGATTGTCGGAGAGGTATCTCTGGGCCCTCTCGGTAATGCACATCACATAAGCCTTGCAAGCATTGCAACTAACGAGTTAGTTGTGAGATTATGTATAATGGAACGAGTAAAGAGACTTGCCAGTAACGAGATTGAACTAGGTATTAAGATACCGACGATCGAATCTCGGGCAAGTAACATACCGATGACAAAGGGAACAACGTATGTTGTTATGCAGTCTGACCGATAAAGATCTTCGTAGAATATGTGGGAGCCAATATGAGCATTCAGGTTCCGCTATTGGTTATTGACTGGAGACGTGTCTCGGTCATGTCTACATTGTTCTCGAACCCGTAGGGTCCGCACGCTTAAAGTTTCAATGACAGTTATATTATGAGTTTATGAGTTTTGATGTACCGAAGGAGTTCGGAGTCCCGGATGAGATCGAGGACATGACGAGGAGTCTCGTAATGGTCGAGACGTAAAGATCGATATATTGGACGACTATATTCGGACATCGGAAAGGTTCCGAGTGATTCGGGTATTTTTTGGAGTACCGGAGAGTTACGGGAATACGTATTGGTCCTTATTGGGCCATACGGGAAAGAAGAAAAAGGGCCTCAAGGGTGGCGGCACCCCTCCCCTTGGTCTGGTCTGAATTGGACTGGGGAAGGGGGGCGCTCCTAGTAGGACTCCACACTTGGCGCGCCCCCTCCTAGGGCCGGCCTCCTCCTCCCTTGCTCCTTTATATACGGGGGCAAGGGGGCACCTCTAGACACAAGTTGATCCACGTGATCATATTCTTAGCCGTGTGCGGTGCCCCCTTCCACCATAGTCCTCGATAATATTATAGCGGTGCTTAGGCGAAGCCCTGCGACGGTAGTGCATCAAGATCGTCACCAAGCCGTCGTGCTGACGGAAATCTTCCCCGACACTTTGCTGGATCGGAGTCCGGGGATCGTCATCGAGCTGAACGTGTGCTAGAACTCGGAGCTGCCATAGTTTCGGTGCTTGATCGGTCGGGCCGTGGAGACGTACGACTACATCAACCAAACGCTTCCGTTGTCGATCTACGAGGGTACGTAGATCACACTCTCCCCCTCTTGTTGCTATGCATCACCATGATCTTGCGTGTGCGTAGGAAATTTTTTGAAATTACTACGTTCCCCAACAGTGGCACCCGAGCCTAGGTTTTATGTGTTGATGTTATATGCACGAGTAGAACACAAGTGAGTTGTGGGCGATATAAGTCATACTGCTTACCAGCATGTCATACTTTGGTTCGGCGGTATTGTTGGACGAAGCGGCCTGGACCGACATTACGCGTACGCTTACGCGAGACCGGTTCTCCCGACGTGCTTTGCACAAAGGTGGCTAGCGGGTGACAGTTTCTCCAATTTTAGTTGAACCGAGTGTGGCTACGCCCGGTCCTTGCGAAGGTTAAAACAGAACCAACTTGACAAACTATCGTTGTGGTTTTGATGCGTAGGTAAGATTGGTTCTTGCTTAAGCCCGTAGCAGCCACGTAAAACTTGCAACAACAAAGTAGAGGACGTCTAACTTGTTTTTGCAGGGCATGTTGTGATGTGATATGGTCAAGACATGATGCTAAATTTTATTGTATGAGATGATCATATTTTGTAACCGAGTTATCGGCAACTGGCAGGAGCCATATGGTTGTCGCTTTATTGTATGCAATGCAATCGTGCTGTAATGATTTACTTTATCACTAAGCGGTAGCGATAGTCTTGGAAGCATAAGATTGGCGAGACGACAACGATGCTACAATGGAGATCAAGCTGTCGCGCCGGTGATGATGGTGATCATGAAGGTGCTTCGAAGATGGAGATCACAAGCACAAGATGATGGTGGCCATATCATATCACTTATATTGATTGCATGTGATGTTTATCTTTTATGCATCTTATCTTGCTTTGATTGACGGTAGCATTATAAGATGATCTCTCACTAATTATCAAGAAGTGTTCTCCCTGAGTATGCACTGTTGCGAAAGTTCTTCGTGCTGAGACACCACGTGATGATCGGGTGTGATAGGCTCTACGTTCAAATACAACGGGTGCAAAACAGTTGCACACGCAGAATACTCAGGTTATACTTGACGAGCCAAGAATATACAGATATGGCCTCGGAACACGGAGACCGAAAGGTCGAGCGTGAATCATATAGCAGATATGATCAACATAGCGATGTTCACCAATGAAACTACTCCATCTCACGTGATGATCGGACATGGTTTAGTTGATTTGGATCACGTAATCACTTAGAGGATTAGAGGGATGTCTATCTAAGTGGGAGTTCTTAAGTAATATGATTAATTGAACTTAGATTTATCATGAACTTAGTCCTGGTAGTATTTTGCAAATTATGTTGTAGATCAATAGCTCGCGTTGTTGCTTCCCTGTGTTTATTTTGATATGTTCCTAGAGAAAATTGTGTTGAAAGATGTTAGTAGCAATGATGCGGATTGGATCCGTGATCTGAGGTTTATCCTCATTGCTGCACAGAAGAATTATGTCCTTGATGCACCGCTAGGTGATGGACCTATTGCAGGAGGAGATGCGGACGTTATGAACGTTTGGCTAGCTCAATATGATGACTACTTGATAGTTTAGTGCACCATGCTTAATGGCTTAGAATCAGGACTTCAAAGACGTTTTGAACGTCATGGAGCATATGAGATGTTCCAGGAGATGAAGTTAATATTTCAAGCAAATACCCGAGTTGAGAGATATGAAGTCTCCAACAAGTTCTATAGCTAAAACATGGAGGAGAATCGCTCAACTAGTGAGCATGTGCTCAGATTGTCTGAGTACTACAATCGCTTGAATCAAGTGGGAGTTAATCTTCCAGATAAGATAGTGATTGACAGAATTCTCTAGTCACCATCACCAAGTTAGTAGAACTTCGTGATGAACTATGATATGCAAGGGATAACGGAAACGATTCCCAAGCTCTTCGTAATGCGGAAATTGATGAAGGTAGAAATCGAGAAAAACATCAAGTGTTGATGGTAGACAAGACCACTAGTTTCAAGAAAAGGGCAGAGGGAAGAAGGGGAACTTCAAGAAGAACAGCAAGCATGTTGCTGCTCAAGTGAAGAAGCCCAAGTCTGGTCCTAAGCCTGAGACTAAGTGTTTCTACTGCAAAGGGACTGGTCACTGGAAGCGGAACTACCCCAAGTGATTGGCAGATAAGAAGGATGGCAAAGTGAACATAAGTATATTTGATATACATGTTATTGATGTGTACTTTACTAGTGTTTATAGCAACCCCTCAGTATTTGATACTAGTTCAGTTGCTAAGATTAGTAACTCGAAACGGGAGTTGCAGAATAAACAGAGACTAGTTAAGGGTGAAGTGACGATGTGTGTTGGAAGTGGTTCCAAGATTGATATGATCATCATCGCACACTCCCTATACTTTCGGGATTAGTGTTGAAGCTGAATAAGTGTTATTTGGTGTTTGCGTTGAGCATGAATATGATTTGATCATGTTTATTGTAATACGGTTATTCATTTAAGTAAGAGAATAAATTGTTGTTCTGTTTACATGAATAAAACCTTATATGGTTACACACCCAATGAAAATAGTTCGTTGGATCTCGATCGTAGTGATACACATAATCATAATATTGAAACCAAAAGATGCAAAGTTAATAATGATAGTGCAACTTATTTGTGGCACTGCCGTTTAGGTCATATTGGTGTAAAGCGCATGAAGAAACTCCATGCTAATGGGTTTTTGGAATCACTTGATTATGAATCAGTTGATGCTTGTGAACCATGCCTCATGGGCAAGATGACTAAAACGTCGTTCTCCGGAACTATGGAGCGAGCAACTGACTTATTGGAAATAATACATACTGATGTATGAGATCCGATGAGTGTTAAGGCTCGCGGCGGGTATCATTATTTTCTGACCTTCACAGATGATTTGAGAAGATAAGGGTATATCTACTTAATGAAACACAAGTCTGAAATATTTGAAAAGTTCAAAGAATTTCAGAGTGAAGTGGAGAATCATCGTAACAAGAAAATAAAAGTTTCTACGATATGATCGCAGAGGTAAAATATTTGAGTTACGAGTTTGGCCTTCAGTTAAAACAATGTGAAATAGTTTTACTACTCACGCCACCTGGAACACCACAGCATAATGGTGTGTCCGAACATTATAACCGTACTTTATTAGATATTGTGCGATCTATGATGTCTCTTATCGATCTACCACTATCGTTTTGGGGTTATGCATTAAAGACAGCTGCATTCACGTTTAAAAGCGCACCATCTAAGTCCATTGAGACGACACAATCTGAACCGTGGTTTGGCAAAAACCAAAGTTGTCGTTTCTTAAAGTTTGGGATTGTGATGCTTATATGAAAAGTTTCATACTGATAAGCTCAAACCCAAATCAGAGAAATATGTCTTCGTAGGATACCCAAAGGAGACTGTTGGGTACACCTTCTATCACAAATCCGAAGGCAAGACTTTTGTTGCTAAATTCGGAGTTTTTCTAGAGAAGGAGTTTCTCTCGAAAGAAGTGAGTGGGAGGAAAGTAGAACTTGATGAGGTAACTGTACCTGCTCCCTTATTGGAAAGTAGTTCATCATAGAAATATGTTCCTGTGACTACTACACCAATTAGTGAGGAAGCTAATGATGATGATCATGTAACTTCAGATCAAGTTACTACCGAATCTCATAGGTAAACCAGAGTGAGATCCGCACCAGAGTGGTACAGTAATCCTGTTCTGGAAGTCATGTTACTAGACCATGACGAACTTGCGAACTATGAGGAAGCGATGATGAGCCCAGATTCCGCGAAATGGTTTGAGGCCATAAAATTTGAGATATAATCCATGTATGAGAACAAAGTATGGACTTTGATGGATTTGCCCGATGATCGGCAAGCCATAGAAAATAAATGGATCTTCAAGAGGAAGACGGACGCTGATAGTAGTGTTACTATCTACAAAGCTAGAATTGTCGCAAAAGGTTTTCGACAAGTTCAAGGTGTTGACTACGATGAGATTTTCTCACTCGTATATATGCTTAAGTCTGTCCGAATCATGTTAGCAATTGCCGCATTTTATGAAATCTGGCAAATGGATAAACAAAACTGCATTCCTTAATGGATTTCTTAAAGAAGAGTTGTATATGATGCAACTAGAAGGTTTTGTCAATCCTAAAGGTGTTAACAAAATATGCAAGCTCCAACAATCCATCTATGGACTGGTGCAAGCATCTCGGAGTAGGAATATACACTTTGATAAGTTGATCAAAGCATATAGTTTTATACAGACTTACGGTGAAGCCTGTATTTACAAGAAAGTGAGTGGGAGCACTACAACATTTCTGATAAGTATATGTGAACAACATATTGTTGATCAGAAATAATGTATAATTTTCCGGAAAGCATAAAGGAATATTTGAAAGGAGTTTTTCAAAGAAAGACCTCAGTAAAGCTGCTTACATATTGAGCATCAAGATCTATAGAGATAGATCAAGACGCTTGATAAGTTTTTTCAATGAGTACATACCTTGACAAGATTTTGAAGTAGTTCAAAATGGAACAGTCAAAGAAAGAGTTCTTGCCTGTGTTGCAAGGTGTGAAATTGAGTAAGACTCAAAGCCCGGCCAAGGCAGAAGATAGAAATAGAATGAAAGTCATTCCCTATGCCTCAGCCATAGGTTCTATAAAGTATGCCATGCTGTGTACCAGATCTATTGTATACCCTACACTGTGTTAAGCAAGGGAGTACAATAGTGATCTAAGAGTAGATCACTGGACAGCGGTCAAAATTATCCTTAGTGGAATAAGGAAATATTTCTCAATTATGGAGGTGACAAAAAGGTTCGTCGTAAAAAGTTACGTCGATGCAAGTCTTGACACAGATCTGGATGACTCTAAGTCTCGATCTAGATACATATTGAAAGTGGGAGCAATAAGCTAGAGTAGCTCCGTGCAGAGCATTGTTGACATAGAAATTCGCAAAATACTTACGGATCTGAATGTGACAGACTCATTGACTAAAATTGTCTCACAAGCAAAACATGATCACACCTTAGTACTCTTTGGGTGTTAATCACATAGCGATGTGAACTAGATTACTGACTCTAGTAAACCCTTTGGGTGTTGATCACATATCGATGTGAACTATGGGTGTTAATCACATGGTGATGTGAACTATTGCTGTTAAATCACATGGCGATGTGAACTAGATTATTGACTCTAGTGCAAGTGGGAGACTGAAGGAAATATGCCCTAGAGGCAATAATAAAGTTATTATTTATTTCCTGATATCATGATAAATGTTTATTATTCATGCTAGAATTGTATTAACCGGAAACATAATACTTGTGTGAATACATAGACAAACAAAGTGTCACTAGTATGCCTCTACTTGACTAGCTCGTTAATCGAAGATGGTTATGTTTCCTAACCATAAACAAAAGAGTTGTTATTTGATTAACAGGATCACATCATTAGGAGAATGATGTGATTGACATGACCCATTCCATTAGCTTAGCACCCGATCGTTTAGTATGTTGCTATTGCTTTCTTCATGACTTATACAT